>NC_085844.1:63087523-63730440 GCF_035594765.1 Anolis carolinensis
CTCCTTGAGGTGTTAATGTTACGGAAACTATGAATAAATAACCAGAGTGCTGTCAAGTGAAACTTTTATGTGATTGGAAAACTACTGAGAAAAGGCAACTCAATCGCATTTGGCTTAAAATGCACTGGTAAGTAGGAGTCCCAGTGAGGAAATACTCTAATCTGGAAAGCTCACCTGAATCACTTCTCAGAATCTTTTCATTACCAGGTGAAAACACTTATTTTCCTAGAACTTCAGAATGATGTTCTTTTTATATTGATTTTCATTTCATGCTGTTCTTTGTTGTTTTCATGCTTGCTTCTTATTGGTTTCAAATACTGTATGGCTTGAATTTATACTATTTACTTGCATTTTATGTTATCCATTTAAAAACTTCATTAGCTATCTAGAAGTCATTGTTAGGTAGGGAGAAAAAACAATATATTGAGTTGCTCATCTTTCTTCCTCCTTTCTCTCTTTTTCCCTTATTATCTCCTTCTTTCCCTCCAATAAATCCCAGTTGTTACCATATTAATTTATTATTAATTCCTTTTCTAAATTGTCCACTACAACTCCATTCTCGTTTCAAGAAACACTTATTACAAAGTGGGTTGCTGCGCGTTTTCCAGGCTGTATGGCCATGTTCCAGAAGCATTCTCTCCTGACATTTCACCCACATCTATGGCAGGCATCCTCAGAATTTGAGGTCTTATTACAAAGGCCTCACCGTTTACACTTACTACAAAGATTTATTTCTTCTCTTTCCATGCTACTGCTATTCTCAAAGCCCATATTCAACATACTTCAAGTAGGCAAGATGTCCAAAATTACATTTAGTTTTGCAATTGTTACGATACAGTGATGGACAAAAAAAGAGAACAGAAAGGAACATTGAGATGGAGAAAACAGTAAAATGAACGATCCCTCTGGACATAGTGAGGAAATATATAATCGGGGCATTCTGCCACGTGCTTCCACTCTTTTGATTCTCAAATATTTCATCCCATTAATTTGCCAAGACCCAAGGAATGCTTCTTGCTTCACCATTCGATACCAACGGCTAATGGTGCCTTCCGGATCAAATAATCTCTTATTGTTGCTTTGACGCTCAATATAGCACTACAGGCTGTTCTCACTTTAGAAACAATAGATTTGTTCTTAAGTTGAATTTGTAAATCAGAATAGGTATATTTTTAAATTGTAACTCCAGTCATATATATATAAGAGTGGGTTAAACCGCTGAGCTGCTTAACTTGTTGACCAAAAGGTTGGTGGTTCGAATCTGGGGAGTGGAGTGAGCTCCCGCTGTTAGCCCCAGCTTCTGCGAACCTAGCCGTTCGAAAACATGCAAAGATCAATAGGTATCACTCTGGTGGGAAGGCCAAGGGGTAATTCCTCTCATTTCTTGTAGCCTCACCCCAGTTCCTACCTATGAGTAATTTGTAAGTCAGATGTCTGTAATGAAGGGGGTTGTCTGTATATCCAAAGGACACTATGAATTCCAACTCAGGTTGGTAAGTCACTGCATAGTATGGCACTGGAGGAGCCCAAACAAAAGTGTTAGCTAGAGTTTTGGGATGAAGAACAGAGGAGGGAAAATCTTATAAGTGTCTCAATAAGTGTGTGTGAGGCTAGAACTGAAGCAAAGCCTAACAAAGAGATCCTGGGGGGGGGGGGTGCCTCTAGAGCAGGCATGGGCAAACTTGGGCCCTCCAGGTGTTTTGGACTCCAACTCCCACAATTCCTAACAGCCTACCGGCTGTTAGGAATTGTGGGAGTTGGAGTCCAAAACACCTGGAGGGCCCAAGTTTGCCCACGCCTGCTCTAGAGGCACCTTTGGCCAATCAGGTTATTTCCCCCTCCAGCAGGAAAGCACTCTGTATGTGCGCAGAGGCTATGCGTCTAATTGCAACTTCCCCAAGAGGAGCAGGGGGCGGTGCCTCGGGCGGCATTGGTTTGGGGGCGGATCCAGGGCTCATAAAGGGAAGGAGGCGAGGCAGAGGGAGAGTCAGCAGCGCCGAGATGGCTGTGGAAAGCGCCCGCGGATGCGCCTTAGTCCTCATCCGGTGAGTAGTAGCTACTCCTGCCTTTCCTCCGAGGTGGGGCTCCCTCCAACTGCGGCTTCATGTGTCCAGATCTTTGTTAGCCTTCTAATAACCCAGTAATAGCTACTGTAATACCTGCTGCACTACTTCTGGGGTCCTTGCAAGCGTGTAGTGGGGTTGGGGAGCCGAGTCAAAATGGGTAATATGCATAATATGTATAATAGGTAAAGGTTTCCCCTGACGTTAAGTCCAGTCGTGACGGACTCTGGGGGTTGGTGCTCATCTCAGTTTCTAAGCCGAAGAGCCGGCGTTGTCCGTAGACACCTCCAAGGTCGTGTGGCCGGCATGATTGCATGGAGCGCTGTTACCTTCCCGCCGGAGCGGTACCTATTGATCTACTCACATTGGCATGTTTTCGAACTGCTAGGTTGGCAGAAGCTGGAGCTAACAGCGGGCGCTCACTCCGCTCTCCGGGTTTGAACCTGGGACCTTTCAGTCTGCAAGTTCAGCAGCTCAGCGCTTTAACACACTGAGCCACCGGAGGCTCTCTAATATGTATAATGCAGTATATAAATGTATGTATATGTGTGTGCATATTATACATATTATTATTATTATTATTATTATTTAGGGGGCTCCCATGGCACAGCATTATACAGTATATAAATGTGTATATAAGTGTGTGTATACAGTAGAGTCTCACTTATCCAAGCTAAACGGGCCGGCAGAACGTTGGATAAGCGAATATGTTGGATAATAAGGAGGGATTAAGGAAAAACCTATTACACATCAAATTAGGTTATGATTTTACAAATTAAGCACAAAAAAATCATGTTATACAACAAATTTGACAGAAAAGTAGTTCAATAAACAGTAATGCTATGTAGTAATTACTGTATTTACGAATTTAGCACCAAAATATCACGATGTAATGAAAACATTGACTACAAAAATATGTTGGATAAGCGAATGTTGGATAAGTGAGACTCTACTGTATAGGGAGCCACCGTGGTTGAACTTGCTGACCGAAAGGTTGGTGGTTCAAATCCTGGGGGCTGAGTGAGCTCCTGCTGTTAGCCCCAGTTCCTGCCAACTTGGCAGTTCAAAAACATGCAAATGTAAGTAGATGAATAGGTACCACTTCTGTGGGAAGGTAAAGGCGTTCTATGCAGTCATGCCGGCCACATGACCTAGGAGGTGTCTAAGGGCAACGGCAGCTCTTCGGCTTAGAAATGGAGATGAGCACCAACCCCCAGAGTTGGACACAACTGGACTTAATGTCAGGGGAAAACCTTTACTGTACCCTAATATTTACAAAAAAAGTGTATATATGTTTGTGTGTACACATACACACACACAAATATTTACAAATATGGGCAGCCTTATTCTGGATACCCCCAGGCAGGAATCAGCCAGGTTTTGAAGCTGCAAGGCTATTCAGTGCTAATCAAGGTGATTAATTGCAACATTCACACATGCCTCCAACAGACAAGAGTTCTTTCTCCCACCCTGGACCTTCCACAGATATATAAACCTCACTTGCCTAGTTTCCAACCAACCTCACATCCTCTGAGGATGCATGCCATAAATGTGGGTGAAATGTCATGAGAGAATGCTTCTGGAACATGGCCATACAGCCCAGAAAAGTCACAGCAGCCCAGCCATATTCAGCCTCCCACCCTTTCTTTTTCCTCCTTAGAGCCTCGGATATGCCATACGGCTCCTCTTTCCTGGGGTGCAGCTACAACAACATGCAGTTTGAAACCACTATAACACCGTGTAACACAATTCTTTTGGTTCCTGGGTTATATACTAATGGTCATTTCGTAATTGGCTCTATCATTTAAAACCACGGAGGAAAAAAGTTTTATTAAATTGCAAAAACTTTGGGTTGCTGTGAGTTTTCTGGGCGATATGGCCAAGTTCCAGAAGCATTCTTTTCTGACCTTTCACCCACATTTATGTCAGGCATCCTCAGAAGTTGTGAGGTCTGTTGGAAACTAAGCAAGTGAGATTTATGTATCTCTGGAATATCCAGGGTGAGAGAAAGAACTCTTGTCTGTTGGAGGCAAGTGTGAAAGTTGTACCTTGATTAGCATTGAAAAGCCTTGCAGCTTCAAAGCCTGGCTGATTAAAATGCTTCTGGAACATAGCCATACAGCGTGGAAAACTCACAGCAATCCTGTGATTCCAGCCATGAAAGCCCTCGACAACACATTGCAAAAACTTCGTTTTTGGGGTACGCACAAAAGGTTGAAAATGGCACTTTGAAAGATTTAAAAATGGCACCAAAAAACCTCAAAGTTTTTGGGGTATAACAACTACTTTCAAAGTAAGTACCGCACAATGAAACAGGACATAACACTTTCAAACCAGGAACAGAATTTCTTTTCAGATGTTGTTGCATAGTGCAATTGTCATGCCTTCTGTTGCGTTTCCTAGGAGAGCCATAGCTCGTGCAAACTCCTCACGGCTCTTTTGTCTTCCTTTAAGCAACTGATCTCCTCTCTGTTGCAATTAGAAGCGCTGTTTCCAAAGTATAGGTTGAGTCATCCCTTAAACCAAAATGCCTGGGGCCAGAGAGTGTAGGGTTTGTGGAATATTTGCATGTATGTATGGAGATATGTCTTGGAGGTTTAAATATGAAATCTATTTATGTTTTCTATATAAACTTACACAAATAGCCTGAAGGTGATTTTTACACAGATGTATTAATCCTTTTATGCAGAAAAGGGAGTTTGTGTAATATTGTTGTTGAAGGCCTTCATGTTCAGAATCACTGGATTGCTGTGAGTTTCCCGAGCTGTACGGCTATGTTCCAGAAGCATTCTCTTCTGACGTTTTTGCCATATCTGTGTTAGGCATGCTCAAAGGTTGTGAGGTATATTGGAAACTAAGGTTTATATATCTGTGGAAAACCCAGGGTGAGAGAAGAACTCTTGTTTAACACCTCCCAACAAAGGATTCCCCCAGGCAGGAATCAGCCAGGCCTTGAAACGGCAAGGCTTTTCAATACTAATCAGGGTAATTAATTACAACATTTACACTTGTCTCCAACAGACAAGAGTTCTTTCTCCCACCCTGGACTTTCCACAGATATATAAACCCCACTTGCCTAGTTTCCAACAGACCTCACAACCTCTGAGGATGCCTGCCATAGATGCGGGCGAAACATCAGGAGAGAATGCTTCTGGAACATGGTCATACAGCCTGGAAAACCCACAGCAACCCAGAAGTTTTTGTACATTGAACCACCAGAAAGCAAAGCTGCCCCTATCTCATCCAACTGTGTTGTGGATTTGGGATTTCCGTATAAGAGGGATGTTCGACCTCTAATGCTCAGCTTCCACATTAGCTGGCGCTGATCTAATACACTATGAAACAACCTTTGAAAAAAATTCTGTTCCTGGTTTGAAAGTCTTCTGTCTTGTTAAATTGTGTGGTACTTACTTTGTTAGTAGTTGTTTCTACTCCAGAAATTTTGTTTTTGCAGCTGCCACAAATTATATTGAATTGGTTGAGACTCTGAGATATTAATTGAAAAACTATAACAAAATGTGCTGCAGGATGTCCCACAAAAACAAAGTTTTTGCCATTTAATAAACTTATTACATGTTTTTGTGATAGAACCAATTAGGAAATGACATTTATAACCTAGGAACAAAATTTGTGTTACATGGTGATATCTGTGACTATGAGTAAGATGATGCAAAGCCATATGTTCCCTGAATAGAGGAAAGGTAGTTGTTCCTATCAGATTCTTGGAAGCTAAGCAAGGTCAGCCCTGGTTAATACTTGGATGGGAGACCACCAGTGAATACCACACACTCTAGGCTTACTGAGTCTCCCTCATGGGGCAATGGTCCTGGGATCCTCCAAGGGCTAAATAGTCCATGTTGAAACACTATAGAAGAGGAGTTACAACCTTGTTATAAGTCAAAAGACCATTTCAAGAGGCTCTTAAGCAAGAAAGTTTCCCCTTTTTTCTGTGGAGCCTGGGATTAAATGCCTTAAAGGTGCCAGATCTTGTCTGAACTTCAAAGCTAAGCAGGATCATCCCTGGGTAGTACTTGGATGGGAGACCAAATGTTCCATATGTGGTCCATTATATTTCAGAGGAAGAAATTGGCAAAACTGCCTCTGAGTATTCCTTGCTTAAGAAAACCTTATAAAATTCATAGGGTCAGCATTAGCCAACAGGTGATTTGGAAGCACATACACAGAAACATAAAGAGCCATGTATATGTTTGGGATAAGGATGGAGTGGAGAAGAACGATTTAAATTTAATATATGTGATACTTTACTACTCAGGGAGAAAATAGGTCCCTGCAGCACTATCTTAGAACCATTCCACACAGCTGTATAAAATCCACATTAACTAGATTATATGGCAGTGTAGACTGAGATTTTTGTGTGTGTGTGTGTGTCAGGAGAGACTTGAGAAACTACAAGTCGTTTCTGGTGTGAGAGAATTGGCCGTCTGCAAGGACATTGCAGGGACACTCGGATGTTTTGATGCTTTTACCATTCTTGTGAGAGGCTCCTCTCATGTCCCCACATGGAGCTGGAGCTGATAGAAGGAGCCCAACTAGGCTCTCCCTGGGTTGGATTTGAACTGGCAACCTTCAGGTCAGCAACCCAACCTTCAAGTCATCAGTCCTGCTGGCACAAGGGTTTAATCCACTTCGTCATCGGGGGCTCCTGTGGACTCAGATAATCCAAAGCAGATATTGTGGATTTTCTGCCTTGATATTCTGGGTTATATGGCTGTGTGGAAGGGCCCTTAAACTTCCTTGTTTCTTTTTCAATCCTTCCGTAGAGTAGACCCACTAACACCAATAAGGCTAGGCACTTTTGGCAACTGGAATCCAATTGACTCCACTGGGACTATCCTAAGGAACTATCCTAATTCTATGTAAGGGATGTGCAGCTTCAGGAAACACAAAATAAATAGTAGAATTGCACATGGGAGGCAGCAACGCTTACATGAATTTCAATGCTTAAAGTGTAGACATTCTTGTATGAATCCAACCTATAGCTTGGATATTACATGAAGCTCAGTGATGTGTGATGAGAATTGACATTGAACTTGGTACAAGCTGCTGCTTGTTAAGGCTTCTTAAAATCAATTTAGAACCAGATATATATTCTGTGAATCTTTCTGTCCTTATGAGTGTAATTTATAGTCATGTAGTGGTTTAAGCATTGAATTGCAACACTGGAAACTTGGATTTGAATTCCTGTTCAGCCATAAAACCCATTGGGTCACATTCTCTCAGCTTCAGAGGAGGACACTAGTTAACTATCTTTGAACAAATATTGTCTCAAAAACCCTGTGATAGTGTTGCCATAAATCAATATAACAATATAATAATATATAATACTAATAATATGCTATACTAATAATATAATGTATTGTATATACATATTATTACACAATATAATATTAATACACTGTTATAACTGTATATTATATGTAATATTACTAATAATATTGCAGTATAGTGGTATAGTACAATATAGTAATATATAATGCTTATATTGTGCTATGCTTATGATATAATATATTGTATGTACATATTACTTGTAAGCCGCCCTGAGTCCCCTTCGGGGTGAGAAGGGCAGGATGTAAATGTCGCAAATAATAAATAAGTTAGAAACAAGGTAAAGGCAATGATCACAAATAGTTTCCTCCTAATAGATGAGATAAGGTTTTAAAAATGGAAATATGTAGATACATACAAATACATAGGTAAACCTAAAGGCAACATATGCCATCTGATTTTGGAAGCTAAACAGGGTTAGCCCCCAGTTAGCATTTGGAGACTGCCAATAGATACCAGGTATTACAGGCTGTATTTCAGAAGAAGGAACTGATGGCCAATGACTCCTGAGTATTTCTTGTCCAAGACAAAAACCTATGAAATTAATGGGCTCTCCATAAGTCCATAATGTGAAGGCACATGCACACAAACACATGAATTGCAGTAAGTATGACTTAAGTTCCAAGCAAGATAAATACCATATTGGAGTCTTGAATTTTTCATTAGCGCTAACCTGCAGGCTTTCTCTGTTGCCAACTGTGCTCAGATGCCATATGGCATCTAATCTTCGTTCTTGACATATGTCTAGCTTTGCTCCACTGGGAGATCTTGCAACAGTTAATCTTCTCAAATTACTTTTTGCACAAGGCTGTAAACGCTCCAGAGAAGCAAGACCCCTCTGGAGACACATGTCGCATGGCCTGCATCCAAAGCAAACAAAATAGTCACGCTTTAAAGTCTGGATCATATTGGTGTATATGCAGACCTCTGTTCCAGAAGCCCTGAAAAAAAAATAAGCAAACTGGTGAAACTGCACTCGCATAAATTGTGAAACTTTTATGAATTTCAATGCAGAAATGTAACCACAGAAATGAATTTTCAATGGGAAATTACATTCTATAGTGATGGCTACAGATCCATTTCCCTCCTGATAGCAAAGTCACAAACTTCCCAACATTAAGTCATTGCAATCTTAGTCAGATGGAGCAGTTTACTTCTGAGTTAATATGTATATCAGCCGTTAGTACAGCCAAGGCAGCAGTGTGGCCTAATGCTGTGATATAAATGAAGGGTCTACTGAATGAAAAAGCACAATATACTTTAAAAAAATGCAAAAATGTGATGAAGAACTCTTGGATGTTGGTGAGATGGCTGAATCCTAGAGATGGGGATGATGTTCTAATGCTGATCTTCATTTAGTAAACTGCTCTTGCATAAAGTTGCAGAATATATGTATACAATGAGATCTTGGACAAATATCCAGGGGCAATTGAAAAGATTAGCTAAGGTATTACACGTTTGAGCAACCTTCTAGAAAGTATAGTAGCTTCAAAAGTATTTGCTTAAATTGTGCTCTCCCTAAGGAACAAAGTCCTTATTTGGGCAGTAACTTAAATAGGGACAACAAAAATACAAAGAAAAACCAGGAGCTTTAGAGTTGTCTAAAATTCTTCACCATGGCCATATTTGGGGTATGTGCTTTCAAGTTGGTTTGTCAACATATGGTGACCCCAAAACTTTGGTGATGAGTGCCATTGCCTTTCTCTGAATACAGTGGCCCTTAGATATCTGCTATGTTTTGGTTCCAAGACCATCACCGCACACATGGAAACCAAAATCCATGGATGCTGAAATCCCATGATAATCAGTGGCATAGAACAATATATATATAAGATGGTGAATAACTCAAACAAGTCCCAGAAATAGCCTAAGTATCTGTGAAAAGGCTGAAGGCTAGATCAGTATACATCAGAGGAGTGCTTGACATGGGACAAAACCAGTTTGTTTTTTGGATTTCCCCCTCAAAATCTTCGAGCCTTGGTTGGTTGAATCAGTGAGGGAAGAACCTATGGATAGGCAAAGGTAAATGTTTTCCCATGACATTAAGTCCAGTCAAGTCTGACTCTGGGGATTGGTGTTCATCTCCATTTCTAAGACGAAGAGCCGGCATTGTCCAAAGACACCTCCAAGGTCATGTGGCCAGCATGACTGCATGGAGCACTGTTACCTTCCCACTGGAGAAGTAATAATAATAATAATAATAATTTTATTCTTGTACCCCGCCCCATCTCCCCAAAGGGACTCGGGCCGGCTCACATGGGGCCTTGCCCAACATCACAATATAAAATCAAAACAAAAACACAAATTTACGACAATAAATCAACAATACCTGTTGATCTACTCACATTTGTACGTTTTCTAACTGCTAGGTTGGCAAAAGCTAGGGCTAATAGCGGGTGCTCACTCTGCTCCCTTTCGGTCTGCAAGTTCAGCAGCTCAGCGCTTTAACATGCTGCGCCACAAAAATAAGAGAACAAGTGAGCCAAATTTTGTGGCCAGATCTGGAGGAGACCAAATTATCTTAGCTAGTGGTTGTAAAGGGTGGAAACTTCTATCCTGCAGGTACAAATTTGTGCAACATTGGTAATACAATAGTACCATTCTTACTGAACAAATAATGTAACTCTCCTGCATAGGATGACAGTTATATTTTTACGTTACATTAGAGCATGCAGAATGACTCTGCTTGTAAAAGTAAATAGCACTCCCTTCTTATTAGTTACTCTGTATTAAGCAATTTAACAGGAGGGTCATAAAATAGCAGAGTTTATCAATTTTAGAGAAAGCTATAAACTTTATTTCCTGACAACACAGAGCTGGAGAAGGAAACCCGTTATGATGTTTGTAATGAATTGATTCCTCAACATAAGTCTCTAGTATTGGACCCCATTCCCCCAAAATCCCAGCCAACAACGCAAATAGTAAGTACTGTAATTCTGAAAGTTTAAGTCTAAAATCTGGAGCTCCTACAGACTAGGAATTACTGTGCGATATGCCTTTCATGACACCTACATCTTCTTTAGACCCCCTGGAAAGCGAAGTATTGTTCAATTTAAGACTAAATCTTAAGCACCAGGAATCCTTACTTGCTGCTTTACAACAGATGGGCCCTATAATCCATACTAATGCTTTTAGTAGTTTGCCTAATAAAGATGCAGTACAGCATGAGCATCTAAAATTCCAAAATATTCCAAAATCTAAAACTGTCCACATGTTTGACTGAGATAATAACACCTTTGCATTCTTGATGGTTTGGTGTGCACCGTTTGGTCTCGTGAACAAATGTATTTTAAAATATTGTACAATGTTATCTTTGTAATGAATTTCATATTTGACTTGTGTCTCTTCTCCACGTTATCTCAGTATGTGAATATATGCAAGACAGATATTCCAATCCCAAACACGTTTGGTCCCAAGCATTTCAGATAAGAGACGGTAAAGGTAAAGGTTTTCCCCTGACATTAAGTCTAGTCGTGCCCAACTCTGGGACTTGGTGCTCATCTCCATTACTAAGCTGAAGAATTGGTGTTGTCCGTAGACACCTCCAAGGTCATGTGGCCGCCATGACTGCATGGAGCACTGTTACCTTCCCACTGGAGCAGTACCTATTGATTTACTCACATTTGCATGTTTTCAAATTGCTAGTTTGACAGAAGCTGAGGCTAACAATGGGAGCTCACCCCGCTCCACGGTTTCAAGCCAGCAACCTTTCAGTCAGCAAGTTCAGCAGCTCAGCAATTTAACCCGCTGTGCCATCGGGGATAGTAAACCTATATTACATTATATGACTTATTAGTATATCTTTAAGTGAGAAGCATGAACCTTATCCTAATTATTTAAAGGTCTGCTACCCAGGTAGCCACAGAAGACTCTGTATACCAATTACATTTCCTTCTAATAGTATGATTTTTTTTTTACAAAAATGGTATTCTTTCCACTCATTTGGGATTGGGATTGCCTCAAATTACTCTTGTCCCTATCTCACATTGTGAAGAATATAGGAAATATAGGAAAAGGGTAACTCTATTAAAAGGACAATCTGCCATAACCATTTAATAAGTAAAGCTCTCTCTAAATAAAAAGGCATTTGCCTGCTGTTAGAAAGAGAGCAGAGAGGGGGCAACTGGGCCTCCCATGTCCTCTCCTCTCCAAATGACTCGGACAAGTCCTAAAACTTCTTCAGATTCGAAAATAGACATAGTATTTCAAACAATCTAGACCTAAATTTCTGATGTCCCTGATAGATCATAACCAGCCATTCAAATTCTGCCCAGAAGCTGTTGCAACGAGAGAGTTACATGTTCCTTGGGGAATGAGAAACCTCTTGCCAGACTTTCTAGTTTTGATGTTCAACAAGCACTATGTCCAAAGGGCAAATGCAATATGTGATGAAAGTTTTATGTAAAACTTCTCCTTCTATCCCAAAAAGATAATATTGCCAGGAATTTCTTTAGTAGAAAATAACGTCTGCTACTTATGTGGCTACAGATCAGAATAGTTGATAGAGTGGGCAGTCACTGCATAGATATGGATTAAGGCACCCCTTGTGTAAAGCCAGTGCAAAGCTAGAAATAGGTCTGAATAAATGCTCAGCCATGGAAAACGTGCTGACTGAATTTAGGCAAGTCGTACTCCCTCAGCCTCGGGAAGGGAAGGGCAAACACTTTTCAACCTGTGATAGATTCATTTTAGAGCTACCATAAGTTGAAACCGCTTTGAAGGCACACAATAACAAGACACCCCTTCCCTCACATTTTAATAGCCCATGGGAAATGTCATAGCAAGACATCCACATCTGGGCATCCGTTGCTCTCTATATGGGGGAAATGATTTCAACTGCATACACAAAGTACTTAATATGGCCTTTTAAATTGCAAACTCTCATGATACAGTAGATGTATTGAACTAAACAACTTCTTCTGTTCTAGATCACTGGTCTCTGTAGGAACATCTATGGGATCAGTCACAAGACAGGCCTTGCTTGCTCCTCTTTCCCCTGCCGCTCGGCCCTACCGTCTTTGTAATTGCGAGAGAAACAATCGGAGAGGAGTTGTAGCAAGCAGTCTACAGGAACTTATCAGTAAGGTATGGCTCTCTTCAAAAATAATGCCTCATCCACATACTTTGTTGTTTTAATGCTGTACAGGGGAAATTCTGCTCTTCCGTTGCTAGAAGAGTGGCTAGAAAATTGAATTCACGGAGAGCGACTGGCACCTAAATTTTTGCTGACTGGTACATATGAAACACTTAAGGACATTGTTTTTTTATGTAACATACATGCTTCAAATGTGAAGGGAAATGAAATGGGGCTGATCTCTTAACAGGGCACTTGGAATAAGATTTTTTTGTTTGGCTTTTAGACCTTGGATGCCTTAATGATTACTGCTGGTCTGATAACACTGGTCTTGGAAGAAGATGGCACAGTAGTTGATACAGAAGACTTTTTCCAGTCCCTACCAGACAACACACATTTCATGGTTTTAGAGAAGGGGCAGAAATGGAAGCTGGTATGTGTTGTTCTCTGGAGTGGAATATTACAGGTAGCAAACTTGCTTGTGAGTTGAGGTGAAGGTGTGGGTGTGATGTGTGAAACCTGTAGCCCTGCAAACGTCTTGAACTCCCAGCTTCCATACCTTCATACTGACTGGGCTGTGGGGTGTTGTGTCCAAAATATAGAGTACTAAGATTCCCTTCCCCTGCTTTAGTTCTTGCTGGAGCTTGAAGGCTAGCATTGTAAGCTGTGTCCCAACAGAAAGAAGACCTGGGCCCTTTCTACACTGCCATATAAAACCCAGATTATCTGCTTTGAACTGGATTATATGGCAGTGTAGAAGGGCCTCTAGAGTTAGATAAAAGGCCTGGTCTTGCTTATTGCCTAGTCTGGTGGTTTTTAACTCACAGAAGGTTGTACTTCATTGTGGAGAATGAATGAGAACAAAAACTTTCTGCATAGTTTCTATTACCATAGTAGCAGATGCAAAGCAATGTGCCAGAAGTATTATCTTGAATCTTTTTACATTTCTGGCTTGTTCAAATTATGGCAGAATTTCAGGAAGAATCATCAGTTTCTGTCTACAAACTCAAGCTGACAATTTTTAACATCTTCTCTTAAGTTTTTGTGGACAAGAAACTCAAAGCTTGGTTAGAAACATAATCTAGCTACAGAGTTGCTGTGGGTTTCCCAGGCTGTATGGCCATGCTCCAGAAGCATTCTCTCCTGACGTTTTGCCCACATCTATGGCAGGCATCCTCAGACTAATTCAACCAGAGAAGTCAGCCAGAGCAGAGCATTTGATGAACTAACCTGGACACAGCATATTATTTGAGAATACAGAAATCGTGAATCACTCTTAACCACCACCATGTCAGACTACATAGAGAAGCCATAGAAACCCCCAAGCATGTGGACAATTCCAACAGAAAGGAGGAAACCATGAAAATGAACAAAAGCTGGCTACCGGTATTTAAAAAAAACCTCTAAAATCAGGGAAGTAAATAAATAACAGCACTCTGAAAACAGGAGAATTCCAGACAAGAAATAATCAGGACCAGCTAACACCTCCAAACAAAGAATTTCTCCAGGCAAGAAGCAGCCAGGCTTTGAATCTGCAAGGCCATTAAATGCTAAACGAGGTGATCAGCCGCAACATTCACACTTGCCTCAAACAGACAAGAGTTCTTTCTCTCAACCTGGACATTCCACAGATATATAAACCTCACTTGTCTATTTTCCAGCAGACTTCACAACCTCTGAGGATGCCTGCCATAGATGTGGGCGAAATGTCAGGAAAGAATGCTTCTGGAACATGCCCATACAGCCCGGAAAACTCACAGCAACCCATGAAGGCCTTCAAGAACACATAATCTAGTTAGAAGTGGTTAAAACTTGTTCTTCTCAGTTATTAACTATTTATTTGATTTTTCATAAAATGTGTTTTTATCACCTAATACAGTATCATTTTATAACCCCCAGAACAGTATCTGGAAATCACATTTTACACTGATTGAAGTGAATTAGTTAAATCCAAGCTATTCTGTATATGAAACAAAGTTAATGCTCACACATGTTTCCCTGCTTTTTTCTTGATCTAGGGACCAAGCTATGATATTGCAAGAGTACAGCAACAAAAGAAAATGGGGGTTGCAAATATCACCTTAGACTTGTACAAACTGAATCCTAAGGACTTCATTGGATGCCTAAATATCAAAGCTACGTTCTATGAAATGTATTCTGTGTCCTATGACATCAAATGTATGGGAGCAAAGACTGTTCTAATGTGAGTATACACATCTTTAGTTGCAAGTAATATAAGTTGAGATGCTGTAATGGAAACTATTGTTAATACATCATGATTTTCATAGCTTAGCAGATATGAAACCTGGTTCAAAAAAAGACTTATGGAAGGCAAGTATTTTTCCATACACTCAGGGCTGTGAAACATAGCTTTTATGAACAACTTGGATCACAACCACAGCATGGTCCCTGCTGTGTTAGCTGGTGGATTATGCCAGCTATTTTTCCAGGTTTTGTTTACTCAACAGTTCAAAAACGTTGGGTAAAGGCTGAAGTATTTTCCCTGCACTGATGAAGCTAACTTTCATAAGAATTCTGCTGTATCAGATCAGAGACTTTAAAATTTCCTACAGATGACCTAAGTGAAGCTTTTGAAGTAAAACATGACCTATCTGTTGAGTTTTCTTTTGGTATCTAGAAGGATGCGTAATTATATTTTTTGGGGTGGGAACCATGTAGTTCTTCAGGTCTTGTTGGCCATCAGTTAGCCAATACAATCTGTGATAAAAAAATATTTGGAATTGTTCTGCAAGAATGTCTAGAGGTCCCCAAGATTTCCACCGCTCTGAAAATAGTGGATGGCTGTGTTATTAGCCTTGTCATCTAAAGCCACCTAAGCTAGTAGCTGGTGATGTTTCTAGTGGTGGAAGTTCCATTGTTTTAAGTATGTGCCATGTCAAGAATTACTTTTTTAAATCCTGAATCTACCTCTTCAATTTTGTTGGAGGACCAGAAATCTTATTATGAAAGGAGAAGGAACATATATCCTAATACCAAGCAAAACCCTCTCATACCTGTCATTCCAAAACAAATACCACAAACATAAGAGGGACAGGGTTCCTCCCACTGATCATTTTCATCACCATGTTCTATACCTTATCCAGCCGTGTATTACATTTTTGTGATGGGATCTGCAGTAGGGCAATTGCAACATTTTGTCATTCTAATAATTATATTTATTATTTTTAATTCCTTAATCATGAAACTCCGTTTCATTTTCCCAAACATTAGGATTCAGATTCTTTTGTTAGTCCCAATGTGTGGCACACAGAAGTCCCTAGAAACCCCTTAGACCAACAATTCTCAACCTAGGGGTCAGGACCCTTTGGATTGTGAAGGGGGTGTCAGAGGGGCTGCCAAAGACTTATCAGAAAACACACATTTCTGATGGTCTTAGGAACCCCTTTGGCAGAGAAGGCTGAAGATCTCTCCGCCTGTCATTTTTTGGAAACAGACGGCAAATTCTCCCATCAAAAGCCCTCCTCCTACTGTGATTGGCAGACTTCTCAAGGGGAGGGCTGTTTTTGAGAGAAGGTGTGCTCGGTGCATGGCAGCGGGGAGGGGAGAGCAGGTGAGGGAGAGCACACGAGGCTGGAGGTAGGATCACGCCAGTGAGTCTCTTCAAGGCAGGGGAGAAAGTGTCCATGAGACATGGGACTGAGAGTGACCCAGCAATAACAGGAGGAGGAGGAACAGCAGAAGAAGAAGCTTAGGTAATTTGTAATGCTATTTATTAGAAAGCAGCTAGTCTTTTCTTTTTTATTAATGCTTCCCATTAGAAAAAGCATAAGGATGTGGGTGAATTACAACTCCCCAAATCCCACCAGTATTCAGTTGTCCATGTTGGGTTTGTGTCCCCAGTTTGGTTCAGTTCCATCATCGGTGGGGGTCAAAGGGTTCTCTGAATTCAAGGAGAACTATAATTACCATCATGTTGGGTCAGTCCCTCCCTCAAACCTTAGCAGTGTTCAAAGTTGGTCATGTTGGGTATTTGTGCCAAGTTTGGTCCAGATTCATCAGTTGGGTTCACATTGTTCTGTTGATGTGGGTGAACTATAACTCCCAACCTCTGAGGTCAGTTCCCTCGAAACCCCACCAGTATGCAAAGTTTGGCATGTTGAGTATGTGTAGCAAGCTTACTAGTTCCACCACCAGTTTGGTAGAGTTCTCTCTGAGTGTTGGTGGACCACAACTCCCAGAATTCAAAAACAGCCCCCCCAACCCCACCAGTATTAAATGTTGGCCATGTATATAGTGTGCCAAGTTTGGTGCAGACCCATTGTGGGCTTGGTTCAGAGTACTCTTTGATTGTAGGTTAACTATAAATCCCAGCAACTACAACTCCCAAATGACAAAATCAATCCCACCCCAACCCCACCAGTATTCAAATATGGGCGTATTGAGTATTTGTGCCAAATGTGGTCCAGTGAATGAAAATATATCCTGCATATCAGATTTTTACATTACAATTCATAACAGCAGCAAAATTACAGTTGTAAATTCGTAACGAAAATAATGTTATGGTTGGGGGTCACAACAACATGTGGAACTGTATTAAGGGGTCGCGGCGTTAGGAAGGTTGAGAACCACTGCCTTAGACCCTCCCCCCTCATCCCCTTAAAAGATTTTAATGTTTTGGCCTGATTTTCTTACACCCAGGCCATCCCGAATCTCCTAAATCCACCTTAAAAGGCAATGGTTTGCTCCCAAATCTCCCAAAACCACCTAAAAAGGCAACAATTTGCTCCCCAACTCAGCCGAAAGCAGAAAGCTATATCAGGGAAACAGTTTTAAATCTCTTAAAACTTTATCAGGCTAGAAATACAGTAAATAGGCTATCTGCTGTAATTTGTGTGATGGATGACACATTGGTAGTTGGTATTACGGTGAAGAAAAGGCTTGGATGAACTGAACATTAAAAGTGGGCAAGTTTCACTCTAATGGGATCTATGGGCACTTGCAGTTTCAGGCTCTTCAAACACTAGGTGGTGTTAGTGCCTCATTTCTCAAATGAAAATAGCGTAGGGTTCATTGTATTTGTGTGCATCTGGGTATTTTACGCCTGCCATAGATGTGGGCGAAACGTCAGGAGAGAATACTTCTGGAACATGGCCATACTGCCCGAAAAACACACAACAACCCTGTGATTCTGACCATGAAAGCCTTTGACAACACATTAGACATACACGCTGTTCAGCCTCCACACTAGCTATTTATTTGGAAAGTATCTGTGATGTAGGGAACAGATCGAATGCTACACATATGAAGTAAAAACAACAATTTATTAAATAACAGATCTGAAACTTTGTTTTCTCCAAAGTTTTACTGCCAGTCTTTGTGATGGGAGTTAAAGTCCTTGAAGCACAACCACAGTTCTGACTGGATTATACTTTGATATAGCTTCAGTTGGATCTCAATCTGATATATCTCTGACGTGGCTTTACTTCATTTCTTTACTTTTATATAGCTTTGATGTAACTTGTGTAGCTTCAACGTGACTTGTATGGCTTCCGCGTGAAGTTCTATTTTGTGGTTCTTCCACCTTCCTTACTCTTCACCTTCTAATACCACACTGCCTGACTCCCCAGGAGCTAGAAGGAACAGGGCGAGTGAGGTTTCAAATACAAGGAGGAAGAAACTATCTAGACTAACCCCACAAACTATACATAAAATACTAATCTCCTCCAACTAAATAAGGGCTTAACAGGGAGTAAACCGTGAGAAATCTTGCAGAGGAATGATACACTAATGTGTCATGAGACACAATTTAGAAAGCTCTGTTCGATAATGTTGAGGAAACTAATGGGCATTATGAATCTAAGCTCCCAGTGTGATTCCTAAGGATGTTATTTGTTGTTCTCAGACCTGGACATTTCTGCTTCAGGTATTAATGGAAATTATAAATCTGACTGTCATGTGGAAACTGTATATTTGAGTAGCGCTGAGCTAAGAAAATCACAACTGCTTATTATTCTGAGATGCCATGTACATTTCAACGTGCCCCATACAAAGCTACCATCTGTGCCATAGAAACCATCTCTTAGGCAATTAAAACCTAGTTAGTTGGCAGAAACCCTGGAGAGTGATGAAGCAAAGATGGTAATACTACCTTATGTGAGTAATGAGGATGTGAGTTTGTTCCTCAACAAACCATTGCAAGAGGTGGACTGAGTGTAGCATCTTCAAAAGAAAACAGTTGCATAATAATCCTTGCCTACAAAATACATTGGGTTTCTTTCATTATTAGAAAGAAGACCAAGAATTCAATTCCCAGTTAGCCATATAAACCCACTGGGTGATCTTGATCAAGTCATGCTTTCAACGTGAGAAGAAGGCAGCATAAATCTTTAAATACATTTGCCCAGAAAACCTTGTGAACGGGTCATCATAAATTGTAGTCAGCTTGAAGACACAGAATGAAGTCTTGGGAAACAGCCCTTTTTCTTCACTAAGTATCAGATTAACACACATTAGCTATAGCATCTAGGCTGATGTTGCTGCGTTCCTACAGTGGACCTTGTTGGAAAATCAAAAACAGTCTGAAACCAAGTGCAAGGGAAGCTTGGCTGCTAAAGTGAGTTTTAAATATAAATCATGCACAGCCAAATAATGTGTCTGTATACATACGCATGAGTGTTTTGCATACATTACCTTAATATTTTACTCAACTAAATGACTTTATTTCTTTGCAGGAGAATGCTTCGGTTTTTATCGCATATTGCACAAGTGACAGGACAACTACTTCTCTACACGGGAACATACGTACTGCAAGCCATAGGTGACTGTGATGATGACCAGCTTACAAGAACAAAGCGCTAATGAAAACAAGCATTGAACCTTATGATATTGGTTCTGCATGTGATACTTTAAGCATTTTTTTGTGTGGAGAGGGAAGAATTATAGCTTAATGTGTTAAACGTGTTAACACTGAAGTTACCAAAGGGTAACTCAACTATCTTTCCTCTCTAGTATTTTGGTTTTTATTTAAGATAATGATGATGTCATAACAGTATATGTGATCGGAGTCTTTTTTTTTTTTAATGCGGCAAAAGGGATGGTATTTAAGGAGAGAAATTCTTGTGCCAAATTGTTCAGCAAGAGGTCACACACATGGCAAGGGGGGCACTTACTAGCTTGTGTCAACTATATTGTTTTTCTTCATTGATAGCCATGTAGTGTATTTGGATTGAGATGTGTGACTTTTTGTAGAAGCTTAACACTAAACTTTGGCTGCCACTTCAAGCTGTCTCACTTTTGCTAGCTTGTAAATAAATATCAGTATTAACTTCCAGTGTTAAAAGATAGAGTGTTAATGCCTTATTTTGAAACCTTTCTGCTCGGTAAGCCATCTGACCTTACCTTAAAAGTTCAAAGTTGGTTGAGATCTTGGCAAATCTGAAGGTCAACTTGGTTTCAACAGGAGAGCTCATTGTCTAGCTTGGATTTACCTGAATGAGTCAACACAAGCTATTGAGTCTTGACATGTCTTATGATTATATAAGAGTGTTCACGTCCCCTTCCATGAACAGCTTTGCCAATATAAGCATGGGAGGCAAAGCACAGGGAAAATAAAAGGTACAGTGTTTTGGGGAACCAGCGACTTTCCATTTGGAAAGAAAGCAAGAAATGTTCTGTTGCCATTTTTAATTTGGAAGGCTGGAGTCTCCCACTTTGGTGAAGGGGAATATCACGAAAAAGTGTTTCAGAGTGAGTGCACTAATCCACTTCACACTACCTTTGATTCAATATGCTTTGCACCAAGATAAGATGAGGCAACTATCAAGAGTTGTGGTTCTACACTGGACTGCCACAAGATGCCCTCTCAAGATGCCCTTTTTTCCTTAAATTGAGGAGGCAGAGTTAGTTGGGTGCTATCCATCCTTCCATTTAAGAAAAGTTACCATGACAACTCTGTTTAACAGGCTGGAAATAAAGGGCCCAGAGTGACTTCAAGGCATACAAATAGCAGTTTGAAAGTAAACAAAATACATTATAATATCTGGAATGGTTTTTGAAAGGATCATAGGTGGAATCTCAAGGAGCAGAGAAGGCTAGCAAGGGAAACAGAGGTTGGGACCCACCACAGCCTATGCATTTAGTCATATCTATGTGTTTCATAACTTGATGAACATCTTCAAAGAGATGAAATCTATAGAATTCTTCTATGGAAGAGATAAGAAAAACCAGTGTCAGTTTTAGGTGTGATTATTTTATGCTACGCTGTCTAAGGTATCAGTGTTAATTCTTCTGTACAATTTTTTTTTTGGAAAAGTGCAACACATATTTTCAAGAAAGGTGTGATAGGGAAAGAGCATTGGCCTATTGATGAAGCTATTATCTGGCCATGTAAATCAGAGAAATTAACTTGTTACTTAGCTGGGGAAAGAAAAAGCCTTACAGCTGAGTAAGAGAAAACGTTCTAAATGCTGACATCTATGGCCTAAACTAGCATAAGTGCAATGCCTTGGTTGTATTTATACTACTCTTTTCTAAGGAACTAAAGTGAAATGCGTGTGTGTTCCAGACATCTTTCCATCATGGACCTGCCCAGTTGCAGACTTGTTTTGCTTCAAGCATGTTTTTGTGTTATGTTTTTCGAAGGTGCTTTGAGGTCAAGGGAAGATCTTTACTTCTGAATTACCAGAAGTTCAAGTGTAAGCATGTAAACCTCAAAGCTAAACCTTCTGTAGAACAAAACCTGTGCATTGCACAATTTCTTTGCAGTAAGGAAAAAGTTTTATAGAGAAAAAGTGGCTACTAAAATCGCACAAAGGCCATTCTGAGTGGTGAGAGTGAATGTGATTCTCCATTCTTCTTGTTGTACAATAAACTGGGACAGCAAATGGACAACCGTACATGACCTGAACCTTCCTGAATGAAATGCTTATTAAATTATTTGTCTCAGATGTTCTTGTCTAGAATGATGTTATTCTCAGAGTTGAGTATTTTAGTAAAAAAAATATGCTATGTTAAAAAGCTGTTTCTTCAAATGCATCGGGGTACCACCTCAGTAGACATGTCAAAAATGGTTTTGTGTATCACTGTTTCAAGACTTGCAGCAGTAAAAAAAAACAGAAAAAAAGATTTGTTTTCATTTTGAAATTTTGTTCATAAAGTGCATTTACCCATACTTACTTGTTTATAACACACCATTGATTGTAATGGGGGGCACAGGCAGGTTTACACATGCAATTCTCCATCTAATTTAATGTACACTTCACTTTTGGCTATTCCATTTAGCCAAAAAAGGTGAGGATTATATTGGAAAAATACAGTATTTCACCTAGCAATGCAAACCCGTATCATCTCAATTTGCTAAGCAAAAAATCTGACCATTTATAGCGATTTGACTAAAAATACATCACAAAGTCTAAGGTAGAAAGCTACGTCACTTTCATTTTCAGTACAGAATGCAATTTTGCAAAGTTTTGGATTAGATCCTTTTAAGTCAGTTCAAAAATTGGAATACACCAGTTAACATTTAGACAAATATCTTATGTCTGAGTGGGGTGATTTTTTGTCAGAGTGAAGTCTTGCAGATGAGGTGGCCATTGCAACAGAGGCACTTTTCATGACCGCTTTGTCCTCAATGCCTTGCTCTACTGACTTCTCAGGCGTAAAATAGACACCAGTGTTTAGCCTTTGATTCAGGTGGCAAAATGAGTGGGACTTGAAGATGCATACCAAATCCAGGAAAATGTTTAGAACAAGAGTCATACATACTCAGAATGCTCTGCACTGGAAGGAAAGACGGTATTTAACATAATAAACATATTTCCATTTGCTAGAAATCTACAGCTCAAAAACGCTATCAAAAACTTTCAACCTGGTAATCGTTCTTTTGAACATTATGACAACTAGTCGAATATTTTATGTCAAGAACTGAACCTTTTTTTTGCTGAAATACTGATATTAAATATAGGACCTAGATGGGATTGGTAAGTAACTCAGAACAAAGAGAATACAGTAATGAAAAGGAGTAGTGGTCATGTTAAAGTTAAACATGTAGTGATAAAAGTTGAAGGAGTTTAGTACAGTTCCCCGTTTATGGAACTCATTGCCCATTGAAATCAGGCAAGCCCCCACTCTTTCAGACTTTAGGAAAGATCTAAAAACATGGCTCTTCCGATGTGCTTTCGGAGAGTAACTGTTACATGCTTTTGTTACGCCCCCATTATTTATCCTCTAGACTGTCTGCTATCTTTTCCTAGTTCCCTGTGGTTTTATTCTTATCCTTTTTCTTATCCTTTTCTCACCCCGAGTTTTAACTGAGTGTCAGTGCGGCCTGCCCTGTTATACTGCTCTTTGGATTTTGTGTTGTACTGTATATGATTCTTTATTGTATTGTTGTAATTGTATTATGATATGTTGTTTTTATATTGTGTTATATTGTATTTTTCCCGGGCATGGCCCCATGTAAGCCACCCCGAGTCCCCATTGGGGAGATGGTGGCGGGGTATAAATAAAGTTTTATTATTATTATTATTATTACAGTATATCCTAATGTAGACTAGTCTTTTTCTGTTTAATAAAGTAATCTAATACTAACAGAAACATGTGATTGACTCGTTCCAAAAAAGGAATAACTGCACATACTTTCTCTGCTTGGCTGAATCGTTGTTGATGTTCCAGATTTTTATTTTGCCTTTGCTTCTTATAGGAAAACAATATTAATTCCATGGCTATGACTTACTCTGATAGCGTGTATGTAGAACAGGGGTCCCCTAACTAAGGCCCGGGGGCCACATGCGGCCCATTGAAACCATTTATCCGGCCCCCTCCTTCCTCCGTTGAGAAAGTCACGTGCGGCACGAAGGAGGAGGGAAAGGCACGTGCCTTTCCCACCTCCTCCCTCGCCTGGTGCGTGCCTTCTAAAGCTTTGCTTGTTTATAATGCTATTTTAATTATTTTATTAATTATTAAGTGCTTTTGGTGCACGAAGGCAGAAGGGGGTTGGACTAAATGGCCCCAAGGGTCTCTTCCAACCCATTATTATTATTATTATTATTATTATTATTATTATTATTATTATTATTATTATTATTGACAGAGAGACACAGTATAACACAGCAAACGAGATATATATGCTGGATTTCGTATCACAAAATCACAAGTCAAACACTTCCCAAGTGTTTAGGACTGTGATGTATTATTATTATTATTATTATTATTATTTATTAACAACATTGAGGCTGGGTGGCCATCTGTCAGGGGTGCTTTGCTTGTGCTTTTGGTGCAGAAAGGCAGAAGGGTTTGGACTAAAAAGCCCAAGGGGTCTCTTACAACACTTCATCATCATCATCATTACTACTACTACTACTACTAACATTGAGGCTGGGTGGCCATCTGTCAGGGGTGCTTTGCTTGTGCTTTTGGTGCACAAAGGTAGAAGGGGGTTGGACTAAAAGGCCCAAGGGGGTCTCTTCCAACCCTCTTTATTATTTTTATTATGATTATTATTAACATTGAGGATGCATTTGTTCCTGTTTTGTTTTGTTTTTTTACTTCAAAATGAGATATGTGCAGTGTGCACTGCATAGGAATTTGTTCATAGTTTTTTTTTAAAAAAACTATAGTTCGGCCCTCCGACGGCCTGAGGAACTGTGAACTGGCCTCCTGTTTAAAAAGTTTGGGGATCCCTGATGTAGAATATACATACATGGTGGTGATCATGGGCTCACCCATTATCTGGACAACTTAGCAGGGGAGTAAAGCCTCTCCTTCAGGAGAACAAAGGGTCAATGTTGTGTTGGTTTTTAATTAAATTTATAGTGGGACAGCATCCTGGGAGGAACAACAGAGATCACAAGAGATTATTTCTCAGTGAGGATAACTAGTTTGAGGAGAATGCTGAGATGCTTCAAAATGAGAGGTTATAAAAAACTTGAGATGCCACAAAGCACACAGAGCGTCAGAGAGACTGGCATTTGGAGATTTATGGCGAGATGCTGACAGTCCACCTTCTCTAAGGCAGCTTGCTCACTGGCTGAACAAAACAGTCTAGACCCCAGTTTCTCTTGAAGATTAAGGAACCAAAAGATCTTCTGTGTCATGAGTAGAATAGGAACATTTGCCTAGTTGCGATAGGACTTATGTTTCTTCTATCCTTGACTAAATGTGACTAAGGACCTTATCCCATGAGCGGGGGAAAGCGGAGGGAACCGTTTTACTCCGTTCCCTCCTGTCGAGGTCTGTCTTTTCCCCGCTTTCTCCCATTTGGAGTCAGGTGGTCTGTTTCGATGTGCTGTGGAGACTGGGTCCCACTGGAAGCACCTTTAAATCATGTGACGGCACATGAAGCACATGGAAACGGAGCCCAGAATCTGTGGGATGAGGTCCCTAGACTCTTCTGGTAATTTTGTAACTAAGTCGAGAAACATGCTCAATATGACTTGCTGGTAGCAAAATACATAGAAGATATAAATATAGTCTCCCTTTAACAGTGTGGTCAGCATGACTATCTCTGAATATATAGACCTTGCTTTGTTTAATGACTTCTATGAGAATTGGGCCTTTGAACAGCTAAAATGTTTAGTGTTAGCTTTGGTTTCAGAGTAACTACTAATCTCATGGCTTTATGGTGAGGCTTAGCAGATGTTATGAAGTTCTTGCAAATCTAAGATGAAAGAAGCTGGGTAAGTACAGGATCGCTGCTTGTTGCATAGTTAATTATTGGACTCCTGTTAATAGTGGAAAGAATCTCAAACATGTCTTAGATCTTAATTGTTGTTTATGTCGCATCATGCCCCACATCTTCCCATTTCATATAAATCTCTTGGTTTCTCCTTAACAATTTTCAAATGTTTAGTATAGACGGCTAACAGCAACATTGGCTTTAATACAATCAGATGTAAATATATGTACGTTTTGAACTGATAATCTATTTCATGCATTGATCTTAGTAAGACCCTCCTATAAATTCCTTGTTAAAAAAATCAAATAATTTAGAGCCAAAAGTTATTAATTTGGACAAAGGCAAATAATGGTTTGCAGAGTAATATTTTAGTTCAATGACTCTTTATAGCTTTGTAATCCTTTCCTGACTAGAAACATAACTACTTTAAGATTATTATTTGGGAATTGAATCGTTTTATGAGATTGAATTCCTCAATTCCTGTGCGAATGTTGGATAACAAGGCGTAACCTCAAGATTTTCACTGCACCTTTTCTCTGTTCCTTTGTAAGTTGTAAATTATAATACTCCCTACAAATACTAATTTCTTCATTCTATGGTAAGAGCTTGGTGAAGCTCAAAAGTTAAACAAGGGTTGGCTCCAATAAAAGGTATTGCTTTAGATGCTCAGTGCTTCTCTTATTATTTATTAGCATTTACTTACCTTTACATGCTAAAATGTACTGCTTTATGGTTGTGGCAAAGCAGTTTGATTGGCTAAATTATGTGTTCACTTGTAGTATTGTTTCCTAATAGCTCAATTTTTCACTTGCACATCAGGTATTTTTGCTACCAGATTTTTTAAAAATCACCTTTTGTCATGAAGAAAAACTAATTAAGGGATCTGTGTGTTTTTTACTTTGATGAATAATGTACTAAAGTTTGTTTGCTGTGTCTAACTTTGACTTTCAATTGGAGTTTCTGTGTTTGTTTCCTCTAATGCTGGTAACATGCATGCAACATTTCATGGGATCATAATAATTCAACCTCTAAAATTGCTATTTTTTTCCTTGAAAATTATGAAATAGTTGACAAACACATTCTTCGGGTCAATTTTACCTTTTTGTGCTGCAGAAAGTTTCACCTTACTCTCCTTATTTGCATGTAATTGAAATAGTGGAGATGATGGTGATAATAATAAGAATCGATTGTTGTTGTTGTTGTTGTCGTCATCATCATCACCTTTGCATATTTTCGAACTAAGTTGGCAGAAGCTGGGACTAACGACGGGAGCTCACCCCACTCCGCGGATTCAAACCGCTAACCTTTCGGTCAGCAAGTTCTGCAACTTAGTGGTTTAACCCGGTGCACCACCACGGCCCCATTACATTAAAGACTACAAAATATTAATTTTTTTTCTGCAAAGATTGATACAACTATACCATTTATATAATTAGCCTACTATAATATCTCATTTGTTACTTTTCTGAACAAAGGTTAATGTAATATGGCCCTTTGAATTTGCTTGGGTTGTTTTCAGGACTCCCTATGTTATCGAAACCGCAATTTAACAGGGATCTGCCCTGTGAGGGAGATCCGACCGCTCCTCCGATGAGAGAACAAACCTTGGCGAGCCGTTAGGGAAGCAGAAAATAACCCGGAATATAAATTTACCTGAGACCAAAAGGAAAAGCTCTGCCAAGTTGAAGGAAAAACTGTGAAAGTGTTTATTAAAGCGATTCAGCTGAAAAGGACATCATGCAGTGATAGATCGACATGCAAGATGTAACGATACATTGAAAATAAAGCCATTTTATACATTTCTAAGTTTGAAGTCTGCTTGAATCTCCCGCCCCGTCCCTCTGCCCAATCTGGCTTCTGATAGGTCGAGGGCGGCGCACTAGGCGGGAGCTTGGTTCCCTGCCCCGCGCCTCGGCCAATGAGGAACAACCTTCGCCTCTGCCAGGGCCAATCAGGTTGGGGAAGGCGGGAGTCAGCTAGACAATGGGTTCTGGTGAATGAATCATTTGGAGTTATCTTATGCAAAGTGATTACCCAAGGCTAGTGCCTTCTAAGATAAGATTATCGCTGTTTTGATAATCTTAAGATTATCGCTGTTTTGAATAGGGTCATTTGGGATGTCCGGGGTCCTTTACGCACGTACACAGTTCATGAACACCTTAAGGTGTGGCGGAGATGACAGCAAATATTGACACTATGGGATTACGGTGGCAGGACCAGTGGGGAGTCTTCCTTTGGCTCCCCAGGGGTCCAGGATGGGATTGTGATCAACATTACCATATGAGATTTTATCACCCCGGGGACTGCTCCGATCTAGGGGGGTCAATCTCTGGCTATGGGCCACGCAGATGCAACATAGATTAAATCTTTATGGTGACAGTTTACCTTCTTATATGTGTGAAGCCCAGAATCTAGGGTGAGGGAAGGCAGGAATTTCCGGGGTTAACTAGAGTTCAGACTATGCCTTCATTAATTAAAACACACTAGGGAATATAGAGAATCATATCTTATCCATTTCCACCCAAAATTACCGAAAAAAGTACTAAATATTAACATTTATAGCTTATTTTCCATTCCTGCGCTAATAGCGCAAAGCGGGAGGCTATTTAGGCAAGGAACGCAGTTTGACAATCAGCTGATGATCAGAGAAAAAATGGTCAAAAATGATCTCTGTTGGTTGTATTTTAAAGATTAGGCGATTTTAGTCATAAATATGAATTGGGGTGATTTTTGGTGCAAAATTGAGTGAGTTATGAATGGAAATGCATGCTGGGGGTGGGCAATTCGGCAATTCAGCCATATCGCGGTTTGTCTAAGAACAAGGAGAGAATTCAGATTCCCTCCGGTTTTAGAGGGAGGGAAGAAAACCCAGGTTTTTCTGTAATATAACATATATAAAAGGGAAATATATGAGTCTGGGGGTCTTCCAGGGAACCCACAGACCAAGTTACATCTGGCTAAACAGTTAATAAAGAATTGATTCCAATATTTCATAAACATATAAGCATACAATTCATGAAAAGTCCATAAGCAGCTCAGGTTGATTTCTGTCCTTGGGAGTCCAGCAAGAGTATATGAGTGAGGAATCCTGTTCATTCATAAAAATGAATGAATGAACCGAAGAAGTCCGTCCAGGAGTCCTTGCCATTATGGGGATCGCAGCTGGTCCTTGAAGAAACTACATTTCTCTCCCAGGTAATGGCAGCCCCCTACCAGTAGCCCTGGGAAAAACTTGTGTCCCCGAAAAGGCATCCTGTCAGCCGCAGGAGCCGAGAAGCGGCGCGGGGCTGCAAAGAGCAATTGGAACCGGCTTTTTTGACAGTCAGCTGTTTTGAAGTTTTAGAATGGACCAATCCAGGTGCTGTTGGTTGTCCCATGACCAGGAGTCTTAAAAAGTGTTAAATATAAAAGATAGGCATGCTTGGAATATTTTTGAGAAAGTTATGGGTCAGATTGTTCCATCCCCTATGTTACTCAATGGCAGGGAGAGCGCGGAAGGCTTCCCGCCAGGGTTGGAACGGCGGCTGGGTTAGTGGAAGAAAGGAGAGAGGTTTTCCATGCAGGAGTCAGAGAAAGGGATACATAGTAACCACTGGAGAGAGTTTCAAGATAAAAGGGGATACTTTTATTGGGGGATTAGTTACAATGTTAGGGTTGGGGGGGGGGGGGGCGGGAAAGTGATAAAAGAAATCAATAATAATTCGTTGTGGTCCGCGCACTCTCCCGCTCCGTTGGTGATCCGGATCTGTGGAACCCCCCGCCGCAGCAGGTCAGATGAATTTAAAAGCGGGGGTCTCCGCTATCACCTATGGATACCAAAACCTGCACCATAATAAAATGGTGATATAAAATAGCAAAATCAAGTTTTTTAATGAATATTTTCAAGGTGCAGCTGGTTGAATCCTTGATTTCAGAATCCATGGATACAGAGGGCTGACCATGCCTGCTTTTTAATGATATATCCCATGCTAGAGCCAAAATAAAGGCAACAGTGGTTTCACAAAGCAAACTGCCATCTTATTTCCATCTTTCCAGATCAGAGATTGCAATTGTGTCTTTGCTCTTGTTTCTTCATGTGGTGGGTTCAGTTGACATGTAATGTAACCCCATGTTCTGGGGACGCTGTTTAACATATTGGCTGCAAAATGAATTTTTTGTTGTGGGCGGTCAGTGGGATGGGCTCTGAATAAACAGAAGCCATACTGACCTCTTTACATTCTCGGCATTCATATGCCTTTAAATCATGCATATGGCAGCATTGCTAACAGTCCTCTGTGTGTTAACAACTGGCTTCCTCTCTAAAGAAAAATTTCCTAAGTAAATCACAAGCAAGCGTGTGACAATTCCATTTGTTGTACTTTTACCATGATTCTTCAATGCTCTGCGAGAAGACAAGGCTTTTGTCATATGTTTATCTGTGGCCTTTACAGAGCTCTCTTGTTTGAGAAAGGGACTCCGTTGACAAGGGTTTTACTCACATGGTTTCCACACATCCAAATAGTAAGTTTAGGACAGTGGTTCTCAACCTGTGGCTCCCCTGGTGTTTTGGCCCACAGTTCCCAGAAATCCCAGCCAGTGTACCAGCTGTTAGGATTTCTAGGAGTTGAAGGCCAAAACATCTGGGGACACACAGGTTGAGAACCACTGGTTTAGGACTAAATGATTGTTAGTCCCAGCTGAAGCTGATCCATTGATTCAATTGGCATCTGGTAAGTCAGTGTTTAATGCATGTTCCATTGAGCCAATGGATCCGCTCTAGAAGGGACTCATTTGGCTTCCAGACTTGGTTGTTATTTTATTTTTAAGCTTGGGAGCTATGGAGCTGAAGTTTCTGTTGTCATGTTCATCCTCTGGACATTAGGGACTGAATGATTTCCTTTCTGAGTGCAATTTGAGATACAAAATTCTCAAAAAACTCAGACTGCATGATGTAAATGATCTAGGAATTAAAGTAAAGGTAAAGATTTTCCCCTGACATTGGGTCTAGTTGTGTCCGACTGCTAGGTTGGCAGAAGCTGGGCCTAACAGCAGGAGCTCACCTCACTCCCTGGATTTGAACCGCCAACCTTTCAGTCAGCAAGTCTAGCAGCTCAGTGGTTTAACCAGCTGTGCCATCAGTGGGCCCTGATCTAGGAGTTATCTACTAGTTATTGCAAGATATGGATAAACATACCAGTATATTGTTAGAAATCCAATCAGGCCAGAAAGACTAAAATTATGATTCACCTCTCTCTTTTTCTTTACCATAGAATGCAGGCAGTGTGCATTAAGATTAATATTTTCCTTTCGAAATGCATAAGTAAAAGTAAAGGTTTCCCCTGACGTTAAGTCCAGTCGTGTCTGATTCTGGGGATTGGTGCTCATCGCCATTTCTAAGCCGAAGAGCCGGCATTGTCTGTAGACACCTCCTAGGTCATGTGGCCAGCACATGACCTTCCCACCGGAGTGGTACCTATTGATCTACTCACATTTGCATGTTTTAGAACTGCTAGGTTGGAAGAAGCTGAGGCTAACAGCAGGCGCTCATTCCGCTCCCCGGATTTGAACCTGTGACCTTTTGGTCCGCAAGTTCAGCAGCTCAGCGCTTTAACACATTGCGCCACTGGAAATGCAATGATTTGCATGATATGTTTAACTCACTGATCTTGCTAGAATCTCCTTTCCATAATGAATCTTGCATGTCTATGTGGCCCAGACCAGAGCAACATTGAATCAAAAGAAGGGTTAAGTGTTTGCTTAGTTATTTCATTTGGTAGACAGCTGTTACTTGCTATGTTAAAAGTACAGACTATATCTGAAAAGAACTTAATACTTAACACTGTAATCCCTCTGGATTTTGTGTCTTTATAAATGGACTTGCACCTGCAGGAATTATAATTGTGCAATTGTATAGTGCCTGTATTCAGTAGAAAGCTATTGTTTCATTGATAAGTCAGCAAAGCGATCAATGCACATTAGTGCAAGATATGCATTGTACACTAATATGCCTTCTCCATCGATGTGCTCCTTACTGGTGCCTTGCTAGGTATTCTTACCGTTTAGTTACTGTTGAGTGTAAACAGTTGAAGGCTCTTTCATGAAGGTGTATCCCAGTGGTTCTCAACCTGTGGGTCCCCAGATGTTTTGGCCTTCAACTCTCAGAAATCCTAACAGCTGGTATAAACTGGTTGGAATTTCTGGAAGTTGTAGGCCAAAATACATGGGGACCCACAGGTTGAGAACGGGTGTATCCCAAAGGTGGGAATTATATTGCCATCCAGATGTTGTTGGACTACAGCTCTTGCATTCTACACCATTGGCTGTGTTAGCCACGAATGGTGGGACTTGCTGTCCAACAACAGCTACAGAGTTACATGATCCCCACCCCTTCTGTATTGCAGACTTTATATAGCCTTGTTCCATGTGAGAAAATATGTGTGCTGGTCTCCATTTTCATTTTTCTCAGTAGTGCAGCAAGGTGAAGAAAGAACAAAAGTATACGCACTGAGTATACTTCTTGAGATAGCAAGCAAAACTATGCCAAAGGGGAAGTATAACATGTAAACAGTGGCTTGAAACATTTGATGAGTTTTTTCTTACCATGAAGCTAAGCATTTAGACCAAGCCTTTCTCCCACCTCGGTCTCCATGTGCAGTTCTGCAGGAAAGCTTTCCACACTGGCCTTGATCAAATGCACCAGTAAACAGGAATTCCACTGAGAACAATGCCACACTCTGAGTCGAAATACATTTCCTGAAAATCAGGAAAGGGCTTAACAAAACAGATCTCATGACCAACTGCATAAGGAGGAACTGCAATACGTTTTTCCAGGGCATTCACATTTTCCGTGGGGACTTTTGTGCAAACGTTACGGGACATTTTAAAATAATTGTTATTGGGTAACCTAGTCAAAATATTCATGAGCAAAATGTATCCACCACATACAGGCCTGACAGTTGGTTTGTTTTGAAAATGTTTTCTAATAAAAAGACGCAAGTCAATACATATCTATACATACATTTACACCAATCAACATCCACATTATTTTTATTATCCTGACCACCTCTTGCATTTTTTAAAAGCAAATTCCTAAGACTCTTACCAAAGCTTTAACGCTGGTTAATAGCACAGCTCATCTAGAATTGCAAAAAAAAAAAAAGTATATGGAGGTTATTTTTCTTTTTAGTTTGCAGTAACTTGAAAAAGGCATTTAAATAGGAATGGCTATCGCACAGTTCACTGATTAAATTGTATGTGTCCATTTCTCTCATGGGAAAAACCATTGGGAAAAATCACTGTTACTTTAGAAATGCCTTAGTAAGTTATAGGATGGTTTGTAATCAAATTATTTTTGTTGTTGGTACTGCTCTAATTAGTTTTTTGTGTATGGTACACATACAAAATAATTGTAACATTTTATCTTGGCTATTTATACAAGAACTTGTTAAACTTTTCCCACTCATAAACTTTTTCCACCTGAAACATAGGTGCCCCTGGTGGTGCGGTGGATTAAACCCTTGTGCTGGCAAGACTGATAACTTGAAGGCTGGGTTGCTGACCTGAAGGTTGCCAGTTTGAATCCAACCCAGGGAGAGCGCGGATGAGCTCCCTCTATCAGCTCCAGCTCCATGCGGGGACATGAGAGAAGCCTCCCACAAGGATGGTCAAAACATCGAAAACACCTGGGCATCCCCTGAGCAACGTCCTTGCAGACGGCCAATTCTCTCACACCATAAGCGACTAAAAATTTCTCAAGTTGCTCCTGACACACACAGACACACACAAAACTGAAACATTTTTATGTGACCTCAGGTATATAAGTACAGTAGAGTCTCACTTATCCAACATAAATGGGCCGGCGGAATGTTTGATAAGCAAATATGTTGGATAATAAGGAGAGATTAAGAAAAAGCCTATTAAACATCAAAATAGGTTATGATTTTACAAATTAAGCACCAAAAAATCATGTTATACAACAAATTTGACAGAAAAAGTAGTTCATTACACATTAATGCTATGTAGTAATTACTGTATTTACAAATTTAGCACCAAAATATCACAATGCATTGAAAACGTTGACTACAAAAATGCGTTGGATAATCCAGAATGTTGGATAAGTGAGTGTTGGATAAGTGAGACTCTACTGTATATAAAATAGGTATAAAAATCAAACATTTACTAATAATAAATCAACATTTGCAAGGCTTGCTAAAGAGACTGATATTCCCTTTGGAGAGTATTTTCTTGAGCTTTTTCTGCAGAGTCCACTGTAAACACACAGATTTGTGTAAATGGGTGACATTCAGAACCTGTTTACTGTTGACCCCAACATTGAGCTAATTGGGATCAGAACACATTGTTTAAGAAGCAGTAATCTATACCATATTCATAATATAAGATATATCTATATATATAAAAGAGTGATGGCATCACGGCAGCGGATAAAACAATAAAAGTAAACACCCCACAACCTCGAAAATTGACATCACAACCCCTCATCCATGCCTCTAGGTTGATACAACAAAAAGAAGAGAAAAATAAATTCCTAATTAGAGGGAGAGAAATAATTGTTTTTATCCAATTGCTGCCAGTTAGAAGGCTAAGCTCCGCTCACTTGGTCTCCTAGCAACCCACTCAGCCCAGGGGACCCTTTACCTTAACTACCACCAATTCCTCAATACTTTATTTCCCATACCACCATACTTTGCCACAGCAATGCGTGGCCGGGCACAGCTAGTAAGATAATAAGATAATATAAGATATATTACAAACACCGAGCCTTTTTGTGAAATCCTTTGCCTCAGGGCTGTTTGCTTAGTCTAGAATAAAGATAAATTAATATTTTGTCGAAGGCTTTCATGGCTATAATTACTGGGTCACTGTGAGTTTTCCGGGCTGAGGATGCCTGCCATAGATGTGGGTGAAACATCAGGAGAGAATGCTTCTGGAACATGGTCATACAGCCCAAAAAACTCACAACAACCCAAAAAGTAATATTGTTTGTGTTCTACACGCACACTCACACTCCAAGAATGTGTCCGGGTTCCTGCCCTGTCTGCTTGAACACATATCTTACAGAGTTCAGCTTTCTATCTATGACTAACCATCTATTATATTCTATGTTTCTGTTTTTTTTTATCTTTGATTCTTTTGTATTTGCTCTTACAAAGACAAAACAATCAAAACATTCCTAGAGGCAGGGCACTGTGGTGAGATTTGGCCTTACCTCTGATGCCGATTTATGCTATGATCCACTGATCACATCCATGGCAGAAACACCTCCTCGCTGCCCAGATATTTAATCCATGTGAGAAAGGACTTGATGTATGACAGGAAGCTTTCCTAATATGAGCATTAATGTAGAGTAGTATAATAATAATATAATAATAAAATTTTATTTATATTCTTCCCTATCTCCCTGGAGGGACTCAGAACAGATTCCAAACATAAAAGGCAAACATTTAATGCCCGAATACAACAACAATACACTCATAATAATGAAAATATTATTGCCAATTCGGATCCATGGCTGCATAATGCACAGCACTAGCTCCAGCTCACCTGAGCCCAAGGCCTCCATTCCCATCATGGACCTCCTTAGGTTCTAAGTCTCACATAAAGCCCTGATGTGAGTCCCAACCCCAAATGAGGTCTCCTTAGTTCAATGTTGGGGTCACCAAAATTTGGAATCAGTAAAAGGTTTCTGAATGCCACCCATTTGCACAAATCTGTTAGCTACAACATGCAGTGTTTACAGTGTACTCTCCAGAATACGCTTTAGCTGCACTCTACAAAAAGGAAAACCAGCCTGCTTAGCAAGCCTTGCAAATGCTGATTTGTAATCAGTAAATGTTTGATTTTTATCCCTATTGTATTTACCTATATACCTGAATTCGCATAAAAAATTTCTTGAGCCAAAAGCAATCATGTATAAAAATTTTAAGAAGCCTTCATTTAGAGAAGAAATGTAGATTCCTAAATCAGTTTTTTATCATGTCAAAAGCAAATTGAGAACATACTGCAAGTCACTTCTGGTGTGAGAGAATTGGCTGTCTACAGAGACGTTGCCCAGGGGACGCCTGGATGTGTTACCATCCTGCTGGGAGGCTTTTCTCCTGTCCCCGCAAGCTAGAGCTGACAGACAAAAGCTCACCCCGTCACACGGATTCAAACCAGCAACCTTCAGGTCAGCAACCCAACCTTCAGGTCAGCAGTTCAGCTGGCACAAGGGTTTAATCCAAAATCAGTGATGGTTGTTTATTCAGTGCATCCCTGCCTTGTTGCTTTAGGGGCATCTAGCAATTTTACTGAACATTATTTATGAAAACACCATGAAGAGAAGTTGTTTTGGTTTGTCCTGATAATAATTAGAAAATTAATATTCAGTACCTGGTGGTGGCGCAGTGTATTAAAGCGCTGAGCTGCTGAACTTGCGGACCAAAAGGTCCCAGGTTCAAATCCCGGGAGCGGAATGAGCGCCCGCTGTTAGCCCCAGCTCCTGCCAACCTAGCAGTTCGAAAACATGCAAATGTGAGTAGATCAATAGGTACTGCTCCGGCGGGAAGGTAACAGCGCTCCATGCAGTCATGCCAGCCACATGACCTTGGAGGTGTCTACGGACAACGCCAGCTCTTCGGCTTAGAAATGGAGATGAGCACCAACCCCCAGAGTCGATCATGACTGGACTTAACGTCAGGGGAAAACCTTTACCTACCAGAAAAGGATGATTTTGACATCTCCCAAGTGCTATTGTTGAATTGTTGGAAGGGGAATTCTCATTGTCTTCTATATAGATGCAGAAACATTTTTCCTTCAGTATTGTCTTTCTCATCAACACAGCATTTTGTACATACTTAGCTTCTCCATTTGAAATAACTGGGACTCTAAGTGTTTAACATTGGATGGGTCGTGTAATTATCTGTTTATTTACATGTTGAGCAAGTGTCAAGAAAGATGTGGAAGCAAGTCTGGCTGACCAAGGCCAAAGCAATACTCGTGTGCACAATATGCTGTGGTGATAGGAAAGCCTTTGACAATGCGTACAATGTTCGTCTCCCTGCTTCTTCTTGACTTGATTAATTTCTCTGCCAGGAAAATTCAAAATGTTTGCCTTCTCACAATACTCTGCCAGACCCTGTTTCAGGTCCCACCCTAACAGGTGGGCATGACTGGGATTCCAGATGCCTGGAATAGCCAACTGCCCCTTAACGTCCATCACACTTATTAGACCATCACCAACGCATAAGGGAAGGGCCATATTGCATAGCAGCATGACTCATGCTCGGAAAAGTCCCTGCTTGTCTGTGTAAAGAAATCTAGAGCCATTTCTCAATAAAAGACACTTAACACCAGAGATCAGGTAGACCACTATGCTAGTTGCTCTCTAGGACAATTGTAAAAGAGAGAAAAAATTAAGTTGTTGTTGTTTGACACTACTGGGCCATCACAAATGCACAACTGATTCGCCATTGATTGGGGATGTTAATAGTCATGGTTGGAACATGGAAGAGAGAACAGAGGGTCTCTCAAAGGCAACATTACCTGAATGCGAGATGAATCCATCGCAAGGGTAAACGTAGGCCCCTTCCACACAGCTGAATAAAATCCCACATTTTCTGCTTTGAACTGGGATATTTGGCAGTGTGGACTCAGATAACCCAGTTCAAAGCAGACATTGTGGAATTTTCTGCCTTGATATTCTGGGTTATATGGCTGTGTGGAAGGGCCCTCAGAAAGTTATTCATACTATTCTGTTTTGAAGTCAGACAGCTGGTAACAGAGGGAAACCAAAGCTCCCACCGTCCTAGCTTTCTTGTTTGTGCTGCTTAATTCTTAAGCTGCAAGGGAGACTCAGCAAGGGAGAGTTATGGCTATTTGTGAAAGCATGGCTGGGCAAAGTGTGCCCCCAGATTGTTTTGCAGCTTTTGACCAATCTAGTGTGTGTGCGTGCCTTCAAGTTACCTGTCGACTTATGACTTACATGATCTTCACATGTACAGGCAGTCCCTGAGTTACAAATATCTGGCGTACAAACAACTCATGGTTAAAAATTGGGCTGAGACAACAGAAAGTGAGAGAAATCTCCCTCTCAGAAGGTAAATTTATTCCTGGAAGAGTTATCATGAGGAAAAGATGTCTCAATTGAAGCTTTATCACCAATCCTTGTTTCCACAACAAGCCATTTTTTTTCAAAGTCCAGTTATCACAGGGACAGAAAGTGAGGTGAAATCTGAGCAAAACAAACATCACAGAGATGTTCGCCCTTACTTATGAGAGAGAGAGAGATACACTTAAATAATGTACCTGTTGTGACTTACATACTTATTCAACTTAAGAACAAACCAACAGAACCTATCTTGTTCCTTGTTACGGATTGATGATGATAAATGGAAGCTCCTGTATTTTGATTTTGCTGTAAGCCGCCCCGAGTCCCCTTTGGGGGAGATGGAGGCGGGATATAAATAAACTTATTATTATTATTATTATTATTATTATTATTATTATTATTATTATTATTACGTGTGCCCGTGATCCAGAATCACCCGCAGAACAATAACATGCCACTCAGGTTTGCAGAACAAAAATACAGGAACTTTACTGATTCCAAGAGATTTTTAAAAAGTAGTATTTACAATAGTCCCTCTGATCACTTACAGAAGTCCACAGTCATAAACAGTCCTTTCTCAGTCCACAAATCTGCTTCAGAGAATACAGTCCTGGCTCTTCTCACTCTTTTCTCAGCTGCAAACAGGCCTCAAAATAGCAAGGCCTCTCTGAGTACATTTCTCTCTTCACCAGCAGTATTCAGCACTGAAAAAAAACTTGTCCAAACTGGTTCTGCAGCAGCAGAACAGAAACAGTATCAAATCAATCCCCATGTCTTTGCAGGCTCAGCCAATTGGCTTCATGCACTTTATTTTCCAGTTAAGACACACACACAGCACAGTGCCTTTGCAAATCAAGACATTCCTAACTTGTGGACTGCCTGTATAACTAATATAGATTCTTTGTATATGTTAGCTTGCATTGTATATTTTTGCAATACGGTGTGTTATGACAACTTTATTTCCCCTTTTGTTTGAGTACATTTTTCTTAGTTTGAAAAATATAACACTTTATTTATGTGGAATTCTGTTCACTGGGTATGTCACAATCTTGTCTGTTGATTTGAAGGATAGTCTGGTAACCTCAAGAGGTCTACTTTTCCATCCAATGCTAATCAAGGTGATCAGTTGCAACATTCATACTTACCTCAAACAGAAAATAGTTCTTTCTCCCACCCTGGACATTCCACAGTTATATAAACCCCACTTGCCTGTTGTTGTTTATTCCTTCAGTCGCTTCTGACTCTTCGTGACCTCATGGACCAGTCCACGCCAGAGCTCCCTGTCAGCCGTGGACACCCCCCCCCCCCTTTCAAGGTCAAGACAGACACTTCAAGGATACCATCCATCCATCTTACCCTTGGTCGGCCTCTCTTCCTTTTTCTTTCAATTTTCCCTCACATCATTCTCTTCTCCAAGCTTCCCTGTCTTCTCATTATTTGACCAAAATACTTCATCTTTGCCTTTAAAATCCTTCCCTCCAGTGAGCAGTCGGGCATTATTTCCTGGAGGATGGACTGGTTGGATCTTCTTGCAGTCCAAGGCGCTCTCAGAATTTTACTGTAATCCCACAGTTTCCAAAAAACTGCACAACCTCTGAGGATGCCTGCTATAGATGTGGGTGAAATGTGACATTCTCTCTCCCTCTCTATCTATATATACAGTAGAGTCTCACTTATCCAACATAAACGGGCCGGCAGAACGTTGGATAAGCAAATATGTTGGATAATAAGGAGGGATTAAGGAAAAGCCTATTAAATGTCAAATTAGATTATGATTTTACAAATTAAGCATCAAAACATCATGTTATACAACAAATTTGACAGAAAAAGTAGTTCAATACACAGTAATGTTATGTTGTAATTGCTGTATTTACAAATTTAGCACCAAAATATCATGATGTATTGAAAACATTGACTACAAAAATGCGTTGGATAATCCAGAACATTGGATAAGCTAGTGTTGGATAAGTGAGACTCTACTGTATATAGGCTACCATAGATGTGGGCAAAACGTCATGAAAGAATGCGTCTGGAACATGGCCATACAGCCTGGAAAACTCACAGCAACCCAGTGTAAAATATTTTCAGGCCCAATTATTGTGATGGCAGCCATGAAGTCTGGAGCCAAGTCCACCCATGGAAACTGTCACGCCCGTCAATTGGGGTTCTACATTTGCAACCCCCTTTCTTTGGAAGCTTTGCCCTCTGTTAAGGAGAATACCCAAAACAAACTGTCTCTTTAACAAAGACAAGGCTTATATAAAGATATTTACAAATACAGCAGAGTCCTTGGATCTTTTCCGTTGCTTCCATGCGATGAATAGTAAATAATAAAGTCCTTATCTTCAGCAAGATGCCACAGTCTTGTTCTTCAGACGTTGTAGCAATAATACACCTCCGGCAACTACATCTTGGACAAATCAGCATTCAACCTCAGGTTCCAATCTCCAACCTTGAGCTCCAAACTCTCTCCAATCTCAAGCACCAATCTTCACCTCAAACCTTTCTCCAACCTTGAGTAACATAATGTACCGTACTTAGTCTCTATTAGTAGTACTCCATCTCTAGCAGGTGGCTTGATTGTTGCTGGCCATATAGTATTTGGTCCTGTTCCTTACAATCACTTACCTATTTTTACTTAAGAAATGCTATAAAACTCTGAAACTTCACATGAACCTTAGAAAATATTCCAGCCCACCTCCATCAGCACAGAAAAGAGAGTTGGTAAATAGCAAACTGGTTGAGACATGAAAATAATTTATTGTCTTGTCTCTCAAGCTCATCATCAGGTACAAACAATCCAGTTCTGCATTGCACAAATATAGTACAATTACTCCTCTTTAAAATATCTTCATCCTATGGAAACTTGGGATATGCAGTTTTGGGAGGGGTGTTTAGAGTCCTCAACTAAAGAGTGTTAGTGCCAGTGGTGTCACTAGGACTGGTGTCACCCTATGGCATTTTTTTTCGTGTCAGGAGCGACTTGAGAAACTGGAAGTCGTTTCCGGTGTGAGAGATTCGTCTGTCTGCAAGGACCTTGCCCAGGGGATGCCCAGATGTTTTGATGTTTTCCCATCCTTGTGGGAGTTTCTCTCATGTCCCACCCAAGGGGTAACTCATGGTTTTACCCATGGATCTCTGTTCCATAGCAGACCAGATCAGAATATTGTAGCAAAAAATATCAGGATTATGTCTGTAAAAAAAAAAAACAGCAACCCAGTAGCAATGAAAACAGTGCATGCTTGTAGCAGATGCAAGTGAAACTGGATAATTAAAAATGTCATTGCAATTGGGTAATAATGACAGCTCTGACCAGAGAAAATGTGAATGAGGTTCAAAAAAAGTAAATAAGCTTAAAGTTTCGGCTTTGCAGTTATATTGAAACGATATATGAAAGTCAGGCCTATAAAATTGTTTTGAGCAAGTTATGATCCTAAATCGAGGCTCTAAACTGCAGTTAGCCACTTGACTTTGGCATCAATCCGAACGGCACTCTGCTAGCATTAGGAATCAAAATGTGTGTGGTAGTGAAAAAATACAGAGACCGTTGGTGTTCAAACATTTAAAATTGCACATCGTAACAGGGAGGCGTTTGCGATTCACACAAGACCGAAATCCCAGCCAAGGGTGGGCCGGGGGCAAAGCCCACAGCAGTTGCTCCTCTTGGCTGCCGCCTCCCACATTTCCATTCTTATGTGAAGTTGCAGCGTGAGCAAAGCCGGGAGAGTGAATCACCCGCAGGAGCCAATAAAACGTTCATTGAGTCAGGCGCTGGGCTCAGAGCTGAACTCTAGGGAGCAGAGTCAGGAGAAGCAAAGGCAGAGAGACTGGGAGCTTGTCCATCACCATGAGGGAGATTGTTCATATCCAGGCTGGCCAGTGCGGAAACCAAATTGGAACCAAGGTATGGTGGGAAAAAAATCTCTTTATGTCACTTTATTGTCATCACTGTCATGAGTATTTATATTAGTTGTGGTGGTGAGTGTTCTGTCAAATAGCATCTGATCATGATATTTGTAAAATCTGGATGGATCAATGCATGATGTTCAACCATCCCTGGTTTCATTTATATTTGATAGGTCTTTTTGGAGAGGTGCATTCAATTGTTGAGTGTCTCAAGGATTTAGAAAGAAGGCGATAAATCATATTGTATCTTAAGGGTGTAATAGAAAAGTTTATTCAGCTTTTTTTTCGTGTCAGGAGCAACCAGAGTTGCTTCTGGAGTGAGAGAATTGGCTGTCTGCAAGGACGTTGCCCAGGGGACGCCCGGATGTTTTGATGTTTTTACCATCCTTGTGGGAGGCTTCTCTCATGTCCCCGCATGGAGCTGGAGCTGATAGAGGGAGCTCATCCGCGCTCTCCCCGGGTGGGATTCGAACCTGGCAGCTTCCAGGTCAGCAACCCAACTTTCAAGTCACGAGGCTTTTATCCCCTAGGCCATCGGAGGCTTTTGTTTATTCAGCTGAAACAAACTTTTTTGAGAGGTAGATTGTTTTGGTTTGTAGCTTTAGAGGTTTTTTGAGGACTCGACGGTTGGAAAGAGCTGGCAGGCAACCCATCAAAATGGGAACCAAAACCAGACTGTTTCATGTTGACCATAAAAGGCTTTGGGAAAAATTGAAACAAGGGGGAAAAATATGCTAGAGTGGCAGAGGGAAAAATGACGGGAGAAGGAAAAGAAGAAAGACAAGTGGAACGAAGGGTGGCCCGAAATAGAAAAGCTGCTGGTGGATCTTAACTGTTTTCTCCCGGGTTTGAAGTCTGCATGAGAAATGCCTGGTTTCTGTCTCTTTTTCCAGCCCCACCCTGTCTCTTCTCTGCTCTGCTCTCCAGGCCAAGAGCAGGGAGGGGTGGAGAGGAGCAGCGCTCAAACATGCCAGGCATTCGGCAGCTGTTGCTCCAACACATGCCTGGAAGGCCTGCTCTCTCCCTGCCAAGGCTGGGTGGCTTTGGGGAGCTCACCATGGGTGCGCAAGGGAGTGGGGAATGGAGGGAGCACATGGGAGCATGGAAAGGGGTAGAGGAAGGCGGATCAGGGTGGCAGAGCTCTTGAGAAGAGTGTCACAGAGTTTGTCTCGCTTTTGTCTCCTTTGCCAAAGTTTTGGGAAGTGATCAGCGATGAACACGGGATTGACCCCGCTGGAAGCTATGTGGGTGACTCACCCTTGCAGCTGGAGAGGATCAATGTCTACTACAATGAATCATCATGTGAGTGCAGCCTTCCCGGCCAAGGGTGGTGATGTATGTGGTCTCTGGGGTGCGGGAGAGGGTGACGATGAAGAAAGCAAAGAGGTTGCTCATCCATTTCCTCTGTGTGTGTAGTTGTGTTGCTGGGGCTTCATCTGTCCAGACCTTTGTGAGCCTCCACATAACCCAGTCCTTGCAAGAGTGTAATGAAGTTGGGGAGCTGAGTCAATATGGGCAATATTGGGTTGCTGTGAGTTTTCCGGGCTGTACGGCTATGTTCCAGAAGCATTATCTTCTTACATTTCACCCACATCTATGGCAGGCATCTTCAGAAGTTGTGAGGTATATTGGAAACTATGTCAGCGATGTTTATACAGTAGAGTCTCACTTATCCAACATAAACGGGCTGGCAGAATGTTGGATAAGCGAATATGTTGGATAATAAGGAGGCATTAAGGAAAAGCCTATTAAACATCAAATTCGGTTATGATTGTACAAATGAAGCACCAAAACATCATGTTAGACAACAAATTTGGCAGAAAACGTAGTTCAATACGCAGTAATGCTATGTAGTAATTACTGTATTTATGAATTTAGCACCAAAATATCACGATATATTGAAAACATTGACTACAAAAATGCGTTGGATAATCCAGAACGTTGGATAAGCGAGTGTTGGATAAGTGAGACTCTACTGTATATCTGTAGAAGGTCAAAGGTGGGAGAAAGAACTCTTGTCTGTTGGAGGCAAGTGTGAATGGTTCAGTTAATCACTTTGATTAGCATTAAAAAGCCTTGCAGCTTCAAAAGATTCCCACCTGGGGAAATCTTTGTTGGAGGTGTTAGCTGGCCCTGATTGTTTCATATCTGGAATTCCCCTGTTTTCAGAGTGTTGTTCTTTATTTATTGTCCTGATTTTAGAGTTGTTTTTTTAATACTGGTAGCCAGATTTTGTTCATTTTCATGATTTCAGAAATGCTGGACCATTCTAACAACCACTATGCCAGACTACATAGAGAAGCCATTGAAGTGCACAAGCATGTGGACAATTTCAACAGAAACAAGGAAACCATGAAAATGAACAAAATCTGACTACCGGTATCAAAAAACTCTAAAATCAGGACAGTAAATAAATAATAATATATAAACCCCATTTGCTAATTTCCAACCGACCTCACAATCTCGAAAGATGCCTGCCACAGTAAGCAGCCATACCTTGAAGCTATTCAGTGCTCATCAAGGTGATTAACTGCAACATTCGCACTTGCCTCCAAGAAACAAGAGTTCTTTCTCCCACCCTGGACCTTCCACAGTTCTATAAACCCCACTTGCTTAGTTTCCAACAGACCTCGCAACCTCTGAGGATGCCTGCCATAGATGCAGGCGAAAACGTCGGGAGAGAATGTGTCTGGAACATGGCCATACAGCCAGAAAAACTCACAGCAAGCCAATGAGGCTGGCTATGAAAAGCCTTCAACAACACATTGTAGTTGTATTTTTTAAGGAACCAATTATCCCTGCATTGCCTTTTTAAATCTTCTGTACGCTTTCTCAAAGGAGGATGTTGAAAAGGGAACTGGAGCAGGGTGTGAACTATATACAGCGTGTTTCAAATTGTCTCTTTTCATCAAGTTAAAAATCTGTCTCCTTGATTGGCTGCTGCTTGGCAGCGTGCCTGTTGGGTTCACACTAAATTGGTTTGGATTTCCCATCTTAACTGCAGATGGAGAAAATGGCCCGGCCAGGCGCATTCCTCCCTTCCGCCACTATGCCACACATGTGCAGAAGTGGACACTGGGCAGACTCTTAACACTGTCAGGATCTCACATGTATTTTGGTTTCACGGTCTCGATCAGGCATGGGCAAACTTCGGCCCTCCTGGTGTTTTGGACTTCAACTCCCACCATTCCTAACAGCTGGTAGATTGATCATGTTTGTAAGACTGCAAAAACACAAAGTCAAGTAGGGTTGAAATCTCAATTGAATAGGAGAAAGAGATGACACAATATTTGGTTTTTTTCAGGGCCAGGAAAGGGATGTTGATGCTTTGTGTGCTTCTTAAATTCTTACAGAATTTAAAAAGTGCAAGATAAGGTGCCACATTGTGTAGATTATCCTTCTAGAAAGATACAGTATTTTCCTGGCTTTTCATTTTCCCACGCAGAGTGTATCCAAAGTCTGAATCTAGTTCTTTGAGTAGATTACAGACCTCTTTAAGAAAGTACAGGCAGTTCCTGGGGAAGGTATCAGTTCCTCCTTATTTCCCACATTTGCTCTGTGTATATTGTTTGAGGCAGTGGAAGGCTGACCTCACTTCTGCCAGTCAGTATGACTTCCAGTTTTGGTATTTGAAACCAGCTTTACAGCCCTTTGTTGTCGTGTTTTTGTTATTCCTCTATGAGAAAGCCAAACTTCCACTGGTTAGTTTGTGTTACCTATATGTAACACATATATGTATGTGTTACATATATGTAACATTGATGTATGTCATATCTATATTCCTAGGCATGACATAACGTACTGTATACATGACTGCTTCTTAACTTTATTTTTGTTCAGAATTTATGTAATATTTTAATGTAGGCAAATTTATTTTTGCAGAAATCAAAAGATGGGGACCATGGGAATGCCTATTTCTGATACATATTGAAAATCAGTAAACTGAAATATATAGAATGTATATATGGTAAAGGTTTTCCCTGACGTTAAGTCCAGTCATGTCCGACTCTGGGGGTTGGTGGTCATCTCAATTTCTAAGCCAAAGAGCTTTCGCATGCCGGCCACATGACTGCATGGAGCGCTGTAAACTAAACAGATGTAAAATATAAAACATATTTTAATTGTTCTCAAAATACTTCATAAAAAGCCAAAAAAAAAAACCCAGTTGGAATTAAAATTTACCAAGCCAAGCATACATGCACATACATGCTGCTAACAGCCAAAATGCTATAGAACAGAAAGTGAACATTTGGCTAACTGTTGATGAATGGTACTAACCTAATATGATAAATCATTGCTCCATGCGAAAGGATTATTGTTCCTCTTCCTAAATTGGCATCGGGAAAATTTTCCTGATGCCAATCACTAGTGAGTTGTTGTGAGTTTTCCGGGCTGTATAGCCATGTTCCAGAAGCATTTTTTCCTGACATTTTGCCTGCATCTATGGCAGGCATCCTCAGAGGTTGTGAAGTATGTTAGAAACTAGTCAAGTGTGGTATATATCTGTGAATTTTTCAGGGTGGGAGAGTGAACTCTTGTCTGTTTGAGACAGGTGTGACTGTTTCAATTGGCTTCGATCAGCTTCAAGGTATGGAACTTACTGCCTTGGGGAATCCTTTGTTGGGAGGTGTCAGCTGGCCCTGATTGATTCATGTCTAGAATTCCTCTGTTTTCTAAGTGGTGTTCTTCATTTAGGATCCCCCCAGGCAGTAAGCAGCCAGACCTTGAAGCTGAAAGACTATTCAATGCTAACCAATGTGGCCAATTGAAACATTCACACCTGCCTCAAACAGACAAGAATTCTTTCTCCCACCCTAAACATTCCACAGATATATAAAACCCACTTGAGTAGTTTTTAACATACCTCACAACCTCTGAGGATGCCTGCCATAGATGCAGGCAAAATGTCAGGAAATAATGCTTCTGGAACATAGCCATACAGCCAGAAAACTCACAGCAACCTAGTGAGTTTGACCATGACAGCCTTTGACAACGCATCAATCACTGGTGTTGATGGGGAAATAGAGTAGTGCTGGGCTTTAAGCACATCCTGAGGAAGAGTTTCAGTTTCCTGCTCCTATATTCTGAGATGCCCCTGTGTGCCTATATGTGTGCATCAGACTTCAACTCAGGAATACATATACTGTATATACTGTATATACTGTGTATGTATGTGTATATAAAGTCTCAGTGACCATGCTGATTGGAAGATCCTGAAAGAATGTTGTCCAATAAAAGTAGCTTTCCCAGCCTTGGATCTGAGCATGTGTGTGCCTGCAACTCCCAAACCATTGCTCATTGCTCTGTGATTTGTGGAAATATTTCTTGCTCTTGTGGTAGAGTCTAAAGCAGGGGTCCCCAAACTTTTTAAACAGGGGGCCAGTTCACGATCCTTCGGACTGTTGAAGGGCCGTACTATAGTTGGCCACCAAGCAATAATAATGATAATAATAATAATAATAATAATAATAATAATAATAATAATAATGAGGGTTGGAAGAGACTCTTTAGGCCATTGAGTCCAATTCCCTTCTGCCTTTGAGCACCAAAAGCACAAGCAAAGCACCCCTGACAGATGGCCTCCCAGCCTCAATGATGATAATAATAATAATAAGGCTTTCAAATAACAATTAGCAGCACTAATTATTATTATGTATGCTGGAGCTCAATTGACAGACCCAGTCTTTTAGACTCGGAACATGCCCATCTGTATTTTATAAGTGTTTTTATGAATGTCTGATGTAATTTAATAACATTTTAATTGATTCACAATGTATTGTTCAATTTTATATATGTGTTTTATTGTAAGCCGCCCTGAGTCCCCTACTGGGTGAGAAGGGCAGGATATAAATATTGTAATAATAATAATAATAATAATAATAATAATAATAATAATAATAATAATAGTTGGAAGAGAAGAAGAGACCCCTTGGGTCATTTAGCCCAACCCCCTTCTGCCTTTGTGCCGTGGGGGCCAGATAAATGGCTTTAATGGGCCGCATGTGGCCCCCGGGCCTTAGTTGGGGACCCCTGGTCTAAAGCATTGTTTCTCTTCATTTGGGGAAATTGATGAGGGCAACGTTTGCAATACCTCAGCTGCCGCTCGCTTGTGGCTCGCAAATAGCAGTTGCCCCCTAAATGCTAAAACCATTGTCCCAGCCCAATAGCATGAAATCCTGCCATTCTTTGCAAATGTGAGCAGGCTAAGCTTTTGTCCTGGAAGAATTCCAGACCGGGTAGCTCATTTTCCCTCTCCCAACACTTTCAGTCGGGTGAGGCCTACTTCCCCATCTCCGCCGTACATGGCCCTGCCATTCTTGGCTCATCACTGTTATGCCTTGCACTGTAACTATGTGCTCTAATCCCTCTGTCACTCGCAGCATTGTTCGCAGATAGGAAGGGCAAAAGGGAGCAGTCACACTGTGGGGGCTGGTCAAAGGGATGGCAGACATACTGTCCCTTCCATACACTCCAATGTCTCAGAGATGAAAACGGAGATACATCTGGCCCAGAAATGTCAGGCTGTGATCAAGATGAACAAATATTATTATGAGAAAGAACAGGCAAGCTAGGAAAGGCTGCAGTTTTCCCCCAACTCTGTAGGAAAGTATTGGACATAACCCATTGTACCCAATCTCTGGGCACATATCCGTTTGGCAAATGTGAATGTCCATGAATACGTGGAGACCACCTTTTGAAAACCACTAGTCAAGAAAAGCATGAACTTGTTGGAAGTCAGTGCTTTGAACAAGTGATATTCACAAGCATTCATGTAATGGCACACAGGTAACTCAGCTGTTAAACTGAAGAACCATGTTTTTGAACTGCCAAAGACAAAGACATGCCACTACAAAATATATTTTGTTAGCATAGGATGGTTGTTTCTTTGCAGTTAAAATTGTAATTTGCCTAAAACATATACACTCCCTTTAAAAACCTTTTGGTTTAAAATATGCACTCAGCGATAAAAAAACAAAGCCTTATTTGAAAAATAACATATCTTATTTACTCATAAATATCTTGTATTAATTCACCATGCAGGCACATTTCTTTCTGAAGTTCAGTTACAGATAGGATGTAGCTTCTCTGTGTTGATTACATAGGGTATAATTCTTAATCATTAGTCCATAGTCTTTAAGGATATTCAGTGAAGTCCATAAACATGCATGCATCCACCTCCACTGAGGTCTAAAGCAAACTTATTCCACTGAAGTCCACACACATACTGAATACAAAATAGAGTCCTGAGTCTGAACATGCTCAGTACAATCACATGTCTGTAACCCCCCCCCCCACACACACACACACCAAAGAGGTAAGTCATACTGGCAAATCAACATACACATAGAATACAGGTTAGCAAATATATACATTAACAAGTAAATAGTGTAGACTTGGGAGGCTGCTATTTCTAACAGGAAGGAGAACACTAACCTCGCATTTCCTTCTGATATTATTATTATTATTATTATTATTTATTAAGTTTATTTTCTCTCTAAAAACAACACTCAAAGCAGCTAATTGAATAGGGTAGTAGTTAGAGCATTGGACAACTCTGGAGACCAGGGTTTGAATCCTTGCTCGGCTATGAAATCTACTGGGTGAGCTTGGAAATTCATACACTTACAGCCTCAAAAGAAAACAATGATAAACATCTACTGAACACATCTTGCCAACTAAACTCTGTGACAAATTTGTCTGAGGGTTGCCATAGGTCAGAAGCAACTTGAAGGCACAAAACAACACAAGTCGTGTTCCTGAAATTTAATTTGTAGCAGTTGAAGTATGCTGAAAAATGTGTCCAAACTGTCCCTGTCAGATTGGGACATTTGGAGAGGATGCCCTTTAGTCTGGGCTAAAATCTCTCTTACTTTTCAAAACAACAAGAATAGTAATAACCCATCACAGCAATATTGGAATCACACATTTTATAGCGGAAAGGTCCAGTAGATACCAATAGATAGCTGGGGCATTCAGGGAGATGTAGACCAAAAGGTATCATTCTCACATTCTGACCAAATGTAAACAAAAGGAGCAGCTCTACAATATTATTAAAGCTAGTGCTGGTTTTTCTGACAGCAACTGCTCAATCTCTATCCTACCAAAGTCCTGTTCTTGGGGGAAGAGGAAGGGGAAAGAGCTGTGGTTCATGAGCAGCTGTTACAGGAAATTCCCCGGAGTTATCAGCGGCTTGATGGTTGCAAGCAATGAGAATTGCTCAAGAGTGCCAAATGCTGCACAAGCAAACAAGAAGACTCATGCAAGGGGACTGAAGGAAAATTTAAGAAGGGAGGGCAGAATTACTATTTGTGGAGGGCAATGCTCTCATCCTCCCACCCTACATCTTTTTTTCTTCTTCCTTGCGTTTTAAAACTGTTTTCCTAATGATTACCAGCATGGATTTTGTCCACATTGGGTTGATATTTTCACCAAAATGTCTATTACATCTCCAAAATCCCTGGTGAGATAGATAGAGCCAAGACTCTACGTATGTACATACATTTGTACCAAAGTGCAATATTTTATACTTTCTTAAACTGAAACTCGGAACGCCCGGTGGTGCAGCGGATTAAACCACTGAGCTGCTAAACTTGCTGACCAAAAGGTCAGCAGTTTGAATCCGGGAGTGGGGTTAGCTCCTGCTGTTAACCCCAGCTTCTACAAACCTAGTAGTTTGAAAACATGCAAATGTGAGTAGATCAATATGTACCGCTCCAGCTGGAAGGTAAAGGCGCTCCATGCAGTCATGCCGGCCACATGACCTTGGAGGTGTCTATGGACAATGCTGGCTCTTTGGCTTAGAAATGGAGATGAGCACCAACCCCCAGAGTTGGGCACGACTAGACTTCATGTCAGGGGAAAACCTTTGCCTTTTTACCTAAACTGAAACTCAGTTGTTATTTTAATATCCCATGTAACAATCCTCCTGTTTAAGATGAACAGTCAATACCAGTTCCTCAAATTGTATGCTTCCATTAAAGTTTAAAACGTTAGGAAGAGAGAATGACAGATGGTAGTGAGAATGACATCTGTCTGACCATTCTAATTGGTAAGTAAAATATTAATACCTTCCACAAAGTTCACCATCAGATTAAATATTAAAAGCAGTTGATATGGGATCGTGCTATTAGGTAGAAAATGTATAGGTGCAGGAAAACTCCATCAGTTTGCCATTAGTACATTAACATTGGCCAAGATCTGGAGGTCAAGCTAACCTAAGTGCCATCAAGATTCTGGTCTTTGCAAACTTGACTCAGAAATAACTCATAGAGTGCAGATTATGACCTATAAAACTCTAAACAGTTTGGGTCCTGCTTATCTTTGTGACCGTATCTCTCCCTATGAACTGGCTCGAGCTTTAAGATCTGCTGGGAAGCCTTTCTCTTGCTCCCGCCTCCATCACAAGCACGGTTGGTGGGGACGAGAGAGAGGGCCTTCTTGGTGGTGGCCCCCCGACTCTGGAACTCTCTCCCCAGGGAGATTAGATTAGCCCCCATTTTGTCCACTTTCTGCAAAGACTTGAAAACTTAGATGTTCCAATGTGCATTTGGATAATAGTTTAGCTTGCAATTATGTGTGCCCAGCCTTAATTTATTCATTATTATTTTATTATGTTTTTACTTTTTTGGTTTTAAATTGTTTTAATGATACTCTTATTCGCTACATGGATTTGATTTTGTGTCTTTGAATTCTTGTTTATGCTAGGCTTGGTCCCCATGTAAGCCGCTCCGAGTCCCTTCGGGGAGATGGTGGTGGGATATAAAAATAAAGTTATTATTATTTTATTATGACACAGCAAACAAGATAGACATGCTGGATTATTATTATTATTATTATTATTATTATTATTATTATTATTATTATTATTATTATGAAAATTGGAGCACTAGGATAGGTGATTATACAGGTGGCTTTCATTCATTGTTCTCACTTTTGTTTTACTTCATTATCGTGTTAGTATAAATTTGCCTTTTGTATGTGTAAATTGCTCTTGAGTCCCTTCGGGGAGAGAGGGTGAATTAGAATATTGTTGTTGTTGTTGTTGTTGTTGTTGTTGTTGTAATATCCACACTTTTTTGATATTGGGCTCAAAGTTTCTATTGTTTTTCTTTTAACAACCCCAGCTTGCACATCTACATACCTGTGCACTTACTGAAACCTGTTATATGACATGTAAAAAGGGTGGAATTAACAGAGATCTCTGTGGGATTGTGAGGTTTTGCGTGTTACAGATGCCTTGGGTGAATGTAAGCAAACCTGACTTGCAAAGAAACAACAACCCTCTTTCATAATAAAGGAAGGAGCCTAAGGTGAATGAATCAGTGCCCAAGGCAAGTAAGACAACTATGGGAAAGTTAATACCTTGTTACTGAGATCATGAAAAAAAATGAACTGATACAAAGATACATTAAGCAGCTGGGACTGAATGAGTAAACTAATGTCTGTATAGCTGTAGACAAGATTCCTTACAGAGCTGCTTTTCCTTTCCTTATAGCCCAAACATATGTGCCCAGAGCGATTTTGGTGGACTTGGAGCCTGGAACCATGGACAGTGTGCGATCCGGTCCATTCGGACAACTCTTTCGGCCTGATAATTTCATATTTGGTATGTTAACACTTTTCTGTTACAAACACTGTTAATTTGTTAAGAATATTAGGCATTGAATTGCAAGGGAGTCAAAGTTTGGAAATCATTGCTTACTTGTGGTTTTGATTGTACATTAAATAATGTCAGGGGTTTGACTGGATGGTCCTTGTGGTCTCTTTCAACTCTATGATTCTATGAAATTAGAAGATGATGCCGCAAATCTTGATGGGGATTACAAGTATTTTTGTGCAGCCTGCAAAATTATTGCAGAATATATTCAACTGCAGCCCATGAATGCTCAGGCCACAATAAATATTCAAAACTTGAAGGTGCCATATGACTGTTGTGTTTGCTGCCACACAGCTATTCTTTTGGAAATTTCATCACTTGAGGTATTTTCTGAGGAAGGAGCTGCCGATTTTATGGTCATAATGCTAAAAATGAGCACTAAAACAATGTGCCATGGCCTGAAACAAAGGGAGATGGGAAGACACTCAAGCTACAGTTACATTCCAAATGTATGTTGCTCAAAAGCTCTTCTGGAAAGGATCATTTATGTTTAGATTTGGTTTTATATTTAATCTGGATATATTAGCATTGTCAAGTTGACATTATTGAATTCTAGAACCTAGTCTTGATGACACCACAACTGTACAGTCTGTGAGTTAACCACAGTGGACTAACAAGACTACATGATCTCCAGTGAACAAGGAGCTGAGTCACAAGAAGTAAAAACAACTATCTCCATGTTGAGTAATGTTGTATGAACATCACAACTGGCAGGGCACTTGGAGTTTCCCACACTCCTTTTCATGTAGCAATACAAATAGCAACTCCTTGAACAATTATTTCACTCATCAGGACTACAGTGTATGGGGAAAAATTGATACAAACTAAGTCCTAAACATCACATTAGTCAATGTCTCTTTTGTTAGCACCCTACTGTGAAACAGCAGATTAGATACTGGCTGACAGCAGCGTTCTATGCATACTTATTTAGAAGCAAATATCAAGTTTGAAATGGAAATAGTAAGTATGCTTAACATTTCACTATTTGCATATAGTTGCCAGTACTTTAATATGCAACAACAGTCATGTTAGCCACATGTTCTCAGCAGTATTTCAAACATAATACTCTTCATAAGGCACAAAAGCAGAGATCCCATTCAACAAAGCTGATCTACATATGGAAACAAAACTCCGTGTATGGATATATTGAGAGTGCTGGGTGGCAAAGGATGGATAATGCATGCTCTGTGTTCCTCCTATAGTATCATCATGTCTCTATGAGCTTAGGGGTGAAAACTAATGCACTTTTGGCATGAAGTTTTGGATATTATTTGGCAGTGAAATGAGCTTTTAGTGTTAACAGAGCAGTTCATACATACAGTATCAAAGTAACAGAAATGTCAACCTGACGAGGATATGTTGCTTTTGGTAATGTTGAGTTCATTGTTCATGACACGCTAAATCTTTTCAAATCTCCCTGCCTTTATTTTGTTTTGCTATTTCAGGACAAACTGGTGCTGGAAACAACTGGGCCAAAGGACACTATACGGAAGGAGCAGAGCTTGTGGATTCAGTGCTTGATATAGTAAGAAAAGAATGTGAACACTGTGATTGCTTGCAGGGATTTCAGCTCACTCATTCTCTTGGAGGAGGAACAGGCTCTGGGATGGGCACGCTGCTCATCAGCAAAATCCGAGAAGAATATCCTGATAGGATCATGAATACTTTCAGTGTCATGCCATCACCTAAAGTCTCTGACACTGTGGTGGAACCCTACAATGCCACACTTTCAGTCCACCAGCTGGTTGAAAATACAGATGAGACCTACTGCATTGATAATGAGGCACTGTACGATATTTGTTTCCGCACTCTGAAGCTCACCACTCCAACGTATGGAGACCTGAACCACTTGGTGTCTGCTACAATGAGTGGTGTAACAACATCATTGCGCTTTCCAGGCCAACTAAATGCAGATTTGCGTAAGCTGGCAGTAAATATGGTTCCATTCCCACGTTTACACTTCTTTATGCCGGGATTTGCTCCGTTGACGGCCCGAGGGAGCCAGCAATATCGGGCTCTCACAGTCCCAGAGCTCACTCAACAGATGTTTGATGCCAAAAACATGATGGCTGCTTGTGACCCGAGACATGGAAGGTATCTGACGGTAGCCACAGTCTTCCGAGGTCCCATGTCTATGAAAGAGGTTGATGAACAGATGCTGGCCATCCAGAACAAGAACAGCAGCTACTTTGTGGAATGGATCCCCAACAACGTCAAGGTGGCTGTTTGTGATATAGCGCCCCGTGGTCTCAAGATGGCTTCCACTTTTATTGGCAACAGCACAGCGATTCAAGAGATCTTCAAGAGAATCTCAGAACAGTTCTCCGCCATGTTCAGAAGAAGAGCTTTCCTTCACTGGTTTACAGGGGAAGGAATGGATGAGATGGAATTCACAGAAGCAGAGAGCAACATGAACGACCTTGTGTCGGAGTACCAGCAATATCAAGAAGCCACCGCAAATGATGGAGAGGAAGCATTTGAAGACGACGAGGAAGAAATTAACGAATAAGGTCAAATAAATCCTGTTCCAAAAATGCTCAAGTCTGAATAGCTAGCACTTGCTCAACACTTTTCCAGGATAGATTTTAGGACTCTACCCAAGAATCTGGGTCTTCTAAACCTCTACTGACTTTAGAGTGGATGTTTTGCACTCTGTACCACATAATAATCAAAGATTCTGCTCTGGACCTCAATCATTTATTCTCCTGGATCGAGAATTTTGTCTGAAAGTGGTAATGCAGGTAATAGGAGACATATTTTAAAATGTCCCTGTTTCGGAGCAGAATGTGTGTTTTTTTTAATAGTTATTTTCTTGAACTGTGAATCAGAAAAAATAAGCTCAGGCTGCAGTCTTATGCATAGCTCTTTGACGCAATGGGATGTGCATGTATGTAAACATGTTTTAGACTTGCAGTGAGTGAATATTTTGAGTGCTATTCTGTCCTGAGTTGCTGGGAACAAATTCTGTTAATAAAATTATTGGGAAAAAGGTATCTCTGATCATTTATGTAACCTATCTACAAATTAGTGTTGAAAAGGCGACATTTTAATGGCAAGACAAGGAAGAAGAGTCTCCCTGAAGTGGTGGATGTTTAAGGGATCAAACACACTAAACCTTGTAGTAGAACATCTTTGGTTGATACTGGAAAATGCTTGCTTCTCATGTGCATCTTGCAGAAAACTAGATCAGGGCCTGGAATGAACAGAGGTGAGTTGCTCTCCCTCAATTGCTTTTGCTTTTCATCAGACCACTCTTTTTCTGGCTAAAGAGGGAATGAATTCCTTCTCTTGTAGCATCTAGGGCAGGCATGGGCAAACTTTTTTGCCTTGGGGCCGCAGTGTGGGCTGGTCAGGAGGGCTGGGCCAGGAGGGAGGAGAACTGGGCACAAGCTGGGTGGGGAGGGCTAGGAAAGGGCAGAGCAGGGGTCATCCTCAGATTATTATCCCAGCACAAGGGCAGGGCTGCTCACCCATCCTTATGCTGGGAGAAAGGCAGGATATGATGCAACTGCCCTGATCCTTGGGTTGTCCTCTTGACATTATGCCAGGAGGGCGAGAAAAGCTGCCGCTTGCCTTTCTCGAGCCATCCTCCTGGCATAAGGATGGGAGTGTTCACGCTGTCCTTATGCCATGAGGATGAGACATGTGGTGGCCAAGAGCGGTCCAGAGGGCTCTCCGCTGCTGTGTTCCTTCCTTGCTCATCACCACGTCCTTAAGCCACCACGTCCTTATGCCAAGAGGACAAGGAAAATAAGGAGGGCCTGAGATAAGGGTCCAGGGGCCACATCTGGCCCCCTGGGCCTTAGTTTGCCCGTGGCTGATCTAGGGGTTGTAATTTTATTTCTTCTTTGTGAAGTCTGTGAAAATCGCACATATGCTGTGCAAATTTCACAGACTACCACTCAAAGAAATATAGTTACAGGCAAGCAACCCCTACTACTTCTTCTCTTCATGGAGTCTGTGAAAATTGCACAGCATATTGTGAATTTCAGACTACCACTCGAAGAAATATAGTTACAGGCAAGCAACCCCTACTTCTTCTCTTCGTGGAGTCTGTGAAAATTGCACAGCATATTGTGAATTTCAGACTACCACTCGAAGAAATATGGTTACAGGTAAGCAACCCCTACTTCTAAAAAGAGTGCTGCCTCCTTGCACTGTCTAATATTAAGAATACATTTTTAAATAGATCTGCAATCACTCTAAGTCTTGCTTTAGTTTTAGGTGGCCCATGAACACAAACTCCAATCCTAGGGGAAGAAAAATGCTCCCTTACCCTGGTACTACAGCAGTTGCACAGTTCAGGCTGTTACTTTTATCATGGGTTCACCATGGGTACTTTTTACCACGAAAGGAGAAATATCCAGGATGTTAACTGGGGCCCCTTACAGAGAGAGGTCAACCCTCCTGTTCAAGGAGCTCCACTGGCTGCCATTTACTTTCTGAGCCCAATTTAAGGTGCAGGTGCTTACCTACAAAGCCCTGAACGGTTTGGGACCATCCTACCTCCGTGACCGCATCTCCATCTACGAACCCACGCGTTCACTTCGGTCATCTGGAGAGGCCCTGCTCGTGATCCCGCCTGCGTCGCAAGCGCGGTTGGTGGGGACACGAGACAGGGCCTTCTCTGTGGTGGCCCCCCGACTCTGGAACACCCTCCCCAAGGATCTCAGACAGGCCCCTACATTGGCAGTCTTCAGAAAGAACTTGAAGACCTGGCTGTTCCAATGTGCCTTCCCAGATTAATAGGAAAACTCCAATACCAAGTCCCATAAGCACTTTTTAGAACTAAGATCGTATATCGCACTCTGCACTTGCCCTAGAAGCCTTATATATCACCTGTCACATCAGCACTTTTAATCTTGTACCCATTACTCTGGCCCGACCCAGTTTTATTGTGTTTTAGCGTATTGTTTATTGCTTGTTGTTTATACTGTTTTAATTGTTTTTAATTTGCCTTTTGTTTTGTATTGTTATATTGTGTGTTGAGGCCTTGGCCTTTGTAAGCCGCATCGAGTCCTTCGGGAGATGCTAGCGGGGTACAAATAAAGTTTAATAATAATAATAATAATAATAATAATAATATCCAGCTGGCAATTTTTATGGTCATTTCATGGCATCCAGCTAAGATATAGCCATGTTAGTTTGGAATATCAATATCGACTTAATTCATGAAGGTATAGGCTACTAACATTGTTTCTCAATCTCTAAGGTGCTACAAGATCCCTTTGCATGCAAATTAAAGAAATAAAAATGGGATAAAAGCACATAGCTAAATTAGTATTATTTTATGAGTAGTAGTACATTACTGGAAAATCCTTCACAGTCCCTTTTTCTTTCAATGTGTCCATGTTTGTGGAAATGTATCTCATACTGTCCCCAAATATGAATAGCTTCTCATAAGCATTTCTAGATGTCATGTTATTCTGTCAGACAATAGACACACTTATTTGTATTTTATTACTGGGTTCAAAGGACCTTTCCACAAGGGAACATAAAACCTCTGATTTCAGTTTAACCAAGCACAAGCAACTAACAAGCTCAACACTGGCATTTCTTGTTTGTTGGTATGCTACAACAAACAGATGCTTCTGTAATACGTTGATTCCACTAGAGAGCAGCTATTTTGGTATAACTTTTCCCTGGTATTTCTTTGGTGGCTCCAGTTACATCTTAACCCCACCCCACTCCCTGCTTAACAAGGAAATGTCAAACTTCTGAAAACTTCATCTCTAGCCGATCACCTTTGGGGGCACCTGCCTCCTTTGGGCAAGTTTTTATGCCCATTACATTTCCACCACTGTTGCAGACACCGCACATTTCTTTCTAGTGTCTCATAACTGCTGATTTTATTGACTGCTCCCAAACTATTTACAAAATAGAATACATTCATATGTTCAATATATTACAACTGCCTGTAGAAAAAAAACTTTATTAAAACTGCAATAATATAATTTAGATTTTACACATCATTATAACATAAATGGAAAAAACTCTCCTAGTTTCATGACTGATAATCACATTGGTTTTTTTAACTGCAAGGCAAAAGGGCCACATTTAAATAGGTGAATGAAAAGTGCCCACAGAAGAAAAGGCGTTTCATACATTATTTGGACTCCTGGTAAGTGCCAAAAATGCTCTTCCTGTATCAGAACAACTTGCATCTGATAGAGGGAGCTTAACACAGACGGGTGATTTTTCTGAGCTCTTTCATAAACTGATATTCTGTCATCTTAAGCATATCTTGTAATGGTCCAAACTTGCACAGTTTGGATATGAAACTGAAGTTACAAAGCTAGACTGACCTCAAGTGTAGTAGTCATGATAGCTCCAATTTTTTGTCAGGAGTTTTAACAAATAGCATGAATACTCTCATGTCAAATTCTTAAGAAGTCCACCTCCTTTCTAGCTCCAGCCTTGCCCGTTTCTGCAAAGCAGAGGACTGTGACTGTATGTCTCCAATCTCTTTCAGTGTTTGATGCAAAATCCACTATTTCAAGCACTAAAAAGGCATGTCTCCCGTAATCTGTCTCGCAATCTGTTCATCTGTGGTCTCCTCTTTCTCCTTTTCACGGTCTTTGTTCCAGTCTTTAAGGCCTTCTGGAAGGGAGGTGTCTTCATCTAAGCTCCCGGTGCCTTCAACAAACTCCTCATAGGTAGATTTTTCAGCAAATGGTCTGGGACCGAGCATTTTGACCATATCACTCTTATCCAAAACCTCCTTCTCCAGAAGTTGCAAAGCAACCTGAAACAAACACAATAAATTTTGCATAACAGGAAAAACAGTGGTCTGATTTTAACAGTTCACTAGGCTATGACGTAGAAGACTGTTTCTCTAACTGTGGGTTCTGACCCCAAATGGGGTCCCCTTGGTTCAATGTTGGGGTTACAAAAAATATAGCAGCAGGAACTGATATGACATATGTGTGTTTTGGGAGAGAGACAATTCTCACTGAATTCTTTATAACTGTCCGAATACTTAGAAGTCTGCTCAGGAGAGTTGATAGACTTTCTAGAACAGGGATGGACAGAAATTGTGGGAGCTGAAATCCAAAACACCTGGATGGCCGAAGTTTGCCCATGCTTGCTCTAGTACACAAATGTCGAACTCATTTTCATCGAGGGTCACATTCGCGTTTTGATTGCCTTCAAAGGCCCACTGAATTCATGGGCTGATGATCCATAGATGCAAAGGGCTAATTATAATTTTTATACAAATTGGGTCCCAAGATGCCATCAAATGAGAACTCCCATCACTTTTGAGAGATAACGAAAATGGCAATCCAACTGCACTTGTGACTCTCAGATTGGGGAAAGGTTAAAGGACATTTCAAAGACAGAGATCATATCCACAAAACTTGCATCTGAATTCAATACCCACTATCCTGACTAATCACAGCAAACTGCAGCCTTCCGGATGTTACTGTATTACAACCCCCATCAACTCTAGTCATAAAGTCTAATGATGAGGAATACGGGAGTTGTAGTCCAGCATCTGTAGGGCTACATAAAATGGCAAGGTGGGCCAGATTCGGGCCGAGGGCCTTGTGTTTGATACATGCAGACTAGAACAATATCTGAGACTACAATGTGAGCTGTAAAGTGGAAAGAAGAATCAGCAAAAAACCAATTCTCCTCCCTCTTTTTATAGTGAGGAGTTCCTGCTAGAATCTGCCCCTCTCTATCAAAAGAAAAAAAACATGTCCCTGTAGGGTCAAATTCAGTGTATAAAAGGAAAGGGGGGCAACTGAGTGCCAAATATTTGGAATAACTCCCTACAATCCATAACCATTCTGGATGGAATGAATGCAATCTGTAGTCTAAATTCATCAAGACCACCAAGAGTTGTGTACCTCTGATATCAAGATACTGTTTTTGCAACATGCTGATCTAAGAAACCTGCAATGATGTAAGTGTAAGCAAGACAACATATACCTTTTCAACCTCTGCTTTCTTTTCAGTCAGGAGGGATAGTGTCCGTTCGTACGCCGTATTAATAAGTATTCGCACCTCTTCATCAATCAACCTCGCAGTAGACTCACTGTATGGCTTTTCTAACACCATGTCCCCTTGTCGAGGAAGATCAAATGAGATCTGTCCTACTTTTTCATTCATTCCGAATTGAACAATCTGGGAAATGAATGGCATACAGTATCTATTTATTGGTGGAATTTCTATAGCATTTTAGCCAAGAATGATTCAGTTATAGAAAAAAACCCGTTACTCACCACAGAAATAACAATGTAGCTTTAGCCATCAAACCAGACCAGACACTACATGGTTAACATGGTATGAATATCAGCCAACATTAGCTTTTGGGCATCATTATGTTTATTTCTTAAAAGGCTCGTAAACTGAGTAAGAGTAATTTTACGATTGAAAATATGATCATGAACCATTACAGTTTAATATTATAAATGTACTGCATCAATAATTCCATCCTTTAAGTACAGTAGAGTCTCACTTATCCAACATAAACGGGCCGGCAGAACGTTGGATAAGCGAATATGTTGGATAATAAGGAGAGATTAAGGAGAAGCCTATTAAACATCAAGTCAGGTTATGATTTTACAAATTAAGGACCAAAACATCATGTTAGACAACAAATTTGACAGAAAAAGTAGTTCAATACACAGTAATGCTATGTAGTAATTACTGTATTTACAAATTTAGCACCAAAATATCACGATGTATTGAAAACATTGACTACAAAAATGTGTTGGATAATCCAGAACGTTGGATAAGCGAGTGTTGGATAAGTGAGACTCTACTGTATGTCTTAAATATAAGAATCTAATTCAGTGTTAGTCCTTACCACCTGTTCAATGAGATCCCAGAATTTTGTAAGTTGCAATTATTCCATTAATCAGGAATAACTGCTTTATTTCTAGACTTTAGATAAGGTATAGTAGAGTCTCGCTTATCCAACATTCTTTATTATCCAATGCAGTCTGTCTTTTAGTAGTCAGTGTTTTTGTAGTCAATGTTTTCAATGCATTGTGATGTTTTGGTCCTAAATTTGTAAATATGGTAATTACTACATAACATTACTGTGCATTGAACTGCTTTTTCTGTTGATTTATTGTAAAACCTGATGTTTTGGTGCTTAATTTATAAAATCATAATGTAATTTGACATTTAATTGGCTTTTCTTTAATCCCTCCTTATTATCTAACATGTTCGCATATCCATCATTCTGCTGGCCCATTTATGTTGGATAAGCAAGACTCTGCTGTAAGAATCGTAACAAACTTTATGCATACAATGTAAGATAAAATTTGCATTGCAATTTACCAATACTAACTTTCTGATGGAGAAACACAGTATGCTCCAGAATATAGAAAAAAATGGAACATATCCACCTAAAATAACTTCATAGTGATTTCGTTGAATAAAAACATATGACTCAACTAAGTATAAAAAATGGTAGAAACCAGCAATATGCACAAACAATAGTTTGGTATGTCTTATGTTCTACAAATACCAAGTTGCTGGAGAGATGTAGGGTGGGAAATATATACCTGAGCATATGCGCTCTGTGTAACCTTTCTTAGATCGTCTTGTGCCCCGGTTGTAATCCTTCCAAAGAAGATTTGCTCTGACACGCGTCCTCCCAACGTCATACACATCCTGTCAAGCAGCTGCTCTTTGGTGTACAAATACTGCTCTTTTGGCAAATACTGAGCATAACCCAGGCCTTTGCCACGGGGAATAATAGACACCTTGGGCCAGATGGGAAACAAAGATATTTAGCTATACACAATTGCAACAGTGGCTTTTACAGTTCCTTCACAAAACAGTTATTCCTACAAAGAGGAAAACAATTAGTGGCTGCCACAATATTTATTTATTTTGTTTGTTTGTTTTAAAAAAGAATAAACAAGAACATCAAACTAGTGTTATATTGTGGGGACCTCAGGTCTTAAGAGTATGGACTTTCAGAAAAGCATCGTTAGATAGATAGACAGATAGGCAAGAATAATCAACATGCAAACAAGTTTTTCAAGGTTATATTTTTAAAATTGTGAGATTTATTAATTAGAAAAAATGTCATTAACCTACTACAATTAAGTACCTTATTGTACACATTACAAACACAAAAACAAAACATGAATAAATACACTTGCAGAAAACAGAAAACTAGCAGACAGAAAAAAAACAAACTGCTAATCTATGAACCTCTCATTCTTTATCTGCTGGGTGTATTTCTTACTAATCCACCCCCTTTATATTATGTTTTATAGCCACATTTCTACATTTAATGACATTTTTACATGAAAATTCCTTGTTTGTCCCAAACTAGGTAATGATATGTTGCCGACGGCTTTCATGGCCGGAATCACTGGGTTGTTGTGAGTTATCTGGGCTGTATAGCCATGTTCCAGAAGCATTCCCTTCTGATGTTTCGCCTACATCTAGGGCAGGTAATATAACTATAATAAACCCCACTTGCCCAGTTTCCAACAGACCTCATAACCTCTGAGGATGACTGCCATAGATGTGGGTGAAACGTCAGGAGAGAATGCTTCTGGAACATGGCCATACAGGTAATGGTAGTTTCTCTGTCCAGACTAAATATGTTTGTAGATAATGAAAAGATTTCTTTTGTGCAACAAAGGGAGGAGCAAATAATCTATATTATTAAGCTAATGTAAGATCACACAGATGTGAATGCTTTTTATGACGTCGATGTACCTTCAGAAGTGGATCAGCATGTTCCAGAAACCATCCTGCCACTGCATGGCCGGCTTCATGATATGCTACTGTCTTTTTCTCCTCTGGTTGTAATACTTGGGTCTTTTTTTCTAAACCTGTGATTTAAAAAAACAAACAAAAAAAAACCAGAGTAAATCCTTTACTGTTGTGGTGCCCTTCTCAGGAGGAATGTGGGTTAATTTTGGAGAAGCAGAATTAATTTTGTTTTTCAAGAAAAAAAATTCAGAGTGCTAAATAATAATGATAATAATAATAATAATAATAATAATAATAATAATAATAATGGGTTGCTGTGAGTTTTCCGGGCTGTAATGACCATGCAGCCTGGAAAACTCACAGCAATCCAGTGATTCTGGCTATGAAAGCCTTTGACAACACAACAACAACAACAACAATTGATTCAACACATCTGATTTAAAAATATTGAAAGTTTTATGTGGAAATTATTTTTCTAGAATATCTACAATACTTTAAAGAAAATAGTACATAATTTCCATCCATTTTTAAAAAGTGACTACATCTGAAAAAAATGCTACTTTTAAAATGTATATTTTAGGTGCACCCTAATTTCAGTACCACCGCCATCAACTAAAATAGGTAAGATACACCAACGATTCCAAAATGCAATCATTTTAATGATGTTTATATAGGAAAAATATGGGTCTTAGAATTGAAGAAATACAGTATCTTAAATACAATTTTTGTAGGATTTATTTATTTTATTTATTTACAGTATTTATATTCCGCCCTTCTCACCCCGAAGGGGACTCAGGGCGGATCACATTATAACACACATAGGGCAAACATTCAATGCCCATAAACACATCAAACAGAGACTGAGAGACACACGCAGAGGCAAGTTAACGTTCTTCTGAGGGGATGTTCGATTCTGGCCACAGGGGGGAGCAGCTGCTTCATCATCCACACTGACGGCACTTCCTCATTCCAGGTCGTAAATTAGTTAATCTTGCCCCCCCACTTATAAGTGGTACCTTATCTCCTACTTGATAGATGCAACTATCTTTCGGGTTGCTAGGTCAGCAACGAGCAGGGGCTATTTTTTTTTTTAATTGACGGGTGCTCACCCCGCCACGGGCTGGCCTCGAACTCATGACCTCATGGTCAGAGTGATTTAAGGCAGCTGCTCAACAGCCCGGCCCCTGTGATGCTAGGATACAGCTTAAACAGAGTTATACCTGATATAGCAACAGCTTAACCTTCGTTTGTTGTGATATAACTATAGTACTTTCAAGGCTGATACACTCATTCTCTGCACAATTTATCAGTCCCATTTCAAGCTGAGAAAAAATCTGACTCAGCTGAACATTGTTCACTAAATATGAATGTTAGCGTCTCCTCAGAAAAGTAGATTACAGAAATTATTTTCCTTCTCCCCTTGGTGTAACTCATGCACAAGAAACAATTACAAAGAATACTATAATTTAATGGGGCACCAGCTCTTTAATATTCACGGTATCCTATTGCGTTAAAGCAGAAGATATCACCCTTGTTATTGATTGTATAACTTTACTGTGTTTCAATTATATTCAAAGCACTCATAGAAACATAAGAAATGAACAAAAGAATTAAAAAACAAACATGACTGGTAATGAAATTATAATACATTTTTGCCTCACCTCCTATTACTCTTTCAATGGCTTGCTCAAAGTGCTTTTGGTTTATGGAATCTGAAAGATGTCTGGCAGCAATTAAGGCAGCTTCATTACATACATTTGCTATATCAGCACCTAAAGCAAAAAAAAGTCAATGATAAAAGCTATTTATATTATTTACCAGTTATCACAATGAATATTCCCATTGATTTGAAGGGGCAAAACAATATTTCAAGGGGAAAATGGCAAATCAAAAACTATCCTCTAGTAAGAATAATGGGAAAGTAATGGGAATGTATGCAGTATAAGTTAAGCAAGGGAGCCATTGTTCTCAGTCTACAAGACCTGAACAGGCCTTTTGATAACAGGGTGACTTGGAGGTCTCACATTCATAAGCTGAAGTTGACCTAATATATCAAAGTGCACCATTGGTGAAATTCTCCCATCTGTGAAGCTTGTTGAAATGCTTTAGAGGTTTTAATTTGATAAGATATCAAGAGAACCATCATTCTCTTTTAACTCACATTCACAGAGTGACCATAAGTGGAAGTCAACTTGAGAGACAGACAGACAAAGGACAAATTGATGGCCAGAACGATTTCAGAGATGTCCAGTGGAGGCCTGGGCACACCTCACCCCTCCAGGTGTTTGGACGAGCTGTTAGGAATTGTAAGCTGATGTCCAAAACACCTGGAGGGTCAAAGTTTGCCCAGAACTGCTAGTGGTTTATTGGATTTTATTTTGTTCGATTCCTGCCTTAGTGTTGCATCATAAATAATTCCAAAAGAGAAATTATGGGGTTCTGGAGGAAGGGAGGCAAACAGTTCAAGAAAGGTCTCCACCCCACTCTTCACCTCACTGAATTATGCAATTAAGCAATCCTCTAGCAAGTAATAAAAACAATGCATTCGTCCATCGTTAAAGTTTTTTTAACAAGTTGTGCAAAGCCAGCTCCCACTGTAGAGAGAGATAAAAACGTTTGTATCCTAGAATGCGTAGGATACTGTTTCTTTGTTAGAATGGGACAATCGTCTCCTCTTTCGCTTGTGAGAGTGTCAGCGCTTTTTAGACCAAGGAAGAAGACATTTAAAGTAAAAGCAGACCAGCAATTTGATCTTTAGCCTTAGTCCAGGCCAGGAAACCAGTCCACTGGAGCAACATCCAGGTCACTGTGTGGATTCCAGTTACCAAAGACAGCTATAATCATCTCAAGGGATGTGAGCTCTTTTTATGTTTTATTGTTGCATCCCTTTCAACACCCTCTCTACAACCATTAACCATAATTTCGGTGCATTTCTGACTTAAGTTTCATTTTGAAAGCCTTTGAGCCTAGTTGGCCAGAACTGAGTGGATCAGGGCCCTAGAATTGTTACAAATCTTCTGCTATATATATGTGGAGGGCAATTTTCTGGGAGGGAGGACCCCTGTTATTCTGAAAAAGTTCCCAAGTTAGAAGGAGAGCCTCTATTGGCAAAGGATTCCCCTTCAGAATATTGCCTTACTATGCTGTGATTTTGATAAGGGAAAAGCTATTTCTTCTTCCACCCCCCTTCCCCTGCTTACGTCAACTGTGTCTGTTCAACAGGATTCCTTAACAGGGTTTAGGACATCACTGAATGTCAATTTCACTGCCGTTTTTTAAAAAGCGTACTATTATACAGTAGCTGTTGTACAGAATACCTACCTGAAAACCCAGGTGTAAGTGATGCAAGTTTTCGTGCTAAATTATCTCTATCCAAGCTAGCATCTAACTTCAGAGGTCTAAGGTGAACTTTGAAAATAGATGCTCTGCCCTTGATATCTGGTGGCCCTTGAAGAAAATAAAGGAAAAAAAGACATTTAAAATGTGCTTTTGAAAATAGTTGCAATAGCTGTTTTTACTTGTTCCAGTGACTTGGGTGCAGTATTAGGTCTTTTAGACAGATACTACTAGCAACAGATTGATAGTACAACTAGCAACCCCACCTTGCTGGTTATAAGATGGTACAGGTACATGATGGCTCATCTCTCAGTTGCTTTCTGCAAAATTCATATATTTAAGCTGATCTCTTTATAAAGTCAACTACCACAGTGGAGAACAGCTTACCAATGAAGATCTGCCTATCAAAACGACCTGGTCTCATCAGTGCAGGATCTAGGATATCTGGTCTATTGGTGCCTGCCAATATAACTACATTTGTTGTGGTATTAAAACCTGTGGGCAGAACAAAAAAATAATCAAAATAGAAGTATTATGTATATATTCCTTACTAGCAAATGCTTTCTTGTCAAAACAACCCTAATGAATTTGATGCATGTTTATTTGAGTGTGTTCTAGTGAGGAGATTGTTTCCGTCCAATAATTAACCTAAAATGTCTCATGTTAGTCCAATATATCACAGGTTTACACTGAAAATACCTATGCCAACAGCAGTCATGCCACTATGTGAGCAAGTCAATGGCAAAGAATGAGGAGGAAGTACAAAACAGTTACAATGAAAGCTTTATAGCACAAGCATTAGTTCAATCGTTTTTTTCAACATTCTGAGACAACTTAGTATCCACTGTATATACAAATATATTTGTTAGGTTTCAAAAACTGAGTAAAGTATTCTGTGAACTCTAAACTTGTGTCAACAGAGACTTTCTGCTTCTGTTTAGAATTGCAAAATCTTTATAATCAGTATGTCATTTGTTAAATTTGAAAGATGGAGAAATGCAATCTGTGAAATGAAATGTTTTGTTTCTGCCTAGAATTAGAGAATCTTTGCACTCGGATCTTAAAAGCTGGAAGTATTGTGTATAATGTATTCCAAAGGCTAGAAAGTTATATTTGTACTTTTTTTGGTAAAGGTTTACATGTATGGCATTTTTGCTTGGACGGTTATCACCTTTAAGTAATTAGAGAGTCTGCAATGTTGGTCAACCATTACAGGGACTCAAAATTAAATATACAAATAAAACATTTTTTACTTATTAATAAAAAGACAGGGATTTTTATATTCAACTCTTCTCTGAAGATTAAGGTGTTACTCACCAAGTTATTAAATAAGGCAACAGGAAAAGAGCACAGACACTTCAACAACTGAATATCTTATTCTAATTTATAAGAACTAAGCAAAATTACAAGGCTTTGAAGTGTTAGAAATATTTTGGATAAAAACTGGTTTCATCTAACTACGGTCAAGAACATGACTGATTAAGTAGTACTGCTCTAATTAGTATCTCCCAGGATCTCATTACTACTACTTTACACAGGTACCAACAATCCCTTGATTTGCTATTATTCTTTGTTACAACTTCTATGTCATCAAAACAACCTTCTTGATACTAACTAGACAATTTCTTTACAATTGTAGTATTACTTTCATATAAAAGCAGTGACACACACTATAAGATTTCAGAAGCAAAAATAGTTACCATCCATTTCTACCAACAGTTGATTGAGTGTATTTTCTTGTTCACTCTGCCCTCCAAAGTTACCCCGTCCTCTCTTCCTTCCTACAGCGTCTATTTCATCAATGAACAGAATGCAAGGGGCGTTTTTACGAGCCAGGACAAATAAATCCCGGACCTTTACAAGAAGAACAAAAGATACATGCAATCATGTAATGCTACACAACACGCTGTTCAATCAATTCTACTGAGCAGATTACATGGCTATGTTTTTTCAACAAAAATATTTCCTTTCCATTTGAACAAATAACTGTGTTCAACACGTTATAAAATAAATTGGCTGTTGGGATTTTAAAAGCTCAAAAGGAAAACTCTAGGAAGCATTAAAAGGTTTTTGTATCTGTGTAAGAAACAATTATTTTGTGCTTGGAAAAGCCAGCAATATGTAAGAGCAAGAACTGTAGATCTTGGTTCAAGTGCTATTTCTAGCAACAAAAGACAAAAGTTGGGTGCACTTAATGGATAATATCATATCTGGATAAATTGTGAGGTTGGCTCTCAAGAGGTTTCCTAAAGTGTCAGCTTACTACACTTCACATCCCATTTGCCTTTCCATGTGGTGAAACTGTGAGTAGTATGCGTGTGGGGGAGTATAGCCTCCTTCCTGCTTATGAAGATCTGTCTCCAAGTCTATCTTACTTTCCCAAGGGTCGTCGTTTGTGGAGCATTTTTGAGCCGTCAGAGAATTACATGGGAGAAAAGGGTGGATTTGGGACTCAATGGCCCTGAAGTTTTCCTCCACTCTTTTACTGCTACTAAAGAGGCAGGGCTTCAATTAAAAAGGCGAGAGGTCCCATATGTATCCATAGGGACATTTGCATGACATTCTTGCACATTATCATAGAGGACCATTACAGCTTTTGTTTCATGTGCTTAATGAAAAGCATCTGTGTTCCTGTTGAATTCTTTGCAGTCTTCTTCATCTATACAAAACTCATCATATTCAAAGCATCCTTCATGGTATGACCTTCAGGTAGACATTTCTAGCACTGTGTGTTACAAATTTGTGATGGCCAACTTGAAAATTTCAAAAGAAACACACTACTTGTGTAAGTAATGCTTCGCACCACATACACTAATTCCTTTTATTTCAAATCTGAAATATCTATTTCTCAATTCATTTGAAACTCATGTTTTGAACAGTATATTTTACTTTTCCTAACTGTAGTGTTCTGGAGATCAGTTAGCCAGAAGGTACTATTTCACTCCTGACTTCTTTTGCTATTAATACATGGACAAAAATATTAATGTTAATATGTGGTCTTATTTTAATAATCATGAAGTTCATCACCCCAAATATTGGAAAATAATATAAACATTTCTTATAGCTCAGAATACAATCAGAGGGAATTATAATTCTACAATATTACAGCAGAATGGAAGTTACAGTTATCTATCAGAATAGCTTGTAGCCAGTGATTGGAGAACTATGATTTGCATAATTACCAAAGTGTAGTGCCTTATTTCGTCTTTGGCCTACCAACCTGGATAGCATCCTTTTAATAAGCGACGCTGCACTAACAGAGCAGAACCACAGACTTACTCTTGCAGGACCCACGCCAACAAACATCTCTAGGAATTCAGACCCATTGACTGTAATGAAGGGGACATTGGCCTCTCCAGCTGTTGCTTTCGCTAGGAGAGTTTTCCCTGTGCCAGGAGGCCCTGTCAGAATAGCTCCCTGAAAGAAAAGACACAGGGAGATAAAATATAACAATAGTAGTGAAGACATGCATAAACACCATGCTTTTCCCCCCATATGATAAATTGGTTTTATTAAGGAATTACAAAGCATATGGAGTTCTTTTTTTTTTTAACTGAAGTCTAATTCTGCATCAAACCTAGATATTTAGGATTTATTCTAGAATGACTCAACTCTGCATAATACAATATAATTTAATTCATATGTGTAATGTAAAATTTAATGACAGTCTGAATGCAAATGAAAAATAAAGTAACACGGCGTTCAATAAGAATCCAAAGATTTTACTCAGAATTTACTAAAGGTGCCTCTTTAGTGTAGAAAGAATGCAGTTTAACACCACTTTAACTGTCATGGCTCAAAGATACGGAATCATTGACAGTTGCAGTTCTACAAGGTTTTTTCCCTTCTCTACCAAAGTACAACTCCAAGGATTCCATAGCATTAAGCCTAGTCAATTTAATTTTTTTATTCTATTTCTATTTTAATGCATGTATTTGTATTTTATTTTAATCCATTAACTATGTATTTTAATATATGTATCTTATGGTGGTGTGGTGTGTTGCATTGTTTAATTATGATTTTTAAATGACTGAATTGCTGTTGTGTTTTTTACATGTTTATGGTGATGTACATTAACGGCATTGTGCCCCACACTGAGCTGTAAGGAGAGGAGGGTAATAAAGATTTTTATTGTTGTTGTTGCTGCTGCAGCTAAAATGGTGTCAAACCGCATATTAATTATGCAGCCTAGATTCACCTTTAAAAAATTATTCTAAACTAATTCTTGGTGGTTTTCAAAATAGTATTAAGAAGTTGTGCAAACTATACACACACACACAAAAGAACAAGTGCTCCCTGCCTCTTACTGAAAAAAGAAGCAAAGTAAATGCCATTAGATTATAAAAGGAAGATAGATAAGATATAAAGTTCACATGCTAGCAAGGCTTTCTTTTCTTGAACATATCCAAAAAACACTTCGCCATCACAACCCCACCTGACCTATGGCTATGATTTGGGAGAATTAAAAATGCCCTTAAATTTGGTGTTGCTAGTTTTGTTAAATAAGGAAGAGAACTTTATTATAATAAATACATAACTGGAAATATCTCACCTTTGGGATCTTGGCTCCAAGATCTTGATACTGTTTTGGATTTTTTAGAAAGTTCACAAACTCCATGATCTCTAATTTAGCTTCCTCACAGCCAGCTACATCTTTGAACTTCACGTCAATCTCATCCTTTAGGACTTTGGCTGTTGTTTCGCCCACACTGAAGAGCCCACCCATTCCCCGCCCTGTCCTGCCCATTCCTGCCGGGCCTCTTCTTAGCGTATACAGCAGAAAGCCAACTATAAGGACTGTGGGCAACATGCTCAGAAGAAATGAGCTAAAAACAAGAGTAAAAGGTAAATGTTAGTAACTAGCTAACTTGCAACAAAAAACTGGGAGATATACAAACATACAAAAGAAACTGTATTTGCATCTTATGAGCAGCTGCACTTAGTGAAGTTAAATTTGCTACGGCAACTAAAAAGAATAAATAGTTTATAGAATATTTATGATCTACAACGCAATGAATACAAAAATATTTCAGCTTAGGAAGCAATATTCGAACGTGGCTTTTATTTATATTTAAATACAAAGTGGATTATTGAACATAAAAGCAAATATTCATATTGTTAATTACAAAACTCTTTAAAACCAGACATTTACAAATCAATTTGCCAAAAAAAGTGTCCCTAAAGGATTTTCAGCAGCATATACTCCTTCCCCTGAACTTTCATTTGCAAAGTAGTTTGGATAAGATGTGAAGTAACATTCCATAAAAGGAATACTTTACAAATGAAACATTCTGTTTGGTGTAAACCTAAATAGCGATTTTTATCTGAGCCAGTATTTGAAATAGATTGAAGAGAAATCTTGGATGATCCCAAGGGAGTAACGGTGCACTTTACAGAATGCATGCTTCAAGGATGAAACCCTTGTGGAAACATTTCTCTGATTTCAGAGGTCATGACTCAGAGACTTCTCTGTGAAATCCATCTTCCATCCCAATACATAGTCAACTCAAACCTTCTCAGGAGATCAATGATACTAATTTTTACAGCGGAACCTACAGACATTCATTATCAATATTTCTATCTTTTAAAGATAGCATGAAATAAATTCCATTGTGATTTCTATGACTGAAAAGACTTACCCATCACTCTCTGCTGAGTACACTACAGGTAGCCTATTTTCCCCTTCAATGCCCATCTCAAGCTGTGCAGTTTCCAAATTCCGCTCAAAGGTGTCCACACTTCCAATATTAAACCAGACATATTGCTGTCAAAGCAAAAACAAAAAAGACAGTCCCTCAGTTTCAGAAATTAAAATTAATCTGAACCACACAGAAACAAAAAATTAATTTTAAAAAGACAAATGGTTTTATAAAATGAGACAATACCCACACTTAGCTTATCATATCAACTAGGCACCGCTTTTGAAACTACTTACAGAATAATTTTAGTTGTATTGTTTACATTTACTTTTTCTGAATATGGAAACGTGGAATTATTTCATCAAATAAGCTTAACTAATGTAGTTCCTTTTTAGCATCAGAAAAAGACATATAATTATTGCCAGATTATTTTCTAACTGCTGTCTTTATACTTTGGCTAGATTTTATGGCTTCTATATTTTTAATATAGGATTTTTATTTGCTATTATTCTGACAGTGTACACCATGCTGGAGGTCTTGCAGTGATAGGCAATAATCATAAAGATATTACAGGAAAATAAGTGTATAAAGGTTTAACTATAAGTTCTACATTTATATTTTGTTCTCAGGTTCCTTCTTTTCTTCCTTTTGGAAAAGGGATTGTCAAACCCAGGATTATTGTAGTACACTCCTGCACATTGTACTCATCTGCAAACATATTTTATGTCTTGTCTCAAAACAAAATTAATAATAGATAGCCATAACTCTTACTGTACAATAACTAGGACAAAACTTTGTTTAGAGTTTTCAGGATTTGTAGAGCTGGAAAATTCCAACCACCCTGTTGAGAGTAGCCCAGGACTTCCTGTCCACCATGAAAACTATGTGCCTGTCCCAAGTGGTATCTGATCTTACTCATACTGCTAGGCATACTCTGGATGTCATTTTCTGTGATGGTGATCTGGGGGTCGGAGAACTATAGTTCATCATCATGGATGAGTCCCTACGTGGTAGGAGTTTGGACTTCGTGGGACTCAAAAGTTTCTAGGAGGAAATAATCTATTAGGATGGTCCTCCTGAAGAAGCTTATGGATCCAAAGTGATTTCTGATTGTTCTTGAGTATCTTCCTGCCATCTTGGCAGGAAATTCTGTCAAAGTTCTGGTCTAGTCTGAAGGCTGGTGATGTTGAAACCAGTGAGAAGGAATGGCCCTGAGTCTTTGGCAATTCAGGCAGCAAAGGCAAACTTCTTCCCTGACTTTACTGCATCTATAAAGAGCTGGCCAGTGGAGCCGTTTTGGGAAGTCAGGGGTCTTTTAGATGCAGGCCCAAGAGAGAAAACTCCAGAGCTCTCAAGGGTCTGCTGTGAACAGTCTGTCTGGCATTCTGCAATTAAACTGCTCTGATTTGCTCTGATTTGGATGCTGAATTGACAAAGATCTGGCAGATGTAACTTTGCCCCTCTTTTTGTGCAGTAATAATGGATACTCTTCGGTGCCTGCAATTTAGAGCTAGATTTCAGATAGTGGTTGCTTAGGCTCAATATTTTAAACAATCGAACAAGGAAATGCTGTAAATGCAAGAACATTTAATGGAACATGTTAAATGTTTTACCATGTAATCCACCTCAAAAACATGTGGGTATACCAATATTCTCTGGGGAAACATAGGAATCCTGAAACTGAATGATCGCATTCAGTTTTTGGTCATTTATTTACAAAGAGAAAGAGTTTAATTGTACTGCTCAACATTTGCTAACACAGTGTCTATTTCAATTAAAGCAATGTCCACAGTTCTGAATGATTTGCATTTCCTTGTGGCATTTAGTCAACTGAAAAATTAAATTTACCCCCTCCATTGGTGACTTTCCTGGTGTAAAGACAACTCTAACAAAGCGCTTGTTCACCACTTCTAGCTTGTCCACCTATGAGAACACAGACAAAATTATGAATGGTTACCAATATTATTTCCTTGAACAAGATAGCATTTATTTCCCCTTTGCAAACTTATTTACACTATGGCAGAAATGCATTCAAGGTAGAGCTATCCTCGCCCAGAAACAAAACACAAAAAAGTTGTTTTTTTAATCTGTATTCACCACTAACCCATGTAATGCAAAACGCCATTAAGAATGAGAGGGTAACAAAAAAGAAAAAAAAGAATGAGAGGGAAAAAGACAGAACAATAGCAATAGATTCATGTCTTGAAATATGATACTACAACCCCATCATACAATAGCAGTAGAGAAACTGAAAATACTGAAGTTGTGTAAGGAAACTAATTTTTCTGTGTGCTTAAAATCCACCCCAAAATATTGTATTTCTCTAGACAGATTCTTTCAGAAGAAAAATTCAGGCTGAGAAAAAAAACTGGATGCAGGGTGACCAACTTATGGAGGGAAATGAGCCTGTAGCACCCCCTACCTTTGCACTGCCATCTACACCAGTGGCCTGTGCTCCCAGTGCATGGCAACATCCTATGTTTCAAGGCACAGGTCTCTGAGGACCAAATTTCTCATTATCTGAAGGCTGCTTTTCAGACCAAATTATTCAGATCTGAGTGTAGGCAATGGTGCTTTTTCCAAATTTGGGTAATGTCACTTAACTTCTGAGATCAAGCAATCAGCTCCAACTTAGTTAACAACTCATACATACTGCTCAGTTTTATTTGGAGAACATTTAGAGCAGAGCTTTCCAAATTGTGTGTTGTGACACATTAGTGTAACGGATGCAGTGTGTAGGTGTGTGTACAAACATATTAAGAAACCTCTGAATGTGTAAAATAAGCAGTAAGTCCTATTTTTAAGATATATATATACACATGCATGGTTTTCCTGAGATAGGTTGTGTTCTATACATTTCATTGTTGTAATTTATGTATGTGTCTATATCTCTTATAAGGAGATGCTTGTAAAACTGAATTGCCATGTCACAAAGTGATACATGTCTTAAAAGTGTGTCACCAACATGATTTTTTTATCTTGCCCAATCAGTTTTATTGCTCTAATCCGGAATTTAAGTGGGAAAAATGCAGCCCTCAATATGTTGTTGGCAACAGCCCTTGCCAGGATAGCCAATGAATGCTGAGGTACACTGGGAACTGTAGTTCAACAATAACTGGAAGGCCACATAATTCCTACCTTTACTCTAGATCAATCTGTGTTGCTTGAGCTGAGAAATGAAACCTTATCCAGTGCTGAATGATAAGCTTTCATTTGAAAGCTGAATGATAAGCTTTCATCCAATGTTACTTACTACTCCTTTGGAAAGATAGTTGTTGACAAAGTCTTTCCATGTGATTTCTCTCCCAGAATTCCTGAAGAAAAAATAGTATGTCACAGCAGCCCAGAAAATAGCTGTTCCCATGAAATAGAAACGGAACTCTTTGTCATCCCAAGGAAAGTCACCCTGAAAGAAAAATAGAGTAGGGGGAAAAAGATGTTAGATCAAGACAAAAGGTTCATGTGTGAATATTGTGTATTTTCTAATTTAACCACATAAAAGAACAGGCACATATTTTCAGATAACACATCCACTAAGCCAGTGGTTCTCAATCTGCGGGTCCCTAAGTGTTTTGGCCTACAACTCCCAGAAATCCCAGCCAGTTTACCAGCTGTTAGGATTTCTGGGAGTTGAAGGCCAAAACATCTGGCAACCCGCAGTTTGAGAACCACTACACTAAGCTGTTCCTATAAATTTCATTGCAGAGGAGACATGATGGCCATGTATAAATATGTGATGTGAAGTCATAGAGAGGAGGGAGCAAGTTTGTTTTCTGCTGCCCTGGAGACTAGGACGTGGAACAACAGCTTCAAACTACAGGAAAAGAGATTCCACCTGAAGATCAGGAAGAACTTCCTAACTGTGAGAGCTGTTCAGCGGTGGAACTCTCTCTCCCCTAGAGTGTGGTGGTGACTCTTTCTTTGGAGGCATTTCTTTGGAGGCTGGATGGCCATCTGTCGAGGGTTCTTTGAATGCAATTTTCCTGCTTCTTGGCAGGGGGTTGGACTGGATGGCCCACAAAGTCTCTTCCAATTCTATTATTCTATGTGTAAGCAAGTGATGGACAGATTGAGCCACAGCTTGTGTTGAAGTGACTGGGGCTGCTGACTTTTGGAAGAGCCACATCCATGTCCTGAGTCAGCACTACTATGAGCTTAAATATCTACTGAGGCATAATACCCTTGACTTTATGTACATTTCAGTAACAGCATTTGAAACAAAAAACATTCTAGATAACACAACTACCGTAATTGTTTATTGAAAAGATACATTTATGATGTTATTTAATTGGAGCATTAAAAATAAGAGCAAAGCAAATTTACAACCAGCAACATTTAAAAACATGAATTGAGACCTTTTGCAATCTGGACCACCAGCCAGTATCTTCTTTCTTGCCACCTTTTTTCCCTCCACTTCCACTGCCTCCACTGCTACTCGTCCTAGAAGGTCGCTGGGAATTAGCTTGCTTTACATCTAAAAAAAGTACATACAATGCTACAAGTAGATGGATTGGTAAACCCAAAGACCAAACCCAAAGGATGCTAGCCAATGACTGCTCCTCATCCTGGAGAAACCTGACCAGCAGTGTGTCATAGGGGTCTGTCCTGGGCCCAATGCTGTTCAACATCTTTATTAATGAAATGACAGAATGGAGAGAATGCTTATGGAATTTTCAGATAGCACCAAGCTGGGAGGGATAACTAATACCCCAGAGGTCAGGATCAGAATCCAAGTGACCTTAAGAGATTAGAGAGCTGGACCGAAACTAATAAAACAAATAATTAGAGAGAGAAAAGTATGGACCTACACTCTGGCAATAAAAATGAAATGCACAGTTGTAAGATGGGTGACACCTGGCTCAACAACAGTCCATGTGAAAGGGATCTAGGAATCTTAGTAGACACAAGCTGAACATGAGTCAATTATGTGATATGACAGCTAAAAAACTCAATGTAATTCTGGGCTGCATCAATAGGCATATAGTGTCGATATCGAGGGAAGTCATAGTCCCATTCTATTCTGCTTTGGTCAGACCTCATCTGGAATACTGTGTCCAGTTCTGGGCACTGCCATTCAAGAAAGATATTGACAAGCTGGAAAGTGTCCAGAGAAGGGTGACTAAAATGATCAAAGGTTTGGAAACCAAGCCCTTTGAAGAACAGCTGAGGGAGCTGGGTATGTAAGCTTGGAGAAAAGAAGGCTTAGAGGTTTGATTGGATGACCCTTGTGACCTCTTCCAACTCTATTATTCTAAATTGCTTTAAAGACCAAAAATACTAAAAATGACATGAGAATCTCTGTGATGATCTTTGCTTCGTTGCTTCAGTACAAACTAGTTCTGCAAAACCATAATTTTACACAATATTAAGAAACATATTATTAGAAGAACCAGACAATGGTCAGCCACCAGCTTTTGCATATTCTATCCTATGCCACACTAAGGTATGACCCCCGCGTCCATAGGAATGGTACCCACATCTTATAAAATAGATATTTTTAAGTTCCTCCAGCATAACATGATGGTATTTTGAAGACAACAGTTCTCAATTTCAATAGGGTTCATTATTATCTAGGGTTTTCTGTATCCATGCAAAGTCCATGCATGGATATGCAGAGTTTTGAGAAATAACCAGAGCTTTGAGAAATTAAGGTTCTGGAAGAATTCCCTCTTGCCATGACATCAAAACATTATGAATTTCTCTACAATATTGAATGCCGATGGCAAGCTGCAGGTAAACAGAATATCATGATAATACAGTTCCAGGTCAATTCTATTGGACATCACACAGGGGCTAGTAATAATTTTCAACAGAAGTCACATATTTACTATAAACTGCAGCTTGGTTTTAGTATCTTGATCCTTACCACAGATGTTACAATACTTATTTATAGAAATGTCAATTAAGTACTTGGAGCATCCAGGAAATCACTATACCAGCATTAACATTATTTATTAAAATGTGCTGTGCTAGTTCCTAAGTGCTTGGAAAAAGAACAATAATAACGACGTAATATAATATTCACAAATAATGAGAGACTTTCAAGAAGTCAACCATGTGGAAACTGCCTGTGACTAGGGTGTCTCTGACAAATGCATTCTTTTACATTTAGATTCCAAATACTGCTTAGACAAGAGCCAATTTAGTGGAAAGATGTTCCATACTCAGTTCAGCTTTATTTCTAGCTTTAAGCATTCCTGTTTCACCTATTAACATCTTAGTAGGTAAATTCAAGGCATACACAAACATAAAATATTTCACACAGAGAAATCAAGATTATTATGATTTTCAGAAGCTAGCTTTGTTTAAGTTCTTTTATGTCATTTTACTTCCATTCAAATTTAAGCATTTAGGACCATTAAGATAAATAAAATCCAAATAATAGACAAAATGAGGGAAGTAAGTGAAGCCAGACTTTTACTAAAATGCCTAATGTATATTAGCCAAGAACTTTTAAGTTGAAAATTGAGACTGCAAACTCGAAATTCAGTATTATGTAAAGGAGTCACATAAGAAATTAGCTAAATTAAGCAAGGCACAACATGGAACTAAATCATAGGAAATTAATGGCATTTTGATAGTTACTTCCTCTAATTTAGATACTGAATTAATACATAGCCAGAGGGACTACTGAAATAAACCACATACTCTGTTTAAAGTAATCAAGATAGACAATAAACTTATTCTATATTCAGGCATCAAGTGAAACTACTTCTTGGTACCTTTGGTTTCTCCATCTGAACCTTTTGTGTCATTCGTTTTCTTCCCTTCAGGAAAATATTTCTCAAATCCTATTGAAAAAAAGTAGCATCAGTGAAATCCACTTGCACTGTATATGGAAAATGAGGCAATGCAGCAAGCAGGAATAAGAAGAGATGGAAGTGTGAGCTTTCTCTAAACAGAGAATCACAACAATTAAATTTTCCACCAAGTAACTTTGCCTTCCCCGAGAACTGCATTTCTAGAAGAATTCTAGTGCTGAATAATTTAAGCACAATTATGGCCTTGAATAGGGGAAAAGAAAGGAGAATGTGCCTGTTTGGGAAGAAAATAGGTTCCAGCTTAGCACAGATAAAACCAAGGGTAGAACATATTTTACTTGTGTATTCATGGGAATACAATGGCCAAAGAAAAATGTATCATCTGAATGAGAGATAAATGTAAAGAGAATGCTGGTGACTTGTGACAAAGTGGAAGAACGTTTTAAATGACAGGAGTAATTCTCTGTTGGGATGAAGATGCTGAGTGGGAGGAATGAGAAATGTAGACTATCTTTGAGAAAGAGGTGTTGAAAGTTAGTCTAAATTTGGCTATAGATCAATATATCCCCCCAACTTCTTTGGCCCTATCTACATTGATCATATAATGCAGTTTCAAACGGGTATTGAAGAAAGAGCTTTTGCTGTGGAGATAATTACATAGGAAATCCCATATTAAGGACTTCCTTTTGCGATCTTTTGTGGGAGTTTGTTGTTTGGCCATCACAGCTGAAGCTAACTAGCTTCAAACTGCATTAAATGGCCCATGTAGGTTGGGCCTTCAAGTTACAGATGTTAAGAAAAGCAAAACTACTAAATACAATTATTAGATTCTTTTGCAGGGTGTATAACTTTCCACATATAATAGCATAGTTGACAAAAGGCATTTTAAAGAAGGAAGTTTTTAAGATGAAGTCAGGGGATGCTGTGGTTTCAGCTACATGGATGGGTTTCTAATTGGTTTTAAAGGATTTAACTGTTTATTTTTAACACTGTTAAAGTTTAATTCTATTTTAATGCTTGTATATTTTTAGGTTTTTTAGAGAGATAAGGCTGCTTTTTTAGAGAGATAAGGCAAGATACAAATAATAATAATAATAATAATAATAATAATAATAATTTTGTAAAAAAAAAATATTGTCCCTGCAGTGGCCATTTTCTGCTGCCAAACAACCACAAATCAACTGTATTGAGAAGGCAATCGTTTCCATACCCTTACTGTAACAGTTGAAGAAACCAAAAGAACTGGATATACTCTACAAATCTGAGGCAGAAAAAATACAATTATTTTCTGACTTAAATCCTTTTACACCTTCTGAAACTGTCTTTCCTTTCTAGACCTGTAGCTGTCAAAATAAATGCCTACTTTCTTTAATCCCCCCCCCCCCCAAAAACAAGACGGAAAATACTCTTGAAGGCAGTTCATTAATCTCTAAAATCAGTTGCATCTTTTTAAAAAAATCAGCCACTCCAAATATAGATCTGGATAACTGAAAGCGCCAATCTTCAGTATCTCTCATTATCCAGAGTTAGTTCACATTAACATTTTTGTCAAGGCAGAACTTCATAATAAAGAGTGCATCAATATGATATCACAACTGTTACCTTTTGGAGGTTGGGAGAACAGTCTTCTATAAGCAGCAATGACATTTACAAAATCATCATTTTTTCTGTTTGTAGGAACTTGGGTAGCCACTTGGTCATGAAGCTGGAAAAAAACATGCTTAATATAAATTTCAAAGGCACTTTTAAGAATCATGTAATCACTACTGTATGCATACCTGACTGGAAATACAGTCTGCTGCTAGTTTCAATATATTCAGTACTGGGATTCCCTCCTAGTCATTATTACATAAGAGAGACACCTTCCCACTCTATCCCTTCAAACCACATTGACAGCTTATTCCTGTGCAGTGAAGGAATGGTGAAACATTTGTCCCTCCAGATTAAACTGCCATTTTTCTATGCTTTTGTATATGACCGGACTTAACACCAAAGTATTTTGTTCTCCTAGGGAGGCTTTGGAACCAAGCCGCAGCAGATACTGAAAGTGCATCCCATGCTTTCAAAACAAATGCATCTCCTGGCATCTGCTGGGTTTTTAAAAGAGGAGATGAATAGTTGAATGATGGGTTTGATGTGCTGGTAACAACACCAAAGCAAACAACAACAATTATTCTTCATGGTTAAGGCTGTTTTGTATTTAACAACTTGTGTAGCCACCATAATGAGTGACCCCATGAAGATAAGTAGACTGGCAGGCCATCTCTCTTCCACCAACCTACTTCTTTGGGGGGACTACATACAGAAAAAGCAGTGCCTACTTGTCCACAGCCAACCTAGACATGGATTGCACTGATTTTTAGGCAGACAGCTGGCTTATTCGCAGCTTCTATTGCACTTTAGGAATGTTTGTAATTTTATACTCTCACAATTTTATTAGTGGGATTTTATATATGCTGTTGTTTATATTTATGTCATTTTATTATACTTGTATATTTCTGTTTATATGTGGCACTTGGGGTGCTTCTGTGAGCCACCCCGAGTCCCTTTCGGGAGATGGTGGTGGGGTACAAATAAAGATTTATTATTATTATTATTATTATTATTATTATTATTATTAATGTCACTGTAGAATAAATGCAGTTTGGCATCACTTTACCTATCATGGCAGCATACTATGAACTCCTGGGAAATGTAATTTTATAAGGTATTTAGCCTTCTCTACTAAAGAGGTCTGGTGTCTGACCAAACTACAACACCCAGGATTCCATAGCAGTGAAAGTGGATTAATTCTATAGTGCAGCTGCACTCATGGAAGATGGGGAACAGAATAATCCATCTTTCTCCACAGTGAGAATGGAAATGTAAACTACTAGCTAAACTTTAAAACAATACTGCACAAGAACTTTATTATTACGTTTATTTAAGGCAGAATTAGCTTCAAGCAACACAAGAAGCCCTCAAGACCTCTTTGGCACAGGAGGCTGAACTGCAAATCCAGGAAGAACTCAGGGCCCTACCACATATAACCCAGGATATATAAAGGCAGATAATCCACAATATCTGCTTTGACCTGAGGCCCCTTCCACACAGCTGTATAAAATCCCACATTATCTGCTTTGAACTGGGTTATATGGCAGTGTGGACTCAGATAACCGAGTTCAAAGCAGACATTGTGGATCATCTGCTTTGATATTCGGGGCTATATGGCTGTGTGGAAGGGCCCGTCGTTATCTGAGTCCACAGTGCTGTATAATCCAGTTCAGTGTGGATTTTATATAGCTGTGTTGAAGGGGCCTCAGCTTCACCTCTGCTTTGGAACCCAGTAGGTCGTTTTATGTAACTCTTCTTTCAACCTCATTAAAAAACAAGGTAGGGAAAATAATAGCCTGCCTGAAAGCATTGTGTAATGATAAGAGGATAACGCAGGCATGGGGAAACTTGGGCCTTCTCTCCAGGTGTTTTGGACTTCAACTCCCACCATTCCTCACAGCCTCAGGCCCCTCAGGGCCTGAGGCTGTGAGGAATGGTGGGAGTTGAAGTCCAAAACACCTGGAGAGAAGGTCCAAGTTTCCCCATGCCTGGGATAATACATAAGGCATGCCCTGGCCCCATGCTATGGAATTATGGAACTTGCAGTTTAGTGGGGCACCAACACTCTGGGGCAGAGAAGGGGGTCAAAGCCTTGTAATACTACAACTCCCAGGATTCAACAGCCTTCAGCTATGGACGTCCTTGCCTTTCCTTCCCAAGGGACTCACCAGTCTTCGGGAGCTGGAAGGGGCTGCCAGGCCTCGGCCCCAGAGCAGTAGCTGAGCCCCGGCGGGAGCAGGGCGCCGGCAACAGCCCCGCGTCAACCAGAGGCAGCGGTGAGCCATGGCCGACGACCCAGGCCCTGAAGCCCACTCCTTCCCTCCTTCACACAGACACGCGGTGGGTGGGGCAAACCTGGCCACGCCCCCGCGCAGAAGGTGACGCAATCACGTCGCCCCACGTAACCCCTGCGTGCGCAGGCTCTTCTGGTTGTTTTGGACGCTGCTTGAAGCTTCGTTGAAGGGAGGCGCGTTTCTCCTGGGAAAAAAGGGAAGGAAAAGCTGCTTTCCCGTGGGTAAAGCGAAGAATGCAACCTTCGGAGTTGGGGCCCTTCCACACAACCCTATATCCCAGAATATCAAGGCAGAAAATCCAACAATATCTGCTTTGAACCGAGTTATCTCAGTCCACACTGCCATATACTCCAGTTCAAAGCAGGTATTGTGGGATTTTCTGCCATGATATTCTGGGATATAGGGTTGAGTGGAAGGGCCCTTGGGTTACAATTCAGTCCCATCTCCAAATGCAGAGAGCTACTTGTGACTCACTCTGGAAACTGATGTTAAAGGACATAATGAAACAGTTTACAAAATAATAACATATTCAATATTTAACAAACAGTAACTTTTGTTTTAATGGAGTATTTAACCATTAACAGTTAGATGCTCCACTGAATAGCACTCCAACCTTAATGCCAACAGCACTATTTCTGACTACCATCTAGTAGGTTATACAGTAGAGTCTCGCTTATCCAACGTAAACGGGCCGGCAGAATGTTGGATAAGTTAATATGTTAGATAATGAGAGATTAAGGAAAAACCTATTAAACATCAAATTAGGTTATGATTTTACAAATTAAGCACCAAAACATGTTATACAACAAATTTGACAGAAAAGTAGTTCAATATGCAGTAATGCTATGTAGTAATGACTGTATTTACAAATTTAGCACCAAAATACCACAATGTATTGAAAACATTGACTACAAAAATGCATTGGATAATCCAGAATGTTGGATAAGCGAGTGTTGGATAAGTGAGACTCTACTGTATCTACACTGATTTTTAATTGTCTCTTTAGGCTATATTGAGATGTGTAATTAGCAGTTTACAAAAATCACTAAATGTTGGCAAAACTAATCAATTTCTCTTTCTTCAGATAAACGTAATCCATGTCATAATTTAGTTATTATACAGGCTTGTAATTGAATCAGCAAAAGTTACAGGCAAAGAGTAGGTGTCCATGCTAGGTAGGAAAGATGGGAAATATAGATATTCAGATATCTAGCATCCCAAACACTTCTGATCCTAAGCATTTCAGATAAGTCTGAAAAGAGATAATCTGCAATGTCAGTTCTTTTATGTTTCTTGGGCTCATTCCACACAGCTGAACAAAATCCCACATTTTCTGCTTTGAACTGGAATATAACAGTGTAGACTCGGATAACCCAGTTCAAAGCAGATACTGTGAGATTTTCTATCTTGATATTCTGGGTTATATGGCTGTTTGGAAGGGCCCTAAATTATGTCTCAGATTTTATTTCTGTTGTCAGTAAAGATGGTTTAGAAGAGGGTTTCAGTGGAGGTGAAGACTGCTCCCCTTCTCAGCCTTATGGCAACAAGGACAAAGGGCAATAAAAGTCAGGTAATAAAATTGCAACTCCGTTAGTAACAGGGAAAAAAATAATCTTTTCAGATTCAGGCTTCCTTGTCCTTTGTACAGCTGCCTGCCACTTTCTTAGGGAGAGAACACTGCATTTCTCAAGGTGTATCTACTGTTACATCTAAAAAAAACATTTAGGTGCTATATACCGCGTTTCCCCGAAAATAAGACAGTGTCTTATATTAATTTTTGCTTCCAAAGATGTGCTAGGTCTTATTTTCAGGGGGTGTCTTATTTTTCCATGAAGAAGAATCCACATTTATTGTTGAACAAAAAAATGAATTTATTATATACTGTACAGTAGTTGTCATCACAAACCAGCATAACCAGACAAACTGAATCCTATCAATAATTTCTTGTTACTACCATTATTTCCATGTACAATAGTCTATGGTATGTACATGTACCAATCCTGCATGCTCTGGTGTTCTGTTTGGCAGGCGTTGGGCATGCTTCCAAACAAAAACTTTGCTAGGTCTTACTTTCAGGGGAGGCCTTATATTTAGCAATTCAGCAAAACTTCTACTAGGTCTTATTTTTCGGGGATGTCTTATTTTCGGGGAAACAGGGTAGGTAAACTTTAACAATCGTAGTCTAAATTAAATAGTTTTATCTTTATTGGAGATTTAAAAAATCAAAATAATTACATTTCAGTCCATTAGTTCTTTCTCATTGTGCCAGTAAGTGTAGTTAACCTCATAGAGGCAGTTTGGGGCCCCTTCTACACTGCCATATAATCCAGATTATCAAATCAGATAATCCACATTGTCTGCTTTGAACTCGAATGTTTGAGTCTATACTGCCATATAATCCAGTTCAAAGCAGATCATTTGGATTTTACATGACAGTGTAGAAGGGATCTACACTGACATATAAACTGGATCCCAAGGAAAGTTACTTTTCTTTTACTAATGGAGCTGAGATTATATTACCTATCTTTAATTGCCCTTTGTCCCCAATCCCCACTTAGCCAAGAAGGGTGTGACCGCTACCTGCACTGATCATCCTAACTAACAGAAAAGTGAAATAAGAGACAAAGTACAGGCCTGGGATCAGCAGTCTTAGAAATATTTGGCATTTGGATGAGCAAAGAGTATGATACAATGGTTTGAGTGTGGCGCTAAGGCTCCTCTACATAACCAGATATTCCAGGTTATCAAAGCAGGAAATCTACATTATCTGATTTGAACTGGATTATCTGTGGCCCCTTCCACACAGCTGTATAAAATCCCACATTATCTGCTTTGAACTGGATTACAGTGTTCCCTCATTACTTCGCAGTTCACTTTTTGCGGATTCGCTGTTTCGCGGTTTTTCAATAAACTCTAAAAGACTATTATAAATCATAAAAAATTACAATTTACAGCCTAAGGAAGGGAGGAAGGAGAAGCCCAAGAGAGAGAAAAGGAGCCCAAGCGGCAATGGGAGGAGAAGGAGGCGATTTATCAACACACGATTGATTGATAAAGACTTAAAATAGTGTATAACTACTAAAATAATTCATAAATGTTTTGTTTTTGTTTTATTATTATGTTCTTGGTATTAAATGTTGCCAACTGTTGTAAGCCGCCCTGAGTCCCCCCGGATGAGAAGGGTGGGGTATAAATGCTGGAAATAAAAAATAAATAAACATTAAAATAAATATAGTGTCCCTACTTTGCGGATTTTCACTTATTGTGGGTGGTCCTGGAACCCAACCCCAGCGATAAGTGAGGGAACACTGTATATGGTAATGTAGACTCAGATAACCCAGTTTAAAGCAGGTGCTTTGGGATTATCTGCCTTGATATTCTGATTTATATGGCTCAGGAAGGGCTTTGAGTTCACACTGCCAACTATTCCAGTTCAAAGCAGCTAATGTGGGATTTTATTCAGCTGTGTGAAAGGGGTCCCAGATTATCTGACAGTGGAGACTCATATAAACCAGTTCAAAGCAGATAATCTGGGATCAGATCCTGGGATATAGGTTAGTGTAGAAGGGGCCTAAGACTGGAGATCAGGGTTCAAATCCTTGTTTGGCCATGGAAACCCAGTGGATGAGCTTGGGAAAGTCACTCTCAGCTTCAAAGGAGGGCAAAGGTATACCTGCTCTAAATACCGTAAGTCTTGCAGAAAAACCTCATAATTTGGAAATAATGAAGTCGAACATGACCCCCTCCCCAATAAAAGATAATAACTTATAGTTTTGCTAAGGACAAGGACATCAGGCTGGATAAGGGTTAAGTCTTGGTCAATTTGCAAAGACAACAACAACAAGAACCCTTCCCATGTTAGATAGTGTGTACATTTTAATCAAGGCTTTATGTCCTATATTTCATATATAGCAGAAGGTAACACCTTTGTAGGTAAAGGTAAAGGTTTCCCCTGACGTTAAGTCCAGTCATGTCTGACTCTGGTGGTTGGTGCTCATCTCCATTTCTGTTTTATATTTTATACTGTATTTAATTGGTTGTATTTTTTATATGTTGTTGTTTTTAATGATGTATTGGCATCGAATTGTTGCCAATTGTACGCCGCCCTGAGTCCCTCCGGGTGAGAAGGGCGGGATAGAAATATTTGAAATAAATAAATAAATAAGCCGAAGAGCCAGCGTTGTCCATAGACGCCTCCAAGGTCATGTGGCTGGCATGACTGCATGGAGTGCCGTTACCTTCCTGCTGGAGTAGTACCTATTGATCTACTCACATTGGCATGTTTTTGAACTGCTAGGTTGGCAGAAGCTGGAGCAACAGCGGGCGCTCACTCCCCTCCTGGGATTTGAACCTGGGACCTTTCGGTCTGCAAGTTCAGCAGCTCAGTGCTTTAACACACTTCACCACTGGGGCTCCAACACCTTTGTAGGCAGCCGATTTTCTCACACCAGAAGCAACTTGCAACGTTATAACTCCCATGATTCCATGGCTTGGTGCTAAAGTGTTGTCAAGCTGCATTAATTTGTGTGCAGAATAGATACATCCCTAATTCCCCTTCCTAAACTGCAAATCCCAGGATGTTGCCATGGCAGTTAAAAGTGCTCTAGTCTTTAAAAAGTGCTGCTAGACTTTTTCTCCTTCCCTCACTTTATTTCGCAACCAAGGGCAGCACATATGCTTTATTTATGTTTGTGTTTTGCACGCCTTCAACGACAAAAAGAAGCTCAAGGAGAGGGAGCCTCGCGCCCTCAGGAGCAGGCAACCTTGAGACAGCGCACAGGTCCACTGACTAAGGAGTCACGCGCTTGCCGAGATAGGAAGCACAGCGGTGACGCAAGCACGCCACGACGGGGAAACATAACGGCCGCCGTTTCAAGGACACTTCCCGCGCGTGCGCCTTCCAGCCGCGGCATCCTCTTCCGGCTTCTTGCCTCTGCGCCCAGGAGGACCCGCCGGCGCGTGACGCAAAGGAGCCCTGGCCTGGCCTCGCGCAGGGGGCGACGTCACCCGTCACCTCTCACCCAATTTCCGCGAAAAGCCCCGCCCTTTCCTTTTTGTGGGGGCTAGAAGCCGGTTCACCTCACAAAAGCAGCCGCCATTTGCGTTGCTGCCCGCCCAGGATGAAGATCTGGAGCTCAGAGCACGAGTTCGGGTAAGAGGCGGCTTCTTGCAGCCTTTTGATGAATGTCTCGCATCCCCCCCCCCCCCCCGCTTCTTCCTTCGGAGTAATCTGGCTTTAGCTGCTTCGCTTCCTAACGCCCGCAATGTCTTCGCCCGGTTTCCCCAGGGATGGAGAAAGCCCTGAGGTGCCATGCTTTGGGCCTATAGGGCTTTAAAAATGGTGGGATGGCCGCTTTGAATTTCTTGGGAGAGAAAAAGCTGGATATAAACCAGGCATGGGCAAACTTGAGCCCTCCAGGTGTTTTGGACTTCAACTCCCACAATTCCTAACAGCCTAGCGGCTGTTAGAAATTGTAGGAGTTGAAGTCCAAAACACCTGGAGGGCCCAAGTTTGCCCATGCCTGATATAAACACTACTACTGATATTTTTTATCTATTCCTTTTCAGGTGAGCTTCATAAATGCATATACAAAATTGTAGTGCTGTTTGAGAATTGTGTCAGGGTGGCCATAAGTTAGTATTATTTGTTATTAAACTTTATGATTTTTTTCCTGCGTCAACAGCGACTTGAGAAACGGCAAGTTGCTTCTGGTGTGAGAGAAATGGCCGTCTGCAAAGACGTTGCCCAGGGGATGCCTGGATGTTTGATGTTTTTATCATCCTTGTGGGATTCTCTCATGTCCACGCATGGGGAGCTGGAGCTGATAGAGGGAGCTCACCCACTCTCCCTGGATTCAAACCACTGCCCTGCCCTGTGGACACAAGGGTGTAACCTATTGTGCCACTGGGGGAGTTGCGGTGGCACAGTGGGTTAAACCCTTGTGAACTGCTGACCAGAAGGTTGTTGGTTCGAATCCACAAGACGGTGTGAGCTTCCTTCTGTCAGCTCTAGCTTGCGTGGACATCAGAGAAGCCTCCCAGTAGCACATCTCGGTGTCTCCTGAGCAGCGTCTCTGTAGACAGCCAATTCTCTCACACCAGAAGCGATGCAGTATGTTCTCAAGTCGCTTCTGACTCCATAAAAAACTATTTATATTCTGCCCCCTCTTCCTGAAGGGACTTGTGTCAAACTCCATTATTTCTACATGGTCAATGGACCTTGGGATAGGGTGAGTTGGTAAACCAGTACGAAAACATGCATTCAAAGACATGAACAAGATAAAACAAATTAAATCATTTATTTGAGTCCCCTTTGTGGGTGAGAAGGGTGGGGTAGAAATGTTGTAATAAAAATAAATATTTACCTGAACCTGTAGATACACAGTTGTTCAAGACATCTTCAAAGTGTCTGCTGGGGACATGGTAGATTTGTTGTATACCTTCGAGTGGTTTTGACTTACGACAACCCCACAGTGAACCTATCAATGTTTTTATGGAAAGATTTGTACAGAAGATGTTTTTCATTGCTTTCTTCTGAGGCTGAGAGAGTGTGGTTTGCCCAATATTACCCATTGGGTTTGATGGTCGAACAGGGATTCACACCGTGATATCCATAGTTGAACACTCAAACAAGACCATCATGCTGGCTCTTAAACTATTGCAAACTTATTTTTTAAAAATCAAGTAAAAGAGAATAAGCATTTTAATAAAAGAAGTGTTGGCTATTCTTTCCACCTCAAGGACAGATGGTTGCCCTCTGGTGCCACTTGCAGGAAAGAAGAGGAGAATTTGGAGATTTCTTTTTTCTTTTACACTTCCACCAGGGACTCTATGAAAAAGACCACACTGGGAGCTTGTTGAAATGCTCTTTCTGTCTCTCCATGTTCTCTCAGTTGGCCTTGCTGTCAATCTTGGTAACAGTGGAAAAACTTGGATTGCTACTTTTTTTTTTTAGAAAATGTTATGAATAGCTGTTATTGGCTATTCTTAAATACCCAGAGTCTAGATGTAAATAAGACAGAGGTTTATGTTGTAAAATTTTACAAATGTAGTTTAGTGATAGCTGGGAACTTGGATCATTTTTAAAGATAGTTTAACAAATTTTTGAAAGTTAGGGCTACCAGTGGCTGCTAATTATGGTATGATCTTTATATATTCCCACTGTTCCCAGAGGCAGAATATTTTTTATTATAAATTACTAGGGGAGAGTAAGCAGGAGGATGAGGTTAGGCTGATACCATACTAAGGAACCTCCCTTGACAGTTGATTAATCACTTGCCACTTGTGGGAACATTAGACTGGAAGAGATAATACTTCAGTCTGCCCAGCATAGTTTCTTTATGTTCTTATAATTGGTACCAGATATATGGTTTCTATCTTTTGATATTATTATCTAGTGGGCTAGGTGAGAAACTTTATTTTGAGATGAGAAGTGCAGAATACTACCTTTTCTGTTCAATAACCTTTTTCAAAGGTCATATCATGGTAATAGGTCTCTGCTGTCTGAGAATTTGCCACTAAGTAGAACTGGTTTCTACGAATACTCCAATATAGTACAACCCCTGTATCTATGGTACCAGTACCTCCAGTGTAATTTATCCATGTCCAACATAATATATGTTTTCTAGGAATTTTCTAGGCTCTCCAGTGTAACTGTGGTATTAGGCTGAAAATCATTTCAAAGGATTTGTAGTTATCTGCAGCTTCATGTCAACATATGGAATATGGGAACATATCTCCTGAGGATAAAAGAGTACACTTCCATATAATGCAGTTTAATTTATTTGACAGTGCAGATGCATCCTATGTTGCTGTTAACATAAACATCCTTGGGAATAAGCTGATAGGACCGTAGCATAATTCTTTGCCATGGGTTTCTCCATCTTCAAGTTACAAACAAAGGATACGATTTCTCGTTATAATTACTAGAAGATGATGGAGTTATATGGTATCTTTCTTCAAAGAAATAACAAAGAAAATAGCAGAATAGACAGCAAGACCTGAAGCCTAATTAGATCTTGCATGTAAAGGTTATGAAGACAGTGATGCTTAGCGGAGAATTAGTACTCTAGGAAAGGTGGCTGAAAATGGGCGGAGGTACTGCTGTATCTCATCTGTGCACAGATGTAAAGGAAATCATCTTACAAATGCATCCTTCTGGTATTTCACATCAAGACAAGCTTAGGTATTGCGTGTGAAAGCTTGTATTTACGTAATTGAGATAAAAATAGATCTTGATGTGCTTATTTAGAAAGAGGATTTATCACTCCTTTGGAAAGACGGAACAAGACTTTTTTTTTATAAAGACACCAAATCAGAACTTGTGAGAAAAACGACTTGTGGTATATCATTTCAAAACCAGCAGTTAAATAACTCTGTAGTAACTGTACATAAAACCAGCTATATAAAGCAGAAATCAGACTTCTTTTTGAGTAGTATAGCATACCTGGATAGACATTCTGCTTTAAAATACCTTTTTGTAGTCCTTCAGATTGAATATCTGCAGACTTTATTTTTGGAATTGAATTGAGAATTTACAGAAGTGGTACTCTGTAGAAACATGTGATAAATAGGTGGAAAGAAACAAGTGTTCATGTGTTCATTACGTATCATTTGACATTGATAAGGGCAGTCAAATGTCATCTTGTCCTTTTTAGTTACCTTAATAGGCAGTGTCTGAGTTAGGGTGTTTGAAGTAGCATAACCAGCATTGATTGGATGGAAAAATTTGGTCCTTAGTTATTAATTCTTCATGAATAAATCCATATCTTTTAATAGTAATAGCATTTATTTCATATTACTTTCTTCTTCTACAGTTAATCATTATACATGGACCAAACCTAGTCCAAGTGTCCTATTTGCATGTGTGCCATGCCCAGGAAGCGTTGCCATCTAATCAAAGTTTGCCTGGCATTTTGTGTTGAAACATTTTGACTACAATTGTCATTTTGAAGGTGTCATGCAAACTCTGTGATTCACATTCAATATTTGTGATATATGTGTGTGTGTGTGCATACATACACGTGTCATATTTTCACAAGATATCTGAGTGCAATGAAAAGGTAATAGTAATCTGCTTATACTTAAAGGAATATTTCAATTGGCTCTGAAATGCTCACTAAAACAACAGCAGGTCTATCAGGATCTTGGCAGCAGTGAACAGGGATGTCAGTTGTGGGAAGTTATTAGTGTATTATTAGTGATTTTATAACAGCCATTCCTAAATTTGCTGTTACTTGAACTTTTATGTATACACTGGAAATAAAAGAGCATTCTGAGCTTCATCTTTTATTCTGGGAAAGTTCTCGAGCTTAGTTGTTTTATCTGGTAAGCAGTTACAGTTTATTCCCTTAGCTCCCTGACTGCACAGTGGTCTCACCTATATATGGCTGCAGTTGAGCATCATAAGACTGCTAGGAGAAGATATGTGTTTAAGTGATCTTGGAGGAGAGTGCCGTTTTCCCTTTGTTGGGAGGGATTCTGAAGGTTATAGCTCAAAAAGTAATTTGTCAAAGCTTTTCTCATTATTCCTCAAGACCAAGTGCAATCCACACAAATGAACACCTATATCAGATGAGGGCTAAACCATCTTCAGATGCCTGTAGGTAGATGAAGGTTCTACTTGTGATCTACTCTGTCACCAGATATGTCTTTATCAATAGGAATCAATATTTATCTATAGATGTTTGATTAAGTGCTGTATTTTTCAAGAGACAAATGGTTTAAAAACAATTGTTTTGAAACAGACTAGGTCAAACATATAGATGTGTTTCTGAAGGTGCTCACAACTATGAACAGAACTTCCAGTGAGAAAAATAGCAATCTAGGAATAGGTGGCTTTAATATTGCAAGAAAATATGTTTGTGCTTTATGGCTGTGGAATCAACTAAATCAGTGGCTGTGTGCAGAAAATTTCCAAGGTGAACAACTGCTTGCAAGCTGATAAACCAGATTGCGATTGTTCCTGAATGCATATCTGGCACTTGTTGATAATAACTTCTGCTTTAAATAGTTTAAGAAAAGTGAAACAGTTTAACTCACCCCAAGAAAATCTAATAAAGAACAAGTTAAATACAACGTTAAACTTGTCATCTGAAAGATTTTCTTCCAGGTACCATTGTCCTTTACTGGCTAGGAAGAGGCTGATGAGAAAAATCACTTGTTGTTTTTTACAACTGGGTAATACTTGCACTCGTTTCCTTAATAGCATGAATGTTCTTTGGATGGTACTAATCTAATGCTAGAATATTGAAAAAACGCAAGCTGTTCTTCTTTTTTGTGATACAGGAATCTATCTCTATTCCTTCCTTTTTATTTTCACCTCTGCGACCAAAGTTTCTTTTGTAGATGTAGACACTACAAACACATCTGGTTAATTAATTGAGGTATATAATTGAGTTGCCCTTCTACATTTTGTCTTGCTTATTTGATTATTTATGGATTTGATTTAAATGTTGTCTCTAGGAATCTCTAGGTCCTGAAATGTGGTTATGGTCAGCTTCCCCCAGTCATACTGGAGAATCTAGAGCTTTCTAGATGGATCATTTCCCTAGAAATGTCTAAGTTCTCAACTTCCAGCAGAAGTCAAAAAGAATCATTCTGGGAGACATAGAAATTCATAGAGAGGTGCTCTCTCAGGTTAAAAAAAAGCAATTTGTTCATTTTGTGTTTTTCCACTTTTATGGATACTGTGCCCCTAACCCCACCAAATGTGGAGGGCTGGTTATATTCTCTTGTGCTATGGCAGCTTCTTTCTCTTTCTAGTGTATGGGTGTATGCATGTGCTGGGATTCTGTTGCAGGTATAAAGAGTTAAGCAACTAGCTGATACTCTTGTAATGTTGTACAGTGAAGCAGTATGATATTCAAATCTTTGAGTATGCTGTTATTTGTAGAAGTGGAAGAAAGCTACAAAGGACTCTTCTAGTGTTGTGTTTTCTCCTGCTGGAAATTGTCTAAATAAATGACTTTCCTGCTACTGTACTTCATGTCACTAACAATCTAATAGACAGTACGCATATGAAAGAAAAGATTGGATGAAGAGGAAAATAAGCAAGGGCTGCTACCAGCTTTTACATAATGTTAGAAAATGGTTGAGTTTGGGAAAATGTATTTGCTGTTACTTAATACAAATTAGAGATATTTAATTTTACAGTGAATTGTTTATATAAAATGATTCTTTTGTGTTTCATTTTTCCTAGACATCCATGGGAAACTGTAATAAAAGCTGCTATGCGAAAATACCCCAATCCTATGAACCCATCAGTAGTAGGAGTTGATGTCTTGGATCGAAGTCTTGATAGTCAAGGAAGGTTGCATAGTCACCGGTTGCTTAGCACTGAATGGGGCCTACCAAGTATTGTAAAAGCGGTAAGTTATCAAGTGAAGTTTGGTGGTCGTACAAATGCAGATGATAGTATTTTCATAGGACTTTTAGAGAATATTTTGAATAAGTTACAGAATGGTGTTCTGTTCTTAATTGCATTGCATATTATAACTCATTTTAAACTCTTAGGATGAGTCTTTTTAAGAATGTACATAGACAAAGAATAAGCCTTTTTTCTGAAAAGATGAACCACAGCAGACTTTCTAGACATAAATGCTCACAGTGTTTGAGTAATGTTTGTTTTTCTTTTTCAGATTTTGGGAACGAGTAGAACTGTCACATACATTAAAGAACATTCTGTGGTTGATCCTGTGGAAAAGAAAATGGTACTGAGTTCAACAAATGTAAGTAATGAAGTACTCTATATTGTATTTGTGAGTGGGACTGGGAGAATTGCTTGCTGCTTTTGGACACAAGACATGTGCAGATGTCATTGAATGTTGGATTGAAAATAAACCAGCATTCTGATTTGAGAAGTATATTCACGCCTGCTTGCAGCAGAAGCACATAGGTAAACCGCAGACTTTGGTCAGTCCATAACATATGAACTTAACAGCAGCTGCTGCTGCAGCTTATTTCTCCTTTAGCATGCCAGAATCTTTGGTTTGATTAAGAGTTTATTTATCTGCCTATAATTTATTCCATAGTTTGGAGCCCTACCTTATCACATTGTTCAAATTAGGTTAGTTCATTTGAATGCAACCTAGTTTAAGGCAGGTGGTGCTGTATAACACCAAAATTAAAACCAAAACTGTTATTTTGTGTTTGTGTAATAACGTTTGATTGTGTGTGCATGCCTTTTTAAGTTGCCCGTTGCTTTAGGGCAGTGGTTCCCAACTTTTGGGCCTCCATATCTTTTGAACTTCAGTTCCCACAGTTCCTAACAGCTGGTAAGCTGGCTGGGATTTCTGGGAGTTGAAGTCCAAAACACTTTGGTGGCCCAAAGGTTGGGAACCACTGCTTTAGGATGACCTGATATATTTCATAGGATTTTATTAAGCAAGAAACAGTCAGAGGTTGTTTGCCATGCCTTCCTCTGAAGGATAGCCTAACCAGCATCTGGTAGTCCCTGATCCGAGTACTAACCAATCTTGGTCCAAATTCAGATGTGATCTCCATACAGAGAATTCAGGCTTTCAGATTTATAATCCACCCTCCAAAAAGAGAAGAACAATTTGGGATTAATAACATGGCTTTTTGGGTAGATAGAAGGAGGTTACTGTGTTACTTTTGACTGAGTTACAATACTGCCTATATATGTATGCACATGGTGCGTTTTAGTTCCCAGCATAGTGTATGTAGGATTGCCCATTGAAAACAAACTTTAGGACAGTCTTCTCTTAGCCTGATGAATGTCGGACTGCAGTTCATCTCACTAGCATGTCGCCATTAGACATTAAATGTGTGATACAAGTTGTAGTTAAGCATATACCTGAAATGCACCACTTTAAAAAAGACTGCTTCAGGGGAAATTGTTTTTAAAGGTGTTGATCTAATTTAGATTACTTCTGGTCCTTGAATCATATTTGCTAATTAATTTGGATGTTTGTTTAGTGCCTCATAGCCTTACAGGCCCCAAAATCGATACACAGCAGTAACCATTTGGCAGGTTGTTTATGAATTATGATGGTGTACGGCAGACTTATGCCATTGCAACTCATTTTTTTGCTCACTGCTGAAATCAAAATACTGTTTTGATTTCAGCAACAAACAAAAATGCACTCCAAAACCTTCTTAGGCCCCTTCTGCACTGCCATATAATCCAGATTATCAAATCAGATAATCTTCTTTATTTGCTTTGAACTGGATTGTATGAGTCTACACTGCCCTATAATCCAGTTCAGACCAGATAATCTGGATTTTATATGGCAGTGTAGAAGGGGCCTTAGTAAGCAGTTAACCACTTTCACTGACAATTTCTGTGTTGTTGGAGAACAGAGCCATGCATGGGGAAGTATTCAGCTATTTTCTTGTCACTGCAAGGGCCCGATCTGCTGAAAATTCTGAAGAATTGCTACAGCTATCTACAGATGCCTGTATGAAAGTAACTGGGATGTCTCTGTGAATCACCCTACTGTCTTACAGCACAGAAATGGTCATGATGTGTGCATTTGGGAGGAGGGGGTGACTGTGGGAGATATGGGTGTGGAGACTGTTTTCAGATGTTGAAACTAAAAAAACAAAAGCAATATTGTGTTGAAAATGGTAAAAAATCCATAATTGAAATAGTCCCAATAGACATAGTGGAGCCCCCGGTAGTCAATGAGTTAAACCTTTGTGCCGGCAGGTCTGCTAACCGACAGATTGGCGGTTCGAATCCAGGGAGAGCGGGGTGAGCTCCCTCTGTCAGCTCCATCTCCCCATGCGAGGACATGAGAGAAGCCTCCCACAAGGATGGTAAAAACATCCTGGTGTCCCCTGAGCGGCAACATTGCCAGTGGACAATTCTCTCACATCAGAAGCAACTTGCAGTTTCTCAAGTTGCTCCTGACACAGAAAAAATAGACATATTTCTAAGAGTCAAAGCCCACACAAAACAGTACAGTTTTGCCTTTCTATTGGAAGCTCAAAATAAGGTTAATATAAAACAAAAAAAATGGAAATAGGAAAAAACTGTTATTTCTTTTCCTTTTTCAAGATAACACTCACAAATCTCGTGTCAGTTGATGAACGATTAGTTTACACACCTCATCCTGAAAACCCAGAAAAGTAAGTTAATATCCATTGTTTTTGTCCTTCAATCAGAAATGGGAAGATGCGGCATTCTGTACTGATCTGTTTCTCTCTTACCTTTTCAGAACTTTGCTAACCCAGGAAGCAATTATTACCGTAAAAGGTGTTAGCCTCAGTAGTTATTTGGAATCTTTAATGGCAAGCACAATATCGTCTAATGCTAGAAAGGTAAGTGTAGGTTTCCAGACCTCAAGGTGAAAATAATTGTTTGGGAATTTTGTAATATGCAAGGCAGTCTCAAATTAATACTGAGATATACCATAACTGGTAAAACATATGGGCTTGTGTGAGCCTACCTTTCCTTTGCTGGCCTTGTTTGTGTAGCATCCAAATGCTATGTTTATATGTGTAGCGTCCAAATCTTAGTTTTGATGTGGGAATTAATTGAATTCTAGGATGTAATTAATTGAATTCTAGGTCATATTTTTGTAACTTGTTAAAATGTTTAATTTTGTTGGGGGCTCTTGAGATTGCAGGGCTGATGATGGAATAATCTTTTTCTGTAAGTTGTAAATCTTTTCTGTGTTACTCTAGGGGTGGGATGCTATTGAGTGGACAATTCAACATTCTGAAAGTGTTCTAAGCTAGCAGTCTCTCTCTACAGCTGCATTTTATACTAACTAGTGGTAATACCAGCATTTGTTATCTTGGTACAACATTTCAGCTTCTAGCAAATCTGCATGTCGTTGTGATGTTAACTTTTAAAACATGCATGCTTTATATATACACACATTGCATATAATAGAACATCATCCATATCTTCAATATTGGATTCATAGGCATCAGTGATATCTGAAGTGTTTGAAATAATTTAAGAGGTTCCTAAACAAAAAGCGAACCATTAATTATGCTTGCATTTTGTTTTTACTTTGCCTTTTGATTGTGTAGCATGCTATTCAACCAAGGGTAGAGAAACTATTTTTATGTTGTGGGATATGTACAGTCATCCCTCCACATTTTGAGAATTTGATTATTCACAGATGTCATAAAAATGTACTCTGGGAATAGGTTCTCCAGTGTGGCTCTGTAGTGAACTTCCTCCAGTTGTGCTAGAGGACCTAGAGATTTCTAGAGATAATACCTCTAGGAATCTCTAGGTCCTCAAATGCAATTCTGTTATCAGCTTCCAGCAAAAGTTGGCCATAAAGTCATGCTAGAAGACCTAGAAATTTCTAGAGAGGTATTTTCTCAGGTAGGAAATAGCAATTTCTTTATTTACGGCTTTATACTTTTCATGTTCCCCAAATCCCAGTGAATGTGGAGAGATGACTGTACTGTCAGGGCTAGCATTTTGCATGGGGTGTTTGTTGGCAGTGGGTGGAGCTGTAGCTCAAAAGTGGGTAGCCCCCTCTTTTCAAGAAACGATTGTAAGTGGAACAACTGTTACTGCAATATAGAAAATCTTACATATTATTGTAGACATTTCACACAGCTGTAACTCAAGCAGATGTGTTCTCCTGTAATAAAAAAATCACATACAAGGTTTTGTACGTTTTGTAAAGATCTTTTTTTTAAAGTACAAACATGATGCTTGTGCTTAGTGTTTATTAGGAACATGACAGGAAATGTATGGCTACTTCTGAAAACAGCCTCAGGATAGGCTGGCAGATTCTCAGATCAGTTCTGCCGCACATGTGCTGTGTTTTTAACCTTTGTAGCAGAAGAAAGGAAGGGGTAGCTTGGTCATAGGCATGCATCTCCTGGCACACCTAGGTCTTGCCTTATGCAAATGCTGCACTTCACCCTTTTACTCTAGCCTCATTGGCATTTGGTTTTCAGGTTATTTAAATATTTAGACAGGACCAATAAAATAAAACACGCTGGCTTCATTCAGATACAACCAATTGGGTTTGCTTTAGCCTTGAGCAGCAGTAAACTTTGGAGTTGTGCATGTTCCTCTCACCTCTCTTCTCTATTTTGCTTTGTAAATGAGAGGTGAAAACTCTGTCTGTGGTTGGCAACAAAATCGTGACATGTCATTTGGTTAAATCTCATTTTAATAAAAATGTGAACCAGCCAAATTTTGTTTCATTGAGATCTAGCAATCCTCTTCAGGATCTGAATTGGAAACTAAAAGCTTCTTAATTTTATTTCCCCCCCATGAAAGCAAGTAAGGGGAAAGAACACATCTTGTACTTTTAATAACAAGCCACAGTTGAGTTGTTACTTCTGAATAAGTCCCTTGTCCAAATTTACATCAATTGCTGTTACTGTGAAAATAGCTGTTCTTGTATTCTCTAATTAAATGTAATATTTTTAGAAACTGATACTGTTATGTATCTGTATGTACAAGTAATTTAGGTGGCCGAATTTTAAGAACTCTTTAAGTTAAATAACAAGGAAGACTTTCCTAATTTTTAAACAGAACAGTCTGATAGTCAGTCTTGAATTTGACAGCTGAACTTCATGTCCTGTTTGCAAGAGTGAAATACATAGTATGTATTATTATTATTCTTAATGGTCTAAATTTTGGAGTGTGTGTATATATTGTTTTAAATGCTAAACATGCACTGTATGCTTCAAATATAATCAATTCAACCTGCATAATTTCTACATTTTTAAAATATATTCTCTGTTTTTAAAATAATAATCACTCAAGTTATATGGAGTTTTTAACTCATTCTAGATACGCAGTGTACTACCAGTGTATATGTAATTAAGGATGCATGTATTGTTGCAGTGTGCTTGCTTACTGTTGTATACTAATATGCTGTTTTAAGGCACATCACAAGTTCTGTAAACCAGTCCTCTGTCAGATTGTTTTTTGCTACTTCTGTTCATACCAGGTTAATTTAAAAGGGGACAAAATCATAGAGTTGCAAGAGACCATAAAGGTCATCCAGTCAAATGCCCTGCCATGAACAAGTTGCTTAGTTTTTATATGAAATTATTTCATAATTTAATACCTGCAAGCAATGCTGGAAAGACTAGAATCCATAGGATTTTCTTTCGAAGCTGCAAGAAGTTTACATGAGCAGGCGGGGATTCAAATTTTCATTTCACTGTCTAGAATTTGTTTAAAAGCAGACTTGCTATACTTCAAACCTCAAAATTTGTATTGAGTGTTCAGGTTAGTTTTGCATGGCTATCAAATTTACATTAATATCTAACATGACTTGAAAGTTTCTCTTAAAATGCGCATACAAACGATCTCAATCATTTGGTTCTAAGAATGCAGTAGTTCTGCTGTCTGTTCTGCAGTGGTCCTGTCAATTTGTTCTCTTAGCAAGTTACTATGATGTTGGATCCCTTTTACTCTTCTCTGGTTATTTGATTCTGAATCCAAGCTCTGTGGCTTCTAAGATTCAGATGGGTTGAATTTGGCTTAATATCACAAGTTCTTTGAATGGGATTTTTAAAAGCATGAAAGAATTGGAGAAATTCATGAAACCTGAAAAAACATCTTGAGGTGTTTTTCATTTTTCTTCTTTTTTTGGGGGGGGGGGGGGAGGTGTAGTTAGTTTTGAGGGACATACATGCCCCTGAATTTGCTGCTGGAAATGTTGGATATGGGAATTTTGAGTGAAGTTAGCATAGGATCCTAGGTTTGACAGAGACATTGCTACTAGTATGTTATGATTTGATAAATTGGGTAGAAAGCTATAATGCAGATAAGCCCTAAGGTTGGCTATGCTTTTGTCCCATTCTTTCCTTAATGCTCTTTAACTTCATCCCAAATGCCAGGTTCACGTGAAAGCGATGTAGTGATCTTTCTGTGACAACAGTGTGACACAAAAGAAGGTTACTATACAGTGGGCCCGCCATATCTGCAGACACATGATCTCTGTTCAATCCAACATGGATTCAAATGTGCACAATACTGTACATGTGAATCTGCCATAGGCAGCATGTCAACCATCCGCTTCTGTCCTTGAGGCTCCAAGATTGCTTCACAAGGCGGAAATGACTGGCTGTGTATGTTTGCCATTTCCGCCACTGTGCCCTACACCATTTTTAATAGAGGTATATAAGCTTTGCCTTGTATTCACATACAGACATTGTGAGGTGAGGCTTTTGAGTCCCTACTAAAAATGGCAGCAGGCAACAGCAAAGGCAGTGCTAATCTGGGCCTCCAGGCATGCCGCACTCTTATCTTGTGCCTCGAAGCGAGAAGCAGGCGTCTGGCATGCTCTCTAAAGGTGTGGAGAGTCTGAAGAATGCAGGTAGTGTAAATAAATTAGTAATGTTATTGGGTAGAATTAATATTTAAACTGTTTACATTGTGTACAGGGCATACTATATGAATGCAAGAAGCAGATATGGGTGACTGCCACATCTAGAGCAAGTAGTATCATTTATCCTCTGGTTAAACAAACAAGCTGGGCCAGAAAGATAAATGATACTGCTTGCACTACACACAGCAGTTTGGCCTCTCTGCACTGATCTAATATCTGCAGTTTTCAACAGAATTCGCCTATAGCCTGTAACTGTTGGCTTCATTTTCCTAGGAAAAATGCATTATCTGAACAGATGAACTTCCATTTTCAAGACTGTTCTAAGGGGGTGAATTTCAGTAGCACAGTTCATTAAGAAATACAAGAGATAATAAAGCAGTTTGCTTTTGAAATTCTTGGTGTCTGACAGAGGAAAGATTTATAATTTCTGACATGGTATCTGATAGATCAAATGAGATTTTGTTCTTTCCTTAACAGGGCCGAGAAGCCGTAGAGTGGGTGATTGGCGAACTATCCTCCACGCGCGACAGCATGAAATCCACAATGGCAGCTGCTTCAATGGAAGATTGACGAACTATGACAAATGTTATTTTTCCATTAGATTTTTTTTTGCCAAAATGATACTCCATAGTTTTTAAAGAGATGTATATATATTTGTTTATATAACAAAACTCTTACAGGACAGAAGCTACATTTTTAATGTATTTTGAAGCTTCCATGGGACCCTCTAGTTGCCTGAAGTGCAGATTGACATAACTATATTTCTAGTTTTTCCACATCTTTAACTTGAACTGTTGGTTTAGTCAAAGTATGGAAACCTCAAGTCCTCCTGAAGTAATGGATTTTGAAGTACAGGTGCGGATGGAGGATTAGAGTCTGCATAAGTACCATGCTTTGGTAAACAAACTAAGGGAGTTAACTTTTTATTATGTATTCCATTGTGCCCTCTGGTTAGTATTTATTATTTTCTGTAGAGGTGCAGCTACTGTCCTTCTGTAAAGGACAAAGGTACAAAAAGCACTGGAGATTTTACCAATCTCTTAATAACTCGTTTTAAATATGGGAGGATAGGTAATGACAGAAGAGATGACCAAGCTTGTCCAGTGGGCCTTCCTCAGAGTTTGCAATCTGGGATCTGCTATAGGTTTTTGAATGTTAATTCCTATCAATCCCAGTTAGCATGGCCAATTGGCAGGGATGATGCGACCTATAATGTAGCACATCTGGAAGACAACAGATTGGCTACTCCTGGCCTGCAAAGGTCAGCAGCAGAGCTTACATTTGCTTTAGTAGAACCTCTGTGGGAGCCAAATTTTACTGGGGCTTTTGTACAACAGTGCTCCTTGTGGTGAATTGCGCTCTCTGGTGACAGAGGCCTTCTAAACATTGGTCTTCGTGGGGACAAGATTGTCTTGCACTGTTTAAATGCAGAATCCTTTACCTCTGATTTTTTATGCTCAGTCTACAGTTAAGGACAGAGGAACTGTCCTGTTGCTAGCACAAAATGGCTTGACTCTTTGTTCTTATTTGTTCATCCAGTAGGCATTTTTTTCAGATATATATTCATATGTGAAGATAACTGATACCTTAGTGGAAAGTTAGGACTAATTTAATATGTAGTTCTTAGTTCTAAGAAAATAACTTGCAAATATTTTGATAACTTGGCTGCTTATCTTGCTTTTATTTTTCTGTAATGGATGGCTGAACTGCAGAAGGAATATTGTCCTTTATCCTTTGCTTACCTGCATTTCTGTTGAAGTACATGGCAGGGTGGAATATGCTAATGTGAGGCTGAGCCACCATCCCACAGAAGGAACACCTTTGACTGAGATAATTCAAATGCCAAGTCACTTCTGATTTCAACTGAATGTTCTCCCAAGTAACACTTAGGAATAGTTCTTTTGAAATTGGAAAAAATGATTGGGAAAACCCTCGTTTAACAAAGGTTGAGATGACTCTATAGCTTGATACTTCAGACAGAATATAGGTTAAAAAGAAGAGAGATAAGCAGAGTAAACCTTTTTAATGAAATTGCAATGGTTTTGAAAGTTTATGTAAATTTGGAGGCAGTTAAATTTTGTATTTAAAGAGTTAATTCGGTTTAACATCAAAAACAATTCTTTACTGAATCATGAAAAGGCTGATCCTTGGTGAAATCTCTAGAATATAAACCTAGAAACATCTCAAGTCAAATGCATTTTCAAACCTGTATTTCAGAATGGTAATAGAGGGAGAGGACTGAAGTTCCTTATATATATTTGAAAATTTCTCCTGTCGACATATATCCAGTAAGAAAAGGGTTTTCTTTCCTTTCTTCAAACTTTGTGTTCCTATTTGCATTTCTTCCTTTCTGGGTTTTTAACAAGAGATCAAAGAAAAAAGATTGAAGGTTAAAAATCCCTTTTCTGCTTTTAGTGAGAGTCGAATCTCACATAGTGAAAAGAGTATGACTTCTGCTTAAGCTCATCGTGCCAGAATTCTTATGTGGAAGCACAGTTATCCAAGATACAATGTGATATGAACTTCATGCTTATGTAAGGAGACTTTTGACAGCATGTTATGGGAGGAGGACTTTTCTGTTCCTATACCATCTGGCTAATTTCAGCAGGAAAAGCTAAGGCCTGGCATTGTGTATTCATCTTACCACATGGAGTTTGAGGAAATGTTTTAGTGTTTTAACTGAAAACAGCCTGTTACTTATGAACAGTGTCACACAAGTTCAGGATTGTAGTGCATGTATATGTACCTCATAGAAAATAGGCCAGCTAGTCAAAATAACCAGCTTTCTTCTGCACATAGATCTTATTCTTATCCTGTCCCTGTTTCTTTCGGAAAGTACACTTCTTCGTGCTGGTCATGTTTTATTTCTGGCTCTTGTCGTCTTTAGCCATTGAGTTTTGTTTTCTTCAATATTCCTTCTACCTACTAATGGTGATCTCTCATACTTCTTCTGCTGCCTACTCTTGGCTCTTTACTGATGTACCTCTCTGTGATGGCAGCTCCATCATGTAACTTGCTGTCATTCCTGGTGTTGTTCTCTGGTTGTAGTGGAAACCTCACTGACACTTCCTGTATATGAAAGGTTGAAGGAATGTTTGTTTGCACTTCTCTAAAACGGTCTGCTTTTAGCAGCTCCTGTTGTGGCATTTTTCTTATTAAATACTGATCAGTCATCTCTTTAGCTATTGACAGTCTTTCAACAGCCACAGGCACGCACTTTATTTTCACTCCAAAGCAGAATGGCTTGGTTACCATCATCTTGACATTTTGTGGACCTTCGGTGAAAACACTCCATGATTTTCCTGAACCTGGTGACTGATGTTCTCCTGATGGTGCTAGGCACAAATCCCCACAAATCATGGTGATTATCCCCCCTTGCACCTGATTCAGACATTCTCCTCAAGTAAAGGCAAATCGAGTCGTGCTTTTATCTCTACATATCCCTTTCCCTTGTCTAAACCCTTAAAAGTGCTTTTCTTATTGTTGGGCATCCCAGCATGACATACATCTAAGCTAACCTTTTGCCATGTGTCCCTCGCTTAGTCTTTGAAGTATCTATAGTGAAACAGGAAATGGTCTCAACAACAGGAATGTTGACTGTCACCTTCATTCTACGCACAGATGAGTTCATTGTTCATTACTACGATGACAGCGTTCTGGTTCTTCCTGTATTTGCTTGGTTCATTAGTGATTCTTCAGTAGTGAAAAATCTGGTTTCTCATACCTGGCTTTGTAGTTTGTACTTAACAAATTGTTATCCATGGAGCTTACATTTGTTTATGAGCATTCAATTAGAACAATGGAAATTGGACTTCAAAGGGCATTAAAAAACAAAATAAAAAGCAGACTCTTAAAACATTCTTTCGTGGCATCAGGACTTAAGACAGTTTGCCATATCATCTTGGATCTTGAATAGGGAGACACTGGCAGAAGGTTTATGGGAAGGGGGGGGATCTTAGGGTTTCCCTTTCAGAGAAGGCAGTAAACACCAACTACTACAATCTGAATATGGTTCTGAAGGGAATGTTTTTACATTTGTCTCCAGTCTCCAAGCTGTAGAAAACTGGCCAATAAACCGAGTGCTTCGAAGTTTGTTTCAAGCTGTCAAATTAGTTACTTTTTCAGTTAGAGAAGGGAGAGGGACATTCTTCAGCTTCATACCCATAAATTTCTCATTTTACCTTACAGTAAATCTTAACACAAGCTAACAAATGTTCCTTTAAGGTTAAAAGAGTACAGTGCTAGGAGGAAAGGAGACAAGTTCTCTAAAAATAACATAGTAAAGTTGCAGGCAAGAGAACAATAACTAAAGAATAAATCACAGCAAATGCTTAAGACCTTCGCCTTTCTGTGCTTTGACTAAGCTTTTTAAAGCAGAGAATCTTTTCATGTCAGGTGGTAAATACCAAGGACATCTGGGGGCTATGAATAACATGCCCTACTTAGCAAACTGCCTTGTTTTTCATTATGGTGAAACAAAGCCTGCGTCTGTATGTATTGTTAAGCAATATGATCATGCAATATAGGACTGAATCATAAAAACTAAAAATAGCACCACTATGAAGGCTAGAAGGTGTAATTCTCTGGTCTCTGTAATTGAGATTATGGAAGCATCTGTGGACTCATTACAGCAGAATTATAGGTTCAAAGCAGTGGAAATACTGTCAAAACAAAGACTGGCACTCCAAGGAAATTATGCTTACTATATTGAATGCAAGGCGATTGATTTATCTGCAAATATTGATAGGGCTGCACTGAATGTGTATGGAAATAACTGAACTTGTGTGTTAAGTGTTCTGTTGTAACAGTTGTTTGGTGCATGATGACATGACTGGAAGTAATATTGTGCAAAAGATTGGTCCACCATAATCCCTCAGTGACCAGGGGACTTAAAAATATTGTATAACAGTCCCTGCAAGTTATTCAAAAGCTATGCTGTGAATTTTTAAAAAATGTTTCTAGGTAAGCATATTTTTTGGTTCTGATATATAAAAACAAAAATGAAACACAAAAGAGATGGCACTGTGCCCAGTTTTCATAACAGAAAATTCTTGTTGGTCTCTGATGAATAAAGGAAAGATAATGCTACCTGATCACATCTTTTTTTATTAATAATGCATGAACTGCATGTCAGTATTACATAACAGGAAAACAAGCAGAAAATTTCTATTGCCTTTTCATTTACAAATGGCCAATTGATGCACCAGGAGCCATACAGAAGACATGCAGAGTGACATCATCACTTAGGAAGGAATAAAAAACACCAGCTTGTGCTTCTATTCTTTTTAAACCTTAACATTGTTCCTGAACTCTGCAGACTTATATAACCAAGAAAATGCAGGACTAATAAAAATTCCCTTTCGATTAAACTATTCCACCATGAATAACTGAAGATGCAATGAGACGAGTTGGCTTAAACAGCTGAATGTAAATGAGCAGAAATTAACTCATGAGTCATAACTGACTTGATAAAGCATAACTCCATGACTAAAGGAAGAACGCTGTAATGTGTTTGCATTTGTTTTAATTACATGGGATAAAAATGGGGCAGTTGGTTTCCTGTAGTTTTAAATTATTTTTCTTTAATTAGGGGTTTTCAAAGACAACACAAAGGTATTACAGTTTGTGAAGTATTCATATTGTACTAAAGTTCTGAATTTAACCATACCATTATCTATGTAACCTGTATATCATGAAATCAGGTTGGCAGATGTAAATTCCTTTTGAAAACAAAAGGATTAGAAATAGGCCAAGTTGAAGAGTTCTAACCAAATTATGTTGTTAGTCTTGATAGAGTAGACCAATTGACTATTGGAGTTGCCCACGTGTTGATGAAACCTAATTCTCTGGGGTTACTTCTTGTTGGAGCTAAATGAGAGGATTCCAGACAGAGGCCACATCGGGGCCATGAATACACCTGGGGCAAAGTTAGAGCTAAATCCTCCTCCGACGCCAGTAATTTAAATTAAAATTTGTTGCCACGTCTCAAGGGTTAACTGGCAGTTCCTTATAATTTAGTACCATGTAGTAGTGAATTGACATTTATTCCCCTCTAACTACTTTGGACCAGACATTAAAAAAATACTTAGATTTGACTTTATAGAGTTGAGCTTGTCTTCTAAAAGCCAACCACTTAAAAGATGGTAATAAAACCAAAGCCATGTATTGAGTTAAAAAAACATGCCCTATTATGTTTAGCCGAAATGACTGATACTTTAGTGGGATGAGAACACAGGTAGACAATCCCCAGCTACCACCTTTTCATGGATGGGAAGAAAACAACAGATAACAATGTTATTTGTAAAATTGACAGCCAGGGCTTCAGTCACTTCCTTCTGTTGCTGTTTAAACAATGAATACCTCTGCCTTCATCTTAGGATCCAAGATAGTGGGCGTTACTTAGCAGAGATACTGAATCTAAACAACGGGTTTTATTTACTACTTTCAGTATTTACAGTTATGAATAGTACCTCCAGGTAATAAAAATAATATAAGCAGTAAACACCAGAAGAACAACTCACTAGCTTATGTTAGATAAATTAACATCTGTTAAGATTTTACATAACTTAATTTCTTACTGCTGTGAAGGCCAAAGATGTGAGTATGGTGGAATTGCTCATCCATCTGTGAAAAGACACTTGTATCTACCTCCATATCAAATCCCATCTTTGAAGGAAGCATACATTTTATTTCCATTGCACTCCACCCCTATACATATCTAGCTAATGAAATGTGACATTAAATCCCATGGGGTTTATTCCGGGTACATAGGTACAAGATTGTAGCCTTGCAGATATGGAACATGGATATTTATGATGGCTCTTCCTGTCTCCCAGCACATGTCCCAACAATTCACTGGTGTGATGAAGGAACTAGTTGAGATGCACGTTATAAGGTAAAGGCAAAGGTCCAGCTTGCAGGGTCAACAAGGCCACCAATAACATACCATCTTCATCAGACACATTTGATGGGGTGGAAGACAGTGACGATTTTGCCAAACATATCGTCTGTGTCCTTTTTGTGTATGCTAGGAGTGGGAATTATATGGCCCTCCAGATGATGTTGGACTACAATATCTAGTATTCTCCCTTAGCTAAGCTGCTACAAATGGTTGGAGGTTGCAGTCCAAGATCTGGAGGGCTGTATGATTTCCAACCCCAGCCTATATGAGCAGGTCATAAATGTACTCTTCAACTTCTATATAGGTTTCCTAGCATTTCTTTTGTTCCTGGTACTATTTTCATGGAATAACATGCATTGTAAAAGTGTTGCTTTGTAGTGTTTCTGAAATAAAATAACATAGTTTTATATATGGCCTGTGGAACTTCTGTTTGATGTCTCCCTCTACTCGCAATCCATTAGGAATGATGAATTAATAAGGGAAAGCAGTACACCAAACAAAGCAGTATGATGAATTCAGTTCTTTAAGAGGTAAATCACAGAAAATGCTATGTCAATTACGTTGAAATCTTAGGATGTGTCATATGCGTAAAATGAGAAAAAAGAATGCTTCCCAAGAAAAATCAACAGGACAACAAAGCAATTTTGAGTTATCTTGATTCTCTAAAATATATGTAATATGTGTTCAACAACGTGAGCATGATGATTTTCTGTCATCAGTACTGAAAAATTAGTGTTTGAACCTAAGCTACGATATCTTTGTGGTATAACTTTGAACACAACAATGCTCTTGACTCATTCTCATAAATTAATCCTGAACCTATTTGTTTGGGAATAAACATTATGGAACTTGTTAAATAGACAAGCATTGGACTAGGCAGCACGCCTTGTATGTATAGTCTCTATACAAGCCACCGTAACAAGTGCTTTATAACAGCCTGCAATTTGGAGAATAGTGATCATTTTATTTAATAGTAAGTTAGGATTTGCATTCTAACACTGTTGTAATTTTTTAAACAGGGAGAGAGTAACAGTTTAAAATTTCCTGCCAAAAAGAGAAAAATGTAGGATTAACATTTCAAAACAATTATATAGCTTATAGGAGAAAAAATTGGCCAACGGTTTAGATACACCCGCACCATATTTAACCTAATCTTTGTGTGATGTCACCGTTTCACAAATGATTCAGTCATGGATCACAGACCTGCTGAACTAAGTTATGCATGGCAACATTATATGGGAGTTGGTTTGAATCATAATGCATCAGAAGGAAGAACTTATGAATGAGAAATGGCATGGCATGGAGGTGCTGGATGAAATGGGGATTATTTTCTTTGATAGCCCTTTCTGCCATAGGAGAAGCTGTTATGAATTCTGACATGAATATAATGAATTTAATGAGTGGAAGTGTAGTTTTGCAGAGAACAAAAGCACAGGTAGAAAAAGAGATCCCTTAAATGTACTTGAACTGCAGCTCCCATCAGCACTTTCCAATGTAGCCAAAGACAAAGCAGATGGAAAAGTACGACACAATTACATCTGGAGAGTCACAGGTTGCCAACCCATAACTGATAAGTACTTACAAAGGCATAAATATTGTCCATCAGTTTTTAGTATGGAAATATTTTTGGCAAACCCAAGTTTTTTAAAATTCAGAATAGTTTTGTCTTTGCCTACATGCTACAATCGAAGGGTTGTTGCAATGGGACAGGGGAAAAAATACTGTTACAAGTTGAATACCCGTTATCCAAAATGCTTGGGAAGGACTGGAAGAAATTTGGATTTCCCCCTCTGATTTTGGAATATCTGTACTTACATGGGACCCAAGTCTAAATGTGAAATTCATTTATGTTTCATAAACACGTTATACATGCAGCTTGAAGAAAATTTTATGAATTTTTAAAATTTGGGTTTGAAACAATATTTGTGTGCATTGCTCCACTGGAAAGCAAAGGTGTCACTCTCAACCACTTATGTGAACCATTTTGGATTTGAGGATTCTGGACAAGGGATGCTCAACCTTTATTTGACAAATTGCCATTTTATGTTGATATGTTTTTTTTCCTTCATGCACCCATGTACAAAAAAACCTATTCCATTTTACTAGCAAACCAGGAAGAGCACCTAGTTAACCTTGTAGGTATATTGTAAGAACAGAATTTTACCAAACAGTTAACACAGACAAAAGCTGTAACAGAAAGGCATTTTATTTTCCCAAGTATTTAATGTTTAAATAATGATTTTTAACAAAAGTAAAACAACCACAGTCTCCTGGGATGCATAAGAATTTTCTGCACATCAAGCCATCACAAAGGCAGAGGTGAGCTGCCTCAGAATTAACCACAGAAGGTTTTAATGTACGAAAACCCACAAGCATTGCACTGGACGCAAGTCTCCTACAGTACACACTGAATACTTCCTAGATGGATTAATAGTTACAAAAATAAAAGCTTTAAAGTTCTCATAGTGGCAACTTTACTGGGTTAGATACCCATTCTCCTCTTGAACAATGAAATAGGAACTGTGAGCTTCCATATGTTAAAACGGTGATAATGGGCAAAGTACATAATTGTTGGACATATCCTATTGTAATGTATCGTCTTCACAAAAAGGTTCATTCCTACTTTTCACAGAATGGCATCTTTCTGAACTGTAAATTACACATATTTACACATTGTGCTAACACTAACATCTGAACACATTTAAACAAAGTAGGGCACCAAAAGGCTTCATGCTAAAGAATGCTTTTTCTGAGGTATGGAGGGACAGAGATCACATTCTTGACCCCTGAACATATTTGGAATATTAATGGCAAGGTGATAGGAACATTACACTACTCAACAAAACAGCCAAGCTCACTTGCCAGGTTGAAAAATGAAGGAAAGTAGCAATACTGCAAAACTGGTCCAACTATCTTTTGCCAAACAAAACATTGCTGTATTGATTAGGGTTGTCATCCTCAAAAAGATGACTGGAATGACCAAGGAGAAGAAAAAGGAGGAACAGAGGGAAATTGGCAACAAGGAAAGTATACATCATTAAATCTGTAGTGGAAGTTTATATTATGAAATATACAATTATCATAATGTACCTGCTAAGTAATTGGGCATTGTGGAAACAAAAGAAGGAACTAACTGCCTCTCCACTCCCAAGATCTGAAACATTTGAGGTGGAAATTCCTCAGTCTCAGAAATGGCTCATTCCTGAAACCCAGAGATAATTTGCCAGAAAGGATTTTATCCACCTCCCTACAATTTTCCTTGGACCAGTAAACTCATAATGTAAAGATGATTTAATGATGGATGAAAAAAGAGAATCCTAGTATAGCGTTGAAAAGCGCAATGACTATTTCTATAGAGAGATAACTAGACTCCTGTTCATATTTAAACTTGATATCTGATCATAAAGAACCCTAACTAAAGAACTAAAGCAGTGATTGCATGGGAGAAGAACAGACAGGAGAAGGGTGATCTGAAGGGACGCAAGCCCCTGCCTTCACCTCACCATGTTGCAGGAACGTAACAGGAGCAGCTGCTGGCAGATTCATGGGCAATAAGGCACCCTTTACTTTTACACCACAAATTTGTCAACTTTTTAAGAAATGTGAAATACCCTTGAAGATACAGGAACCAACCTATTGTTTGAGCCTCTTGAGGGGAAAAAATACTACACCGCAACATTATAGAACATATCATTACAAGATCATTTTGTTAGGCCAGTTCACATGCCATGGTTATTTCTATAAATCTCCAATTTGATACAGGCCACAAATAACATAGCATTTGACATTGTGGAAGACCAAGGTGTTTTGCCATATCAAGAAAACATAAAAGCAACTAGCAATTTCAGTTGTGGTCCTCACCCCATTAATTTGCCAGCAGCAGTTTTAGTAAGATTTTTAAAAATGCAGAATTCAACCAGATCTATGATAAAATGACTGAACAACAGCAACAGCCCTTTATTAATCTAGTTCTATACAACAAATCTGAGGTAACTTGTGGCTTTCCCTATGAAACGGCTGTCTTGTTCAGGTACTGAGAATTCTCTAAGATGATTTTTCAGCCTCACTAATAAAAGAGAACCAATATTAGGGATGTTGAGCAGATATTTGCAGGTGTCAATTCACCTTTCACTTGTATATGTCTTTTTTTTCATTATTGTGGATTGGAGATTCTCTTCTATTTTCTACAATGGCTAAAGCTCCTACCTGGATACACTATTTTGGTAGGGGGGGATTTGAGCAGTATATGGTTATGAAGACTAATGGCACCACCAGCTGGGACCTCCAGGATATTCCAGCAGATTAAGTCATCAATCGGTGTCTGACTACAGAAGTCACTTTGAGTCTCCTTTTGGACGGAAAAAGCGGGGTACAAATAAACAACAATGTAGGCAGGCACTACTCCAACACTATCCCCCTCCCCACAACAGCCACTGAATGGCCACAGAGAGAGGGACTGCAGCTGATAAAAAGAGAGAGGAGAGATATAGTGTGGCCCCATCTCCAGAACTATTATGCTTCACTGTGCCATACTGGATCTTGATCATTGCCTGCAGTCTTCAATTCAATGAGACTACAGTAGCCTGTCTTGGGATCTGCTTTAAAGATTAGTGGTCAGGAATACATACCTTAAGCCTCCAAGCACTCATGTTAGTACATACACTTAAAACACGTATATGTCAGAGCAATAAGTCTAAAGATCTGGCTACTACTCTTGAATCGTTGGCTCTGAATATTTTGATTGGCTTAAAGTAACAGGTCGGTTTTCAACAATGTTTTCATTAAAGAAATGTCTAATTAGAGATAACATTTTAGCAGATTCTACCTATTTTGCAATGTCACTTATCAATCTATAATATGAAAATGAAAATCTTGAGCTGTATAGTTACAGAGAGTGGTTTGATAGTAAATATTGGCCTAGCCATTACAAATGTGGAAGATTTAACTGTCCTTGTTTACCAGATGATTTGAAGTGTTTTAACTGAACTGTTATGAATATAAAAATAACCCAGTTCCATTAACTCTACATTAAGCTCCAGTTTTGATTAGATTTAAAAATCTGAATATAAAAGAGTGCAAAAACGTGATGTTTGGTAATATTATTGGAATTTCTAAACAACTAGACAGTGTTTCTCCAAACCTTTAAAAAATCCAGAACAAAACCTCTCAATCTGAGACACGACTGCCTCAAATTTTGGCAGGATATAAAACTTCTTTGCAGCCAAGATATAAACCCCTATAAAAAGGGGGTTTAAAATGGATATGCTTCCATATATTTAGTTATTGCAATACTTACGTTTTCTATTATAGTACAAATATACATATTACCTGTTTTCTCAGGAATATCACCTAGAGAACATTCTTTATTTTACAAAAAAAACACACACCAATATTAAAAGGTTGAACTTGTATCTTGCACCTTTCCCATAAAGAGTATGATTCTGCTTAATTCTAAAAGTTACAACTAGCAAAACTATTACTACAGCTTATATTCAGAATACATTCAAGACAGGGAATAAATTACTACCACTGAGAACATACTAATTATATTATGCTGGAACAGCAGCAGGTGAAAGAGATTTAACACTTCCAGTTTACTCAGTATTTTACACTAGAGCCCAGATACTAGAAAAGGTCTGCACAACCTGTGTCCCTCCAGGTGTTTTGGACTTCAGCTCGCATAATTTCTGACCACTGGACAAGCTGGCTAGGGCCTCTGCAAGATGGGAGGTCCAAACATCTGGAGGGCCACAGGTTGAAGAGGCCTGCTTTAGAGCCTCTGGCGTGAATTGGTCAAACACACTGAGCACATCAGCAAATCAAGATCACGTTTTGTCTATAATGCAAGGCAGGGATGGGCAACATGCAGGCCACATGCACACTTTTCCTGGCTGCCCTCTTCCCCCAATTTGCCTTCAATGCCAATAGAAGTGTGCTGTCGGAATAGGTGCTCCCCAAACACCACCGAAGAAAGAAACAAAGAGCCATCTCCTCTTGCTTTTCTGGAAGGGAAGGAGGCAGCCCACTTTTGGGAGCCAGAGAGACTCTGGCACTCTCCTGTATCATAGAGAGAACCACTGCAGCAAGCATTCATTTCAGAAACAGTACGACAGCAGCGGAGGGAAACTTGGCAGCAGTTTAAATTATTATTTCAGCAGCAAGAATGCACTTTTCCAGTGGGAATTTTGCCCTCCCATCTATAAGGCATTAAGAGCCTTAATCTCTTTCACACACAACAACATGGACTTGTGTACCCCTACACAGTGAAATATCAAGTTAGTTGGTAGCAAATGCCAACATAGTTTAACGACAACAATTCTGACATTATCCTTGAAAACGCATACCAGAATAAAAATAAAAGGCTTCCTTTGTACACTGCACACATACAAAAAGGCAACAGTCTAACTGTTGTTTTCTTCCAGTGCAAACAAGTTTATTGGCCGACCTTCTGCATAGCCCGATTTCTGACCATTTCTTTTTTTTGTCATTTAAATGGAGTGGCGATATTAACGACCTAATGCAAATGTAAGCTGTCAAGTAGAACAAAGGAGAGGGAGAAAAATAGACATTCGGGTTTCATCAACAGGTTCTCTCAGGACCTCATGACGACAGCAGAGAGAAAGGCACAAGGCTCAGACCTCATTGATAGTCCTCTCAGAAGGGCAGTACTCTGAAGTGCCTGGAGACGCCATGTAGAACGACTGGGTCTTCCTTTTTAACCTGGCTCGCTTGTTGGCCAGAGAGAGGCTGCGACGGCTGGAATTAATGATCTCTGAAATGAACTTTTTGCAGTCCACACACACTTCCATTGTGCTCCAGTCCTCCATTAGTTCCTTTGGAAACAGGGCTTCTTCATCTGACTTATCTACAGACTTGGACTTTGTGGACAGTCTGAAAACAAAGATACAATTATTTCTTTATTAGTGTCACTAGTACATTTTTTCCGGCTCCTATAGATCAGGTGGGTTTCTTGTGGCCAATTATGGTAAACAGAAAACACAATATAGTGGCAAAAACAAAACCCTGGCCTCTATGAAGGCATTATGGTCTTTGAGAGGATTTGCAGTCAAAACAGATCAAAACAAAAAAAGAATATTTTGCAAGTTAGATTCATAAATGTTTTTCCAGCATTGTTCTGTATTTTAACAGTAAAGAAAAGTGTACAATCCTTTTTTTTTGGCAAGAGAAATCATATTTCCCTATAGAGGTTGTTGGGCCGTAGATCCCATCAGCACTAGCCAATGATAAGGAATAATGGGACTCAGAGTCCAGCACTATCTAGAACACTACTCATTCTCATCCAGGCTCCAACACAACACACACTAAAACCATTTTACAGAAATACCCGCCCCGCCCACAAGAGTTCTTAGCACCCTAAAGACAAACAAATGTATTATAGTACCATTTTTCACAGGCAAGAACTGAAGTGTAGAGAAAAAAGTTTTCCTCTAAATTATTTTAAGACAAAAAATACAAGATTATTCAGCAGATGGCTGTAACTACAGTGTATAAAATACATACTTCCAAATTATGATTTCATCCAGCTTGTATCATAAGATATCCATGTTTCTACAAATGCCTTTTAAATACTGAACGCTTTTTATTTTGCTTATTTCTACTTTGAGAGTCAAATATGTGTGCTTTATGACATGGCATGCCTGAAAATCACATTATCAAGAAATGCTGAGATGTTTCACTGGAAAGTGGACCCTGAAGTGTCTCTATGGATTTGCACAGGCAACTTGATATCTGTCTTATCAGTCTGATGGAACATAGGTAACAAATTCCTTCTAAAAATCACAAAACACAGACAATGAATAGCAACCAGTTAATAATCATTTCTCCTGGTCTTAAACAGAGCGATCTCTTACCTTGGAAGGCCCCTCAATGACCTATGATGACTGGTAGAAGGTTTATCAGGTTTCATAAAGCTCTCTCCTCTTTGTAAAGCAGACGGGCCCAGAGAAAAGATAGGAAGAGTGGAATATGGCTTTGATGGTAGACGCATCTGTCACAAGTGCAACAGAAAAAGAAAATATTATAGCCCTGAGACTATACTCTTTGAAAAAAAATCCCATTCTATTCCAAATGGTAATGAACTAGATAAGTTAAAGGAGGACATAGCAAAGTCCTACAGCTTCACAGTTTCCATTCATTAGCAATGGAGACTTCTACAGAAATGCCATAATATGATGCAAAATATGGAAATTTAATAATAATAATCATAATAAAAACATGAAAATAAGAATATTACACTGTATATATGAGAAGTATCATATTTGAAATATGTAAGATATATAGTACTTGCCATACATACTTTGTGTGGATATGCACATATACATGAACACACACGCAGTGTATGGTAGATATATTTACGCACACACACATAGTCAAATCAATGTATACAGAGAGAGAGAGAGAGAGAGAGATCAAAGTAGATTGTAGAGGAATTCATTCAGTTTTATTTCTTATTGCATCTTCCAATTTTTGTATGGAAGCCATAAAGCAGCCACTGAATGACACCACCAATTTTAAAACAGGAAATGGTTTACAAGTTTCTAAACTTACCTTTTTACAACACTGTGAGCATACAGGCCTGTAAAGGTAAAATAAAATATATGGCTTACTCAGCTGAAAGTAATGTCACAACCATAGAACAACAATGAGTGTCTTTTGAAAAGCTTACTATATTTTTCTTATAAAATTATTTTAAGAGTGATGATCTATTCTTGAATTTTGTTTGCTGTGGAATCTTTAAGTGCCACAACTGAGGAGATGGTCAGAGAAAGGATTTTAATTGGGATGCAAAGGATCCTCTGAACAGCAATTGGATCTTGCTCTATTTCCTGTTTTGACTTGTACGGCACCAAAGCCTACTCCAGAAGATTGTTTGGAGGATGGCTTGTGCAAAAAGATGCAGGTCATCAGAAGGTGTGATGAGAAAGTTCTGACAAATATTTTTAATCAAGAATTTCTGAGCAATATCCTTAAATTGAGACTCCCAATGGAATTGAGAGAAAGTATTGCATTTTCTCTCTTTTCAGATTGGGGAGATTTTGAGAATCGCATAGCACCCCCTTAAGACTCTGCCTTAGCACTTTTTTCAGTCATCCTGGAAGTGCAGATGCCAGATTTTAAATAGGTCTTACAAGAAACATGCAGAAACATTCACCTCGAGTGCAATATAGCTGTCAGTTAATAATATTTATAGCTTTTCATTATTAGAGTACTTAATAATGAGTACTCCCTATACGGTTTGGGACCCGGCTACCTTCGTGACTGCCTTTCCCCCTATGAGCCCGCACAATCTCTCCGATCTTCTGGGGAGGCTCTCCTCTCGTTCCCTCCAACATCACAGGTTCGGCTGGTGGGGACGAAGGAGAGAGCCTTCTCAGCGGTGGTCCCTCGGCTCTGGAACTCCCTCCCCAGGGAGATTAGGCTGGCCCCAACCCTGTCTATTTTTATTTAAAAACTTAAGGCATGGTTCTTTCAGCATGCTTTCGACTAGATAAGACACTACAGACCCCTTGACAACCATGCTGCTGTTTTGTATTTTATCTTCAACCCTACCCCCAACGTCATCTCAGGAAACCTTGGATTCCTCCGGCCAGGCACTTTAGAAGATAACCTTGTTATTATGCACTTTACTCTGACCCCCTTTACTCCCCTGACCTTTGATGGTTGAAGTTGATATTGATATTGTTTTAATACTTTTTATCTTGTTTTACGTATTTGTTAAAATTTGTGCCTGAATTCGTTTGCATTTTATATTGCTTGTTACTTGTTTTTATTGTCTTGTTTTATATTTTATCTTGTTTACATTATGTCCTTTGGGCTTGGGCCTGTGTTAGCCGCCCCAAGTCCCTTCAGGGAGATGGTGGAGGGATACAAAAATAAAGAATTATTATTATTATTATTATTATTATTATTATTATTATTATTATTATTATTATTATTATTATCATCATCATCATCAAGCAAGCAGTCTCTACTAGGGAACATGCCCAGCAGACTGAAAATTGCTAAGCCATTTCCTGTATCAGAAAATAATTATGATACATTTTAATTGGCACAAATTTGCCAGCTACAGTTCACAATTTATGAGCTCTTTGTTTTTGCTGAAACATACAACTATGGCTGCCATCGGACATCTGAGAAACTTGCAAAATCATGGAATTTGAGATATGCTGTCTACCCACTCCCCTTATTTTTGTATTCCATAATGCACCTGATCAGCTGCAACAAAAATTTTTGTGTCTTAAGTCTAGGAAAATGAAAAAGTGATCTATTCAAATTCTCCGCAAATGACCACTTTTTCCCCAATAAGAAGCAGCATGCTAAAAATACAATAAATAATAACTTGTCCATCCAGCATTCTGCACCTACAACTTCACTAGATATTGGTTCCTCATGACAAACAACAGCTTACCTTTTACAAAACTGACAAGTATAGGACCAAGTGAAGAAAGAAAACCTTCGAATCCGGCAACAAAAACAGAGCTACAAAAATTGACAAGAGCATGTAATTAATGTTAGGGTGTTTTCTGGAAATCAATTGATATTTACTTATATGGGAATAGCAGAAGATAAAAAAATGTCTAAAATGGAGATAAAACTATCATTTTTGGTGATTTAATTGATGCAATTAACATTGTGAAGAGGGGTAGTATTCACAAAGTATTAATGAACTGTTTTCACAATCTTTTGCTGATTCAAGTGTTTTCTCCATATAAATGAAAAATATATTTAAATTGTTCAACAGATGTTTCTTTCACAGCATGTTCCCCATTATTGCAGCATTTCTATATAAGGGCTTGAAAAAAAATTTAGTGGAGGGAACTGCAGGGGAAAGAGGAGAAATTCTGCTTGTGTTTCATTGGCCATCTGTCGGGGATGCTTTGAATGTGCCTTTCCTGCTTCTTGGCAGGGGGTTGGACTGGATGGCCCATGAGGTCTCTTCCAACACTATGACTCTATGATTCACCGTCTGTAATCAACAGCACTGTCCTAAAGCCATTCTTTCTCAGAAGTAAACCCAATTGAGTTCAATGGGTTGAATACAGACTTGTGTTCAGCAAAATGCTATTGAATTTGGACAAAGTGAACTTCAAAGTAGAGGAGGTAGTTTATTTTTCATTACTGTAGTTCATTAATACACCCGCCCCTGTAAAAAGTAGCTGGGGAAGAGAGAATCAGCAAAAATCACTTTTCTCCAGCAGTAAACCTTCATGACTCATTTTCAGGGAAACATGTCTGAATTTTTAACACCTTTCTCACTTTTGCATAGATTTGCAGTTTGTAAACCAGAATTACTTTCAACGCTGTTCTAGGAGACAAAGGCTTTTGTACACTTATCAGTCATTAAAGTGTGTGAAAAGGAAAATGAGTTAACTTAATTAATCATTTAACTTAATTAAATGATTAATTTAATTAGTTTATATTGATTTGTATAGATGAGCCTTAGTCAACTAAGCTTCTGACAAAGAAGCTCCTTTTAACCAAGTATTTCTAATTCTGGCCCAACTCTCTCCCCTACTTTTCTCCCTTGTTTTTTGTGTAGCTACAAAGAAATTGGATGATAATAAAGAAGGAATGGAGAAATACCGATTTTTGATGTCTGTGTTTTTGTGATTGATTCCAGCAATATGTCTCTAATAAGCAATGCAAGGTTGGGGACAGTGAAGGACATTTTAAAGTCAGACAACATATCCACAGGTCTTGTATCTATATTCAAACCCGACTAAACAAAACAAACTGTAGCCTCTCAGATGTAACTGTATCACAACTCCCATCAATTCTAATAATGATATCTAATATTGAGGAATATAGGTATTGTAGGCCACATAAAGGACATGATGGGATGGATTTACCTCACAGGCCTTGAGTTTGACACATGTGCTCTAGATTATTAATGTTTGTTTTTACTTGTGCAGAGCCTGCTTAGCCAGGTAATTTCATTTAATAAGTGCACATTGTGAATTTTTGATAAAAACCTGACTGAAACATGTTCAACTGCTCTTCTTATTTGTGGTGCAGGAACCTGTCCCTATTATTTCCATTTTATTTCTGCTTTTCATACAAGTTTCTGTTGAATACCCAGGAACACATTTGTTAACTGTCTGTAGTCAACTGAATTTCACCAATTTTCAGAATACAGTAGAGTATCGCTTATCCGTCATAAACTGGCGGGCAGAATGACGGATAAGTGAAACTGACTGATAACAGGGTGCGTGATCGCTCGTCCACCCTCCCTTCCTCGCTCACTTACCAGGCCAGATCCCAGCAGCAGCGACGGCAGCACTGGGATCTGGCAGGATGTGTAAGTGAGAGAGTGAGAGAGGGAGGGCCTTTGCCGCCCTCCTTCGCTCGCCCGCCCTCCGTTCCTCAGCTCCTTCGCCATGCCGAGTCCCGGCAGCACAGGGCCCGGCCTTGTGAAGGAGTGAGTGAGTGAGTGAGCGAGCACCTTTGTGTCCTTCCTTCACTCACCCGCTCCTTCGCCACCCGGCAGCACCAGGGCGTGGCTTGGCGAAGGAGCAAGCGAGCGAGCAAGGGAGGGCCTTTGCCACCCTCCTTCACTTGTCTGCCCTCAGCCCTCGCTCACTCACCCGGCTGGGTTCGGGCAGGACCGGGACCTGGCGGGGTGAGTGAGTAAGAGAACGAGCGGATTTGCCTCGGATAATACGGAGTGTCAGATAAGCAGAACTCGGATAAGCAGGACTCTACTGTATTGGAAAATGAACAGAATTTAGACATACCTTTCCCTTCTTTAGGGCAGTATAGACATCTTTATACTGCTGGTACTTCTCTAGCTCTGCTTTCACCAGTACTTGACGGATATGCATTACTTCTTCCACTGTGAGAGCCAGGCATTCCACCGGATAGCAAAACTCCTCCTGAAAACCAATATCCTCTTATTAATATGCATCTCACAATACCACCCAGCCACCAGTTTAGAATGCCAGCCACCTGGTTAGTCAGAAGGTTCACCACCTGAAACTGAAAGAGCATTTTCTGATCCATAGGCATCACGAATTTCAAGATGGCTAGGAGTTTTAATATGCCATCCTTTGTCATTTGTCAAGCCAATGTTAGGAACATCATATAAGCGATTTGATTCAGAAAGACACCAAAGTGTCACCTAGCCCTGAAAACACAGGTGATTATTTTCAAAGAAATTGTTCTGACACTTCGTGATGTCTAGAGCCACCTGAGAAATAGTTAGTAGCCCAATCCAATAGAAATCTTTATTCTGTGGTACCACATATGGGTGCAATATAATTATAAATATTTAGTATGATTAATGTCACACATAGATTTATTTTATTTGCATAGAGCTTTAATGACATTTAAAATTATAGCACAACTATTAATCCAACTTTTGAGGCATAAATGAGTATGTACAATATTAAACCTTCCTAAAGTTAGACCATCAATATTGCTAGTACCACAGAATAAAAAAGACACAATCCAAATCATCAATATTAATTGCACAGGTATAACTAAAAAACAGAAAATCTTATCTCCATCTTGCCATGAATGAGAAACAATGATATTTGGCGGTGGCAGAGTTTCAATTTAAGTTCAAGTCCAACTTATTAGCTCTCAGGAAAAACAGAGGGAAATCTCATTGTGAATGTGTGCACAATGCTGCAAAATTTAATACGCACATTAAATGCAGCATACTTCACTTTACATGGCTTTAAGATTATTCTGTCTTTTAGTTAGAAAAAATAATTCAGAATGCAGACCTTGTAAAAATGAGCATATAGGAGCCATCACATTTTGAAGGACTACTGTCTTACCCATCCAGAAATGAAACACACACAGAACTTCATCCTGCTCAAGATGCTCACAAAAACTACAATATGAGTTAAATATGCTTTTGCAACCACTAACATTTGTTCCAATTCAAGACTCTTTCTTTTCTAGAGAGATAAAATTCAATATGGCCAGCTCTGAGAGATGCTGTGCTTTAATCATAATCACACGTTTTTCTTTGTAACAAGTTTTAGAAAAGAAGAATATTTTCTAAAGTTTCCCTTGTTCCAGGTGAAGAACTTGCTATTTTCTTGGGCTTGCAAAACACTTTTAGACGTTTTTAAATACTGTAACCCCCGATATCCAATGGGATCTCAAATTGCCCTTCCAGGAATAGAAAGGACAAAACTGATTGCAAGATAGTGGATGTTTCTTCTGAAGAAAGTGGAGTAATTTCTGCAGATTATCTTTCACCTTCAACTCCTTATCATACTTTCTCAAAGGGTTCCCTACCCTACAGAGGAAACTTTAGTTGGGGGAGCAGCATCATAAATATGCAATTTGTTTTGGTTCCTTTCTTGAACATAGTTGATCATTTTCCCCTACTCTATTAAGTGGGGGAATGTGTTCTTACGTCCACAACTCATTTAATATATAAAACAGATATAAACGAAAGAGGAAAAATGTACATCTTGAGATGTTAATTTGATTTTTAAGGAATTACACAAGGGCAATCAAACTATAATGCAACATAAAATGAAAAAGAATGACTGGTTCTTGCAGGAATAAAATTTAAGATGTCAAAAATAGATTCTATATTTGTTTAATATTTTTATTACATCAAAAATCAGACACTAATCAACTAAAATTTATTAAAAGTAGCATTTTCCATCAATTGCATACACAATCCATACCAATCTCATGACTATTACAAATAACTGAGGGTACATTGTCCAAGACCTTTTCTCAGTTCTGTGATTCAGCAAAATCCAGCCAGCACAGTAAACTATAGAAAATTAGTATTTTCTGCATAGGAATCCATCTTGTAATGGTGACTCTAAAATGGCCTTAAAACTATAGGAAATATTTGGCTATATTTACCCAAAGCATAATACAATCTGCGGAGCAGTGAGGGACAATGCTGTGATTCTCAAGTGTGGTCCAAATGGCAAGGGACTTGTACATAATGCATCCCTCAAACTTTGAGTTTACTCTTGAAGTGCCTCCTTTTTGACATCTCCATGCTGAGTATGATTTTCTACAAAGGACGCCTATGTATGCATATGGACTCAATGTGAACGCAACACCCATGTGACCAAACCCATGCACTGGAGTTCCTCTAAAAGTGACCATGTTCAATGTGCAAATATTAAGGAGGGAGAGGTGACATTGGGACAAGGCTAAAAACACAGCCATTCTTCAATGAAGAGATGTCCTGTGTGCAAACTGTGTATGAACAGGGCTTAGGTTTTCATGTTCCTGTTTAATATTGGCCGGGATCCCAAACCCAAAAGGCTTACTCCTACAAGGCCAAAGCCACTACTGTCTTGCTTTTCTCCAAAAGTGGGTTTCAAAATATTTGTGACATTGGCAGTAGGGTCAGTTATTCAAAGGGAAGGTAAAGGACAAAAACTCTTAAATGAGCATAAGACAGTCTGTGGATCCTGGTTATTTAATTCCCATTGTGCCATACTTTTACACAAAGCCTTATAAAAAGTAATTAACACTCACTGTCATGTATTTAAAATAGATGCCAAAAGAGAGGGTGTATTCACTGAAATATATGAGAGCTAAGTAAAAGTACCACTAGGTCATTGTGCAATTTCTGTAATGTGAGAGTTTCTCTTCAGGAGCAATTTCTGTTGCTTGTGTCTTGGGTTTTTTTCCAACCAAGAGTTAGATATACCAGGATTCTTCTTATATATGTACTTGTTCAACGCTTTTCTACATATTTAATGAGTTCAAATGCTATCTAGAATGACTGTGGACTTTAGTAAAATTGTTAAGGCTCATAATCTAGCTCCGTCCTACACTCCAACTAAAGTCTACCTACTTTAAATAATAGTTTTTATGAGAATGGATCCAAGCTTACTTAATTTGGAACTGATGCAGTCCCCAAAGGACCTTAGAACAGATATGGGTGTTGCTGGTCCTATCTGTAAAGACAGCAGACTTGGGCCACTGATGTTCCTCTTACGTATCTTTAAATTATGAACTCAGTTCTAAAACCTCGTGTTTGATCAAACCTTGTTTTATGGTTGGCATACACATGCATACAAAGCAATTCTTAATTGTCACAATCTGATCAAACTGAAACTTGGTCGTTTCAGAAATAAGTTAATTTTAATCTATAATAATTTTTTTTTGCTGAACTAGCATTCTACTACTTCTTTTCTTCTGTGATCTCAAGGCTCCAAAGATTGAATATTCTGAGAAGTCCTTCCTTATTTTCTTGTGATGTTGCATTTCGAGTTTGCTGCCCTTCCTCTTGTGATATTGATTAGGGAATCTACACATGCAAAGAAAATTCCTACAAGTGCTGAAATCAATTTCAATCAGAATCTAGCAAGCTCTTGTCATGTCTTAGGACTCTCTCATTCACTAGAGGGAGATAATGACTTACAGAAAGGTTTATAAAGCCAACAGTAGAAGGCAAACCTTTGAAGGTTTCCACTGGTTGTTAAATGTTCTTTCAAGGAGATAATAGACAGTCCTCACCACCCCAAACAGGGCTGCTTCAAAAGGATGGGAGCTAAGCTGAGAAGCTGTATGTATAGTTGCAAAAAGTGATTTGAGGGTCATCCTTGGAAAGAACCTGGAAATCTGAACAACAGACAGGAAGTAGAAAAGGGAATGCTGAACATGAACAACAGGCTTATCTGACACTTTGGATAATGTAACTACGTAGTTTCAGTAACAAGTTCTTCAAGATATAGGGAACCCTGTTCAATAAAGTTAGCTTGGGACACAGAATATGTTTTCATCTAATCCTTTAAAAAGCAAGCAATGTCCTGCTCACTGGAAGTGAAGAATATTTGAAGAAAGCCTTTCTCTCATCCTGGAAACAAACTACCATCATTAGACAAGCAAACAAACGAGGATTAAGTTGTTAAATTTAAAGTAATGCAGTGAATATGGTTATGGAATCTTTGTCATATGCTGAAAAGCTTGATCACAGACTAGACTGTTAAGCACATATGTTAAAATAGATAGAAGTTTTCAGCAATATTAAATGACACTGACTCAAAATATGACAATTTGAAGAATCTGCTTTAATAGTGTATAGATTTTCTTCAAAAATATGACTGCCATTTATTTCCCCTAGGAGGCACTACTGTACAACTGATAGGTATTTACTTGCTATAATCAGTCTTTCTGGGCTTATCCAGACAAGCCAATATTTCTATTAAATGTTGGATTATTCTGCTTCTTGATGCTTTGTGTTTCCTTGTGGTGGCTGTTCCTGCTCCTGTATTGTGACTTCATTAACTCTTTTTTCTTGCTTGAGATGTAGCTATCTGTGATGTGGATGGGATTTTCTTCCCTCTCGCTAATGCTCCATTCACAGTATGGCCCTTCTTGGTCTGCACATTTATTTATATACACACATATAAAATATTGTTATAGTTGTATGGCAGAAGTACCATAGCAGTACCATTGTTTGCCACTTTAGTACTATAATTGTAGAATGTACAAGGAAAAGAAAGTATCAGACTATGAATGCAGAGCAGATGAAGTATTTAATCTGTTAATTGGGAATGTAATGAGAGCTCAACCTGTGTAAGATTATTATGACAAATTATTATGTTGGCAAACCTTGTTCATCTGCTTTTCATGAATGTGGAATTTTTTGTGAAGTATTCTATTTATAGTTCTTGCTCCAATTTTACCTTAGTCTAAACTCAAGAACTGAAGTAATAATACATTTGTCAAATTACATATTTCTCCCAGTGACCAATATCAAGCTACCATCCAAATTAATGTGACAGTAATGTCAAAATGTAAGAATGTAGTTAATATTAATGTAAATAAGTACACAGGAAACTTCATAAATTTATTAACAAATCAAATAATCAAGAGTGTCTTTAGATTATTTTTTTAAAGAATGAGATTATTTTTAATGGCTAAGAAAGCCCCAAGTTTTGACCAGGATCAGAAAAATGTATAATATCCATCACAAATGTCAAACATGTAAGGAATTCAGAATTATGACCCTCATATCTAACTGGAAAACTCCTGCCTCTGATTGAGCTCATTGGATTGATTCTCCCAGTCATATATTGAATGAATTCAGTCAATGAAGTGCCAAACAATTACTCTCATAAGCTAATTCTTGGGAAATAATTCCTTTGGGGCTGTATTTAGCATATTACATTGACAAATGAGCTTAAGGCTACTGAAATGCAATTTTACTCAAGATCACAAGCTGTACTCAAGTTAAAATCATATGACAAAAATACTTGATTTCTTCTTGAAGAGAAGTCTGGAAAGTGTATTATTTTATACATTAACCTCAAGCACCTTGAAGAATTGGCTTCAAAATCATAGCCTCTTGAGTTGAAGAGACAAAGGCCACTCTATTGACCTAAAGTGTTGGAAAGTACCCTTTCTCTAAAAACCTGAATTCTTTTACTCTCTCTCTCTCAGTTCTAAGCAGCTCTTTAATGCCTTTTTGGCACAGAACAAAGGGACAAAAAAGTGAACTGCCAATTTCTTATGAAATTGCAAGACATTCAAAGCACCATGCCGGCGGCATTTTGTTCCCCCCATTATACTTATGTGCTGTCGGAAAACTACTTTCAATTAAAGCCAATTGACAGAATGTGCTTTACCGTCTTTTCAAGAATAATCTTTTCTTGTACTTAGTGAATCAATACTGTAATGCGATCGCATGCTGCTTGGAATTCTTTTTAACCAAATATATATTTGAAATGCAGGGAACATGAAAATAATACATTAAAGTGTTATGAAAGCAAATATTGGTTTCATTTTCTGTTTGCCATTTGTCTATGAAAAGATCTTGTCATAAAAGTACAGTAATTTCATCAGTATATTTAATAAGAAATTGGTTGAACACAACATTTAAAATCTGAATTGGAAAGTTCAGAATAGTCTCCTTCCAGAGGTTCCATTCAGCTAAAGTCTTGATTCAAATTTTCATACAGTTTTAGGTTGTTATTGTAGTTGGCATTTCATCACAGCAAACTTTTTAGGCTTTTCAATCCCCTTTGTTTGGAGTTGCTTTAATCTGTACCCTTAAACCAATGGTAAAAATAATCTGCCACGTTACTTACAAGTGATCTGGAACTCTGTTTTGTGGGAGGCAGGAACTGTCGTACATTGGTTGGTGTTTCCTTTTCAATAGAATGGCGTCTCTGAGGTTGCTGTCTCCTCTCCGGCTGTGGTGTGGAGGATATCGGCAAGAATTTCGGAGGCACTACAAATTCAAGCAGCATTAGTTAGTTCCAGTTTATCTTCACTATTAGTGAGGCATTTTAAGAAGAAGATTAATAAAACAAAAAGCTGAAGTACAGGTAACTCAACATTATTATTCTGAGGCTACTGTGATGCTCTGAAAAAATGAGGTCTTGAGTATAATTTGGCATGCCATGGTAATGGAGGTATCAGGTATCACGTTGTTAAGGCCCTCCATCCATCCCAATTGTCACTGCCCTGGCCTTATGCCTAGGCCCATAAACAGACGAAAGGCTTTCCTTTATCCCGACACCTTCTGAGAGAAAGAAGATGCAGTATCTGCTGGAATCAATCCCCTCCCATATTGCCATCTTCTTTTCCTTTTGTGCTAAGTCTGAATTAGATGTTTACCATCCCCTCCAACAATTTTAACCTAATTTTAGAAATGTTTTAATGAGATTTTAAGGATTTAATATGTTTGAAATTATGTGTATTGTATCACATTTGGTTTATTTGAGTTGTTTTGTCATTTACTGAGTTGTTTTTTATCTGTTTGTATATTATTGTTGGCACTGAATGTTTGCCACTGTATTTGTTGTAAGCCCTCCTGAGTCCCCTCGGAGAGATAGGGCGGGCTATAAATAAAGTTTCATTCATTCATTCATAAACCTGATGGCAATTAACCATTTTGCTGTTCTTTTACTTATAAAATGCTTTGTAAACTGATGGCACTATATTTTCAAATACATAAATAAATATACGATGATGCTTATAGTGGTTGCAATAATAATAATAATAATAATAATATCATCATCATCATAAATATATTATTGTGGCCATGAATTCTTCTTGTTAAATAAAGTTACATCACAACAGTGCAAGTTAAGTACAGAATTGTTCATCTAGTTTAAAAATAATCCTATAAAAATATAGGTTTAAAGCTAAAATTCACTATGCTCTTTTAAATCAGAAACTAATTAGACATAGACTCAGAAAAAATAGCTGGATATATTTCCAAAATCCAGCTAGGAGGCATATACTATTATATACTATATACTGTTATATACTGTAACAACTCCGTAAGTTACCTGTAGCAAAGTGTTTATTTCTTTGCTCAATATACTTCACAATAAAAGCTAAAACTATCAGAATACTATTCTATCTCCTCATCGCTTCTGATGTTTTTATCAAGAAGGGATGAACAGGGTGAAGTCCCTGAAGGAAGGAGTTCGCCATTGCCTTCCTCGGAGGCTAAAAGAGTATGACTTAGCCAAGGTCAGCTTTGTTCTGCTCAGAACCAAGTCTCACCTGTTTACCTTATAATACAGTGGAACAGGCTGTCTCCTTCTTTGGAGATTTTTAAATGGAGGCTAAATGGCTACCCATTGGAAGTGTTTTGTAATCTTTTCCAAAACTCTATGATTCTAAGATTACGGCTAGCTAGACTTCAGGTTCCATTAGATACAGTCGGAGTAGTCAGTGGTAAGAGATCATGGGAGATGTAGTCCAATAACATCAAAAGGGAAATGGAATTTTAACCTGGTCCTAGACCTTCCAGCAAAACAAGTAACTTTTCCATTAGTCTGCTCTACCCTAATTCTCTGGTCATCTGAATCTCCATTTAAGTGCACAAGCCAGTTATCCCCCATTTGATATATCTGCTTGACTTGGTTTGTACTGTAATAATCAACATGATCTTTATCTTTTTCAGTGTCAAGACTCTTACCCTTTTTCCCAGATGTCATCTCTGGAAATGTATCTTCCATTTGTGAGGGAGAGATACTACTGCTACTGGCTGATTTGTGTACAGATTCTTCCTAAAAGTTAAGAACAACAATAAAGATACTTAGAAATCCTGGCAATTTATTGCCCCGTTCAATTCTTACAAAATGACAGAAAATCTAGAAGCCAAATATAGTATATTGATCTAATTCTAATAGCTATAGTAATTCTAACCCTTTAATTATTTGCAAACTGACAAGAGCAGGATTTTTCATAGCACGGTTCATATATTAGCAACATACATGGATAATAAATATATTGCTATATGACAAAAACTCTCTAAGATAAGTAAGCAGTGGAGGATATTACACATTCTATCTCCTCCCCGATTATCACAGCTTGCATTGCTCACCCTGCTTTTAGAAGGAAGACTGCTTTTCTCTTTCTCAGTCTCCCTCATATTCAGATTCTCATTATCCCCCCCCCCCCCCCCCCGCAATTTCTGGCTGCCTACTGTTCCTTCCTTTTTTCTCCCTGGCTGGCATAATTGCTTCCTGACAGTTTTGCAAATCAAAACAAAACACAATGCTTCAAAAACTGCAGCTAGGTTCTAATTTTAATTGAAGCAAACATCCCCAGAGTGGGAGTGATAGCAATCGCGTACCACTGTTGGAATACAGGGCCTATTATTATTATTATTATTATTATTTCTTTAAAATATTTATAAACTTTGTTGTGTCTTTTTCAACTATACAATTCTATACTTATTATCAAAATTTTACAAAAAGCGCCTTGCAGCACAGTAATATAAACAGAAATTGAAAGAAACAATACAATAACATATATGGTCAATAATATTAAGGAAGCTTTTGGAATGGCAAGAGGTGGGCAACCTCACTTCAATGGCAGCTTTGTTGTCTGCCCAACTGCAAGGGTGGTTTCCAGGTAAATCATCAACTAAAATCTTGTGCAAATATACCCATGGGCAATGCACTACTTCTCTTGTTAGTGCACTGTATATGTGCTGCCTCTCATGTTTATGTCTTGTGAACGGCCGTAAGGCCCTAAATTTCAACTGCTGATAGATAGTACCACTGTCTTTAGCAACTGCTAGGAGGGGAGTTGATGTGCTGATTTTCCAATAGGGACTCAGAGGGACATCTCTCTGAGTCTACCCAACCTGTTTTAAAAATTAAAAATGTCCTCCAATTTCCTATAGTGCAAAGAAATGAATTTTTGTAGCAATGTGAACTTCTTGGTGGTTGCTACCAGTCTCTGGAAATCCCATACTAGAGAGGTAAAACTGGTCCCTTCCTTGCTCTCTTTCTGCAGGTAGTGCAGATATGGTTTTGTTTTGGCAGATCTTTGAAGAGTGACTGACTACTCAAGGGGATTGGGACGTATATAATGTGCTGCACACCAGGTCTCTGGTATCCACATGGATCTGATTCTAGGACACCTCCCTCCGAAGATATCAAAAATTTGTAGATACTGAAGACTCTTTATATACAGTGGGGTAGTATAATGGTGTCCTTTATATAAAATGGCAAAAAACCCCATAAGGTTTCTTTTTGGATTTTTTTTCAGGGAAGAATATTTTCAAGCCATGGCTTGTTGCATTTGTGGATACAAAATATTGTTTGTTTTTATATTTTATTGTATATTGTTTGTAAAAATATTGTATATTTTTATTTCATTGGTAATGTAATCAATAGGAACATTTTTAGCAAAAGTTTTTGGGGATTCTTGAAGGTCTCAAAATGATATAAAAGTTGGTCCTCAAGCCATCTGTGAGACACACTTGGCTCACTTTTAGAGCTCCAGAGGGATTTCTGACTATGGTCAGAATTCGGCTAGAGACACCTGCATGTGTAAACATTCCTTATGGATGCAGGTATCATTTATTTTTTAGCGCTGTGCATATCGGTATTCCTTTCCTTCCTAAATAATTCCCAAAGCTCCTCTCTCAACATACTGTAAAGCTCCAAAGGAATAGCATAGGTCTTTTCCATTTTCCAGGATAATGTATTTTATTTACAAGAATGATGTACATGTGCAAAACATACAAACTTCACTTTACACCAGAAGTATGATCTCTGTTTGTCTGTTGGCATTGAATGTTTGCCATATATGTGTTCATTGTAATCCGCCCTGAGTCCCCTTCGGGGTGAGAAGGGCGGAATATAAATACTGTAAATAAATAAATAAATAAACTCTCAGTTCATACAAACTTATTTGCTTGATGTTGTCTCTGTAGAATTATCTCTGGTGGTGGACAGGTATCCTTCAGGTCACCAGTTCAAGGCCTAACTTCGGCAAGAAACCTGACACTGTTTCAGTGCAGAGCTTGGTTTTCAAAAATGGAACTGGCATTGGATTATTTAGCTTAAATAACTGACTGGGATGAATAATCTTGTGTTTTTCCAAAATTGATTCATTTTTTGTGTTATTTAGGAAAGGGAAACAGAATATAAACAACCTATTTTCAAACAATAACTTGAAAAATAAGTAGTAGTAAAATAGAAAAAACAACAAGTATATATTGTGAGAAGAGGCATATGCTACTTGACACCTTACCTCCGAATCTGAGCTATCCAGTTCAGCCAGAGTAGGAGCTTTTAAAAGTCTCTTCCGTTGTACCATCATCATAGTAGTACCAATGCCATTCACCTTTGATTCAGATGCTAAGCTGCCATTGACTACACAGCTTTCTGGCATTTTTTTCTTAGCCTCTGGTGTCGATACATCTAGGGGTAAAAGCAGAAATGCTTGTGATGGTAGAGACTGGATATTATCCACTTAAATCTTTTTCTAGCTTAATATATAGATACCACAATTGTAACACTTATATATCTTGTTTAGAAAGTACAGACACTGGAGTGTAATACAGATGTGATAATGACAGCAGGATCACTATTTAAACTGAAGTGGTGAACATGTGAGTTTCACAAAGGTATTTAATTCAAATTATATAATTGTACTTCTAGCTGACAGCAGCCTCATCTACACCACCATATAATGCAGTTTGAACTCCATTATATGGTCAGTGTAGAATCATATAATGCAGACTGAATTGCATTGAACTGGTTTATATGAGTCTGCACTGCCATATGATCCAGTTCATTCAGTATTATAATGGCAGTGTAGATGGGGCCAGCATTAAATTGGGAAAAAACAGGAGTACATTTAAACTATCATGCCAGATTGACTTTTTTTATCCTTTTCCGATTTATGGCTGAAGTCTTATTCAGTTGTACAATTCTGATTCTTCTTCCCTAGAGAAAACTACTAGGCCCAGCAGTCTTATATTCCAGATAGTAAATAAACAAAAAAGTTTACAGTGTTCCCTCACTACTTCGCAGTTCGCTTTTTGCGGATTCGCTGTTTCACTGGTTTTCAATAAACTCTAAAACAATATTATAAATCATAAAAAATTACAATTTACAGCCTAAGGAAGGGAGGAAGGAGAAGCTGAAGGGAGAGAAAAGGAGCCCAAGCAGCAAAAGGAGGAGAAGGAGGCGATTTATCAACACATGATTGGTTGATAAAGACTTAAAATAGTGTATAACTACTAAAATCATGTATAAATATATAGCATCCCTACTTCGCAGATTTTCACTTATTGCGGGTGGTCATCTCTTTATTTTTTTCCCCTTATATTAATGAATACAGATATTTTCTTTAGTTAGTGAGTTTTTGTACATTTTGAATGTCCCATTTGGGGACATTTCTTAAAGAAAACATTATCTTTTGCATTAAAATTGTTTAGTTTTCATGATGGTGTTTCCTTTGTCTGCTGGGAGAATGATGATTTCTGGATCTGAATTGAGGTCCTCTGAATTAAGACATCAATTCAGATCCAGAAATCATCATTCTCCCAGCAGACAAGGGGAACGCCACAGTAATCATGAAAACAGAACAATGCAAAGAAAAAATTAGACAACTCCTGGATCCCACAACATACAAAAAACTAAAACAGGATCCAACCAACAAAATCACCAGAAAAAGCAACACTTTGATCAAGAATTCCTCAATTAAACTATACACCAACATCTATGCAAATCAGAAGCTCTCCCTCCTAGGCTTTATGGATTCTTAGCCCTGTCATAGGAAATTTTTTACAAGGAACACTTTGAGAAACAAGCCCTGGAAACAGCACAAAAAAAAGCCTACTATATGGTTCAGATATGTGGATGAGACTTTCACCATTTGGAGCCATGGAGAAGAACTAAACAAGTTCCTGGACCACATCAACAATATTCACCCAAACATCCAATTTACCATGGAAAAAGAAAACAAAGGAAAACTACAATTTCTAGATGCCCTAGTCATCCATAAACCAAATCAACAATTGGGCCACACAGTTTACAGAAAATCTACAAACACTAATAGATACCTACTTAAAAACTCCAACCATCACCCAGGTCAAAAAAGAAACACAATTAAAGCCCTGGTAAATCGTGCAAACAGGATCTGTAAACCCCACCTCCTCCAATTCACTGGTACAAATCCTTGGGCCCACCCAGGTAATCACATATGGGAACTTACTTTTAAGAAGACTGATTAGGTATGTTGGTATCAGTGACTATTAAACTATGTTGTCTTACTAAATCATAATAAAATAATGCAAAACCAAATTGGAATTGACTTTTCTTCTAGACAGATACTTACATATAATAACAGAGAAATCTTGTAGCATTTTCCTGAGTAAATTATTTCCTTATAATCTTTCATGGACTCCAATCTAACTCTTCAGTACAGTATTGCACTTGCCAAATTCATAATGAAGAAAATACATTATATATGAACACAGCCAAGCATGTAACCATATGGTGTTTGCCTTCAAGATCTGCTTTAATAAGCATACAGAACAGATGCCTGGGGTGTGGTATAATTTACTATTTGTCAAGAAATATAAGCAGTCTGGAGATGGCAGATTTTTAAAGAAAACATTTTACAATTTTATACATTCTTTTTGCATATTAAGAATGTAAGACTGCCTAAGTAGAAGTAACATATAATGTGTGTACAATTACGGTTGTCTCTCCATATTTGCAGGATAAGCAATTGCATATTGATTATTTGTAGATTCTTGTATTTTTCTGTCATCTTTGCTTTTATCTATACACAGATAAAAATATGTTCTCTTTAGGCATTTCTAGGTCCTCCATCACAGTCTTAATTCAACACTTAAGGCACTGTATTCCCCTAGATCCGTAATCACACTGTAAATATGTAAAGTATATTTGAATTTCAGGTGCAATTACCAGAGAGGAGTTTCTATTAAAATACCTGGGGCATACTTCAGAGTAGAAGTGCAATGCAACTGCAATACTAATCAAACTGCAATACCTTTGGTTTGGTTCTAGATGACCAAAAAGCTGAATGGAAATAAGAGTAATAGCTTCATCCTTCTTTTTGACAAAATACTGCACTCCATGCTAACAATGGGAACCCAGTGCAGGCTTAAATATTACCTTACTGGGTAAAATAGTTGTTTTTCTTCATTTAAATTATCCTCGGGCTTTGGATCAAATCTATTTTAGGGGAAATTTCAGTTCAGATTGTCAGTCCCCTTACTTATTATGATGGTTTCACTATGGGGCTAGAGCATAAGAGGTCAATTAGTCTACCCACCTTCAAGACCCTCTCACTTGTGGTCAAAATTCCTGATTTAGCTAATTAGCTTAATATCAGGAATTGTACACTGACATTAGAGAATGTTTGCTTAATTCCCACAGTTTCTGCATTCACTTCCCTGTTGGTGTATAGAAAGCTCAAATCATGAGAGTTATTATTTCCTTTAAAAACAGAAGTCCCCAGTGATGAATCTGTTAAATTATTAATGGCTGAAGCTTCTGTGAAACATCAAAATGATAAGTAGCCTATCTCAACCATTACAATATCAATTGAATAAGTGAATTAATTGAATAACTGCCTCCAGTTCCAGACTGGGAAAATATTTCATCTACAAACCATGGGACCAGCTTTCTAGTAACAGGTCTATTAGGGGATCAAACCAGTCCCCTCATGTCTTATGACCTAAATCTTCTGACTGAATCAATAATGATGTTTTTAAATTGCTGATTGTGTTTTTAACCCATGTTTGATTGGGCTTGTCCCCATGTGAGCCACCACAAGTCCCTTTGGGGAGATGGTGGCGGGATACAAAAATAAAGTTATTTATACTTATTTATTTATTTATTGTAAGTTAAAGCTAACTATAAAATGGCATTTCTTGTAAGATGAATGCCTCTTTTTCTCTTTCAGCACTTTAATACAAAATTTTAATCTTGATTTTCTCCCGACCTCTTTAAAGTGCCGAAAGGAGATTAAAATATTAGTTAGGAACAATATATAAATACAAGGGGCAATGGTACTGGAAGGTATTGAGGCAAATACACTTACTGTAATGACATTTATTGATAAATAAGAAAATTGCTACCTAACATTTTCCATGCTCCACCTCATAGATATTATTAATAGCTGGACAAAATTAAACTACCTACAAATTGGTAGACATTGCCAGGTGAGTAAGTTTTTCCTCTTGCTACAGTCTATCTGAGGCCCGCCAAAATCAAGTACAGTAGAGTCTCACTTATCCAACATTTGCGTATCCAACGTTCTGTATTATCCAACGCAGTCTGCCTTTTAGTAGTTAATGTTTTTGTAGTCAAATGTTTTCAATACATTGTGATATTTTGGTGCTAAATTCGTAAATACAGTAATTACTACATAGCATTACTGCGTATTAAACTACTTTTTCTGTCAAATATTTTGTATAACATGATGCTTTGGTGCTTAATTTGTAAAATCATAACCTAATTTGATGTTCAATAGGCTTTTCCTTAATCCCTCCTAATTATCCAACATATTCACTTATCCAACGTTCTGCCGGCCTGTTTATGTTGGATAAGTGAGACTCTACTGTAAAATGATTTTTTCATCAAGTATCTTTTCTTGGTAAAGGAAATAGTTAAATGGAATTCACTTGTGCAGAAATTATTGGTAGATCATAAGGAGTGCGATATTTGACTCTTTCTCCTAAATGTATCTTCAATAGTTACCAATTTCCATACTGATGATTTTTGTAAAAATTCAAATAGAATTGAGTTGCAAACAAAGGTATGTAAATTCCTCAATAGCCACCTCTCATCTTATGTTAAGGGCATAATGATGAATTGCAGTACTGTGGACAAACTGCAGACAGAACAACAATATGTTGTGAAACTCCTGGTCTTGATTCTGTCTCCTTGATCAGACAGATTTTCTTGATCTTCAGATATTTTTGCCAATTAATAAACATACATGTCACCTTTCAGTTGATATTCTAAGCTCTTTTAGTATTGTGAACACTGGAACTGGGCAAAGCATTTGTAAACTCTATGCAGACTTTGAAAGAATGAAATTTCCCTACTAGTAGCCTTCTATCATATTTCTATCTTAACTGCTGTTCAAAAGATTCACTTCTCTGCACTCAAGATCATTTTGGTTGACTGTCCATTATCTTAAAATCCCGAAAGCCGAAATATTCCATAAAACCATGTTCACATGGGTCGCTGAGATAGTGGCACTTTTACCTTCTGATGGTTCAATGTACTTTTTTCTTGCACAAAATTGAGAAAAACACCTTTAGGATATGTGTATAAGATGTATATAAAACATAAATAAATCTGGGTCCCATCTCCAAGATATCTCAATATGTATATGCAAGAATTCAAAAACCTGAAAATATCCAAAATACAATACAGTTCTGGTCTAAATAATTTTAGGTAAGGGATACTCAATCTGTATCAGAAACCTTCCAAACCCAACATAAACACCTTACTTGTATTTTTCAAGTGCTTTGAAGTCTTGTCTCAACTGAATTTTTAGTCTATGGTTCCTGTTTCTGCCTTTCCCATGATTATTGCTAGTTTCAGTGACCCAAAAGTGTATTTTCTCATTATAATGCTTTTTGCCTCCTGGAATCACCTCCCTGCTTATCTTATGAGGGACCACATTTCTTTTCTCCTTCATGTTTTCCCACCAAAATAAACCTTTTTCATTAGGACTCTGACTTTATCAAAGCCTCATTTCATCAGTGTTTAAAAAACACCGTTTTCCCTGTATCCTGAATCATAATTTCAACTTGTGCTAATCATGTGATATGCCGTTTCTTTCCTCACAAAATTATTTCATAAAACTTCCTCAATGTGGTTCCAGAAAAGACAACTCAACCCAAAATTCAGACATAATCACATTTCTATGTCAACTACATGCCTATTGTGAAAGTATCTTCTTGACAAAGAGGAAAAAATAAAAAGTTCTTCATAGATCATTCAAAGCCAAAGCACTGTTTAAATTTGTTACTTGCTACATTGTACCAAACACAATGTGCTTATATAAAAGACTATTGATATGTCAAATATATTTACACTATTAGAAAGCAAAAAATATTTATTTAAATTACTGTTTAAGACCACAACATAAAAACATGGTATGCTCTTATGTTTGTATCCTTCTTCTCCCAACTTTTTCATATAAATTCCACTTCTGTTTTGATTTATGCCTGTTGCAGTACCTTGCCTAAATGTTTAAATCCTTCTCATGATAGTTAGAGCTGTGAGTGAAGCTTAGCACAGCTGGATGAAATACAAGTGCAGATGTAACCCTGTAGACCAGTGGTTCTCAACTTGTGGGTCCTCAGGAGTTTTGGCCTACAACTCCCAGAAATCCCAGCCAGTTTACCAGCTGTTAGGATTTCTGAGAGTTGAAGGCCAAAACATCTGGGGATCCACAGGTTGAGAACCATTGCTATAGACCATGGTTAAATTTTAATTTTAATGGAGTGGTAATTTAGACGTGAAAGAGAAAGCAAAATATATAATGTTACAGCAGGGGAGGGAATAATGTGCTTTCAAGATGTTTCTGAATTTCAATTCCTAGTCTTCCTCCCTACTGACTAATGCTCGCTAGGTCTGCTGGAGCCATATTCCAGCTACATCTGTTAGTATAATTTATTTTATTGAACTTTAATTAGAGCTTACAGCATGCCTAATATTTATGGTTTTAACTTGGTTTTAACTTTCATATTGTATGTTTTATTGGCTGTAAGCCGCCTTAGGCCCTTGATTGGGGAAAGGCGGGATATGAATTTCTTAAATAAATAAACATCTGAAGCGCTGTACAATGCCTATCCATACCATGCAGGGAACTTCAAACTATGCCTAGTAGATCTAGCCCAAGAATCAAAGGAGTTTTCATACCACATTATAATAAATGATTACACTGCTACAGAAGGCTAATAGAAATACTCGAATGAATGGCTCGTGAATAAATACAGAAAAAATAGTTTAAGGAGGAGGCTTTCATTAAATATATTGTACACTGGTATTGTTCCCATCTGACTGTACATATGTCTGTCTGTCTTTCTCAGATGGCACTTACATTAATCTTAAAATTTTCAAACTATGATTTGGAAAGTGATTTCTAGGTTTCTTCCTCACATGAAAGTTAAACAAACAAAATGGGATGGAACACATTTTACACTGATCACAATAACCACGTCAGGTGCTCTAGCACTTTTTACCTGACAAGTCAAAACTGTAAGACATGCTAAGAGGCCGGATTGCTGGAAAAAAAGAAAAGAAAAAGAAAGAAAGATGACAAAAAGAAAAAACAATTCCATTGTTAAGGAAGTAAAAAAAATAGATGGTTAGTTTCAGGAGAGACACATTTCAAAGTCTAACATAAAGGCCAATCTAAATCTGAAATGCACCTGACACTTTTTCTTTACAGCTGTAAAGGTGTAAGTGTAAACACCACAACATCATCACTGGACAATGCAAACTGATTTGGTTGGATCCATTCAGTGTTCCTCGAATAGAAGAATTCATTCCATTTGTGGAAGACACCTACAGATTGTGGAGGCTCCCATTTCAAGAAGTTTGAGAGAATCAATCTTTCCTGATTTTGCCTTCCCCAAGCATCCCTTGCATCATCTCTGATAATATTCTGGAAAGTCCTTCAATCCTTCAAATAATGTTTTTTTAGAGACCAAGGGGCAAAAAAGGAACCAGCAGATACATCCCTTCTCCTGCTTCTCTTGTGGGAGTGTTCACTTGGTGAACAATTCTGTACACTTCTGTATCCAACATCTGGATCCTAAACATACATAGTTGGAGGTAACAGCCCATGGTGGTATTAATTCCATATGCAGTCTATAAAAGGCCCTTTTTGTGGCATTCTAAACCCAGGTAGTATAATATTTATAAGATTTTTTTTATTGCTTGCACAGTTATTATTTCTGTATTATACATCTCCCTCTGCTGTTGAGAGTGGTGCTGGAGTACAGCTGTCCAACATAATGGAGATATACCCAAGGCAAAAAAAGTTTTAAATAGCATTCTGCCTGTATACACATAATCTTTACATCATTAAGGGCCTTTTTGCACTCTGCATGCAGGACAAATACCTTCCAAGTTGGCTATATATTACATATATTCCGGTAAGGTCTACTTGGCACATGACATTATGTTTCTGCAACATCATCCATACACATGGTCAGGAAATTCTGACTGGTGGTAGGTTTTTGTGGCATATACACATAAGAAAACAGATGTGCATGTATTTTCCTTGTGACTTTGTACAATACATTTTCTATTTGAAAATTATATTGAGGTAGGACATTCGTCATGTTCCAAGTGGCTCTGAATATGCTTAGGATCACTAGAAAAGTAAAACAAAACACAAAACTCACAAACATAGAGTAGATAACTTCTTCTACAGTTACAAAAATACATGAGGTGGGATGTGGAGGGAAAAAAAGCTGTACAGCACAAAATTTCTGTGATCTAAAACATTCACACAATTCTGAAAGCTATGAACTATATTTCATTTAACAAAAAACAGCATGTGAATGAACTTCAGCCATCTCTCTACTTGTTAAAAGCTGTAATTTATTTTTATCTGAGATACAAAAGTGTAGCCATCACAAAATATTTTAAATAAATTTTAAGTCAAAATGTAGGCCAAAGGGGGAAAACTGCAAGCAAGCAGTTTTCACTCTTTGGAACCGAAAGAGATACACCCTGGGTTAGTTTAAAAGGTGTCAATGACATTAATATAGTACTTTCCCTGAAGGTTTAAGGGCCTTCACATATATCATTAATGTTTCTTTCCCCCCCAATAAGGGTATAATTATAACTTATGCAAGGAAAACATAACTTATTTTGGCATGTAAATGTAAAGTTATTGTGGTGGTTATTGAAGTGTGGTTTCATTAAATGATAGCATATCACATGGTTCAAGTGCTGATTTCTTGCATATCTCATGCTACTGTCTTGTGCTTTACTCAGATAGCAATGTGTTGTACCACATGCCAGTTGCTTGCAGGATTTATATTTTCTTAAAATGAATTAACCAAAAGTAATTATTCTTGTCACTTTTAAAATCACTACTAGGATGGCACCAGCAATCCTCCTTTGGATGAGAAAACCATCTTATAAAGCAATATTTCATGCTCTGTTTCACTCATCAATTTTTACAGCAATGCTGGGAGGTAGCTCAGCATTAAATTGAAATCACAAATGGGGAACTGATAGTGGCTCAATTCAAGTTGCCCAGTTGTCCAGCTGAGAATAGATTTCAAGTAGATTATACTAGATCTCATCTAAAAAGTCTTATACGAGGGTTTTAAAAAGGACAAAGTATAGGATAAATCATTTACCATATGCAGCTGAAAGACACATTCCAATACTACAATCTCATGTAATCCCCATTGAAATTTAGGCACATTTCATATAGATAAATGTGTTTGAAAAGTACTGCTCCAGTAAATTCCCCGCTTGTGTCCTCAGCTCTTCCCCCTTCTCCCTTCCTGCAGCGTAGCCAAAACGCTGCGCTGCCAGCCACGCCCCCATTGTTGGAAACGGAGGAGAGAGGCGGCAAATTTACTGGGGCAGACCTTTTCAAATTCATTTATCTATATGAAACGTGCCTAAAATTCAATGGGGATTACATGAGATTGTAATATTGGAATGTGTCTTTCAGCTGCATATGGTAAATCATTTATCCTATACTTTGTCCTTTTTAAAATCCAAAACGTAACCTACTTTCTGGATAGCCCTCATATAAGGTAGTTGATTAACAATGGTGACCTCAACATTGCAGCAATACAGAATTTTAAATGGTAAATATCTAATTTTATATGTATAGATATTTAATAACAGAAATGGAAACTGCTGATGTCAAAATTGTGCATTGTTAGTGCATAACACAGTGTATGTAAATATTATTTGTAAGCCGCTCTGAGTCCCCTTGGGGGTGAGAAGGGCGGGATATAAATGTAGCAAATAAATAAATAAATAAATAAATAAGATTAGGTACTGTAAAAGTACCCTCTACATAATTTGAATGAATTTAATTTACATCAACCTTTCTCTGGATATGGGAGAAAAGGTAGATCAAAACATGAATTAAAACAAAATATATCCAAATACCTAATAATAGTTAAAAACAGTTAAATAAATGAGAAACAAGCACCATGAGATGTAGCAATTGTGTGTGTGTGTGTGTATATATGTATAGGATATATATATATATATATAGTAGAGTCTCACTAATCCAAGCCTCGCTTGTCCAAGCCTCTGGATAATCCAAGCCATTTTTGTAGTCAATGTTTTCAATATATCATGATATTTTGGTGGTAAATTCGTAAATACAGTAATTACATCATAACATTACTGCATATTGAACTACCTTTTCTGTCCAATTTGTTGTATAACAGGATGTTTTGGTGCTTAATTTGTAAAATCATAACCTAATGTGATGTTTAATAGGCTTTTCCTTAATCCCTCCTTATTATCCAAGTTATTCGCTTATCCAAGCTTCTGCCGGCCCGTTTAGCTTGGATAAGTGAGACTCTACTGTATGTATGTGTGTGTGTGTGTGTGTGTGTGTGTGTGTGTGTGTGTGTATATATATATATATATATATCTGGAAATAAATCCTAGCCAATTCAGAAGAATTTACTTTGAGAAAAGAATCTTACACATTCTTATGGGCACATACTGGGTAGGTGGGCAATCTGTAGGTGGGCAATCTGCTGGCCAAATTCAGAGAAGCAACGGCGGAGAGGAGAGAGTTCCCCCTCCTCGTGTAAACCCCTTGTACACCTCACAAAGGGTTCTGCAGAGCTAGGAAACTCTGCAGCATCATTTTTCAGCTAGTGTAGAAGGTTTCATAGGGATGGGGTAGAATTCTGTTGTGGCTGTCTCCTGTGTCCTGGAAGTTATTCTGGGGTAGGCAACACAGATTTGTAGCCACAATGTACCTCCTACCATTTAATCTTTGTGTTGCAATGGAAGAAAGAAAGGGTATTTTACAAGCAACAGACACAGAGAGTGAACTGCATGCACATAAAGGATGCACAATGAATGCCTTCCTTCTAATAACATTAAGCTATAACCAGTTAAAAAATATTTTTTTCTACAGTCACTACAAATTTTGTGATGGTTGTAAAACCATCATTTTTTAAAAACTGGTAACAAAGTAAGCACAATCCAATCTACCATGTTTGCAGGACAAATAGTTCCTATAGGCATAAGGTAAAGGTAAAGGTTTTCCCCTAACATTAAGTCTAGTCATGTCCGACTCTGGGGGATGGTGCTCATCTCCATTTCTAAGCCGAAGAGCCAGCGTTGTCCATAGACACTTCCTAGGTCATGGGGCCGGCATGACAGCATGGACTACCGTTACCTTCCCACAGAAGCTGTACCTATTGATCTACTCACATTTGCATGTTTTCGAACTGCTAGGTTGGCAGAAGCTGGGGCTAATAGCAGGAGCTCACTCCATTCCCCGGATTCAAACCGTCAACCTTTCGGTCAGCATGTTCAGCAGCTCAGCAGTTTAATCTGCTGTGCCACTGGAGGGCTCCATCCTATAGGCATAGTTCACCAAAAAAACTGGAGAGTGGCTCCTGCGATGGCCCAGAGAGTCCAATGGAGCTCCCAAGTTGCCCACCAAAATAGATTTAGTCATGCATCTGTAAACCATGTCAATCTACACCTTCTGAATAATACAGTTTACCTGATTCATTTCAATAGCAAATGCTATTTAAAGACAGAAACAAATTAACATAATTTTGCTCTAGACAAAAAAATGAAATGGGAGAACCTTTCCTTTCTACTAGATCAAAAAAGTCCTTCATAGAAAAAAAGTTCAAGACATTTGACCTTGTTTTAGTCTTTTCCCAGACATGTTCCTACTTCTTAAACCTGTACCTTAAAATCCTGTGTGCAGCATTATCATGTTCTGACATTTCATTTCTGAGATCTATAGTTTAAAGGGGAGTGCTGGGCGAAAGAAATGTATTATCTTTCTCTTTGTTATAAAATATCTTAGTCAAAGACTTATGGTTTGAAATCATAGAAAAATAAAAGCTCTGGGTGTAAAAATGTATTCAGAGGCTCAAAACAATATTTTAAGCTTGCTACCGTGTTTCCCCGAAAATAAGACAGTGTCTTATATTAATTTTTGCTCCCAAAGATGTGCTAGGTTTTATTTTCAGGGGATGTCTTATTTTTCCATGAAGAAGAATTCACATTTATTGTTAAAAAATGAACATTTATTATACACTGTACAGTAGTTGTCATCACAAACCAACATAACCAGACAAACTGAATCCTTCAAGAATTTCTTGTTACTACCATTATTTCCATGTACAACTGGTATGTACCTTTACCAATCCTGAATGCTCTGGTGTTCTGTTTGGCGGGCATGCTTCCAAACAAAATCTTTGCTAGGTCTTACTTTCGGGGGAGGCCTTATATTTAGCAATTCAGCAAAACTTCTACTAGGTCTTATTTTTCGGGGATGTCTTATTTTCGGGGAAACAGGGTAAGAGACTTTTAAGAACCTGTCCAAACAAATTTACTGAGTAGCACAATTTAAAAAAAAGTCTAGAAATATATTAAAATATATGCTAAAGAAAACTCTCAGGTAGTTTATAAGGACTTTGAAACAATTATAATTTTTTAAGCAATCACAGAATCTGGAACAGTTGATCCATATATTATGATCAAAACAAACTAAAATGACTCAAAGAGGAGGCAGCCATAAATTCAGGAAACATGTTTAAAAATGGATCTATGAGCTTAAGACTCTGACAACTAACAACACTTGAAGCTGCACTCCTGCGACGGGGATGTTCACAGCAACTGAGTCACAACAAATGTTATTTGGGAAAATTCCAGAGAGATTAGCACAATTGTTGCTGCTATGATCACTAACTACTGTGTGCAGTGTTACAGCCACTAATATTTTAATGACCTGTAACATGAATAGCAGCTAAGGAGCAAAGCCATTCCCAAGGCCGAGCTATTTTGAGACCTTTTAAGAAAAGTTGATTGCTCAGAGTTTGACCAGTTCAGCTTGGGAGCACTGATCTGGTCTGTTTCAAGAAGGGCCAGGCACCAGGGAAGGCATCTATCTGTATGCCAATGTGCCTTTATGCCATACGTGTTTAGTTTTATTTCATTTAGCATTTCAGGTGATTTGTGTTATTCTGTTCGATGTTTCAGCATACATTTACCCTGATTTTATTAAGGTCATCAGTTCCATCTCACTTTTTTCCAACCAAGGTAATACACTTACAAAACCTTAATAAAGAGGAATAACTGTGTTAACCCATCATCATCCAAAATAAATGTCATTAAAATAAAAATACTTACCTAGCCTGCTACGTCTGATCTCATCTGGAGAAACAGGTCTCAACTTCCTTTCAGACTTAATTTCTTCCAATATTCTTTCATGCAGGCTACGTGGGCGTTGTGGAGTTGGTTTCAATTTTCTTGCAGATGCCTTGAGTATACAAAAGTAGGAGATTTATGTCACTAACCATGTTTATCAGTAGAAAATCCACTCAAAAATAGAGAAATTAGTGTAATTCTTAGGAATCTCAACAGTATGTCTCTTTGTTACAAAGTCTGGAAGTTAAGACTTTCTATAACAGTGGTTCTCAACCTATGGGTCCCCAGATGTTTTGGCCTTCAACTTCCAGAAATTCTAACAGCTAGTAAACTGGCTGGAATTTCTGGGAGTTGTAAGCCAAAACAGCTGGGGACCCACAGGTTGAGAACCACTGATCTATAACCTTCTACCATAAATTGACTACTAGCAATTTTCAACATTCACTTGGCCCTCTATATCCACAAATTCTACATTGATTGATTCAATCACTGCTTGAACATATTAATAATACTACAAGCATACCGTGATTTTGCCCTTATATATAAGGGATGTTACTATGTCATTACATATGGTGGCATTTGAGCACTTATAAATTTTGTGTCTAGGGGAAGGGGGCTCTGGAACCAACCCCCTACTGGACACCAAGTGCCCACTGTACTAACAATATACTAATCTAATTGCTTTATTCTCAGAAATCTAGAAAGACCTATATATAGTGCACTGGATTGATGGATTTATTTTGCTTTCATTGATAAGTTTTAGTTCAGGCAGGGGCAAACTAAGGCCTGGGGGCTGGATCCTTATGCAGAAAGGACTGGGGAGGAAGATACACAGTAGCTGAGAGCCCTCTGGGGCTTTCTCAGCCACTCCATGTCTTGCCCTCCTCTCTGCATAAGGATGGTGTGAGTGACCCCATCCTTATGCTGAGAGGATGGCCCGAGGAAGGCATGTAGTGGCTGAGAGCCCTCTGAAGCACTCTCGGCTATCATCTGTCTCATTCTCCTCCCAGCATAATGCCAAAAGGACAGCCCAAAGACCGAGGGAGGAGGATCAGGGCAGTCACCGCATGTCCCGTTTTTCTCCTGACATAAGGATGGGGTGATCAGCCCATTCTTATGCCAAGAGAACAACCTGAAGATGACCTGGGCCTAGCGCCACCCCCTCCCAGCCAGGTCCTTTCCCAGGCCTTCCCCCTCCCGGGCCCATCCCACCCAGCACGTGCCCGACTGCCCTCCCTCCTGGCCCAGCCCTCTCAGCCAGGCCCATAATGTGGTCCCAAGGCAATAAAGTTTGCCCATGTCTGTTCTAGTTGGTCTCTTGGAGAAAACCTGATAATTAGGGTTTTTTTCTGAGGAGCTCCCACAAAAAGGAAAAATTAAAAGCTCTGTTTGTGCTTAGACTATTGAAAGTGGTGCGTTGGATCTCAAGCCTATTTTAATCCTCATAAACTACAGTTTCATAACACCCTGATCAGGCTGGCAGGAACACTTCTAGAAATAAACCAAAATAAGTTATTTACTATGTATTGAGCATTCACAATATAGTGAAAGGTGGTATTTTGGAAGCACAGTCAGCTCTACGGAGTGAGAGACACCTGGGAATGTGAAAAAAGAAACCTTCTCTTTTAATCCAAGAAAGTATATTTGAACATTACAATGGCAAAGAGTCAAGGATAACACAAAAGCCATAAAAACATCATTATAACAGTAACAGTGACCAGGAGTGGTCCCTCTTTCCTATTCCAGTCCCCAAGTATCACAAAAAACTACTCTTGAGGGCTAAGAAACACTCTGCAACTGGTCTCCTAGAAATACGGAAGGCTGAAGCTGGAGAGGAGAAGGAAAGTGCCAGCAGAACACTTCATGTAGATCCTTCCTTTTTCTTAGAACTGTGGCTCAAGGTGGCTTACAAAATACGTACTGGATTTAATGGAGGTCGAGAACGAATAAAATCCAATATAATTTCATGGGCACTCTTTTTTAATCGCGGAGGGATATCCCCATTGACCTGAAAGAGAAAGAAACTAAGTTTTTGCTTTCACATTTATATCACATGACAGTCTAATAATCCAACCAAAGCTATGCATCCTAAACTAACACGATTATTAATTGACTTAACAGTATGCAATATGTTAAAAATGCTGAGGATGTATTTTTGGTTTTAACAAGAAATAGCTTGCCAAGCACTACTTCTGCTACAACAGCCAATGGAAGGGAAAGCATGATAGAAGGAATTCTAGTTAATTTATCACTTCTAGCAGTACCATCACCTAATTGCACTCATATTTTACTGCAAAAACAAAAAAAATTCAAAATCATAACACATTTCACTGATGTATAGGGAACTTCTTTTTCTTCTGTATTTGTCATAGCTTACCATGACTTTCCTTAAAGTATAGCGTTTGGATCGGATATCATCCATTAGCATCTCATATGGAGTCAACTGATACTCTATGGGAAGAGGATTGTACAAACGTTCTTGAACCTTCTTCAGTTTCACACCATTTCTCAAGTCTCGCATGACCTGTACCCAAAATTGGGCCTGAAGAAATAATAATGTTTTTCAGAATACTGAAACAAACACTGATCTAGCAAATGTAAAGTAACTAATAAGACTCTAAACTAAGCTAATAGTTAATCTAAATAAATGCACTTTTTCATACTTGCATTTTTATTACAAAATTTCTGGAAACTTTATAGACTTTTATATGTACAGTAGAGTCTCACTTATCCAACACTCGCTTATCCAACGTTCTGGATTATCCAACACATTTTTGTAGTCAATGTTTTCAATATATCGTGATATTTTGGTGCTAAATTTATAATTCCGGAAATTACTACATAGCATTACTGCGTATTGAACTACCTTTTCTGTCAAATTTGTTGTATAACATGATGTTTTGGTGCTTAATTTGTAAAATCATAACCTAATTTGATGTTTAATAGGCTTTTCCTTAGTGCCACCTTATTATCCAACATATTCGCTTATCCAATGTTCTGCCGGCCCGTTTATGTTGGATAAGTGAGATTCTACTGTATTTATGGAAGTTAATTCTTTCCTCAAAGATATTCTACATATAGGACAGAACATTGTAACACTTTTTTTTCCTTGAAGACACATGTAAAGAATTACAATGTGCATTGCCATTTAGATATGAATTGATAGAATTGCCATTACTCAATCTTCTCTTCATTAAGCATGTTGCCCAGTTCTGTCAACCTTTCCTCATATGTTTTCTTTTCCATAGTTTTTTTAATTCTTATTGCCCTTTTCTGAACCTGCTCTGAAGTGTCTATATTCTTTTCAAAATGAAGCACTAGAATGAATGCTGTACTCATGAAGCCTGGCCGGTGCAAGGCATAATAAAATACCACTATTATTTCCCTTGACTTGAAAACCATGCAATCTCCTTATTTTGCAACAGAATATTACAGTATAAATGGGATACTAAGATTATTAAGGAATACTGAAGTGTGGACTCATTAAGGCAGATGGTAGAAAAGTGAGAACAACACATTATTAGCTGATATGTTGGCCAAAGGATTAGAAAATAAAGGGATGAAAATGAATGAAGTTAGCAATGGAACTGAATATTTAAGAGTCTCTTATTTTAAAAGGAGAAAGGTAGAAAGATTGTTGATATTGAACTAAATATTTGTTATATCATCTTTCTAGGTTTTATCAAGAATTTACAACATACTGTACACAGAGAGTTCTTTGAATGTGGGGAAAGATTTTACCTGTTTTTTTTACTGTGTACGTCAGGGGTCCTCAAACCTTTTAAGTGGAGGACCGATTCACAGTCTCTCAGACTGTTGGGGGGCCAGACTATGATGAAATAGTCCAAAATTAGGATGGTTGTCGTTGTGTGCCTTCAAGTCATTTCAGACTTAGGTCAACCCTAAATCTAAAGTTTAGGACAGGGGCCAGGTAAATGACCTTGGAGGGCTGCATCCGGCCAGTCGGGCTTAGTTTTGGGTCCCCTGGTGTATGTTATCTCTCATCTACTATACGCTTGTGCCTTTCTCATTATCCCTTTGATTTTCCCCTGACCAAAATGTATTGTTAACATATTTCAATTTTAAAACTGTATGTTAAAAAAAAATCAAACAAGTACCATGCACTTTTGAGCATTCCACAACATAAATATGCAGAATGATAATTTAGCTTTATAACAATACGTGTACTTAGAATGGTTGATTTGTATTCAAATTATCATTACTGTTTACATTTTAACTAGAAGTCAAAACATAATTGAGAGAACTTTTTTATCTGACATGCATTTTAGCAGAACAACAATTCATTTGTAGAAAATTAGTTCCTAATTAAGAGATATTTGAACAAAGGCTTCTAATTTAAAAGTGATTTTGTTTTTCCTATCATTAAGAATGTGCTCATATAGTTTCTCAGTTAATAACAAAACTTAGGTAGGATAGAAAAAAATAGCTCTTTACAAATCTGTACAAAAGACAGGAAAGATGACAGTAGGCAAGTTTTCCATTACTTCATTACCACATCCTAACTTTTAAGCCTTCATTTTTGTAATAACCTTCTAAAAATGACATCCTTCTTTATCTTAGTGCTAACACTGCAGTCCTCAGCATGATGATTCAGACGCAAAGTTCCACTGCATGAAATGAAAACTACTTCTTAGAAGAGAATTAGCCCCAGTAAATTCAATTAGTATCAATTCTGAATGAACAAAAAAGGATTTCAGTATTTGTCAAATGAGATCTTCTGCTTAGGGCTATGCTTATGATCACAAAGAACTAGTAGGTTTTTGTGTTTATTGCCCCAAAACGAAATATGCATCTTTTTCTCTTTTTCAAGGAGTCATGTGAACAGTAAATATTTCTCCTGACTGTCAAACTGCATATTTGCCACTATCCTGTCAACATCATTTACTATATTATTCAAAGGTACTGACCCAATCAGCAGTTTTTAATTCATCAAGATCTGTGCTGGAGTCATCGGTTAGTCCTTTGTCCATTTCCTGAATCTTCTTCAAATTCTGTCAGATAAAATAAAACTATATATTCGCTTAAATGCAGTAAGAACAAAGAGGCAAATATTAAAGGAAGGACAGGTTGCTTACCTGTAACCATGTTTCTTCGAGTGTACTCTGTGAATTCACACTAATGGAGAGGCTGTGCCTGCGCAGGTTCCAACGGAAACTCTTCCCAAGCTGAAGTTTAAATTTTGGCGGTAGCCACGCCCCTCCGTCCCCGGAGGGCATATAAGGCAGCCCTCGGCGCCCGCTCCCCAGTTCCTACGCCGCTAAGGCAACGAGGAAGGAAGAGGGTTTGCCAGAGGGGAAGGAAGGGCGGGCTTGTGTGAATTCACAGAGTACACTCGAAGAAACATGGTTACAGGTAAGCAACCTGTCCTTTTTCTTCGTGTACTCTGTGAATGCACACTAATGGAGACTAGCAAGCTTAGGTCTCGGAGGCGGGCTAAGCAAACCCTGACAACGAGATAATGTCCAAACATATGTTTATTAAACATCAATAACATGGTCCGAAGGACCCATTGAAGTATTGCATGAACACACGCATAACACCGAGAGCAACCCGGTAAGGCATGATATAAACAATTTAAGAAAACATGTGCAAGTAAGGCGCATCATTCTCCAAAGGAGGAAGGCAGTGGCAAATAAGGCACAATTTGTCAGAGATAACAGTGCAAACATGTACTGAACAGGAAATCGACAAAAGGATGGCATGAAAAAACATCCACAAAATAGGAATACATGAAGGAGCCTTTCAGGACAAGCAGGATGACAAAACTGCCCTAGCAAAGGCTGAATCCTTTAAGGTTTTCTGGTCTACCCTATAGTGAGACACAAACGTAAGTGGGTTGGACCAGATCGCTGCCCTGCAAATAGAGTCCAGGGGGATACCCCTTAGGAAGGCAGTCGACGTGGAGAGGCCCCTCGTCGAACGCGGGCGGACCGACGGAGGGGGTGGGCGTTTGGCCAGTTCGTAGGCCAATTCAATAGCCTGAGCAATCCAATGAGACAGTCTCTGTGAAGAAATAGGATTGCCCAGTTTATCTGGAGCATGGGCCACAAAAAGTTTTGGGGTCTTTCGAATGTCTTTAGTACGGTCCCGATAGAAAAGGAGTGCCCTGCGCACATCAAGGAGGTGCAGTCTCCGTTCAAGGGGAGACGAGGGGTCTGGAAAGAAGGCGGGGAGGACAATGTCCTGGTTAAGGTGAAAAGCTGAGACCACCTTAGGAAGGAAGGTGATGTCCGGGCGGAGAACGGCACGGTCATGATGAAAACGGAGGTAAGGTTCATCAACCCGAAGGGCTGCCAGTTCCGAGGGTCTGCGCGCTGAAGTTATGGCCACCAGGAAGGCAACTTTCCAAGAAAGGAGACGTAGGTCGGTCGAGGCCAAAGGCTCGAAAGGGGAGGTAGTGAGCTGGGAAAGCACGAGCTCGAGGTTCCACCCCGGAGTAGGAGGCTGAGACGGGGGGCAGATGTTATTGTATCCTTTTAAGAAGGTTTTGACAAGGTGATCAGAGAACAACGACGGTCTACCATGTTGTTGAAAACACCAGGATAGGGCGGCCAAGTAAGATTTCATAGAAGCAAGAGAAAGTTTTTGGTCTGCCAGAGACATAAGAAAGTCTAGCACTATCGGTACCGAGGTTGGGAAGGCAACAATTCCTCGGGAGCGAAGAAAGGAGCGGAAGCGAGAAACTTTATAAGTGTAAGATCTGGTTGTAGCCGGCTTGTGAGCTGCGCGGAGGACCTCCTGCAGGTTCTGCGGGAGGGAGGTCAGGCGAGAATTCTCCAAGCAGTGAGATGTAGAGAGGGGAGATCCGGGTGCAGGATCTGGCCGTTCTCCCTGGACAAGAGGTGCGGGAGGAGAGGCAGGGTGACGAAGGTCGCTCTGGAGAGATGAAGAAGAGCCGGGAACCAAGGTTGGCGAGGCCATGCTGGAGCTATCAGGATCGCCGACGTCGGTATCGACCGGAGTTTCTGTAGGACCTTTGGTATGAGAGGAAAAGGCGGAAAGAGGTAGATCAGTTCCGCTGACCAGTCTAGAAGGAAGGCGTCCCCCAGGCAGCCTGGAAAGGAGGACGGGGGAAGTCTCGCCCCGTACCGAGGCAACTGTGCGTTCTGGGGAGAAGCGAAGAGGTCCAGAGTGGGAAAGCCCCATTTGTGAAAAAGAGAAAGAAGAGTCTCGGGATCGAGCATCCACTCGTGGGAGGAGGTCGTCATTCTGCTGAGGGCATCCGCTAAATTGTTCTGGATCCCGGGAAGGTGAATCGCCGAGACTTGAATGTTGCGGGCTATACACCAGTACCACAGCTGGGAGGAGAGAAGCATCAGCTTCCTTGAACCCGTGCCGCCCTGTTTGTTGATGTAGAAGACTGCTACTGTGTTGTCTGATTGGACGAGGACAGATTTTTGGGAGATCAGGCGGGAGAAGGCTTTCAGAGCCTTGAAGATGGCAAGAAGCTCCAGAAAGTTTATGTGATTGGCCTTCTCGGGAGGAGACCAGAGGCCTTGAACAGTGAGACCGCTCATGTGGGCTCCCCAGTCGAAATTGGATGAGTCCGTGGTTATAGTGGACGAGGGAGGAGTCGGGTGGAACGGAAGACCCTTGCAGACGTTGGAGAGGGACTTCCACCAGAGAAGCGACCGACGAACGTGGAGTGGGATGGAGAGAAACCTCGAGTTGAGGTGGCGAAAAGGCTTGAAAACGTCTATAAACCATCTTTGCAGAGCGCGGAGATGGAGCCTGGCAAACGGGGTTGTGAGGACTGTGGAGGCCATGTGGCCCAGCAATACCTGGATGGACCGAGCCCGAACCCTCCGGTGGGTCTCGCAAAAGGAGATTTGTTGACGAAGGGCTAGGAACCTGTCGAGCGGGAGAGAGACAGTCCGAGAGATTGAGTTGAACAGGGCACCGATGAAGCGGATTTTGTTCGACGGAGTGAGGTGAGATTTGTCGGGGTTTAGCTGGAGACCGAGAGATTCTAGAAGGGAGAGGGTGTATTCGACGTGACGTCGGAGGAGGGCAGGGTCGGATTCGACTAGAAGCCAGTCGTCTAGATAAGGGAAGACTGTGATCCCCTGGAGCCGGAGGTGGGCGGCCACGACAGCGACGACTTTGGTAAAGACCCTTGGGGCCATAGAGAGGCCAAAGGGTAAAGCGGTAAACTGGTAGGTTTGGTCGAGAACTTTGAAAGAGAGGAAGCGCCTGTGGGTTTCTCGGATCGCTACGTGGAAATACGCGTCTCGTAGGTCTATAGACACGAAGTAGTCCCCGCGTTGAAGCATCGGGAGGATGGAGGCGATGGAGACCATCCTGAACTTGGTTGGACGTATGAAGGCATTGAGCATGCGTAAGTCCAGAATTGGGCGGAGGCCCCCACCCCTCTTCGGGACCGTGAAGTATCTGGAGAAGAAGTTTTGAGGGTCCTGTATCGATGGAGAAGGCCGAATAGCCCCTTTGGCGAGGAGGGCGTTGACCTCTGCGAGAATTTCTCGAGAAGGGTTGGAGAGAAGAACTTGTCCCGTGGGTGGGAGCTCTTCGAACTCTAAGGCATAGCCTTCTTGGACAATCTTGAGGACCCAGGCATCTGAAGTGATAGATTTCCACCGGTGAAAGAAGGGAGCCAGGCGGTCTAAAAAGAGACCATGAGGTTGATTTGGTGGAAGAGAGGGGTGCGGAGGAATGAGAACTGCATCGGTACCGTAGAAAGAGTCTCTGGAGAGAGAGATGGCGTCAGGAACGCCGGTGGGGTTGACCAGCGGTGGGGGTGGTACGACCGCGTTGTCTTTGCGGTTGAACAGCGCGTCGAGGCTGTTGGCGGTTCTGGTTGTTCGGTACCGAGGGACGCCTGAAGGATTGATGGCGGTAAGAGGGAGGCGGGAAACGCCGAAAACGCTGAGGAAACCACTTGGTGCGGTGGGTTTGGGGTTGGTCACCGCATTTAGTGGCCAGAACTTTAAAGTCATGGTTGGTTTTGAGCTTGTCGTCAGTGCCAGAGTTGAAGAGGCCCATGGCGTCGAAGGGGAGGTCTTCGATGACTTGCCTGGAGGAGGAGGACAAACCGGACGACCTCAGCCAGGCGTGGCGACGAATGGCAATGGCATGGGCGATCATCTTGCCGGCCGTGTCGCCTGTATGCTTAGCCATCTGAATTTGATGATGCGCCAGCGAGTCGGCCTCTTGCTGGAGGGTGGACAGAACCGTCCGGTCTTCGTCAGACAACTTCGCGAAGAAGGGCTGTGCTTTTTCCCAAATGATCTGCTGGTAGGCCCCCATACAAGCCCCATAGTTCGCCATTCTACAAAGTAGAAGGGCCCCGGAATAGAGCTTACGACCGACCGCGTCAAATCTCTTGCCCTCTCTATCTGCAGGGGTAGTGGATTCACGACCGGAGGTTTGAGAAGCCTTAACGACCATGGAATTTGGGTCGGGATGGTGTTTAAGCCATTCTAAGGTGTCGTCATCTGTACGATACCAAGATTCGATTCTCTTCGAGGTAGGAGGAATCGAGGAAGGAGTCTTCCAAGATGATTGGATGACATCTAGAAGGTACGGCAAAAACGGTAACAACGTGGCTGGAGGGGCTTGGGCTTGGACCCGTTTGAAAACCGGGTCAGACACCGCCTTGGAAGTTTGTTTGATTTCCAGACCCAGGGCATCAGCCATTCTAATCATTTGTTCAGAGAAAGCCCGAATGTTGTCGGTAGGCGAAGGAGGGTCCACCTCATAAGCATCATGAGGAGGAGAGAGATCGAGGCCTAGAGATACCACCGAGGCCGAGAGAGCGGAATCAGGGCGATCGACATCAATCTCATCATCCTCAGCCCCTTGAGGGGACTGAGGAGGAGATGACAACACAGTCTCTGGTGGAGGCAAAGCCTCAAGAGCAGGAGCAATCTGTGGCCGAGTTTCCTTTGAGGCCGAGGCCTGGGCCGCTCGAGCCAGACGAGTGGTTTGTCTACCCCGCTCCGGTGTCGAGGTCGGGGGAAAAAGCTGTTGCCGAGACGGGCGATGTGAGACCGCAGGTCGAGGAGACGGCACCCTGACCACTGTCTGAGTGGAGTGGTGGGGTGAGTCCTGTAACTCGCCATCAGAAAGTTGGTGAGGAGAAGGCTGACGAGGCCGCTGAGCGGGAGCGATGGGAGAGGACTTTCTAGAAGAAGTCGCCGAAGAAGGGACGTCCATCTTGGAGGAAGCAGAGGAGGAAGAACGTTGGGTCGCCCTCTTCTTTGCAAGCGGTTGTTTTGATGGAACCCTCATGGATTTACCCGGTGTGGGAGGGACCATTGCTGAGTCGGATTGGGTCCGACGAGCTTCCTCATGAGCCCTTTTAAAGGCGATCTTCATCGCAGAGGTCGACGGAGGGGACCCGAGATGGGATCGAACCGAGGACACGGAGGCCACCGAGCTCGATGTCGAGGAAGGGCCGACCCAACCGGAACGAGTCGACATAGTAGCCGTGGTGAGTGTGCACGGCGGTTTGGCGGCTTTAGCCGTTTTGGAGGCTCTGGACGCCCTGGACGAGACCGAGGGAGCTTTAGCTGTCGGAGCCGACATCGATCTCGGGTTGAGCGACAGCTTCGTGCCCGAAGTCGACGGAACGGGCTCAGGGGCAAGCGATTTTTCGTAGAGCGCCGCTCTAAGCCTCGCGGCTCTATTCTTCCTAGCCTGAGCCGTCAGGGCTAGGAAGAAACGGCAGGTACCGACGACATGTGCCTCCCCGAGGCAGAAGAGGCACTTGGCGTGGCCGTCGGAATCAGGAATTTTAGCGGCACACTGAGTGCAGCGCTTGAAGCGAGTCGTAGACATGAGAGTCCGAAGTGAACCTTGCGGCGGAAAAAAAGGAACTGGGGAGCGGGCGCCGAGGGCTGCCTTATATGCCCTCCGGGGACGGAGGGGCGTGGCTACCGCCAAAATTTAAACTTCAGCTTGGGAAGAGTTTCCGTTGGAACCTGCGCAGGCGCAGCCTCTCCATTAGTGTGCATTCACAGAGTACACGAAGAAAAAACATGTTTAAAAGAACTTCATATTTTATTGCATGCTTATTCAAATAGCATAACTACTATCATTGATTCAGCCATGAGCTGAATCATACTTTAGAAGTAACACTTGAAAACTTTGTGTCTTCTACATTCCAACAGCTCTTTTTCAATACTGAAATGAGCTAATTCAATACATATTAATTTCCAGTATTTAGATACTACCTCAGAAAACAATGTGGGGATAATTTGCAATAAACATACAAAATACTGTACCAATAATTTAAATATAATAAGGCCACAAAATCGAAGTTAAAACAAAACATGGGCACCCCCTGCTGAAACTAACATTACCCAAAATAAAATACACAAAGATACTGACATAACATGGATCATTTAATGGTTAAAGTGGGAAAAGTTTTCACCTGCACTCCAAATAAATAACTACACATCAGAGAGACAGTGTCTAGCAAATCTGGGGAAGCAGTTCTTTAACAGAGATGCCACTTAATATGTTGTTTTTAGTGTTGTTATTCCACCTTTCCCCAAAGTTGGGACTCAAAATGGCACATTTTGCACTATGATGTATTTTGACAGCATTACTAATTAGAACATATACAGTATTTACAAAGCCTCTGATTTTACGGCAGAATACTGAATACTGCGTTCAATTAAGTAAATGATTCTGACTATGCAATATAAAAATATTGGTGATTCCTTTGAAATATTCATTTTTTATCATTTATCAGAACTATAAAAGACAAACAAGCTTTCACAACAGTATGAAGGTAATCAAGAGCTAAATATGAGAATATATAAAATATCACACCAATGCTGCGAATTGATCTAGACTTCCTCATGAGTAACATAAGTTTAACTAATTTCATTGGATCTATTTGCAGTATGATTTAGATCTAGAGCTAAATCAATGGCTATAATATAAAATAGCCATTTAAATGAAGGCATTTCACTTTAAAAATCACTCCTAATTACAGATTGCATAAAATGGGTTAACATATGCTGAGGAAGATGATACAGGAATATCTCCCTAAAGAGATCCTTTGAAAGCTTTTGCCACTGAGAGAGATTGCTTTTTGTTCTGTCTTTTATACAACATTTGTTCCAGTTCTGCTGCTTTTAATCTTTGTGGAAAATGTTCAGGAAAGGAAACAAAACAACAAGTAGACTGAACTGGTAACAGATTGGTTAGTGGTTTTCTGAGCAAAATCAATTGAATTATATTTTTGGTATCTCACAGATAACTGCTATAAAGCCAGATCTCTCGCTCTCTCTCTCTCTCTCTCTCTCTCTCTCTCTCTAGATATATATATATATATAATTCCATTATATTTCACAAGAACTATGTCAATGTGTATCTACAAGTAATTACAAATGGAATTAGGATTCAAATTTTATTTTACAAATGCACCTTGTTGAGATATTACCGTGTATAGAACCTACTTAACTGAACAGCATAAGTCTAGATGTACATACTTTCCATTTTGTTCAGACAGTATACTCTCACTCATAAGCTTTAATTCTTTAGAATTCAAGTTTGCAGTGGATAAGACATTATGTTCGTGAATATTATCCAACTGCCTGTGCTACTGCAGTAGAGGAAACCATGGACCTTCAATATATTATTTATTTATTTATTTACCCTATTTATACCCCGCCTTTCTCACCCCACAGGGGACTCAAGGCGGCTTACATATGGCAAGAATTCATATATGATTTACATATTGTGACATTAGAACCTGGTAGTCTTTATTGCTGCCTTGAAGATAAGCAAGAATCACATACCACTGTTTTCATGTGTACAACTCAGGGGTTCAGTGCAGGAGCAGTTTAGACATGCACAGAACCAGTAGAACTTTCTTGTTGCTATATAACGAACATTCAACTCTATTACTATATTTTCAAAAAAGACTCACAACATTCAAAAACATCCATCCACATGTTTGTATAAGAAAGTTTATTACTTTATCTAAACCTAATAAACCGATTCCTTTGAAACAAACACATTTCAGAGTTATGAAACCAGTTTGTTTCAACGAACTATACAATAATGCTAAATTGGAGTAGCAGGGGAAAAAAAATAAAAGTTAGAGAATAAAAAAAGAAAGCACTCATGAACCTGAAACTCATTATAGGTTGATCCTATCATGATTAATCATGGTTTGTCATGATTTCAAAACATCCTGCAGTCTCTCTTACATAGATTTTACATTTTGAAAGCATTTCCTAATCATTTAACATTTTAAATGTTTATCTATATGATCTATAAATAACATTTTTGAAATAAAAATAATAAACAATACACAAAAGTACAAAACAACTCCCAAAAATGATAAAACAAAAGATCCAAATGACTTTTACTCAGCTTACCTCTCTTGCACTTTTAATTCTGGCCAAGAAGGTATACAACTCCATTGTCTCAGCAAACAGTGCCCGACATACCGCTTGATAGTGATTTGGTGCATCTGATCGAGTTGGTAGATGGGCAGCACAGAGCTAGGGGGAAAGAATTTTAATGAAAAAATGTAATTATTCTTGTTTTACATAATAAAATGCTATGACATACTAAAAATGTGTCCGAGAAAAGATCCATTATACACAATCCTTTGGTACTGCAACCAAACTTCACAATCCATGCACTTATTATTATTCCACTACCCAAAAGAACTAAATGAACATTCACAGAAATGTATCTGGCCCAGGAAAAGCTGCAGTGCCATTATCTGCTCTGCCACTGTTCCTAAGAATGAGATGCAAGTAGGCTATTAGAAAGAACTCCCAGAGCAAAGGTAGTTCTTTCACTGTATTGGTCTTTAAATAGAAGGCTACATAATTCAGAAATATATCGCAAACTGACTTAATCTGAATCAGCAATCTTACAGAATCACAGAATCATAGAGTTTGGAGGGACATGAGGGACATAATACCGGCAATTTTTCATTCCCTTGTAGTTCACCATGTTTCCAGGTTGAGGAGGAGACTTCAGTGGGGTACTTATCCCTTCAAAGAAGTAGCAAATCCTCACCAGAAAGATACACTATATGAGGAGCAGGTTAAGTTCCACTTAACAGTGATATTTATTGCATATACATTATGATTGTCTTAATCTGACCAATATTCAGTTCTAGAAAGCCTGTTACATGACATTCTTTACAAAATGAGAAAAATGAATAGTTCACAACTTAATACAGAATGATTCTCTAATTATCAACAGCTTAATAAATAAATAGTGACTCTCAACCTGAGGTCCACAGATGTTTTTGACCTACAACTCCCAGAAATCCCAGCAACATCTGAGGGCCCCCTGGTTGAGAACCACTGGCCTACATCACTGGTTCTCAACCTGTGGGTTCCCAGGGGTTTTGGCCTACAACTCCCAGAAATCCCAGCCAGTTTACCAGCTGTTAGGATTTCTGGGAGCTGAAGGCCAAAACATCTGGGGACCCACAGGTTGATAACCACTGGTACATCAAGCATCCTCAAACTGTGGCTCTCCAGCTGTTTGGGCCTCCAATGCCCAGAACCCCTAGCCAGTTTGTACAATGGTTTGAGGATGCCTGGTCTATATGCCGAGAGTACACAATGAATGAACCTGAAACTGCAAGTTGTCAAATTAGTACAAAATGAATGAACTTGAAATTGTAAGTTTTCAAAGAAGTAGCTGAGTAAAGAGGAATTGTGTAAATACAGTGCTATAAATAATGTGTATCAAAACAATACTGTATTGTAAAGATTCACCGGAAATAATATTTAGTGAATATTACAGGTTTCGTGGATCTTTTAACATTAATATGCAATCACGGACATTAACTTCTGTCAGTGCAATTGATATCATCAGGGCTTTGTAATTATGTGTCTCGCATGATTTGTAAATGCATAGGTACAGGTATGTCATAATTTTTGTCATAATATTTGTCATAATATATTTGAAAACCACTTTGAGTCCCCCATCCGGGGTGAGAAAAGTGATATACAAGTGAAGTAAATGAATAAAATAATTAATGTGTCACTTTCACCAGTAGTTGGAGCTAAAGGACTGCTTCCACCCATATGGGCCTGCCCAAGAACTTCAGGTGATATGAGAGGGAACTGTGGCCATCACCAGGATTTGAAATTGTTATATGTCAGGGGTCCCCAAACTAAGGCCCGGGGGCCCAGTGCGGCCCATCGAAGTCATTTATCTGGCCCCTGCAGAGGCAGCTCCCTCTTCCTCCGCCGAGGAAGGTACATGCGGCGCGAGGTAGGAGGGAAAGGCGCGCACCTTTCCCATCTCCTCCCTCGCCTCGTGCGTGCCTTCCAAAGCTTTGCTTGTTTAAAATGGTATTTTAATTATTATTTAATTAATAATTACTTATTAAGGGGTGCTTTGCTAGTGCTTTTGGTGCACAAAGGTAGAAGGACGTTGGACTAAATGGCCCAAGAGGTCTCTTCCAACCCTCTTTATTATTTTTATTATGATTATGATTAACATTGAGGCTGTATTTATTCGTGTTTTGTTTTTTACTTCAAAATAAGATATGTACAGTGTGCGCTGCATAGGAATTTGTTCATAGTTTTTTAAAAAACTATAGTCCGGCCCTCCAATGGTCAGAGGGACCGTGAACTGGCCCCCTGTTTAAAAAGTTTGGGGACCCCTAATATATATAGTCATTTATAAGTCCAGAAATTATATTTAAATCAACAACCCCAAACATTGCTTGACTCATCCACACGTCAACGCAAGTACAATTACTTAACTCTTATCAAAAAGGGAACCCTGCCCTTCTCTTGAGTAGAATGGTGAAAGCCAAGAGCTTAGTCCATCCTGGGAGAACCTAAAAGAAACACAAAGCCCTTCTACTCACTCTTGTCGTGGTGCTGCTTCTGTCCTTTTTGAATGGTTGGGTGGCTCCTTGACACGTTCCCTCAAAGGGGGATTTCTTAATATCATGGCAAAAAAACCCATTTTCGATGGCTAGGTGGGAAAATGGTGCCAGCAGTGGTTAGGGGCAGCTAACTCTCATGGAACATCTCAACATTCATAATTTTGGTGTCAAAACCTGCTTTCGACTTATGTTGACTTAAACATGAGTATAGGTGCTATTTGCTGAAGAGGCTCCACTCTTTGTTCTTACACCAGAAGGAGAAGACTCTTCATTGGTGGGCAAATAAAAAGGTGAGTTGAGTGGTAGTGAAAGCTAGAGCTGACTCATTCTTTCTTCCAGTTTCAGACTTGCCACAGTTGATTGGGAAGGGAAAGAATGTACACAGTATTTTTGGTTTAAAGTGCTGCCTGTGCTGTTCACAAGAAACACAGTGAAAGGATGCATTTGCAAACAAGAAGAAAAACATTATGCGTGTTAATGAGGGAAGGGAGAAAGTATGCAAGTGGGTGTGCTGTGTAATTAAATTTCTGTGTGAAGCTTTTATGTTCAGGGCCCATTTTGGGCTGCTTAGAAAGTGGGTTGACGTTTTTTTTTGTTAGATCACTAAGAAGATTAGAGCATTTTCATCTACATTCAGAGGTCATAGGGGAAAAAAACATTATGTAAACAGGGGAGCCTGCCAACTTTCTCCTCCTGGGTTTATTTTCCTGTGAGTAGGGAGCAACAGCAAATCCAGGCTGTGTGGTGCTCAAAGAAATTACTGCTATCAGGAAAGATCAAACAAAACTTCTGGCTCCATTTGAATGCGTGTCATCAAGAATGAAACCAAATTACAACTAAATATTCTCAACTGACTGACCTCACAAAGCTCACTTGGCTTCCATATAAGCGGTTTCAAATAAGGATATGAAACTTGTACCACAACAACTCAGTCTTACTTGGGTTACAGTTCAAAAGATACACACTTCTTTCAACTTCTGATCATCAAATGAAAAGAGATGTATTTCCATTCTGGACATGGAACAAGAAGATTTCTCGTGGGACCTAAAACATTATCTAATTATTGATGATTCTCCAAGTAAGCACCAAAAATATACCAAACTTTTATCCTTTGGATATTTGAGCTTAAACGGATGGAAATCTGCCACACATCTGCCATGCTGAGTCCTTTATCCATGGAGCCAATCTCTTTTCATGGCTTCTGATCTTTCACACTAAAATCTGCCACACACACATGTATTCAGCCACATCAGCATGTGTGATGATAAAATTAGGCAGCTGTCATTTCCCCTAAAACTGCTGGACGCTTTTCTCAAAATGTATACACACAGCTTCCCATGTGTCCCACCTGTACTTGATGTAGTTCTGTAGACCTTGACAATACTATAGTGAAAGAGAGAGGACTGAGCTAGTTGGGATAGTGAAAGGTCCTTTGCTGGATGTCCAACCATCTTTCTAAAGTTGAAACCAGCCACCAGTTTTAATCAACATCATGGTATAGCGAATTACAATCATGGTGTTGCAGAAAATAATACAATTTTTCCCAATCTATATAATACACCTAAACCTGCTAATTATCCCATGGGAAAAGTGCGAGCTACCTCCTAGGTATTATCAGTATACTTGTGTGTACTCAAAGAAGTGGCTAATTACACAACCTTCAAATTTTTACTAAAGGCCACCACACAACAATGGCATTTGGATAATTATAGGTAGCAACCAAAGAAAAAAAGAGATTACCTCTACAAGAAACTAGGAATAAGGATCCCCACTGAGATGTTTTGTATCTGTGCAACGGAAAATGTAGAGTACCTATGCTAGAGAAAAAGTGACCTAACCAACAACAAACAACAGACACGAACTCTGAATCCAGGCCAAAATGCAGCACATGGTTCCATCAGAGCAGAAACTTATTTCTGTATTAATGTCATATTGTCTTATTTGTCTGGAAAATTAGTTCATTTACACCAATTCTGGTAACAGGAGCCGGGGGGGGGGGGGGGGAGTACACACAAGCTTTGTGGAGTGAACTATGGGGATCACATGCCTACCAATTACTGTAGCTAAGAAACTTGCTTCTTATAATGGTACTTACTAATGAAACATTGCTACTTATGTACTGTACTGTCAGAAAAAGGTTACATCTTTTAATTTTCTTTCAGTTCTGGTGCTATAAACATGCTTTCAAATCGAATGGCCATAAAGTTTAAACGGAGACTAATGCAAAGGACATACTGGAGACAAGGCAGTAAACTGAAGGGGGGGGGGGGTAATTTGCAATATTCCGATTGAACTTCAGAGGGTTGATGCATTCTCTGTATGGAGGAAGGGATTAACCACCTGGGAGATGACAGATGGTGCACAGACCCACTTTTAAGAGGATCCCAAGAAGACCAGCTCAGCATTAACCCAAAGGTATAGCTGAGTAGTAACAGCAGTGGCAGATGTCATCACAAAACTATAGATGCAGACTGAAATGATGAAGTAATCCCTCACTGTATTCTTTAACAGCTGAGTGATAGGTTTGCAGAAACATGATTTCTTACAGCAGTGGACATCTAGGCATAGGCTGGGGTTGTTTTTTCATTCCTAACAAAATGCACATTGAAATCAATTAGTTTTATCCTTTGTTAAAACAGTGCAATTTTTAAAAAAATGCAACTAGGTATTTTTTAAAAAGACGAAGATAATGAGGATTTGATTGTTAGATACCACATTTAAAAGCATATGGAAGGCAAAGGTTTTAAAGTTAAAAATTGAGTCAGTGACTCAAAGAAACATTACCCATTGGTCTGGGAAAATATATAAACTTATAGATCTAATAGTGGCTTAGAAAGTAGAGCGCCAAACTTCCACCTGATAAAGCACTATTTTCGACAAACTAATAGCAAAAAATGAATGCCCATTGCTACAAAGAAATTGTGTAAAAAGCCTTCTGAGAGCCATGATAGTAATATGTGGTCTTTTAAACCCCTCTATTCTCCTTCAGAACATGAATTTATTTTAACTTGAACCACATGATATATTCATATGCACACAGCATCTGGGGTATACAGCCATACAATGGATCCAAGTTATTGCTTTTCACTGTGGTGTTCAATCTAAGCCCAATCATTCTTGGATCTGGATTCAAGCAAAGATCCAAAGTGACAATGATGTTTCTTTTTTGTCATAGAAAGTTATTACTTTTGAAATTACAAATTGGAGATGAGGGCTTGACTCCCTACTCAGCCATAGAATTCCATTGGGTGACCTTAAACAAGTCACATTTTCAGAGGAAATCTAACCAAGAAAACCTTGTGATAGATTCCGCTTAGGGCTGCCATAAGCGGGAAACAACTTTGAGACCAACAACAACTAGTTTATCAAAGCCTTTGGGGGGAGGGTCTATTTTTACCCCATTTTGTACATGTATGTGGGTTTTAGTGTTTAAATGTGTGCTAATTCATTCAATAATTTCACGTATGTTTGTATTTTTACAGTTTAATATTTTAAATTAATACAATTTGAAATACTTCTCTTGAAAGTTAACCTGAAATCCTTAGATATATGGTTGGGCATAAATATTATAAAATAAATTCATAAATATGTAGTTCAAAGGGAAACAATTATAGATCACATGCACGGCCTTAAAGCCATGTATACAAATTCTTTAGATCATGGCTTTAGGATGTTACTAGCTGTGCCCGGCCACACGTTGCTGTGGCGAAGTCTGGTGGTATGGGAAATAAAGTATTGAGGAATTGGTGGTAGTTAAGGTAAAGTGTAAAGGTTTTCCCCAGACATTAAGTCCAGTCGTGTCTGACTCTGGAGGTTGGTGCTCATCTCCATTTCTAAGCCGAAGAGCCGGCGTTGTTCGTAGACTACTCCAAGGTCATGTGGGATGACTACATGGAGCGGCGTTACCTTCCTGCCGGAGCAGTACCTATTGATGCACTCACATTTGCATGTTTTTGAACTTCTGGGTTGGCAGAAGCTGGGGCTAACAGTGGGGGCTCTCTCCGCTCCCCCAATTCAAACCTGTGGCCTTTCGGTCCATAAGTTCAGCAGCTCAGCGCTTTAACACGCTGCGCCATCAGGGGATATTATTTCCTAAAGGTTGTGAATATACAATATTTCTGATTGGTTTTTTTTGTTTGTTGGAGGCAAGTATGAATGCTGCAATTAGGAAAAATGATTAGGATGTAATGGCCTTGCAGCTTTAAAGCCTGGCTGTATCCTCCCTGAGTGAATTTTTTGTTGGGAGGTGTTAGCTGGCCCTGATTGTTTCCTGTCTGGAATTCCCTTGTTTTCAGAGTGGTGTTGTTTGCGATATTTTATGTGCTTCTACTGTCTGTGGCCCTGAGAAAACAGGATTTGCCAGACTTTGATTATGGGAATACTTTGTTGGGAGGTGTTAGCTGGCCCTGATTGTTTCCTGTGTGGAATTCCCTTGTTTATTTACTGTCCTGGTTTTAGAGATTATATTGTTCTGCTTTATTCTATCCCAGTAATTATTTCATATTAAAGAAGAATCTCACTTATCCAACATTCGCTTATACAATGTTCTGGATTATCCAACGCAGTCTGCCTTTTCATAATCAATGTTTTTGTAGTCAGTGTTTTAAATTCATTGTGATATTTTAGTGGTAAATTTGTAAATACAATACAGTACAGTAGAGTCTCACTTATCCAACATAAACGGGCCAGCAGAACGTTGGATAAGCGAATATGTTGGATAATGAGGAATTAAGGATAACCCTATTAAACATCAAATTAAGTTATGATTTTACAAATTAAGCACCAAAACATCATGTTAGACAACAAATTTGTCAGAAAAAGTAGTTCAGTACACAGTAATGCTATATAGTAATTACTGTATTTATGAATTTAGCACCAAAATATCACGATATATTGAAAGCATTGACTACAAAAATGCGTTGGATAATCCAGAACGTTGGATAAGCGAGTGTTGGATAAGTGAGACGCTACTGTAAATACTACATAGCATTACTGCGCATGGAACTACTTTTTCTGTCAAATTTGTTGTATAATATGATGTTTTGGTGCTCAATTTGTATAACGATTACCTAATTTGATGTTTAATTGGCTTTTCCTGAATCCCTTCTTATTATCCAACATATTCACTTATCCTGCCGGCCTGTTTACGTTGGATAAGTGAGACTCTACTGTATATTGATAATCTTAAATTATTTGCTTAGAACTGGATTATATGAGGCCCCTTCTTCACAGCTGTATAAAATGCACACTGAAGTGGATTATATGGCAGTGTGGAGTCAAGATAATCCAGTGCAAAGCAGATAATATAAGATTATAAATGGGTTATATAGCTGTGTGGAAGGGCCTTGAGTCTACACTGCCATATAATCCAGTGCAAATTAGATAATCTGTGGAAGAAGTCTAAGTGAGGCCTAAATCTGCCTGTCCCCTAACTGAAACCTGGCTGTCCCTTGGTTGCTAGGCTTAGCCCTCTAAACTGGCAGCCATTGGATAAAAAAAAATTATTCCTCTCCCTCTAATTAGGACTTTCTTTTTCTTTTCTTTTTGTTGTATCAACCTTGAGGCGTGGATGATGGGTTGTGTTGTCAAATTTTGAGGTTGGGGGGCCTGTACTTTTGTTGTTTTGTGAATTGCCGTGATGCCATCACTCTTTTATATATATAGATAGATGAGCAGAGAATGAACTGAAAGAATAAATCCATGATTACAAAGGAACATTCTGCCTCTAAGAGCATAACTAGATGTGACATTAAACTAGTCTTTGTATACAGTGTGCACATTTTTACAAGTGCATATCATATTCCTAGAATGAAAATGTAACTCTTTCCTTTTCTATTGAAGGAAAATCATCACCTAAGTGCTGTTTATCTAGGTGTAGGGAATCTATTGATATCATGGATCGTACTAAATCTATTTAAATAAATGTGCATGGTGAATGCAAAACAAATTTAATGCTGTGTCTACCTTGGTCAAAAATGTTGAAAACAAGGCATGTGGTTCAACTTGCTGAACTAGGCTTAGTAATAAAAGGAATCTTAATACCAGGGAAACTGTCAACCCCTCACACCAGTTTTCAATGTTAGATGGAAACATTAGGGCTCAATTTCTCTTGTATTTACTTACGAATTAAAGAAAACAACCTAAAAACAGACTTGCACTGGCAGTCTAATAAGTGGAATTTTCCACAGTGGGAGTGAAACCTTGGATCTCCAAACTTAGAACGAGGGCAGAATCAATCACACTGTTGTTTAGTGTAGTCAGGGAAAGAAATATGACTCTGTCTTGAAAATGACTGTGTTCTATTCAGAAGAGTTTTACTACAGGACAGCAATTCCAAATTAATGTTGTAGACCTTGCCACAAACCCAGATACCAATTCTTCTCTGGAAGCGATAACACCATTCACAACATCAGAGGAACATTTACTTGCTCTTCATCCATTTAGATGAATGCCCTACTATGCCAAGCAATACCCCTCTACACTCGATATTACATAAACAGCTCTCTCCACAAGATTATTAATGGACATAAATCTGACATTAGAAATAGCAATGCGCAAAAAACAGTTGCAGAATGTTTCAATCTCCCTGGATACACAGTGATTTACAGATTGCGATCTTTCAATAGGAAAATTACAAAAGAATACTAGAAAGACATACTGCTATACCGAATTATAGTGAAAAATTCCAATCCATTACCAGAGATTTGAACACATCATCATCATCACCATCCTACCTCTTTCCATTGGTTGTGGTGGTGAACAATAATGACATATTAAAATGCAATGAATATGAGTAGTTAAAAACACATAACATAATCTAGTTGAAACATCAATTTTAAATAACATATACAATCAATACATATTTAAACACTGAGTACATACTTTAAAATTTATCATTTAAAGATCATAACTGAAAAAACAGTGGCTTCATAGCTTACTACATATATTCTTATGGCAACATAAAAAAGAACCTTAGAGTTTTGAACCCTGGGAAGCTGACTTTTGCTAAACTGACATAATGGTTTCACATATGAAGACTATCTGACCACTGTAAAGATCTGAAAGACCTGTATCACTTCCCCAACCCTTTCAAAATTGAAGGCAAGGAACATCATTGATATTTTTCTGGATCCTATTATATTTCATACCATTCCCACAACTGTGTAAATATGCTTTATCCAGAGGCCTTAATACCACTCAATATTTCATTCAAAGACATGGATATATATCCACAAAAGCTCAAATAGAAATAAAAAGCAGTTAGTCTTAAAGGTGATGCCACATCCCCCCCCCCCCCCCCCCGTTCCTTGCTCCTTTTAAAACTAAGTTGAAGAGGTTGTAAAATGAGAGTTTATGCTTTGAGACAACCTTGCCAAAGATGCTGGAATCCCACAATTCCCAAGTGACAATCCTGTTATGCCCTTTGCTGTCCATATGGGAGAGAAATCCAGGTTGGAGGAAGGCACGATTAAAAGGACAGAATAAATCCTATGAAGAAGAATTTAGTAACAGAATGTGTACTTCTAAGGTGCACAGTGATAATTCCCATGTCATTCTTTGTAAATAATATGACAAGGCCCAATACAAATGTTTTAATCAACAAGTTAACTGATAAGTCATTTGCTTAAATTACTTCAGTAAATAGTATTTATGCTAGTGAATGAATTTTACAATTTTTAATGTTGATGTTATCCAATAGGTTTACACAGCCTGAAATTCCAAGCTCTACTTTTTCTGTAGCTATTTGCATGTCTTTTTGTGGAAGTAAAGTTAGTTTCTTATACCATTTTATGTTTTCATAACAAAGAATATAATCAGATACAACCAGAAGCTCCAAGGACAATTATCCTTGCTTGTCCCTGATGAAGGACAATTGATCAATCAAAGTAGTTAATATTTAATGATCATTAATGCTCTCACAAGAATACCTTTCACTTTGCTGAAGACCTAGTAAGCTAAGGTCATTTGTAGCCATTAGAGACCCGAATTCAGAAATGGGGAGCCTTTTTTTCTGCTGACAGCCATATCCTTTTGGGTATTATCAATTAGGGGTTAGGTGAGGGAGGTACAAACAACCAGAGCCAAAAATGACACTTTGCTGCCTTTAACCTCCTTAAGAGAAATGGTAATGTAAACTGAGAAAAATCTACTGTTGAGAAGACTCCAACTCCCTCTGAATGATATGCAAACCAAGCATTCTTAGGATGTAACCAGACTAACAGAGTATATCTGTTGCTGGCCCTCATGGCAGAATGTAAGCCGCTCTGAGTCCCCTCGGGGAGAAGGGCGGGGTATAAATGCATGTAATAATAATAATAATAATAATAATAATAATAATAATAATAATAATAACAACAACACCTAGAAGACTGGTGGAAAGAAGACTTTCCAATACTGCTATACTCTAGCATTTCTTTTGCAAAAATGCCAATCTTTTCAGGAGAAAGGGTTTATCTGTTAACTTTCTAGTGTGGTGAGCCCTCTGGACTCTGCTGGCTCTCTGGGGTACAGTAGTAAAGAATATTGTTCTTTTTGGTTTATTATTGTTGGTGTTTTGTATGTATATATTCATATTTTGCCGTTTTCATTGTAATACTAAATTTATCTTATGTTTATGACATTGTTTTTATTCAAATTTATTTCATGTTTTGGAATTTTTAAAATAATGTTTTGATGTACTGCAAAAATAAGTTGGTATTTGTGAGCTGTCTGGGCATAATCTGCTGTCAAAATGTGACACATAAACTCATTTTCTCATCAAACAGAATCTCCACTGCTCCAATAGGTTAGTTCAGTTTCACTTTAAACTTTCATGACTCTGTCCTAAAGACTCCTGGGATCTCTAGTCTGATGAGATATTTAGAACTGACACTCCTCCCTAGTTCTCTAGATGAATAGAACAGGAAAAGATTGTCAGGATTGTCAGATTGACAATATATCTACACAGAGTTATAATAGTCTGATTCCACTTTGAATGCCATGGTTCCATCCTATGGATTCCTGTGAACTATAGTACTAGAAATTTCCTTCAATTTCTAGTACTATAGTTCACAGCAATCCATAGGATGGAACCATGGCATTCAAAGTGGAATCAGACTATTATAACTCTGTGTAGATATATTGTCAATCTGACAATCCTGACAATCCTTTCCTGTTCTATTCATCTAGAGAACTAGGGAGGAGTGTCAGTTTCCTTTTGTCAAAGATCTGAACCAATAGTTTGAGAAGGACCTTGAAATTAACAAAAAAAACTCAGGTGGTCTACCTCCATCAAAGTTGAAGTTGAGAAAAACAGGCCCTCTTAAACTAATGTTGTTCATATTATGGATAATAATGTAGTGCTCTCATACTAATATATTTAATGGTTTTGGGAGTGTATGCTCAATTCTGAGTGTAATACAAGCAGAAAATTAAACTCTGTAATATCTTAACATACATAAGCTACTTAAGCATAGCTGAATGATATCGTTTAACAGCTGGGTTATTATACAAATTCCAAATAAAATGCTCATCCCATTGTAAGTAATATTGTTTCTCACCAAAGCACTACTTATGTAGTTACTTCTATTAATTTCTGTGATTTTTCTTTTCTCAGAGTCTTCCCTTAATCAGTCAAACCAAATCTTTAAGGACAGTGGAGCCTATACCAAAGAAGAAAAAAGCAGATTGACTTGCTGATCCTCAATCCAGATTATTTCCTGTCTTATCCAATTTGCCTAGGTAGATTTAATGCCCTCATCATGAAGATAGTGAAACTGAAAAATGCATCACACCACACACTGAATTTATTAGTGTTAATGGCTGGGCAGCAGAGGTGTTTGCACTAAGATGAACTCAGACAGATCAGCTTTGGAAGTGATCACTCTGACTTATCCTGTCTGAAAGCCATGCACTTCAGCCTGATTTATTAATTAAAACAACTTTCATTAATTAAGAACTTTGTTAGGACGAACAATTGTAATGAACTGTCCTTAAGGGCTAAACTAAGTGAAATAACAAGACATCTGTGATTTATCTCCTTCCTGTTAAAAAAGAAATTACTGTTGAGGAACTTGGTGGTTTAGAAGACAGCACTTTATTTTTTCTCCCATATCCTCTTCCCAACCCAATTAGTATCTGCACTATACAAGGTAAGTACAGAAGTACAATACAGAGAGAGATAAAAGAAAGCTGTAAAAACTGGTGGACTTCCAATAATTTTTCTTTATATCTTTCTCTAGTGAATATTTTACCTGTCTTCCTCGATTAAAATTAAAAGAGAATCTACTTCAGCATGCTGTCCAGATTTCATGATGATTTGCAAGTACTCATTAGCAACTATTGCAAGTTCCATAACTAAATCTTGTATATACTCGAGTATAAGCCGACCCGAATATACGCCAAGGCACCTAATTAAATCACAAAAATCTGGGAAAATTTATTGAATCGAATATAAGCGGAGGGTGGGAAATGCTGCAGCTACTGGCAAATTTCAAAAATAAAAATAGATACCAATAAAATTACCTTAATTAAGGCATCAGTAGGTTAAATGTTTTTGAATCTATACCGTGTTTCCCCTAAAATAAGACCTCCCCAAAGAATAAGACCTAGTAGGGGTTTGGGGGGATTGCCAAATATAAGGCCTCCCTTGAAAGTAAGACTTAGCAACTAAGAATGGGACCTTCCAGGCTGCAGGAGAGTTCCATTGGGAAGCATGGCTGCAGGGCAGAAGCAGCATTTATACGCACTGGAGGGAGGGAGGGAGGGAGAGAGAGTGCTTGCTTTCTGTGCCTCCTGCCTGTCCCCCAGCCACGGCTCAAAAAACCTTCCGTCTGCGCTGCCTGCCGTTTCTTTCTTCCTTAGGAGACAAGGCTCCGTCCTGGCCATGCTCCCTTCGTCCCAGAGGCTTCTGATTGGCTCCTGGTGCCAGGGCAAGGGAGGGTGGGAGGGAAGGAAGAGGGCTTCAACACCCTTTCCTGCTCCTTCTGCTTCTTAAAGGTACAGGACGCATTGGGATTCTCCTTCCATTCTTATTCCTATCCTATGCCATGATACTTATTATTTTATACTATTATTATTACCATATTATTAGCCTCATATTCTGTTATTATATCCCATTATTATATTATCCTATTAATATATATTATATCATATTCTATACTACTATTCTATTATTATTCTATTATATAATCGTATTATTATATTATTAGCATATTCTGTTATTATTATATTCCATTTTATATTGTCCTATTAATATATTTTATATAATTATATTATATTATATTATTATATTATATTATCCTATTATTATTATATTATAATGCTATTGTTATTATATCCAATTATTATATTATCCTATTAATACCATATTATTATCATCATATTCTGTTATTATTATATCCTATTATTATATTATCCCATTAATATATTGTATATCATTATATTATTATTATTATTATTATTATTATTATTATTATTATTATTATTATTATTATTATTATTATACACTAGCTGTGCCCGGCCACGCGTTGCTGTGGCTTAGTCTGGTGGTGTTGGTCAGTCTACATTAGGTTGTATTTATGCTGTGACCTCCACCCTTCTTTATACTCACATTAGTAGTAGTATTTGAAGTCTGTTACCTTCTTCAATTTTTGTGTTGATTGAGAATTGTTTGAGATTCCTGTTGTCTTTGGTTTGTTGTTAATCGTGATGTCTGATTCTGCTGAGTGCGGTTTACATCTTATTGTGGTACGATAGTCTTTTTTTTTTGCCTGTGTAGGTGTTTATTATTGTTGTTGTTGTAGTGGTCATGAAGGCTGGATAAGTTAGATGTTACTGTATTGTTTTTTGGAGGCCCAGTGTAGCAGTGACTGGCCTCTCAGCCTCAGTGCCTGGCTGCTTCTTGCCTGTGATGGTGTAGATTCTTATTGTTGTTGTTGTCGTTGTTATTATTGTAATTGTTTTTTTGGAGGCCAAGTGTGAATGTAGAGATTGGGGAGGTGGATGAGCACTGAATGGCCTTGTAGACTCAGTGCATGGCTGATTCTTGCCTGTGTAGGTCTTTATTATTAGTGGGTGAGTGGATGGATAGATGAGTGGATGGATAGATAGAGTGGGTGGTCTCCTTGTTTCCTTTATTCCTATGCTGTTCCCTTTCTCTGCTCCGATCCTGAGCTCGCTGATAAGAACACACTGGTCAGAAAGGAGGGTAAATATAACCGGATCAATGGTCTTTCTCTCCCTTTTGCTCTTGGCCTTCCAGGCAGAGAAGGAGGGCTCTTGTCCTTGGCGTTCCTTCGCTTCGCTTCCCTCCCTCCTTCCTTCGTTCTATCCGTACCAGCCTTTCCTGCCTGCGGAGCAATGGAACTGGGTCAATGAGTTGGATGGCGGGGAAAGGGAGAAGGAAGAGGGCTCTAATTGAAATGCATGGGCTCCATGCCATGGAATGCTGGAATTTGTAGTTTGTATGCAGTCCAACCCCTTTCTTTCTTTTTGTCATGGAGGAAGAACCCACCCAAACCTCTCAGACAGATGGCCATCCGGTTTAATAATAATAATAATAATAAAACTTTATTTATAACCCGCCACCATCTCCCCAATGGGGACTCGGGGCGGCTTACATGGGGCCATGCCCAGACACGATACAATATAACAAAATAAAACAATATATCATAACACAATATAATAGTACAAAAATAATCATATACATTACAACGCAAATCAGAGCAGACAGGGCGGGCCACATGAACATTTAATTAAAAACTCGGGAGAGAGAGGCATATAAATAAAGAGAACAGGGGTATAAGACGGAACAGTCCAGACAGTCCAAAGGATAGAATCCAAGGGGAGTAATCAAGAGGTATATAACATTTACTCCCCGAAGGCACATCGAAAAAGCCACGTTTAGTTGTGTTGTTATAGTCACAATGCGTTGTTGTGAGTTTTTTGGGTCCAGATTGGGGTTTTGTGGTGTGATTGTGTTGTTACAATCGGGAGGTAAGGCTTTTGCGTTGTTTTGTCAAATTTTGTATTCCTGGGGTGTTTAGTTGTGTTGTTATAGTCACGATGCGTTGTTGTGTGTTTTCTGTGTCTGGATTGTGGTTTTGTGGTGTGGTTGTGTTCTTACAATTGGGAGGCAAGGCTTTTGCGTTGTGTTGTCAAATTTTGTATTTCTAGGGCGTTTAGTTGTGTTGTTATAGTCACGATGTGTTGTTGTGAGTTTTGTGGGTCCAGATTGTGGTTTTGTGGTTTGGTTGTGTTGTTACAACCGGGAGGCAAGGCTTTTGCGTTGTGTTGTCAAGTTTTGAATTTCTGGGGCGTTTAGTTGTGTGCCAAGTTTCGTATTTCTGGGGTGTTTAGTTGTGGTGTTATAGTCACGATGCATTGTTGTGAGTTTTTGGGTCCGGATTGTATTTTGTGGTGTGATTGTGTTGTTACAACCAGGAGGCAAGGCTTTTGCGTTGTTTTGCCAAGTTTCGTATTTCTGGGGCGTTTAGTTGTGTTGTTATAGTCATGATGCATTGTTGTGAATTTTGTGGGTCTGGATTGTGGTTTTGTGGTGTGATTGTGTTGTTACAATCGGGAGGTAAGGCTTTTGCGTTGTTTTGTCAAATTTTGTATTTCTGGGGCGTTTAGTTGTGTTGTTATAGTCACGATGCGTTGTTGTGTGTTTTCTGGGTCTAGATTGTGGTTTTGTGGTGTGGTTGTGTTCTTACAACTGGGAGGCAAGGCTTTTGCGTTGTGTTGTCAAATTTTGTATTTCTAGGGCGTTTAGTTGTGTTGTTATAGTCACGATGCGTTGTTGTGAGTTTTGTGGGTCCAGATTGTGGTTTTGTGGTTTGGTTGTGTTGTTACAACCGGGAGGCAAGGCTTTTGCGTTGTGTTGTCAAGTTTTGTATTTCTGGGGCGTTTAGTTGTGTGCCAAGTTTCGTATTTCTGGGGCGTTTAGTTGTGTTGCTATAGTCATGATGCTTTGTTGTGAGTTTTGTGGGTCCAGATTGTGGTTTTGTGGTGTGGTTGTGTTGTTACAACCAGGAGGCAAGGCTTTTGCATTGTGTTGTCAAGTTTTGTATTTCTGGGGCATTTAGTTGTGTGCCAAGTTTCGTATTTCTGGGGCGTTTAGTTGTGTTGTTATAGTCACGATGCATTATTGTGAGTTTTATGGGTCCGGATTGTGGTTTTGTGGTGTGGTTGTGTTGTTACAACCGGGAGGGAAGGCTTTTGCGTTGTGTCGCCAAGTTTCGTATTTCTGGGGCGTTTAGTTGCGTTGTTATAGTCATGATGCGTTGTTGTGAATTTTGTGGGTCTGGATTGTGGTTTTGTGGTGTGATTGTGTTGTTACAACCGGGAGGCAAGGCTTTTGCCTTGTTTTGTCAAATTTTGTATTTCTGGGGCGTTTAGTTGTGTTGTTATAGTCATAATGCATTATTGTGAGTTTTATGGGTCCGGATTGTATTTTGTGGTGTGGTTGTGTTGTTACAACCGGGAGGGAAGGCTTTTGCGTTGTGTCGCCAAGTTTCGTATTTCTGGGGCGTTTAGTTGTGTTGTTATAGTCACGATGCGTTGTTGTGAGTTTTGTGGGTCCAGATTGTGGTTTTGTGGTTTGGTTGTGTTGTTACAACCGGGAGGCAAGGCTTTTGCTTTGTGTTGTCAAGTTTTGTATTTCTGGGGCGTTTAGTTGTGTGCCAAGTTTCGTATTTCTGGGGTGTTTAGTTGTGGTGTTATAGTCACGATGCATTGTTGTGAGTTTTTGGGTCCGGATTGTATTTTGTGGTGTGATTGTGTTGTTACAACCAGGAGGCAAGGCTTTTGCGTTGTTTTGCCAAGTTTCGTATTTTTGGGGCGTTTAGTTGTGTTGTTATAGTCATGATGCGTTGTTCTGAAGTTTGTGGGTCTGGATTGTGGTTTTGTGGTGTGGTTGTGTTCTTACAACTGGGAGGCAAGGCTTTTGCGTTGTTTTGTCAAATTTTGTATTTCTGGGGCGTTTAGTTGTGTTGTTATAGTCACGATGCGTTGTTGTGAGTTTTGTGGGTCCGGATTGTGGTTTTGTGGTGTGGTTGTGTTGTTACAACCAGGAGGCAAGGCTTTTGCGTTGTGTTGTCAAGTTTTGTATTTCTGGGGCATTTAGTTGTGTGCCAAGTTTCGTATTTCTGGGGCGTTTACTTGTGTTGTTATAGTCACGATGCTTTGTTGCGAGTTTTGTGGGTCCAGATTGTGGTTTTGTGGTGTGGTTGTGTTGTTACAACCAGGAGGCAAGGCTTTTGCATTGTGTTGTCAAGTTTTGTATTTCTGGGGCATTTAGTTGTGTGCCAGGTTTCATATTTCTGGGGCGTTTAGTTGTGTTGTTATAGTCACAATGCGTTGTTGTGAGTTTTGTGGGTCCGGATTGTGGTTTTGTGGTGTGGTTGTGTTGTTACAATCGGGAGGGAAGGCTTTTGCGTTGTGTCGCCAAGTTTCGTATTTCTGGGGTGTTTAGTTGTGTTGTTATAGTTACGATGCATTGTTGTGAGTTTTGTGAGTTTTGTGGGTCCAGTGTGGTTTTGTGGTGTGATTGTGTTGTTACAACCGGGAGGCAAGGCTTTTGCGTTGTGTTGCCAAGTTTTGTATTTCTAGGGCGTTTAGTTGTGTTGTTATAGTCATGATGTGTTGTTGTGAGTGTTGTGGGTCCGGATTGTGGTTTTGTGGTGTGGTTGTGTTGTTGTAACCGGGAGGCAAGGCTTTTGCATTGTGTTGCCAAGTTTCGTATTTCTGGGATGTTTAGTTTTGTTGTTATAGTCACTGCGCCCGCAACTTTATCCTTTTATATATATATATGACTACATTGAAACTAGAATAGAGAGAAATCAGCGTGGAAACCTTGTGAAACCTAAACTGCAAGAGGTACCATAGATTGTTGTACATGTAAATAATGGTAGTAACAATAAATTCTTGATAGGATTCACAGTTTGTCTGGTTATGCTGGTTTGTGATGACAACTACTTTACAGTATATAATAAATGTTCATTTTGTTGTTCAACAATAAATGTGAGCTCTTCTTCATGGAAAAATAAGACATCCCCTGAAAATAAGACCTAGTGCATCTTTGGGAGCAAAAATTAATATAAGACCCTGTCTTATTTTCGGGGAAACAGGGTATATATAAAAGAGTAAAAAACTGGGGGCCGTGAGGTAAGCAACAAAACCACACATCCCAGAAACACCAAACTTGCCAGCACCATCCAAGGACCTTGCCGCTAGGTTCGTACAACAAAAAAAACCCAGCAGGAACCTAAAAGGGGGGTAACCCCCCCAAAATGGCAACAAACCATCTGCAGCTGCGCCAAAAGCCTGCGCACAGACAGAACAACCCCATCCCACCCCTCAACGGCCGCACCTGCGCGCACACCTTTTCCCACCCCCGATGCCGCCATCTTGGAGAACAGCCCCAAGCCACCACGCACCAGGAGTAGGAAAGGGCCAGCCCCCAGAGCCAGCCGCTCCGCCTAGGCGAGCCCGGGAATTCCGTGGAGGCCTAGAGTGGCAAGTCTACTCACAGCAAGTTGGGCCGGTGGCGGTGGAGGATGGCGCAGAAGGCGACCCCGTCGCGAAGGAGCTGCTGAGGTCCTGGACCTCGACGCCGGGGTAGCCCTCGTACTGGCACCAGGCCTGCAGGGCGCTGCGCGGGCCCGACATGGGCTCAAGCCTCCCAGGCACCTCTCCTGGCTCTCCTCCTCTTCTCTCCTCGCCACTTTTGGGCTCCACAGCTCCCCCCTCCTGGTCGCTGAAGATGGAACAACAGCAGGGAAACTGCCGCACCTGAAGAGGGGACGTCACACTTCACGAGCAAGGTGTGTGGGAAATGGCGGCCCTCACCAGGGGAAACAGGACGGCACAGGAGAGCAACATCCCCTCACAAACTGCGGACCACACAAAACTTCGAGGGAGGGATGGGAGCTTTTGGGGACCACAGCTTTCCTCCCCTCCCCACGGCCCCTGCCTTGCCTTCACCACTTTTGGGGGTTGCGGCTTTCCTCCCCCCACCCCCCCACCAGCCCTCGCCTTGCCTTCGCCCCTTTTGGGGGCCGCAACTTTCCTCCATCCTGTTCTAACCAGATAATATAGGAAGAATATAAGAATATACATATAATATGTAATCATTACTGTGGTCTAATAAGAATACAGAACAATATAATCTCTAAAATCAGGACACTTAAATAACACTCAGAAGACAGGGGAATTCCAGACAGGAAAACATCAAGCCCAGCTAACACCTCCCAACAAAGGATTCCCTCAGGCAGGAAGCAGGCAGGCTTGGGAGCTGCAAGGCCATTCAATGCTAATCAAGGGAACCAATTTCAACATTCATACCTGCTGCACTGAGACTACTCACTGCTCTTCAACCTAGCCAACCAAGATTTCCCCTAGATGAAATACCCTCAGGTACAATATAATTTCTACAATCGGGACACGAAATAACACTCAGAAGACAGGGGAATTCCAGACAGGAAAACATCAAGCCCAGCTAACACCTCCCAACAAAGGATTCCCTCAGGCAGGAAGCAGCCAGGCTTGGGAGCTCCAAGGCCATTCAATGCTAATCAAGGTAACTAACTGTAATTTAAGATAATAATAAGACTTTAATAAGATAAGACTGTCCAACTCTGATTACCTATATAATCGAATATAAGCTGACCCAAATATAGGCCAACCCGAATATAAGCCGGCTAGGATCCTCACTCAAGTATAAGCCGAGGGAGACTTTTTCAGCCCTACAAAAGGGCTGAAAAACAGGTTATACTCAAGTATATATGGTAAATTCTCTATACTTTCCATAATGTAAAGTCTGAATTGCTAAAATACAGGCCTAGTTCTATCAAAGCATGGTCTGATTACCAGGAATAGATATCACGTGTGCATATTCTTTCTTCCTTAAAACAATCCATAATTGTCCTACAACTGAAGTTTAAAATCCACTGCAACCTCAAGATGCCATTCACACATCACAGGAAATTATGACTTGCTCAGACAAGAACATCAGGGGGTTTAGAGCTCACACAACATCCACTTGCAATATCTGAATTAGTAAAGATTCATATAATCTAAAATTCTGAAAGATCAATCTAATTTTAATCTCTGCATCAGAGGAATACAACACATATTTTATCTTAAAGTGTATTTATCTCTATAACTTCACAAAATTCACAAAAGGTCCCCACAGTGTGATGTACAAATCATTTTGGCTACTAAATTAACTTGCAAAATGGCTATGAGATTCAGATTTTACATTAGTTATGCATTTTATCTATATATATAAAATGATAAAGTTGTTTGCGCAGTGACTATAACAAAACTAAACATCCCAGAAATACGAAATTTGGCAACACAATGCAAAAGGCTTGCCTCCAGGTTACAACAACACAACCACACCACAAAACCACAATCCAGACCCACAAAACTCACAACAACGCATCATGCGATAACAACACAACTAAACGCCCCAGAAATACAAAACTTGGCAACACAATGCAAAAGCCTTGCCTCCCAGTTGTAACAACACAACCACACCACAAAACCACACAGGACCCACAAAACTCACAACAACGCATTGTGACTATAACAACACAACTAAATGCCCCAGAAATATGAAACTTGGCAACACAACGCAAAAGCCTTCACTCCAGGTTGTAACAACACAACCACACCACAAAACCACAATCCGGACCCATAAAACTCACAACAACACATCGTGACTATAACAACACAACTAATTGCCCTAGAAATACGAAACTTGGCACACAACTAAACGCCCCAGAAATATAAAACTTGACAACACAACGCAAAAACCTTGCCTCCCAGTTGTAACAATACAACCACACCACAAAACCACAATCTGGACCCACAAAACTCACAACAATGCATCGTGACTATAACAACACAACTAAACACCCCAGAAATACGAAACTTGGCACACAACTAAACGCCCCAGAAATACAAAACTTGACAACACAACACAAAAGCCTTTTCTCCCGGTTGTAACAACACAACCACACCACAAAACCACAATCCGGACCCACAAAACTCACAACAACGCATCGTGACTATAACAACACAACTAAACGCCCCAGAAATACAAAATTTGACAAAACAACACAAAAGCCTTGCCTCCCAGTTGTAAGAACACAACCACAACACAAAACCACAATCCGGACCCACAAAACTCACAACAACGCATCATGACTATAACAACACAACTAAACACCCCAGAAATACAAAACTTGGCAAAACAATGCAAAAGCCTTGCCTCCCAGTTGTAACAACACAACCACACCACAAAACCACACTGGACCCACAAAACTCACAACAACGCATCATGGCTATAACAGCACAACTAAATGCCCCAGAAATACGAACCTTGGCAACACAACGCAAAAGCATTCCCTCCCGATTGTAACAACACAACCACACCACAAAACCACAATCCGGACCCACAAAACTCACAACAACGCATTGTGACTATAACAAATACAAAATTTGACAACACAACTCATCCACCTCCCCAATCCCTACATTCACACTTGGCCTCCAAAAAAACAATTACAATAATAACAATGACAACAACAACAACAATAAGAATCAACACCATCACAGGCAAGAAACAGCCAGGCACTGAGGCTGAGAGGCCAGTCAGTGCTACACTGGGCCTCCAAAAAACAATACAGTATCATCTAACTTATCCAACCTTCATGACCACTACAACAACAATAATAATAAACACCTACACAGGCAAAACAAAAAAAAGACTATTGTACCACAATAAAAATATAAACCGCACTCAGCAGAATCAGACATTACAACTAACAACAAACCATAGACAACAGGGATCTCAAGCAATTATCAATCAACACAAAAATTGAAGAAGGTAACAGACTTCAAATACTACTACTAATGTGAGTATAAAGAAGGGTGGAGGTCACAGCATAAATACAACCTAATGTAGACTGACCAACACCACCAGACTAAGCCACAGCAACGTGTGGCTGGGCACAGCTAGTTAATTCTTAAAACAGAAAGGACATTTGATTTTTGAACAATTTCTGCTTTTTTTAGTTGTATTACGCATTACTTTTAAAATAATGAAAGTGGGCTGGGATAGTTTAGTTCCCCATCTGGACTTTGATACATAAAGAGGGCAAATGTAATTTTAAAAAAATGATGCTATTAATCTTGTTTAGCTCTCAGTTATTTACAATGAATTGTAATCCAGTTCATGGATTAAATTTCATTCACTGACAGAGAGATTGAGCTGCCCCCTAAGAAACAAACCCAACATTCAAAGCATAATCAAAATTTAGGGATGAGGGGTGTAATTTGCTTATTTTCTGTCAGCAGTGCCAAACAGCAACCTTTATAAAATGAACCTTGGAAATCCATATGGCTGGCAGAAGAATTCAAGCAGTAACCCACAAAACTGCAACACTACAATTTCCTTTCTAAATCTGCCATACCAGCTGCTGGAACAGTGGAAGCACAAATGGTAATGAAAACCCTCAACTGTGCAGGGCTATTCTGGAATGCAAGTGTAGTCTTTGATCGCTTAATTAGCATGTATGGTTTGTCGCTTTTTTTAACAACTGAAAAGCTACCTGCTAATGTTTCTACAGTAATAAAACTGATTTGAAAATTATTTCCATTTAGGTCAACAAAACTAACTAATCTGAACAATTTATAACATCTATGTTGGTCCCAAAAATGTAGAGAAATTATATTTATGTGGTATATATACATAATCTGCAATCCTGACTAGCAAATTAAGCAACCAGTGGTCAAACATTTAAACTTAGAACATCACAGCCTCTCTTCTGCTTGGAAATGAAGTGTTACCTCACTCAAGTCGTTTGAGACAAAAGTAATATTTCTGAATCGGTAAACCAAAAACTTGAATAATACCTGTCTCATCCTAGAGGATAATACACCATCCACTTAAAAGATATTAACGATTGAATGTTCTAACCTGCCACTGTGGCTACAAGTTCACTTTTAAGCAACTGAGGAATGTAGAAGCCAAAATGTTTAATTTAGTAAATGAATTGTAAAGTTCTATTTGTCAAGCATGCTAATAAATACATGTTTTAGTGATTAATTGCATCCTTTTGGGACCTATAGCAAATTTGTGAGAAGTGCTGTTGGCTTTTAAATCATGCAGAGAGAGAAGGGAGGTAACTCTGGTAAAATCGAACCTATTAGATATTCCATAAGGAATAACATTTCCATAAGCCTTGTACAGGAAATGATGTATGGATCTGAACTGGTTAAAAATTTATGAGCCATCTCCCTTTCAACCTGACCTTGCTTTCAGAAACACAGTTTTAAAGTTAACTGTTAATCCACCCATTGAGAGGCTTCAGGAAGTGATGGAAGCTCTCCTTTATTGGCAAGATTTGAAATTCTGATAGAATGAAAGATATGAACCAGACTCTCACGGCACTGCATCCCCCCACCCTTCCCCGATACACTAGCAGAAACAGCAGCCCCATGAGACTGGACCTTTGGGCACATCCTGAGTCCCTTAGATTAGACCAGGCTTTCTTAAACAGGATTCCTGGAACCCTATACATGTGTATGTATATATGTGTGTGTGTGTGTATACACTCTCTCTCTCTCTCTCTCTCTCTCTCTCTCTCTTTCACACACACGTTGAAAGAGAGGGAGGGAGGGGGGAGGGAATATGAATGAGAATGCTGGCAACAAGAAAGCAACACAAAACTCCTTCTGTACCGTATGCCAAAAAAAAAAAACCTTTAAAAATGAACCTCTAAAATGCCAGCAGAAGTTTTAGAAAGGGTGGCTGAGATCTAGAGGACCCATTTGTCTGGCAAGCTCTAGAAATAAATTCAGAGAAATAGTAGCAGGAAGAAAACAAATGTGGCTGACTTGTTATCTGAAAGAGATCTCTCAGGCAAAACTGCTAGAGGAGCCAGAAAACTGGACACAGGTTTCAGTTAAAAGAGGTTATGCTTGCTTTTCTGATTCACGGGCCATGCTATTCGTTCAGGTGAGCCGGAGCGCTGGCATATATTCCCTCTTCTTCATCTTGATTTTTCTCCTCCATTCAAAGCTGAAACTTCCATGGTGTAGAACATAAGCTATTCCATAAGCCCCAAGCTACTCCTGCATTGCTGTGCTATGCAATATCTATAAATGTGAGGCCTGAAGCTAGTTGACTGAGGGTCATACTAGAAGTTAAATGAAGTGTAAAAAGGTAAAGGTTTTACACTGACATTAAGTCTAGCTGTGACTGACTCTGGGAGTTGGTGTTCATCTCCATTCCTAAGGTGAAGAGCCGGCATTGTCCATAGACACCTCCAAGGTCATGTGGCCGGCATGACTGCATGGAACGCCGTTATCTTCCCGTCGGAGCGGTACCTATTGATCTAATCACATTTGCTAGGTGGGCAGAAGCTGGGGCTACCAACGGGAGCTCAGATTCAAAATGCTGACCTTTCAGTCGGCATGTTCAGCAGCTCAGCGGCTTAACCCACTGCATCACCGAGGTCTCCCTTTTTTAAAAAAATAATTTTTTATTAGTGTTCCTTTCAACATAAACACAGACAAAAACATACAATAAAATAAATTACAGAATTGAGGGAAAAGAGAGGGGGGGGAAGGAAAAAAGGGAAGAAAAAAGAATTAGAAGGGGAAGAGAAAAAAAGAAGAAGAAGAGGGGTAAAAATTGAATAAACAAAAAAAAAAAGAAAGAAAGAAAAGAAAAAAAACCCCAAAAACATATAAAATATAAAATGAACTTCCAACTATTGCATGGTGTCTTTGGGTCTCATCTTTCCCCCCCTTTCCTGAGTTCTTGAATTCACCCTGATAACTCAGATCATTCCATTTCTCCTGTTATGAGGTTTTGTATATATTCTGATTTTCTTAGGTCTCAAATTAAAATCTTCATTTTTTCCTCTTTTAAATATTACGTAATTTTCCCTTCCAAAATGTGTTTTCATAGAGATAGACTTTTTACAATCAGACCTGCACATTAAGCTTGGGCTTACCTTTCAACGACTAGTCACAAAACAATGTAGACAGAATACAAGATACAAATGCAACCTCCCCTTTCAAACTCAAAAAGACACATTTTGTCTCTTGAACAATTTCAAGAAAGAAAGACAAAGGGGTGTTCTGTGGCCTTTCAAACACAAATTGACATCCTGGGAATCCTTTGCCTTTTGTCCCCACCATGCAAAATTGAGTTATGAGTACGTTCCCTCACTGTTCCTTCATGGAGATAGTTCCCTCATCTATTTCTTTTTACCTAAGTTCTATGACAACCGTTCCCACCATACATGTTTTGGAATGACAACAGTTCCCAGGATTAGATAGTCTGGCTAATAGTTAGAGATAAGGGGAGTTACAGTAAGCCCTCCTTATCCATTGCATATAATGGGACTTGAGCATGCATGGATTTTAGTATTTATGTAGGGTTATGGAAACATACTCCTGTGGATATCAAAAGCCTCCCGTACAGTCCAACTTAAGGAAAGTACAATGTCAGAAAAGGCTGACTAAAAATGAGCCACTGTGATAGATGCAGGAGCATGGTCTCACATATATACTACTTCAATGAGAAAATATACTAAGAACATTCCTCAATCTCATTTTTGTTGGTTGTTTCTTTTTCTACTGGTTCTTCAAGCAACCAGTTGCAGATATAATATAGATGGATTCTGAACCCCCCAGAACCTCATCTGGGAACATTCCAGAATAAGGCCAATGTTTTGGTGGTTTCTCCATCTCTCACCCTCAATATTCATGAGGGGACAACGCCTATCTTTCTGCTTAGATCAGAATAGATCACACGCAGTAACATTCATAAAGATGAACTAGTAGAGATCAGGTAAAATCAGCAGTTGCAATGGGTTGGAAAGGCAGATTGAGTCGCCACAGTTGATTACTTACAGCCAAGCAACCTGTCTTTCTTCTTCAAGGTCTCTCTAGAATTGAATAAGGTGTTTTGTTTCCTATTCTCTTCAGAAATGAGCATACACTCTGGATAATAGTGTGGCCAAGTGAAGAAACTGCTGGGCAAGTAGTGGCTTCCATTGCATTAAACTGCGTGAGAGTTGTGTGTTTAGCCAGTTTATAGCAGAGTTGTATGGTTCATGTTTGCTTGTGATGCATTGAGAGACCTTTTCTGGGACCTTGACAGTACAGTCAGGGCTCCACCTGACATATGCACCCTCGTCCAAACAAAAGGCAAGAAAATGCTGGACATTCAAGATATTAAAGGTACCTCCAGTTAAGAGGTTGATAACAGAAATGGGTCTTCATTAAGGTGAAGTCAGAACTCATTTTTAAGAAAAGTAAAGCATATGGGCCAAACATGAGTAGGAACATATACCAAAAGATCCACTGGAATAACAGAAAGCTTCTCATGCCATCCTAACTAACATGAGGATTACAAGAGTGCCTTAGTCAGTGTACAAAACTGAAAGAAAGGGTGGATGGCACTCCGGCAAACAGGAGCTACATTTTTATCAGTCCTTTTCTAAACCTCTCATTAAAATGTAAGGGGAAAAACTCGGAATTACTGTGTCCACTGGACTATGGAAAGTGAAGCAGCTGTTTGACTAAACTTGATTTATGACATCAGGATAGAAAAAATCTCCTTTTCTAGTTAATTTGAGATTTTCCTGTCACCGTGAATTTTAAGGTAAACGTTTAGTCTTTTCAAGTATTAAATATATTTTTGTTCCAAATTATATGAAAGAAATCAGTTTCTAATGCAATAAATTACAATGCATCCAATATCAGCATCAGCATCAGCTAACCAGGCTTGTACTGTACCTTCATGACATCTCGGTAAGACTGTATAACTGGAACAGTTTTCTCGTTCTCATCATCTTCTCCTTCATCCAGAGCCTCATACCCTTCATCTCTGCCTCCATTTGCTTCTGTCACATTAGTCATATGATCAATAAGCTGCTCCAAAGGAGGACTTAGCTCACGTTCTTCATTCTCTTTCAAGCCATAATCCAATGCTTTATAAATAATAATCCCCAATGATTCGATTACCTGGAAAAGAAGGAAATCACATTTTAAAACACAGTAAATTGCTATTTTTCTACTGTTAGCTGGTAGAACGATAGTTGAAAACATATTTAGGGCACTAAGTTGGGGAGAGTGGTTTATACTACATTAGCACTTAACAAAGGAGAGAGGTCTTTGGATACATCAGGATTGTGGAAATAGAAGACATTATTTGTAGAACAAAAAAGGAAAATATCACTACCAATCAAGTGCTATTACTGAAACCCACTTATTCTTTCTCCCCACAAAGTAGTTATGAAAACATCAAAATAAAATGAAGCCTATGGTACTGGTAAAACTGTTTCTAGAAAGGTGGCTCACCACTGCCCTTCCAATTGTAGACTTCAAGAAGTCCAATTGATGCTCCATACCACTGTATGGCAACAGTTTGAAAAATAATTTGTTATCTATCAGTGCTGAATTCCATATGATATCATTTGGAATCTGTTGGGTCATAGAAATAATTTTCATTTCCTTATATATGTGGTTGAACCCAAATTTAAAATTAGTTCACAAGCCTGTAATTTAACCGTTTAAAATCAATTTATTACCTCCAACAGAAGTTTTAGAATATTTGGAAAGCTGAGTTCAAACTATCTCATAGCAATTTTTACAATTATTCAACAAAAAATATTTGCTATAAACAGCTTTTTGTTCCATCTGTATTTGTTTTGTATTTGGAACTGGAAACAAATTGTAATAAACTCTGTAATTTATCTTTATAAATATCAAGAATGCCAATCAAATTGATATTACCTGTGTTTTTCTTAAATAATGGACTCTTCTCTTAAATCTGAGGAGTGCAAAGTACAGCCCAGGGAGCTGCATGTAGTCCTAAAAGTTTATTTTAGCAGCCCTCTAGCCAAAAACTGTGGCAACTCATTTTAAAGTGGATCAGATATGTGGGGCATTTTTGGGTTTCCAAAACCCATTTCAAGTCTTCCTTTGGTCTTAACATTAAAGCAATGAGTTATGTTTGGATTTTTCTCCCCAAGACAATTATTTATCAAGGGCTGGTTATGGAAATTATTGGAAATGCAACTTAGGAGCTGGAATGTTTATTTACATGGTCTAAGTCTTGTTACACAGTGGAATATGCTCACTGCGCCTGTCTAGTAAATATCGCTTGAGTATGTTTTAATGTATTATATGTTTTATGACTTTATGTTTATATATTTGAAATGTATTTATGTGATTGTATTTTATTGTGTATTGCTGGGCTTGGTCCCTATGTGAGCTGCCCTAAGTCTCTTCGGGGAGATGGGTCGGGATATAAGAATAAAGTTGTTGTTGTTATTGTTGTTATTATTATTGTTGTTGTTTTGATTTGGTCTAATAGTCACAAGATTTCTTAATGAGATTCTAAGTTACAGTCAGCCCTCTACATTCACTGAGGTTAAGGGCAAAGTATTCTTGCAAAACTGAAAAACCCACAAATAATAAAATTGCTTTTAAAAAAAATCTGAGAGAACACCTCTCTAGGAATATCTAGTTTCAGCAGTATGACTCCATGGTCAATTGCTAATTGACGGTACTGAAGCAACTAGAGATTCCTGGAGAGGTGTTTTTTTCTAGGAATTTGATTATTCGTAGATTCGTAGACTGAAATGTTATCGCCAGGAATTTCTAGGTCCTCCAGGATGACTCTGTGTCAATTTCTGTCAGATTCCTAGAGAGAATATTTCAGTCAAATCCACGAATAATCAAATTCCTAGAGAATAATAAAATCTGCAAAATTCAAATCCGAAAATGTGGAAGGCGAACTGTACTAATGTTTGCTTGAGAGATATATGTTCTCTTAGGAGGTATCATCAAGATATAGATTCTGGTTGAATACATCTTGCCGAGTTAATATTTTAGATTGACAGTGTGATATATGTTCCTATTATTTTCCTTTCTTGTCTATTTCCACTTTTTTTTTAAAAATGTAACATATTGTGAAATAAATTCTGACCCATGAAAAAAACATATACTGAGCTATATTTTACACTATGAACCACTATGGAACAATACTAATTTATTTTCATTTTCCCTTCCTTCTTCTTTTATATGTGAATTGGAACCATATAACTCAAAGTGACTTAATTTGAATGCACTTGACAAACAGAAACCAATATTATCTGCAATGGCCCCAAGGGAAAAATATATATATCTAACCAGAAGTGTGAAGATGCACTTAAGAGGAGTGCTTAACTACTTATCCACAGTTTCTACCCCCTTTTTTACATTTCAGTCATTCTGAGAAATGTTAATATTTTTCACGCATACCACTCTCCCACTCTTTCAAGACTATAATAGCCCATTGTCTATATGCTTGCCTTTCCTCTGAGGTTCCTCATGTTCATAAACAAAATAACAAAGCTTTAATGCACAGGCATACTGGTTTTTTTTAACCTTTTATTTATGGATTTTTGAGATACATAAAAAGAAAAAGAAAGAAAGAAAACAGACCACAACAACAACGATAAAACAATAATAGACTATACAAATATACATATAATACTCCCTCAACACCCTACTGTATACTGTAAACATGATAAACTCTAGTTTTAAGCCAAAATTCGTCACACTTGTAATTCTTTCATTTTTTTTCCTCCAGAGCTGGTCATCTCTTTGTGAGTCTTAAGCTTAAAAATTTTGCTATCAAGAAATGTCACAGTAGCTAAAGATTTTTTCATTAGCTACTAAAGGACAAAGACACATTTAAAAGGACAAATAATATCAATTCCGCTATGTTAAAAGACTTGTCATGTTCTGACACACTTGGGTCTCATACTATTCAAAAGCCCAGTTTTCTCTACAATCTATTTTTTCCTCTCTAGCCCAGAGAAAGAGGTGGCACCAACACTCAATATGAAATAGCTAAAATCAACCTGCTGTTGTTGAGATTTTTCTAAAGAGCTGTTAATCCAATCAGGTACGTGGATGGTGGGAGAGGATTCTGTCAACCAGCACCTCATCTTATCCCACATTCCAAAAATGGTCAGAAAGCTGAGTATAGGCACATAAACCATCCAGCCTGCTGAAAATGCATGTGCAAGAGCTGGAAGTCTGCTAGGATGATATGTTAATGTAAAAATAATTGTGCAATTGGTTGTGCTTTTACTGAAGTTGCAAAAGTCTGAGCCCTCCTAAAGCCAGTCTGGGCCCTTCCACACAGCCATATCAAGGCAGATAATCCACAATATTTGCCTTGAACTGGATTATCTGTGTCCACACTGCCATAAAATCCAGTTCAATGTGGATTTTATACAGCTGTGTGGAAGGGGCCTCACTCTGCATGTATACACACATCATTTTTTCTCACTTTTGACTCAGCAGATGGAGAGCTAGTCAACTATTGTACAACAGGAAACTCAACGCTGCATCATTTACTGTGCACTTGACTTTTCAATGTTGATATTAAGTATAGTTACCCTAAAAGTTATTTGTATGAAGTTATAGTACAATTTGCTCTTGGTATCTGCTGGGGTTTTGTGAGGTTCCAGGACACTCTGTAGGTATCAAAAATCTAAGAATGTGCCAATCCTATTAAAGTAGAGTCTCACTTATCCAACATAAACGAGCCAGCAGAACGTTGGATAAGCGAATATGTTGGATAATAAGTAAGGATTAAGGAAAAGCCTATTAAACATCAAATTACATTATGGTTTTACAAATTAAACACCAAAACATCATGTTTGACAACAAATTTGTCAGAAAAAGCAGTTCAATACACAGCAATGTTGTGTAGTAATTACTGAATTTACGAATTTAGCACCAAAACATCACAATGTATTGAAAAGATTGACTACGGACAGGTTGCTCACCTGTAACCATGTTTCTTCGAGTGTACTCTGTGAATTCACACTAATGGAGAAGCTGCGCCTGCGCAGGTTCCGACGGAAACTCTTCCAAGCTGAAGTTCAAATTTTGGCGGTAACCACGCCCCCCTTCCCAAGGGGCATATAAGGCAGCCCCAGGCGCCCGCTCTCCAGTTCCTACGCCGCCAAGGCAACGAGAAAGGGAGAGGTTTGCCAGAGGGGAAGGAAGGGCGGGTTTGTGTGAATTCACAGAGTACACTCGAAGAAACATGGTTACAGGTGAGCAACCTGTCCTTTTTCTTCGTGTACTCTGTGAATGCACACTAATGGAGACTAACACGCTAAGGTCCCGGATGGTGGGACAAGGCAAACTCGACAATCAGTGAATGTCCAAACACATGTTTATTAGGACATAGAAAAAATAACCGTCCCAAGGGACCAGTGCAATAAATTGTCCGAAAGGACCAGTGCAATGCAACATGAGCATCATAGAAGAAGAACATAACATGGAAGGAATTTTTCAATAAACATGATAGAGAAAAATACACAATTGCGTAGTGCATATAAACGCTCTCCCAGGGGGAGAGGGACAAACACATCTTGGTCTTTGGCATATCCGCCAGGGCCAACGAGGCGGTACAAAGCAACAGAGCAACTGCTCAATACAATCATGGGAAAAAAACATATCCCTAGAGGCAGGTATGGGGAAAAAACCCCGTCCAACTTGAAGGAGAGGTATAGAGAGTCACCTGTGGGTGAATATGAAGAGAAAAAACGTCTGAGAGTCAGGAGAGGCAAGATGAGAGTACTGATCTTGCAAAGGCCGAGTCTTTAAGGGCCTTACTGTCCAGCCTGTAGTGAGAGACAAACGTGAGAGGGTTTGACCAGATAGCCGCTTTACATATGGAGTCAAGCGGAATACCCCTAAGGAAGGCGGTCGACGCCGAGAGGCTCCTAGTCGACCTCGGGCGGATGGAAGGAGGGGGAGGTCGCTTGGCTAGTTCATAGGCCAACTCAATGGCCTGAGCGATCCAGTGGGACAGTCTTTGGGAAGAGATGGGATTACCCAACTTGTCCTGGGCATAGGCGACAAAGAGTCTTTGTGACTTACGAATGTCCTTAGTACGGTCCCTGTAGAAAAGAAGTGCTCTCCGAACGTCGAGAAGGTGCAGTTTTTGCTCGAGAGGAGAGGAGGGGTTAGAGAAGAAAGCTGGTAAGACAATGTCCTGGTTGAGGTGGAAGGCTGACACCACCTTAGGAAGAAAGGTAATGTCCGGGCGAAGAACAGCGCGGTCATGGTGGAAACGAAGATAAGGCTCGTCGACTCTGAGGGCAGCGAGCTCGGATGGCCGTCGTGCCGACGTGATCGCCACCAGAAAGGCCAACTTCCAGGAGAGCAGGCGTAGATCGGTCGAGGCAAGCGGTTCGAAGGGAGCAGAAGACAGTTGAGAAAGTACAAGTTCGAGGCTCCAGCCCGGCGTAGGTGGTAGCGACGGCGGGCAGATGTTATTGTAGCCCCGGAGAAAGGTTTTGATCAGGTGGTGAGAAAAAAGAGATGGCTGGCCGTGGCGCTGAAAAGACCAGGAAAGAGCTGCGAGATAAGCTTTTATAGAGGCAAGAGAAAGTTTCTTCTCGACGAGAGTCATGAGGAAGTCGAGGACCACCGATACCGAGGTCGGGAAGGTGTCGACGTTACGGGATCGAAGGAAGGCATGAAAGCGAGAGAGTTTGTAGGAATAAGCCTTGGTAGTAGACGGCTTATGGGCTGCCCGCAGGACGTCTTGCAGATTCTGCGGAAGAGAGGCTAGGTAAGAATCCTCCATGCAGTGAGATGAAGGGAAGAAAGGTCCGGGTGAAGAATTTTGCCGTCCTCCCGTGAGAGAAGGTGCGGCGAGAGAGGCAGAGGGTGAAACGATCCTCTGGAGAGGCGAAGAAGGGCTGGATACCACGGTTGGCGGGGCCAGGCCGGAGCTATGAGAATCGCCGTGACCGAGATCGAGAGAAGTTTTTCGACAACTTTCGGTATGAGGGGAATCGGTGGAAAAAGATAAAGCATCTCCGCCGACCAGTCCAGAAGAAAGGCATCCCCTAGGCAGCCGGGGAAAGAGTTCGGGGGGAGCCTCGCTCCGTAGCGGGGTAGCTGAGCGTTGTGGGGAGACGCGAAGAGATCCAGAGTAGGGCGCCCCCAGAGGCGGAACAGACCGTCGAGGACCTCGGGATTGAGCTTCCATTCGTGAGAGGAAGAAGTCATCCTGCTGAGGGCATCCGCTAAGCCGTTTTGGGCGCCCGGTAGGTGGATTGCAGAGATCTGTACGCCGTGGGCTATGCACCAAATCCAGAGACGAGAGGAGAGGAGCATCAGTTTCCTCGAACCCGTACCACCCTGTTTGTTGATGTAGAATACTGCTACTAGATTGTCCGATTGAATGAGGATGGACTTGTGGCGGATGAGGGGGGAGAATGCTTTTAGGGCTTTGAGAATGGCGAGAAGTTCGAGGAAGTTTATGTGGTTGGCCCTCTCTGACGGGGACCAAAGATTTTGAACCGTTAGACCGTTCATGTGGGCTCCCCAAGCGTAGGTGGAGGAGTCTGTGGTTATGGTTAGCGATGGCGGGGCTGGATGGAAAGGAAGGCCCTTGCACACGTTTTGGTGAGACATCCACCATGAGAGAGACTGGCGGACGGACGACGGTACCGACAGGTATCTGGAGTTGTGGTGGTGGAACGGTTTGAAAGTGTCTATAAACCACCTTTGCAGGGTCCGAAGGCGCAGCCTGGCAAACGGGGTCGTGAGAACCGTGGAGGCCATGTGGCCTAGAAGGACCTGAATGACACGGGCTCTGACCCTCCGGGCAGATCGACAAAGGGCGATATGGTGGCGGAGAGCCAGGAATCTGTCGAACGGAAGTGACACAGTCTCTGCGACGGAGTCGAAGAGGGCCCCGATGAACCGGATTCGGGTTGACGGGGAGAGATTTGACTTCTCGGAATTGAGTTGGAGGCCGAGAGATTTTAGAAGACGCAGCGTGAAAGAGACGTGATTTTGGAGAAGAACCGGGTCGGGCCCGACGAGAAGCCAGTCGTCCAGATAAGGAAAGACCGTGATGCCATGTAGCCTGAGGTGGGCCGCTACGGCGGCGACAACCTTGGTGAAGACCCTCGGGGCCGTGACGAGACCGAAGGGCAAAACGGTAAACTGGTAGGTTTGGTCGAGAACTTTGAAGCATAGGAACCGTCTGTGCGCCTCTCGTATTGCCACGTGGAAGTAGGCGTCTCGTAAGTCTATGGAGGCAAAGTAGTCTCCCCGCTGCAGCATCGGGAGGATAGAGGCAATAGAGACCATCCTGAATTTGGAGGGGCGAATGAATATATTGAGTGCCCTTAAGTCCAGAATCGGGCGTAGCCCGCCTCCTCTTTTCGGGACTGTAAAGTATCTGGAGAAGAAACTTAAAGGGTCCAGTTCGGGAGGGGAGGGACGGATAGCGCCTTTGGCCAGTAGCGCTTCGACTTCGGCCAGTATCTCTGGGGAAGGGTTTGAGTGGAGAACGTGACCTGTAGGAGGGAGGTCCATGAACTCTAAGGCGTAGCCGTCTTGGACAATGCGGAGAACCCATGCATCTGAAGTAATAGAGTCCCATTGATTGTAGAAAGGGGCTAGTCGGTCTGCAAAGATACCGAAGGGACGAGGCAGCGTGGGCTCTACAACGGTAGCGGGCGAGGAGCTTTGGCAGGGGTTGGCGTCAGGTACGCCGATTAGGCTGCGGAGGAGCAGGGGTGGATCGACCGCGTTGCTTTTGCGGATGAGGTCCCCGGCGAGGTTGGTGATGGGCTTGATTGTTCGAGCCCGAAGGCCGCCTGAAAGAATGGTGTCTGAAAGATTGCGGCGGGAAACGGCGGGAACGGTGCGGGAACCAGCGAGTGCGCTGAGGTTGAGGTTGGTCGCCACATTTAGACGCAAGAATTTTAAAGTCATGATTAGACTTGAGTTTGTCATCGGTACCGGCGTGAAACAGTCCGAGCGCGTCAAAGGGAAGGTCCTCAATGACCTGTCTAGAAGATGAGGAGAGACCCGAAGACCTCAGCCAGGCGTGGCGGCGAATGGAAATCGCGTGGGCAATCATTTTACCCGCAGTATCACCTGTATGCTTCGCCATTTGTATTTGGTGGTGAGCGAGCGAGTCTGCCTCCTGTTGGAGGGTAGTGAGGACGGAGCGGTCTTCGTCCGACATCTTAGCGAAGAAGGGCTGCGCCTTCTCCCAGATAATTTGTTGGTAGGCACCCATGCAGGCTCCATAATTCGCCATGCGGCAAAGCAAAAGGGCTCCGGAATAAAGTTTTCGACCCACGGCGTCGAAGCGCTTCCCCTCTCTGTCGGCCGGAGTATTCGACTGACGACCTGAGGATTGAGAGGCCTTAACGACCAGGGAGTTAGGGTCGGGATGGTGTTTGAGCCACTCCAGGGTATCATCGTCGGTACGGTACCAAGTCTCGATCCTCTTCGAGGTCGGAGGAATGGAGGAAGGGTTTTTCCAGGAGGCCTGGATAACGTCCAACAGATAAGGCAGAAAGGGGAGTAGCGTGGCCGGCGGAGCTTGGGCCTGCACCCTTTTGAAGACTGGGTCAGACACTGCTTTGGAGGTTTGCTTGATCTCCAAACCCAGGGCGTCGGCCATCCTGACCATTTGCTCAGCGAAAGCGCGAACATTGTCAGTAGGAGAAGGCGGGTCCGCCTCATACGCGTCGTGGGGAGGAGAGAGGTCGAGACCGAGAGAGACCACCGAGGCCGAGAGGACAGAGTCTGGGCGGTCGACATCAACATCTTCCTCCCCAGCCCCTTGGGGGGACTGAGGGGGAGAAGACAGCACAGTCTCGGGAGGAGGCAAGGCCTCGCGGGAAGAGAGGGCCGGAGGCCGAAGGTCCTTAGAGGCTGAGGCCTGGGCTGCCCGAGCCAGGCGAGCCGTTTGTCTGCCACGCTCCGGTGTCGAGGTGGGAGGGAAGAGCTGTTGGCGCGACGAGCGAGGCGGCGCAAGGGGCTCCGGCACCGGCACCCTGACCACCGTTTGGGTAGAGTGGTGGGGTGAGTCCTGCAGCTCCCCATCAGACAGGGGGTGCAATGGAGACTGAGAAACATCTCTAGGCCTCTGGGCTGGTACAATAGGAGAAGACCTTCTCGAGGAAGTTGTCGAGGAAGATGGCGGGTCTTTCTTTGAGGAGGCCGAGGAGGAGGAGCGCTGAGTTAGCCGTTTCTTCGCCGGCGGTTGCTTGGATGCAACCCTCAAGGACTTGCCAGGTGTGGGAGGAACCACAGCTGAGTCGGATTGCGCTCGACGAGACTCCTCGTGAGCCCTTTTAAAGGCTATTTTGATAGCAGAGGAGGACGGAGGGGAACCGATACGAGAGCGGATCGAGGTCACCGAAGCCAGAGAGCTCGACGTCGAGGAAGGTCCCACCTTTCCGGAGCGGGTCGACACGGTCGCCGTCGTCACAGTACACGGTGGTTTGACCGGTTTAGCGGCCCTGGAGGTCTTGGACGCTCTGGACGAGACCGAGGAAGCCTTGGCTGCCGGAGGCTTAGTTGGTGGTGCCGACATAGCTCTCAAAGCTGAGGACGCCGACGTACCCGACGTCGACGGAGTCGGTTCTGGCGCGAGAGATTTTTCGTAGAGCGCCGCTCTAAGCCTAGCGGCTCTGTTCTTTCTGGCCTGAGCCGTGAGAGCTAGGCAAAAACGGCAGGTACTGACCACATGAGCCTCGCCAAGACAGAAGAGGCACTTGGCGTGGCCGTCCGAGTCAGGAATTTTAGCAGCACACTGCGTGCAACGCTTGAAACGAGTAGTAGACATGCGAAGAGTCCGAAGTGAACCTTGCGGCGGAAAAAAAGGAACTGGAGAGCGGGCGCCTGGGGCTGCCTTATATGCCCCTTGGGAAGGGGGGCGTGGTTACCGCCAAAATTTGAACTTCAGCTTGGAAGAGTTTCCGTCGGAACCTGCGCAGGCGCAGCTTCTCCATTAGTGTGCATTCACAGAGTACACGAAGAAAAAAAAAACATTTACTAAAAGGCAGACTGCGTTGGATAATCCAGAACATTGGATAAGCGAATGTTGGATAAGTGAGACTCTACTATATATACAATGGCACAGTAAAATGGTGTCTCTTATACAAAATAGCAACATTAATTTTGCGTGTGTAAATATTTTCAAGCTGTGGATGCAGAATTAGTGGAAGTGAAGGTCCAACTGTAATAAGAACTTGCCTTATACTCCCACTTTGGACAAGGACAGGCTTTACCTTCCAATAGTCCTCTGTACAAACATTGCAAAGTAGGTAGACACAGTCCTACTTCTCATCCCATGAATATGCTGCACATAATTTTCATAATTTCAAGGGAAATAAAAAATAACATAGCTAATTATTCTAGAGGAAAAAACGGTGAGAATTTATAAAGCAATTTGAATTTTGCTGTTCACGATGGTAGCTCATAGTATAAATTGGATAAGGCTGTGTTTAATGAGTCACTTGGTTAAAGGAAAAAGTTGTAGATATGAAAATTCAAAAAAAATAAAACTTTGAAAAACTCCAGAATGTGTAGATTTTGAGGATGGGTATTATACTGACTGGCTTCAGATGAAACTTGAGAATTCAGACAAAGAGATAGAAAATTTGAAGAGCGAATTGTCTTTACAGCAAATGAAGACTTTGTTTTTAACTTTGAATATGTTTTAATAGATTTTAACTAATTTTGTTCAATACTGTTTGTATTTAATTCTGTTTTAATGTTTGCATATTTGTATATTTTAAATTGTATGCTAATGTTTTTATTTTAAGCCAATTTGAATCTCCTTTAGGAGAGATAATGTAGGGTATAAATAAATATAATAACAATGATGATGATGATGATGATGATTATGTGAACAGTGTTGAGTCCAGCTGTGTAACCAGAGCAGAGAAAAGAAGGCATGTATTTGCTTTAACAGTAACTGCATGTTACTGTACTTTGTTCTTATGCTCAGCTTTCCAAACCTTTACTTCTAAAGCAGCTTGATGTTTTTAAAACTTCTCCTTCTTTGTGATCACATGTTATCATGACATGTTGTATTTTACTTCATTGGCACAGACCTCTAAATCTAAAATGAGGTGCCAGTTTTCACCACTGAATCTCTTAACCTTACCAGGCTGTTGAGTCCTGGCCAATCCTCATCTTCCTGCCATCTTCCTTTGCATCTTCCTTGCTGGAGATGCAAAAGGGAACAGTGACACACAACTCTGGCAGATCTGGCACCACTGCGTAATTTGTATAGCCCAGCATCTGAGAACACAGCAAGAAGCCTTCTGGCGTTTTAAAAATATCACTCTTGATGAGGGAAGGAGAAAATCACTTAATATAACTGTGACAAAGGAGTTAATTTGCTGAAGCAGGCTGTAGACAAGGCAGCCAGTCAGAGCTTACAGACTCTTCAGAAAGGCTGTGGTTCCAAATTAAGAATAAGACATGGTGGCATATATAGGAAATGAGGAAGGTTGAGATGTGCTGGGAGTTGGAAAGATGTAGCCCTTTGAATTATAATGCTAAGGGGAAAATGATGTATTCTGTAAAAGTCATTTTTTAGCCCTATGCACTCTTCACTTAAGTTGTTTCTTGAAAATCATATGTAATAATATAAGATCATTTTTCAACAACAGACTTGAATTTTTCAAATACAATATTTTTCAAGGAAAACTTTCTGAAGCATCAGTATGATTCTTGTGAAACAGACATTTAGAAGCTTCTTCCTATCCTCTAGATAGAATATAGTGTTACACATTTCAGGAATGGACAGAATGTAAGACAAATGTTGACAATTGCTTAGAATCTGTGCTCTAATGCACATATGCCATTATTTAAATCTGTATTTGAACTGCAACTGTGCATGAATTAGACATGTATGCAATGACCTCCAAATCACAGTGGCAGTCCTTTTGCTTAGCTTTTCCCTTCTTACCAGATATTCTTTGCTCCTGTGTATAAACAAGGGCCTTTTTAGTTCTTCATGTGATACACTCAGTAAAATAAAGGAACATCTCTCTGCCTTGGTTTTTCAGTACTAGTTTAAATGTACAAACACATTCTCTATAGTGCAGAAGGGCTGGTTCTGGTTCCAGGAATTGCAGCAGATCAGACTGATGCATGGCATTGCTCTAAGATAACTTCTGATTGGTTTCAGCAAATATTGCAAGACCGGGAAAAAGATACATAAATGCATGAAATCAAGTACCTATAAATATCCTCAAGCATGATTTGATGCTGGGCTCCTATGGATTTTTAGGCTCTACAAATGTGTACACATTCCCCTCTCACATGTTGATAGATCAAGGAGCGACACAGTGATCTAGCTGCTTGAAGATTTCAACTTATCTGAAACTTTATTTACTTGGTATTCATTTTACATGAGTACATACACTCCATGCTTGCCTCTATAGAAAAAAGATCAAAATGAGAAGGGAATTTCTTTATCTCCCAAAGTTTATGAAATTCTGTTTCTACTCCCAAGTACAATAGACCTATTGAATCAATGGGATTGCCCAGGGTGTTGACTCAATGGGTCCACTTTTTAAAAAATCAATAGGAGTCAAGACAATATTCTGAAGGCTTCCACTTTATATACAATAGTAGCATTCCTACTTTTGTCCAAATCAATTAGTACACAACAACAAAAATGTTGTTAATATAAGAATCTTACAGGTATTTACTATAGATTTACAACAGAATTACTTCCATTTAGCAGTGTTTCCATTTGTTCAGTTGTGTGATAAAATTATATTTTAGGGCAGGGGAGTATGTAACACAACCTCTATCATACCGAACTTAAGAATTAATCCCTTTGAGCATGATGGGACTAAAAATGCATCGACATGTTCAGTGAATTTAATTTCTAACAGGTAGTGAATATCTGTGCATAATATATGAAAGTATTTAATTCATGCACTCTTTAAATTATAGCTATTCTAGAACATGCATTGTTCTATGTTGTACAGGACTTTTCCTTGACATTCTTGAACACCTTATGTTCAAGTGGGGAAAAATATAAACATGGCAAAAGAATGTTTAACTTTCTGTTTGGAAGGCAATTTTATGAACTCCCTTAGCAAACGAAGCAAGAACCAAATTGTTTTGTTTGGTTTGGTCATAGAAATATTTAAAAGTAGTACTTTTGTTCCACTGTTAACCCTGCAATGCACTACTTATAATGGTATTAGACACTTAACACTATGCTAAGAATCTTACTTAACACAATGTTAATTAGAAGTGATTATGGTTCAGTGTCTGCACAACATACAGTAGAGTCTCACTTATCCAAGCCTCTGGATAATTCAAGCCATTTTTGGAGTCAATATTTTCAATATATCATGACATTTTGGTGCTAAATTCGTAAATACAGTAATTACAACATAACATTACTGTGTATTGAACTACTTTTTCTGTCAAATTTGTTGTATAACATGAAGTTTTGGTGCTTAATTTGTAAAATCATAACCTAATTTGATGTTTAATAGGCCTTTCCTTAATCCTTCCTTATTATCCAAGATATTCGCTTATCCAAGCTTCTGCTGGCCCATTTAGCTTGGATAAGTGAGACTCTACTGTACATGTAAACGGACATCAAAAATTACATAACAACTCATTTTAGGAGAAAAAATACACATACTCAGATGTATATATCGGTATGTCTCAATTTATCATAATTCTGTGAATCATCCCAAAAAGGGAGTTCATCTATACATCTGCATGAGAGCAACACTAAAAATATTATGATCTATAATGTGTTACTTTTTAGTGCACCAAGATCACCAGAATGATTACTTGAATATAATGATTGGTGACATAATTTTAGTTTAAAGACTAACATTTATTTTTCACTCCTGAAACAATACAGAGGGAGTAATGTCTAAGGATTTGTGACTATTTTGCATTTTTATTTTGCGAAAAACAGCAGAAAAATAACTTTCAAATGATATGCCAGTAATGAGAAACCCAGTGCGCAATATGGGAAGACAAGTTGACAAATATTAGCGTTATGGAAGATGCAAAGACCACCAGCACTAAAACTATGATTCTCCACCATCAACTTTGCTAAACTGGTCACTTTGCCCAAATGTCTGCTCACCGTCTTCCAAAATAGTTACTTTATTATCAACCCTAGACAGAAAATGGAATGTTGGTGAACAACAAAAGAGATTTAATGATGGGCAACGTGGCCATCTTTTTAAAAAGCGGTATACTAAGAACTGGGAAGCAGTGGCACCTAAGTGTTTTAAGTGGAGGTCAGTTGTTACCAATGGTGGCACTTTTTTAAGAGGCACAAATACAGGGCAAAAGGAAGAAATGCACCAAGAGAAAGGCATGTTGTCAAGCAAAACCTTGTTGTGACCGCTTTCCATCTGGGAATCTATGTCATCAATCTGACAGACCATGTGGATCCAGAATAGGTTTTCACAGTCATTTATGGACCCTCTGCTAAGACTGTATCTCTGGAAGACATTCATACGTGGCCACTAGCAATCGTCCACGATGATGGGTTATGCCAACATATTACTTTGCAAAAGTAACAAGCAATACATTTCTTAAAAAAAAAAAGTCAATACCTGGATGTTATGAATTAGGGAAGCACAGGCTAGAAAGTACAATGAAATCAAGGAGACTTAGACTGCTGACTAGAAAGGAACCCATAACGAATCAGCAAAAGTGTGACACTAGACTTAGCATACATTTGCTTCCATTGAAGGTAAGCAATATCCCTGGAGTTTCATATTTTAGTGCCTTGCAATGGGGTGCACTATGAGAAGTATGTGTAACCTTCCACTGCAAATCCAGACAGTTGTCTGTATATCATATAGGGCAAAGCTGAGAATCTGAGAACATGCAGCTATGCATTTTAATTCAATGGCATTCAAAGTCATGCAATTACACGATTCAAAGGCCAGGGGTGGAGATGGGTTACAATATTAGGGTGTCCCTTACAGTAAAATAAATCGGAGCAGTGGCCTGCTTTTTTACATATAACTCCTACAACTTGCTTTTGCAACTTTTCTTCTATATAAACTGAGCTGTATTTGTAAATAAAATACCATTTCAGTACATTCTGAAAGTCCCAAAGCAATATTCTGAATCTCAAGCAGTCACAGGGAAGGTCAAAATCGCTCTTCTCGTGCCAAACAGCAGAAAACAGAATGTCAAACCCACAGAAGTTTAAATAATGTGCATATTTGAAGGGTAAAAGAAAGGGAGGAGGTGGTGATGCATGGAGGAAAATGTGAACGACAACACCCAAGAGAATGCATAGAGTTGCTGGTGCACACAGAAGGTGTTTGGTGAACAGATAAAACCTTTTATATTTACCTAGTAGACTTTAACAAATCTTATATTCAGTTTTATCCCTACTAATTTTCAAATGAATATCACAGCCTTTGTACAGATTTAATTTAATTAAAAAGTTAAATTTAAGTCGAACATTACAGGTATCGAAAGATACAGAAAAAATAAGCAGAGGACTCATAAAGAGCAGATATAATTCTTCCCAGCATAGACAACACTCATATAAAGACAAGCAAAATTGGGCATTGGAAGGAACAAAGGCAGCTTTCATGGAGTGTTGCATAAAATAGTAAGGACTAAATATAAGCCTCTTAAAGAAACATCATTTAATATGGAAGCATCAAGGGATGTCAAAACAAGTCAATTAACTAAGCTGCCTCTAGGGATCCAGTTCTCTGATATTTTAAATATCAGTGAATAATCCCCAACTCCTGAACTATACAACACAAAACAGTTTTCTGTTTCATTTCACTAATTCTTTTTGGTGGATTATTTTCGGAGAAGTGGCCAATAACGAACAAACCAGTAGTAGAACCAGTCTTACATTTCTGGTTCACAAGTACTGGTTTCACTTAGGCTAGTTATTGAAAATCTTTTAATTTGTGGAGATAGGATTGAATCTGGATCCTTGTGAATGGGAATAGATACTTGTGTATGTGTGTGTAGTTTCCTGTCAATTTATGATGACCCCATGAATTTTATAGGGCTTTCTTGCATATGCAATGAATATTCAGATATAGTTTCGTCAGTTCCTTTCTTTGAAACATACCTGATAGCACTTGGTATTCATTGGTGGTGTCCCACTTAATTTTCATGATCAAGATGGCACCTAGTGTCTTTAGGCCCTTCACATGCTTTATATCTCAATCATTGCTCCTTTAATATTTACAACTATCAATTTTGTAAAACAATGTCTAGGGAAAATGAAATTTGGATCAAGATCTACTTATCAGTGTGTACTCATGCTATTATTTAAAATGGCCACTTGCCTGGGGTTCAGGCATTCTGTGTTCCTCATAATTGTTTCTTTCCACCCAACTACATGGCAACACTATAATTCCTAGTATCATAACAGATTCCCTCTTCATATCATTATACTGTCCATCTCTTCAGTAACGCTCAATTGAATATTTCACTCACAACTTGTAGGCAACATTAACTATAAATCTGTCAGCCTAACTTTTACTGAATTAATGTCAATTACAGCACCAGACCAACAAAAAATGTGTGGTTCATTAAAATAAAAGGAAAAAAACTTTCCACATTAATTTTCTTGTTTTAATGTAGGGACAGGGTGCATAGAGATTGAACTATACAAGCTAGAGGCTTACTGCAGCTTGTGGCTACTTATTCAGTCAAAGTGGCATATAAATGCTACCAACAGTACTCTCAAAATGCTCCTGTTCACGTATGGGTTGGCATAATTATATTATAAATGCCTATTGTCATGAAGACTGTGATAGTGCCATTTCACTTCATTATAAAGTTGTGTCTCTCAAAAGTGCTGCTAGAGGTGGATAGGTTTAGACTACCATGGAGATCCTCTGATCCCAACACGGTCCCAGTGAAGGTTATAAACTCCCCCATACTGATGGCACTATAACTATCAATGGTGTCTACATAGATCACATGAGATATTATCAAGGAAAAGAAAGCTATGGTAATCCCTTGTCCTCTGAGAGTGAAAACAGACACTAGATATAGATGATGCTCCCCATATATCAGTGTTGAAAAAAGAACAAATGAATTCAATTAACATACATATTCTAAAACATTCATATGGATTATCTAAAACAGCTTTGTAGCATTTGTAAAGCACTCATCAATAACACTGCTTCAAATCCATTACATAATTTAACCATGAGGGAACTCCATAATTCTTCAATAGCCATTGTCTAATGCTGTGTCATGATGCTTTATTATTGATCTGCACTAAATCAAGTGAGTGATCAAGCTGTCATGTTGGATAATTCAAAGAATCCAGCATATATCTTGATTCATGCACACCTAATCAATACGTTATATGTTGCTTACATCAAAGACAGCTAATTATTTTACACAGGGATTAAAATAAAATAAAGAAATATATTGTTAAACAAATAAATTAATATCTAAAGTCATATTTGGCATTACTAAATGTCAGTTTCAGTAACCAAGCGTCAAGATACAGCAGTGTTACAAGTCAGTATTGCCTTGGAAGTCACCACAGTACTTCTAACAGCAATCTGTTAACAAAATATTATTAGTGTAATCCTGTGCAAGCCTATTCAGAGGCCCCACTGAATTCACTGGGGCTTCTCCCAAAAATATGAGTACTGGAAATGACTGTAACTTAAAATCTTGGTTGCTATCCCTTCAAAAGTTTTCAAATACTGAAAGTATTTTATGTAACTTCTCGTAACTTTAGTAATACAGTAGAGTCTCACTTATCCAAGCTAAACGGGCCGGCAGAAGCTTGGATAAGCGAATATCTTGGATAATAAGGAGGGATGAAGGAAAAGCCTATTAAACATCAAAGTAGGTTATGATTTTACAAATTAAGCACCAAGCTTCATGTTATACAACAAATTTGACAGAAAAAGTAGTTAAATACGCAGTAATGTTATGTTGTAATTACTCTATTTACGAATTTAGCATCAAAATATCACAATATATTGAAAACATTGACTCCAAAAATGGCTTGGATTATCCAGACCAGGGGTCCCCAAACTAAGGCCCGGGGGCCGGATGCGGCCCTCCAATGTCATTTACCTGGCCCCCGCCCTCAGTTTTATAATATAATATTTTTATATCAGTTTTAATAATATAATATATTGTATATACATATAATATTGATAATAATCTTATGTTATACAATATAATACTAATAATAATACCATATAATAATATTAATTATATGTTATATATTACATATTATATAATAGTATAGTGGTATAGTTCAATATAGTAATATATAATGCTAATATTGTGTTATGCTAATAATATAATATATTGTATGTACATAAAGCTGCTCTGAGTCCCCTTCGGGGTGAGAAGGGTGGGATATAAATGTAGTAAATAAATGCAGTAAATAAATAATTAATTTTAGACTTAGGCTTGGCCAAAATCTGACATGACTTGAAGGCACACAACAACAACAACAACAAGAATCCCAATTAACTTGACTATCTCATTGGCCAGTAGCAGGCCCACACTTTCCATTGAAATCCTAATAGGTTTATGTTGGTTAAAATTGTTTTCATTTTTAAATATTGTATTGTTCTTTCGTTATTGTTGTTGTTGCACTACAAATAAGACATGTGTGCAGTATGCATAAGAATTTGTTTGTATTTTTTTTCAAATGAAAATTCGGCCCCTCAACAGTCTTAAGGATTGTGGACCGGCCCTCTGCTTAAAAAGTTTGGGGACCCCTGATCCAGACGCTTGGATAAGCGAGGCTTGGATAAGTGAGACTCTACTGTATTCCCAACACTCCCACTCACTGTTACCATGATGACAGAAATCCAGCGGGAGTCTGTTTTCTTTTCTAGAATGTTTTTAAGTTGAATTTTAATAAGCAAACCAAAACAGAGAAGAATCCTAATAATGAATATGAACTGTCAATGAATACCAACCGTATGTTCTGAGTTTCTGTCTTACATTTTCATCATAGCATGTATGAGATCTGGAGCAATAAGGGATAATTTAGTGGTTTTGATAGAGGAAATGAAAATATTTTGATTGTGATGCAACGATCATTTTCTCAATTTCTTCAAGAAAGAACTGAGCTGTCATTCTATTCCTTATAACTCTCTCTTTTCAGCCTAATGTTGTTTGATCAGTCCCAACTGCAAAAAGAGGTCACCCTTTCAGTTTCTGAAAAGATCCTAAGAGAACACCTTGTCAAGAATAAGTGGGTTATTTTCAGGAAAAATCTAAGTGAAACATCAAACATAAGATTTCTAGCACAAAGTAACACCCATGTGTATGTGGAAGTTATACACAAATACAACCTCTACATAAGATTTTCATCTAATGTGAATCACAATGAGAACAAAATACTGCTTGCAGAATGTCCAATAAGATACAGCTTGAATGGCTGGCCAGAGGGCATTCAAGGTCATTAAAAAAACACAGTCATGAGAGTAGCTCTGTTTTAAAAGTATAATCACAGATTTTGACCAGGAATTGTCTGTTCCCAGTGTTGAAACAGTGTTACTTTATCCCCAATAAGCACAGAAAAGATGGTATCTAAAGCAGTAAGCAAAGCAGTTACAGTAAGCAGAAGGAGAAATGAGCGCCTAACAAGACAACAGATGAATAATCGCCTTGCCAGATGAAGCTGAAAGCCCAACATTTTATCACTGCTAAAGATAAGCAGCTGACTGTTCTAATTAATTCAAAGAATAATGAGATAGGGTACGAGATAATACGCTGTATTATCTTTATAGTCCTTACTACCTGTTGCATATTGAACTAGGCTGCTGCAGAAATAGGTTTCCATACCTTTAAAACATATAAATGTCATTTTTGTATTTCTGGTACTGTACAATTTAACAACCCACACTAACAGCATTAGTTCTTTGTTAGTCTAAGCATGAGGATTATAGATGGGGTCATGTAATGAATGTGGCCTACATAGATTTTTTCTTGGATTTTGATTTCTGGATGAATCTGGATTTCATTTATAAATATTTAACTTTATTTTTAAAAAAGAGAAGGGAGAACTGCCATGGGTACAGGGTCAAATGCAAAGAGACTATTCAAAAGAAATCAAAGTAATAAACAATTGTTTTTAAAACCTACATATGCATGTGCTATCACTAAACTAATAATAATACTGTAATAATAATAAACTTTATTTGTATACTGCTCTATCTCCCCAAGGGACTTAGGGCGGTTTCCAACATAGGTAAAACATTCAATTACCAACACAAAAACATACAGCATACCCAAAATAAAATAAAATAAAAAACATGAACATATTACTATTATAACAATCATAAACATTTAAAATTAGAAGCCAGTTCCTAATAGGTGGTTAAAGAAAGACAATGAAAATAGCCCTTGTAACCAAGAACTCTAGCAAAAAAAGCATACTTTTGTCAGATCAGCTATAATTGCCCAGTATCACTATTTTCCCAAAGAAGTAGGAGCAAGAACACTTAACCTCATAGTTGACTAAGAAGAAGTCACTATACAGCTAGCTAATATACAATGACTGGACTATTAGAACAACACTCCAGAGGTTATACCTGTTCTTCAGGATTTTGAGCTGTCAAGCTGAAATATCTCTTAAATTGGTTGCAACTGCAATCCAATAATATTTGAATAAGGGCAACTGCACAGGAGAATTATTTTCAGTATGTTAACTATTCTATTTACAAACAAAACTAACAAAGGCAGTAGCCTCAAAACAACTGTTTGTCATAACAAGCATAAATTCAGGAAGCCATTGAAACTTAAGCAAGTACAGTAGAGTTCCAGTTATCAGAGTTAAATGGGAGGGCCGGATCTCTTGGATAATAGGGAGGCCCGGCCTAAGGAAACCCAGGGCACATTGCTGTTTAGCAACGAGCTCCTCATTTCCTCCAAGTCTCAGTCAGGCCTTTACCGAAGGGAGGAAACTCTTCCCTCCGGTAAAGGGCTGAGACTGGGGAAATGCGGAACAATGCCTCTGCGTTTGCCCAGGCAAGCGCCTTTACCAAAGGGAAGAGTTTTCTCTTCTGTCCGGTTAAGGGGCTCACCTGGGCAAACGCAGGAGAACTCGAGAGAAGGAGAGGGAGGAGTGCCCCCGGCGGACCCCTTGGATAATACAGAGCCTCGGTTAACCGGTTAACTGTATTAACTGACCACCATGTTCTTGATCCAGTCTCTTTTCCTGCATTCTGTATCATCATCTTCCCATGGAAAAGTATATGCTATATGTTCCAGAGGTTTTTCAAGAACAATGAAAAATTATAAACTGGTGTAAAAATCCTTTTAAAGAATAAATCAAGGTTATTTTTCCTCACATCTGATTGAACCACCCCTAAAATCGTAAAGCTAACAATTAATATTACTAATAAATATCATTAAAAATTTATAGGGTTGTTGTGTGTTTTCTAGGCTGTATGGCCATGTTCCAGAAGTACTCTCTCCTGACGTTTCACCCACATCTATGGCAGGCATCCTCAGGTATATACCTCACAATCTCTGAGAATGCCTGCCATAGATGTGGGCATCAGGAGAAAATACTTCTGGAACATGGCCATACAGCCTGGAAAACACACAACAACCTTGTGATCCTGGCCATGAAAGCCTTCGACAACACAGAAAATTTATATCCAGTATAAACCTCTGATAATGCAACATGTAACTGTGGGAAGAGCACAGACACTGCAAGCACTTGCTTAACTGGACCACAGTTTTACAGAATATGGGGAGGGAAGGGAAAGAATGGGGGAACTCCCTTGGCTGTGACCAGGGATGGGGTCATGCCTGCTCTTCCTCTATCCGGTGGACCGAGCAGTGGTCTTGCAGAGTAAACTTCTTATAACGTGGTGGCTGTTAGCCTACCATGATGAGATCTGTAGGGATTTCGGAGGAACACAAGATTTGAGATGTTAAAGGATGAACCGGGAGCCGCAAGAAGCATTCCTCTTGCAAGATTTGGGGGGCTTCCTGCCTGAACTAATTTTTGTGATTGGGGCCCTGGCCCTAAAATGGGTGGATTTATTTTAGTTTAGTCCCTGCCACCATTTCCATTTGGGTAATGAAAGATATGTGTACCAAATTTGGTCCAGATCCATCAAGCCACATAGAAGCCTTTGAGGTACAAACATAAATATATTTTCACTTGTATTAAAAATAGAAGATTTTTTGTTGTCACAAATAATGTCTGAAATATAATTCTATATCTGTTAAAGAAATAAGATTGCTATTGGTTAAATCAATGGGAATTAAAATGAAGTTTTTGCTTCAAAATTGTATTTTCCTTTCAATTTAAACACAAAGTACTTAAGTTTATTAAAACATGTTAATGAACCGATTCATTTTTGAGCGGGGATTTTTCTTAAGTTCTCAACATGTCTGTATGTAAACATCTGTATTTTTAATTACAATATTGTTACTGTTACAGTATTTTTACCTATCATTCTTTGAACAACCTTTCAAAAACCAACATCACTTGAGACATTTTACTTGTACACTGTTTTACAGAGAAAATTCCAATCTTCAGTGCCTAAGGATTTTTAGCATTATGACAAACACAAAAGTACTACAAAGATATACAAATGTTTAATGAATAGCTTTTATATTTAGATTTCTCCAAAGGATTTTAATACTGAAGGGCTGCTGAATGGAAGGATAGGCATCAAGTGATAAAATGACTATAACAATTGTGTAAGAATAACTGCAATTTGTATCAGTGAAGGGACATAAATGTATATTATGTTCAGATTTGGGTCCCATCTTCAAGATATCTCACTATGTATATGCAAGTATTCCATAACAAGCATTTCAAATAAAGGATGTTCAACCTGTACTACTTTAATTAATGAAATCACTGATTTTGAGGACTTCAGGATATGAATAGATTTTGATTATTGGCCTATTTATTTGTTTTGCCATCTACTTTTATATAGAATTCAAAGACATAACCATATTAGTCTGGGATAAAAAATATGTGAAGGGGTCTTATGGCATTGTTAGTCTCTAATGTGCTACAAGATCCCTTTGCATACTGATATTTCTTATATAGTGATGTTAATTAATACAAAATAAGGAAGTATTCCCAGACCTAAAAAACGAACAAATCAAATTATCTGTTGAAAAATTTATTAAAGAGATCACTACTTCATTGTTCAGCTTTACTATATTTATTAAAGTTCAATCAATCACATTTTATTGATTAGCCCATCAGCCATATCAAAACATTTAGCACATAGACATACATACATACAACATACAACCTGCGGTACAAAAGAAGTTAAAATAAACAAACTGTTAACAAGATCCCATTCAGGATTCTGGCCGGCCTTTTTTTTTTTTTTTTTTGGCATAAAGATATAATGAAGTTTATTTGCCAAAAAATAAAAAAAGAAACCCGGAACTGAAGTAAAATACATGATTGATGAAAGAAAGAGGGGAGGTCTAGCTACACCCGATTTAAAACTATACTTTGAGGCGGCAGCACTATTGTGGGCCAAAGATTGGGCAAAACTTGAAAATAGCAAAATTTTGAATCTGAAGGGAATAGACCTGGGATTAGGGTGGCACTCTTATCTCTAGTATGAAAAAAAGAAGATAGAAAATAATTTCATTTTATATGGTCCTCAATTCTTAAGATATGGGAGAAATATATAAAAAAGTTATATGAAAAAACACCATTATAGATATCACCATTAGAGGCTTCCCAAAGAAGAATAATAGGGTGGGAAAATTGGATTAAATATAAAGATCTATTAATAATAAAAAAAGGGAATTGGGCACTAAAAAACACACAACAGGAAATGAATAAATTAGATAAAATATTTTCTGGTTTCAATATTATGGCATATGGTGGAGTAGATCATGATCAGGCTCGGGAGGGAGAGTCTTGCTATAAGGCAAAATTTGGGCCCATCTTAGCGTTAAAGTCTCCTCCCAAAATGACGGAAGCATTTGAGTTCTGCATTATGAGATCACCAACATACATTTCCAAATCAGATCACTGGGCTCTGATTTGTGGTTTCCTCTTCAGTGGGGGCATATATACATTAACTACCAGCAGCATGTGATGTTGGAATTGGATCAACATTGCTATTGCACTCTTTTTGGATGGAGGTAGGGGCCTAGTGCAGACATGTAATGAGGTGGAAACCAGGATCCCTATTCCTCTCCCGCATTTTGCCCCCGGCTAGGTCTTCCCCGTATATTTATGGAATCCACTAAATGTCAGGTCATCCACTGTCCCTGTTTCCTGGATTCGTACAATGTGATGATGAGTGAGAAAGTCTGCAAAACAAGAGTCTCTAATAGAAGCAGGGCAACCAGCAACATTCCATAATAGAATCGGAATGTTGTGCTTGGAACTTGATTTGTCATGCCTCGAAAGGAGCATGGACATCGACTTCAATTACCCTTTGCCTCCCAATCAAATACCTGTCTCTATATGAGGATGAAGGGGGTTGTGCTTCCAATATGGGTCCTTGGGGAATAGGAGCCCCCGAAGCAACAGTTTGTGAGTTTCTGATAGGAATGTGTCCCAATCCTTTTGTAGAGGTTGCAGCGCCACTCTTGTCAAGTGAGAAGCGAGGTGAGGAGGACTGTGAAATGAACCCTTTCTGCATTGGGGAAGACTCAGTCTGGGTTATTGTATTGCTTTGATGTGACTTGTATTGATCCTTAGTGTCTGAGATTTTGAGGATCTCCACAAGGGCAATATCATCGCTGTCGAAGGTACTCATGTTAGGGTTGCCTGTTGTTTTTCTGCAGCTATTTTCCATGAGTGAAGGGCCCAACAGGGCAGCCCTAGGGTTCTCCTGTTGGGTCTCCATTTCGTCATCTACTGTAAATGATTGAGTGATCATATTTTGGAACTGGTCTATTTTGTTTTCCAGTTTGTTGAGTTCTGTTTGAGTATTGGAATTAGGTGTCTTGTTTGAGTTAATTGAGTTGTTGACTTGTAATTGGTGTTGTCTAGATGGAGGGTCATACACTCTACCAGATATAAGTTCTCGAATCCATGGATCACGGAAAACTCTAGTAATAGCAATAGAGTGTCTGTTCCAAAGAAAGTCCTAAAGTTTAAATATATCACTGTGCTACTTAGCTATCTATTATGACTGCAAAGATCAATTAAAAGTGCAATCCTATACATGGTTATTCAAAAATAAATTCCACTATATATCAGAGTACTTTTCTCTTACTACATTTAGAATCACAGCTTCTATCAGAGGTTAAAAAAGGAGTAAATGTGGCGAAATAACCATATTCTTTTGTCATGTGTCTGATTAACTCACAGATAACGTGGGATCATGTGAGTCTATGGTTGGATCTGCCACATAATAGTTTCAGAATGCAGATTAATTGCATTGAATTGGATTATATGGCAGTGTAGATTCATATAATCCAGTTCAATTCAGTTAATCAGCATTCTTAAACTGCTTTATATAGTGTGCTTTAAGTTCTGTCACAGAAGAAAGGCAAACATAAACGAATTGGGTTGCTGTGAATTTTTGGGCTGTATGGCCATGTTCCAGAAGCATTCTCTCCTGACGTTTCACCCACATCTATGGCAGGCATCCCCAGAGGTTGTGAGGTCTGTTGGAAATGAGGCAAGTGGGATTTATATAGCTGTGGAATGTCCAGGGAGGGAGAAGAAACTCTTGTCTGTTTGAGGCAAGTGTGAATCCTGCAATTGCCCACCTTGATAAGCATTGAATGGCCTTGCAGTTTCAAAGCCTGGCTGCTTTTTGCTTGGGGGAAATCTTTTGTTGGGGGGTGTTAGCTGACCCTGATAGTTTCCTTTTTGGATTTCCCCTGTTTTCTGGGTGTTGTTCTTTATTTACTGTCCTGATTTTAGAGTTTTTAAATAGTGGTAGCCAGATATTGTTCATGTTCATGATTTCCACCTTTCTGTTGAAATTGTCCACATGCTTGAGGATTTCAATGGCTTCAACAACATAAATGTAATTTTTTAACTTCAAAAAGACACACGAATGAACAGAATGAATTCTCACTAAGCTTATTGCTCTTTGGGGTGCCAACACAATTATTTTACTCCCAGTCTAGGCCACTTCTATGATTAGAATTGAGAGACAGGTGTCACAGCCACAGACCCTTTGATCACTGTGTTAGAATGTATAGACTTCAGGCAGACTTCAGGCGTCTTATGTTTTCTTTTTTTTCTAGAACACTGATACTTATCAACCACAGCCAGACACAAAGGGGTGGTTCAGGGAAAAGTTTTATTACCTACAGGTAATAGAGAAGAAACAAAAGAAGCAAAAGCCTACAAAAACGCAAGCAATGGCCTTAAAGGGCTTACAGAAGCAAGCCGTAATCCAGACTGATTAGACAAGAACAAAAAGAGAGGGCGGAAAACAGAGAAGGGTGGGTATGATCAGGAACTGTGACCAAGAGAAAACACAATGTTCACATACTGACTTGAAAATTATCCAAATTTTTGTTGTGAGCTTCGTGTGTGTGTGTGTGTGTGTGTGTGTGTGTGTGTGTGTGTGTGTGTGTACTTTATAGACACAAGCAACACTTCTATTGCACTCCCAAAGCATGTTTTGTTTGTTTCTTTCAAACAAGGAGCTATTTTGGATTTTATACATGATGTCAGGTGATAGGAGCAGAGTAGTTAATAGTACGCTTTAACTCTCAAAGGAGAATTGTCCTTCAAGCCTGGAACATACAGCTGATACTTATCACTAGGAAGTATAAACATGTAGTTCTAACAGCACTTGTACTAATGGAAACATAGACTGTACCTAAAATACTTTGGGCAAGATCCAGCAGGATTCTTCTGCTAGCGTAATGATTTCTGTGAGCTGAACTGGAAAAAGGCAATTTCCCCTTCCAATGATGCCTTCAAAGCCTGCTACAGAGCAACAGGGATGCCTTACATGTTTCAGAACTATAAAATCAGTGGCCAGACAATGCAACCTTGTTCCATGACCAAAGTAGCACCTACCAAGACTGTTCACAGATTATTTAATATGACCTCTTTATAGCAAGAATGAAGAACAGTCTGTCCCTCCATTATTGCAATCCTCATCATCTAGCCCTGCTGGCTACAAAATCTTCTAGTCAATTTTCTTCTCTATAATGTAAAAAATGACAGGAAACTGGGGCAGAACTGCAATCAATTTCTAATAAATAAGTTCCTGGCAAAATTAACAATTTCTTTATTTCTGCTGGAAGCCTGTAGAGGCAATTTCACCAAACGGTTCGGACATGGTGGGGCAAATCTTTGCAAGTTTCCTTATTTCTTTTATTACTACTGGAAAGATTGATACTAGTCTACAAATATATTCCTTGTGTGTGAGGGGAAACACTTCTTTCTCTTTTCAGTCATGAACCTTTCCTGCAGACTACGATAGATAAAGAAGTACAGGCAAGGTAATCCCTACATTAATGCTAATCAAGGAAGGTAGCAAGCGTGAAAACTTGGAAAGAAGAAAGCCCTTCAAACTAGCGTTCCCAAATGAGTTTCAAGGTAAGAGTTCTGCAACTTCTATGCTTAATAGAACAGGACAAGGACAAGGCACCATAAAGCTTCTCCATGCACAGCACAGGTCCTTCCTCGCCTTTCAAACACCGACTTTCAGCTGTAGCTGTCCCTTCTCAATATGATACTGTCAGCCCTTGCTTCCCATGACAAGAATAGAGGTGGGTGCTTCTTTGTGCCTCCTTCCCCCCTTTTCCTCCAGGAAGGCAATATGGGTGTTGGGAGGGGATAATTGAAGCTGTAAGTTGGAGTCTGAAAGATGAAGAAATTTGTGTCTTATTCTGTTTGAAGATCTGTTAAGCATTAAAGTTATAGCATCTCCATCCTGGATCCAGTTTAGCAATGTTATTTCCTCCCCCATCCCAGTCTTTCTTGCTCTTCTATTCCTTGAAATGTTTGTCTGCCTGTGAAAATGCATGATTAGTTCCTTCTTCCTTGAATTTGGAGGACAAGGCACTCTCACATGTAGTAAAGCACTTATATAAGGATGCCGAGGGCAAGCTTCCTTTCACTGCTACTTCTTAAGAGATAAAATGTAGATCTAACTTAAATCTAGCTCACAACAGATAAGAGCCATTGTGCCGTCCGCCGGACAGTAAAAAACTATAAAACTGAAACGTGCTGTCCTTTATCCGGGCGAACTGCAAATCCCTATAAGCTGTCCTATAGATATTGAACGACTGAGTCTGGATAACTTCAAAAAAGGATGTTTATTCATACAAGGTTGTAAACCTGGCACAGATCTTAAAGTTGCAGAAAATGAAACAAATTTCTATAGGTTTTAGTCACAGAATTATCCCTGGTTCCAGAAGGCAAAGGTGATTATAAAACCACTATACCCTAATCACGCTGCCTATATTAGAAGGAGAAACTCTTTCCTTCCCTATCTTTACAGCAAAGATTAGTTCTAGAAGCGATGGAATAACTCTGCTCCTCTAACTAGATTTCCTATTCCAGATCAATATAATTCAATACTTATCTAATTTGGATAGGCTTAGATTGGCCTGGTTTTGAGGATGATTTGTCCCAGTTAGCCTTGCACAGCTCCAGCACGTTGGAAGACTATAGCCAGAATGAAGCTCCAAAATGGAGACTAGACCCTGGTAAAAAGGGCGGTCCTAAGATGTTGCACTCTTTGACCAATCACTGCAAAGAAAACTGCAGCCAGCTCTTGCAGATTCCAAGCCACCTTTCCTAGGCCTTTGCAGCCAGAGGCTCAAACAAAATGTAAAGGAGGGAAAACAAACAAACGACCAATAGGTAAGGCAAACCATCGTCCTGGGGGACGGAACACTCCCCGCTAAATTCCCAGGAAGTGGGAATTTACCAATCAAAAACATACAAACACCTTTGTATACACAACAATACAAACACTAGAACTTTAAACATCTCCAATAAGCAACACGAGGTCACTAATTGGTCTGTCCAGGACAGACATTTTGTCCTTACTATGAGTCTTTACTTGAACTTTTCTAACCTTACCGTCAGGGCAAGGAAAGGTCTTTAGTATAATGCCCATAGGCCAGGCATAGCGGGGCAAGCCTTTGTCCTTTGGCAACACAAGGTTTCCCACCTTGGCATTGTCCTTTGGGTTTGCCAGAGTCTTCTGGTTGGAAGCTGGCTTAAGTATTCGGCCTTCCACCTCTTCCAGAAGTGGTTGGCTAAGGTCTGCACATGCAAAATTGGTGCCACAGTCCGACCAAATTAACTTAATTGGCCCTCTGAGGGCTATGAACCTTTTCAATGCATTTATGAATGATGAAGTGTCCATTCCCTCTGCAACCTCTATATGGACAGCTCGTACTGACAAACAAGTAAACAAAACCGCACATCTTTTGTTATTTACAATACCACCCCTGGTTTTCCTAGTGACAACCTCCCAAGGACCAAACACATCGATTCCCACATGGGAAAAGGGGGGTTCTGTCAAAGTCCTGTCCTGAGGTAACTCAGCCATCAGCTGACTCTGAGTCGCCGACATTTGACACACTTAAAAATAACACTGCTGACCAAACTTTTAGCATTTACCACCCACAGGCCTTCATTTCTAAGGGTCGCCTCAGTCAGAGTTCTACCTTGATGATGGATTTTCTCATGGTAATGCCGAACGAGCAGCAATGCAGTGTGACTATTAGGGGGTATGATGATGGGGTTTTTTATGCACGCCTTGAGTTTAGCTTTGGCTAACCTTCCTCCAACTCTCAAAATACCCTCCTTGTCTAGAAATGGGTTTAACTCATTTAGAAGACTTTGATTAGGGATGTTGAGCCCTTGCTCTAGCCTAGCTATTTCCGGCTTGAAAGCAGATCTCTGCACTGACTTGAATATGACGCTCTTAGCCTTTATCATATCCTGGACCTGTAAAGGCTGACTATCTTTGCAGACTGAGCGATGTATAAGCCTAGCAACTGCTCTAAGAAGACTGTGCCACTCCGAAAAACGTTCAAAACGGTGTGGTTCCAGGCAAGATCTTTGGCCCGTCTTGATTTCTGTGGTTGATTTGCAGGCTTTCACCTCTGCACTTCGTGAGACTTGAGCATTCATAATGTCCGAAAACCTTTGCTCATCTTTCGAGAGCGCTATGGCTTCGTCTCTCTCAGAGACTTTGAAGATGGAGGAATACTCTGGAGTTATTGCTTGGCAGTAGACTGAGATGTGACTTAGGCAACTGCGCACAAGTGTAGGACGTCCACCTTTAAGCACCTGTGCTTGATTGGAGTCCAACGACGATGGTGGGTGCATCTTGTTTATGCACACTGGGCCTATGACTGTCCAGCCTAATGGCAATTGTTGTGCGATAGGTGCACCTGGAGGTCCTTTAACTTGGTCGTTCACACAGAACAAGCTCGGGCAGTCCGAGCCAAGCAAAAGGGCAATGTCCACATCTGGCCGAAAGGCTGGTATAGCATTCTTTAGCCTTCGCAAGTGTGGATGAGCCTCCACAACTTCTCTGGTGACAATCTGCCTTTTGTTCCGGGGAATAGAGGAACACTCAATCAGGTCTGGCAACTTGAACTGTCTCTTCTGGTCGCAAGAGGAGACAACGAAGCCAGATGCTATGCGACCCTGCAACTTCTTTTTTCCTGCACACGTAGTCATAGTGTAGTCGACCATCTTGGTTTTAAGGTCAAACATGCGGAAGAACTCTGGAGTAGCCAGGGAGGCGTCGCTCTGTGAATCCAGGGCCACATAGAGTCTCTTTCTAAGCCAAGGGCTCTTGGCTGGATATACATCCGCTAGGCAGATAGGATGACAAACTCTGTACTGGTGCGAGTCAGAACACAGCTCTGTACAGGCGACTGCTGAAACTTCCACCTGCATCTCTGGTGCGGCTGGCTTGTCGGTGTCTTCGACTGCTGACTTTTCTTTTGGTGAAGCGTTCTCTTTGGGGTGGGAGATGATATTGGAGTTGTGCATTGCGGTGCAATGCTTGAGGCTGTTGCATTTCTCACACTTGATGTTTTCTTTGCAGTTAGATGCAAAGTGTGGAGTTGCTCCACAGCATCTAAAGCAGATTCCCTGCTTTTGAACTAGCTGTTGCCTTTCTTTGTATGTCTTTCTACTAAACTCCCTGCAGTTGGCCAAGCTGTGAGGCTTTTGGTGAATAGGGCAAAGCAACTCTTTTACCTCCGACCTGGGTTCGTCAGTCTTGAGTTGAGTTTCGACTGCCTTTACGCTGACAGGTCTATTGGCCTCTCTAGGTGGTTTCTTGTCCACTTCAGGTGCCTTCTCTGGCTGGGTCCCTTGGTATAAGGTGGGGAGGCCCGTCTGTGGATCATTCCTTTCTCTGGCTGCCCTGGTGATGAACTGGACCAAATGAGAAAATGGAGGGTATGCCTGGGAGTGGGCCTCCTTGTAGTTGAAGACCTCCTGTCCCCAGCGTTCTTGCAAAGTGAAGGGCAGCTTGGTCAAGATCTGCCTCTGGGACAGGTGCTGATCGAGGCACTTCAAACCGGGCAGTTCTGGATTCTCCTTGGCCGACTCTAATTCCGTAAGGAGATCGCTGAGGTCCCACAAGAGTTTGAAGTCTTTGAGTTTTAAAGCTGGGAACCTTTGGAGCTTGTCCATAAGAGATGCTTCAATCTCTGTGCTGGCCCCATACCTCTGCTGCAACCTGGCCCAGGCCTTTTCCAGGGCTTTGTCGGGATCGGCTACGTGGGCTGCGTAGATCTTCTTAACTTGTGAGGATGAGGCTGGGCCCAACCATGCAGCCAGGAGAGTCAGTTCTTCCTCAGGCAATAACTTTAAGTCTCTGATTGCTCTCTGGAAGGTGGCCTTCCAGAGAAGAAATTCCTCAGGCTTGTCCGAAAACTTTTCGACACCCTTGTCCTTAAGATCTCTTCTGGGGCTTCTGATGATGGAGACAAGCTGGGACTCTGGCGTCGAAGGGAACAATTGAGGAGTTTGCTGTTGTGGAGTGGACTCCCACCGTGTACCTTGCGTCAACCTTTGGCCTCTTGGAGGGATGACATCGACCACTGACGAATCGATGGTTCCCTGTGCAGCTGTCTGTAGGGGCCAACTAGCACTCGGCCTTGAGGCCCTGATTGACTGACCTAGGGTTTTAGCAGGAGGCACAGGTAGCTCGAGCAAGGGTGAGCTCCCCGCTATGACGCTCTGCTCTGCAGGAAACTCAAACGTGACTTTGGGGCCCTGCTCTGGGTAAGGAGAGAAGTCTTCCTGTTCCTCATCCGAAAACTGGCTGTTCATGCTGCCAAGGTGCGCAAACACTTTGGCAGAAGGATCCTGTATTGGTAACTGGCTTACATTTTCTTCTGTGAGTGGCTCAATTAGGGCCTTGGCCAAAGTCTCAGCTCTTACCCTTTTGGCTGCGGCATCCATCTTTATTCTAAGCATCTCTATACGAGCCTGTTCTATTTGCAGTCGTTGCTCTTCTTCTTTAAAGGGAAGGGTGAGATCAGCTGCCTTAGCATCAGCCTCCGCCCCCGCTACCTTGCTCTTTAGCTCTAGACGTGCAGCCTCCTTAATGTGCAAGGCAGCTAGGGAAGAGATGGCACTCCCAGCAGCAGAAGACTTGCTAGAGTGGCTGTGTTTAGACGATGCACGCTCCCTTAGTTTAGATACCTGGCTAGAGCGGTTGGACTTAAGACTAAGTGCCACAGCAGGTGATTTTAAAAGATTGGTCTCATGGCTGCATAAGGAAGACTGATTTCCTTTTGGCTCAGACCTTAGATTAACAGGTGGAGAACTAAATTCCAAGGCATCTAGAATTGCCCTCACCTTATTTTCTTTCTCATTAGTGTCAGCTAAGACACTCACTATTTCTAACTCTGAATCCTTGGCGTTAATGCGCTCGAGGACCTGGACTATCTTAGACACCAAACCCCTCCAGAGACCGAAGGTCTCTTCAAGGTCTGTCTGTAATATGGATGGCACCCTTGTAATACCCAAGCTCTCAATTCTGACCATCAATGTTACAATTCGCTCCCATGCCGAACCTAACCTCACATGGAGGAGCTCCTTTTCGTCTATTAGATGGGCTAGCATTTTGGCTGAAGGGTGCTTTATCATTTGGGGCCTTTCATTCCTACTTTCAGCCTCAGAAGGAGGTATACCATCTGTATCATCTTGAAATTGCATAGACATTATGTATTCTTAATAGCAAGTAAATTTACAACAAAGGCAAATACAACATACCAGCAAGTAAATTTACAATAAAAGCAAATGCAATATATAATACAATGCACAGCACTTAACCATAGCAATATATATCACTAAGTAACTATACTTTACAAAGATTGTGACCTTTGGCGCCAGACTTTGGTGGGCAAGCTGCAAAATGTCAACTGACAGCAACTTGCCACTTGATACCTCCCTTGCCCGAGTGACGTAAACTGCCAAAATGGCGACTTCGCCAAATTTTCAAGCACCTCGTGCTCTGCGGCTCGAGGCCTGCCGCCGAAGGAGCACCGAGGCTGGCTTTGGAAAGGAGGAGAGAAGAGACGCCTCCTCCCCGCTGTGAAGGGAGGTCACCACCGCAGGACGATGAAACAGGTGACCACCGCAGGACGATGAAGCAGGTCACCACCGCAGGACGATGAGGCAGGTCACCACCGCAGGACGATGAGGCAGGTCACCACCGCAGGACGATGAGGCAGGTCACCACCGCAGGACGATGAGGCAGGTCACCACCGCAGGACGATGAGGCAGGTCACCACCGCAGGACGATGAGGCAGGTCACCACCGCCAGGCGATGAGGCAGGTCACCACCGCAGGACGATGAGGCAGGTCACCACCGCCGGACCATGAGGCAGGTCACCACCGCAGGACGATGAGGCAGGTCGAAGCCGGCCGAGTGCTCCGGCCGAACTCGCAGCAGCGTTGCCAGGCCTGTCCAGGTTCTAGCCTGGTTCTGGTGGGCTTCACGCCTCAGAGCCAGCCAAAGAACTGTCGCTGGTGCTCCGCGGCTCGAGGTCTACCGCCGAGGGAGCCCTGGACGTTGCTGGGAACTGCACAGCCTGTGCAAACCCAGAAAGCCACTGGGCCACGTGCGCACACGCGAGCCAAATAGCAAGGAAATAGAGCCCCACTATTTGACTCCTTCAGGTCTGAGAGCGGGCTCCACTGCCTCAGACGCTGGTAGAGTCTTTAGGTATGCAGACTGAGCTCAGGCGGAAAAGCCGCGGCCTATACTAAACTTCCTAAACTATAAAAAACTATAAGCCGTGCAAGCTAGCTCAAGCGGAAAAACCGCTGATCTACCTCAAAACTGTGCCGTCCGCCGGACAGTAAAAAACTATAAAACTGAAACGTGCTGTCCTTTATCCGGGCGAACTGCAAATCCCTATAAGCTGTCCTATAGATATTGAACGACTGAGTCTGGATAACTTCAAAAAAGGATGTTTATTCATACAAGGTTGTAAACCTGGCACAGATCTTAAAGTTGCAGAAAATGAAACAAATTTCTATAGGTTTTAGTCACAGAATTATCCCTGGTTCCAGAAGGCAAAGGTGATTATAAAACCACTATACCCTAATCACGCTGCCTATATTAGAAGGAGAAACTCTTTCCTTCCCTATCTTTACAGCAAAGATTAGTTCTAGAAGCGATGGAATAACTCTGCTCCTCTAACTAGATTTCCTATTCCAGATCAATATAATTCAATACTTATCTAATTTGGATAGGCTTAGATTGGCCTGGTTTTGAGGATGATTTGTCCCAGTTAGCCTTGCACAGCTCCAGCACGTTGGAAGACTATAGCCAGAATGAAGCTCCAAAATGGAGACTAGACCCTGGTAAAAAGGGCGGTCCTAAGATGTTGCACTCTTTGACCAATCACTGCAAAGAAAACTGCAGCCAGCTCTTGCAGATTCCAAGCCACCTTTCCTAGGCCTTTGCAGCCAGAGGCTCAAACAAAATGTAAAGGAGGGAAAACAAACAAACGACCAATAGGTAAGGCAAACCATCGTCCTGGGGGACGGAACAGCCATTTATCATTTCATTTCTCAGTATGTTTACTAAAAATATATTGTTTGCCTTGAGTTAGCCAGTGCTTTGATCTAAGAGATTACTTTTTCTGACAGAAAACTTAACAGGCAGTTAATAACCAAGACAATAGCTGTTTATTACAGTATAGTAACATGATATGTTCCCTTACCTTATCCCTGATCATTTACACCATTAATAAATGACCAAACTGAATTTTCTTTCCATTTAAGAAGAATGGCTAATAAGAAAAACAAATTCACACAGCACTCTAGATTAGATGATAAACCAGTGAAAATTCAGAGGGCATAGCAAATTCGGTATTTAATGGCAAGGAAGTAGCAGAAACTGCCCATCCCAGAAAGTGTATCATGAAACAAATACATAGTGATTAAGTGTTAAACATAGATATAGGCAGTCCCCAAGTTACAAACAAGATAGGTTCTGTAGGTTTCTTCTTAAGTTGAATTTGTATGTAAGTTGGAGCAGGTACATTTTTAATTGTAATTCCCGCAATATATAGATACTAGAGAGAGAGAGTTTGGATAGCACAGGGAATGGTTAACACAACCATGGTGTTTGTTTTGCTGCCTGTGCTCCCATTCAGAAGATTTCACCTCACTTTCCTTGCCTGTGACAATGAGAATTTGAACATTTTGATCTGTTGTGGAAACAAGGATTGGTAATACAGCTTCAGTGGAGACACCTTTTCCTCATGATAACTCTTTCAGGAGTGAATTTCACTTCCTCTGCATAGATTTGTCTCACTTCTTGTTGTCTCATTCCCGTTTTAACTATGAGTTGTTTGTAACTCGGGGGTTGCCTGTATAGTTTTCAAATAAAGCCCAACAAATTCTTACCTCTGTCTCTGAACAATGGGAATATTCTGATTTACCTGAAATTAAAAAAAAAACATATTATTTTCATGTGTTATTTAAAAAAATCATAAACAAGATTAGAAAACTCATTCTAATGTATGAATTCCTGACATATACACAACAAGAAACATGATACTATTTCAAGCTACATAATAACATTTTAAAGGATTATTCTAAATGCTGCTTTCTATATACAGCAGTCTCACTTATCCAACCTTCGCTTATTCAATGTTCTGTATTATTCAATGCAGTCTGCCTCCCGCCTAGATCCACGGCTGTTTCTCTAGGCAGCAACGCACAGTGGGCCAACATGCCCAACAACAACACAAGTGCAGCCACACTACTAAACAAGTGGCAGACTTGTTGTAAAACAATTGGGTAGCATGGAAACATTCATAATTAGGTTAGTCTATATCTAAGGAGCACTAATCTTTTTAGATTATGCATTTTAACAGCAACAGAGGTACTTGTCACTCATTTTCCATTTCATAGTTTAGGTTAATGAGTTTGACCTCTCTCAAAGACACAAAAGAATATTATGAAAGTATGATCTACCAAGTCAGCCTAGGAGATAAGAACAGGGTTATATAATCTATTATAGCATAAGAGCTGTTCAACAGTGGAACTCTCTGCCTCAGAGTGTGGTTGAAGCTCCTTCCTTGGAAGTTTTTAAACAGAGACTGGAAGGGTACTTTGATCTTGCTGTTCCTGCATGGCAGAGGGTTGGATTAGATGACCCATATGGGCTCTTCCAACTCTATGATTCTATGATCTATCTATACCTCATCTAGCCACATTTTCTGCTGGCCTTACTTTTGCCCCAGATTTTCATTTCCTGTCCCTGTCTTTAGTTCAAAGCAGGGGAAGACAGTCTCAATTCTGCCTTTTCCTGTCAATCTACATCCATCCGTCACATGTGTACACATCGCCTCCTTTTCATTTATTTATTTATTTCACGCTTATGCAACTTTCACTATAAGAAATTCAAATTGGCACACATAACTGATTCTTCGGAGCCCCCAATGGCACAGCGTGTTAAGGCGCTGAGCTGCTGAACTTGTAGACTGAAAGGTCGCAGATTCAAAATCAGGGAACGGAATGAGCGCCCACTGTTAGGTCCAGCTTCTGCCAACTTAGCAGTTCGAAAACATGCAAATGTGAGTAGATCAACAGGTACCACTCCAGCGGGAAGATAATGGTGCTCCATGCAGTCATGCTGGCCACATGAGCTTGGAGATGTCTACGGACAACGCCGGCTCTTCGGCTTTGAAATGGAGATGAGCACCAACCCCCACGACACGACTGGACTTAACATCAGGGGAAACCTTTACCTTTAACTTATTCTTCTTTTACTTTTTCAACAAACTTGTTACACATAAATCTTTCCCTGCTTTCACAGAATCTAAATCAGGGGTCCTCAAACTTTTTAAGTAGAGGGATGGTCCAAGATCCCTCAGAGTGTTGGGGGGCCAGACTATACGAACAAATTCCTATGCACACTGCACATGTCTTATTTGTGGTGCAAAACAAACAAACAAAACAAAACAATGAAAGAACAATACGATATTTAAAAATAAGAACAATTTTAACCAACATAAACCTACCAGGATTTCAATGGGAAGTGTGGGCCTGCTTCTTGCTGATGTTAAGTTGATGAGTCAAGTTAATTAGGATTGCTGTTGTTGATGTATACCTTCAAGTCATTTCAGACTTTGGGCAAGCCTAAGTCTAAAACTGAGGGTGGGGGCAGATAATTGACCTTGGAGAGCCGCATCCGGCCCCCGGGCCTTAGTTTGGGGACCGCTGATCTAAATTATAAACACATATAAGTATCTCTCCCTACAGAAATATTTGATAAAAGGCAAAAGATTTACATAATTTTAAGGGGAAAAAATAAGCTACTGGTATCCTCTTTGCAACATCTTTTTGCGGTGGGTTAATTTAAGAAATATTTGTCATAAAGTCAGCCAAAAACGTTGTCATGGCCTGATGTTCTAGCCAGCCTTTAAAATCACAGAAGCATGCAGCATGGAAACCACTTTTTTCTCCTTTCTTACTTCATTCTAGCACCAACCAGTTCTCAGTACATAAGCCACTTTTGCCACCCAGTACAAAGCACCTCCTGCCCAGTGCAAATGAACTGTTTGATATTTGATACAACAGCTCTTCATGGGCTGGGTAATACTGAGAGTACTATAAGGATTGAGGAAGAATGAGAGGCCTCATACACTCATAGTCAGCTGCTGAAGGGAGGAGGAGGAAGTAAAAGCCACACCAATTCAATATAATTAGGTGGATGGGGAGTCTCTTCAAGAAGGGACTATTTCCATATGGGCTGATTTTCGTAGACCTATCTTTAAATCCACAAGTGTTGTTTTCAAAAAGCACATTATTGTAAATCTCAGTTATTAGGTTTGCCAATGTAGAATTCTAGACTTGCTTCCATTTTTCTCCCTTTCCAGGAAAACATTCTGCTTTTCTGAAGACTTAGCATTTGTTTCACACAATGTATGACTCAACTTCAACAGAAGAACTCATAAAGAATGAACATGCAGGACACTCCCATCTTCCTTCCTCCTTCATACTCTCTTCTATGGTTAACTGGAAACAAACAATTGATTTTCAGCATCTTTTATACATAAGCTATGAACAATGGCACCAACTGAAATCATAAGCACATTTACTTAGCAGAGGACTGCACTATTAAATAACTAATGGATCTGAATTTGAATGTTAGGTACAGATCTAGAGAGGTCTTTCAGAAAGCAGCTATATTTCACTTTCAACACTAAAGTGTAGATAAAAATCTTTAGTCAGCTGATGATTAAACACTCTTGAGTGGACTATTCTATACCAGTGAATACCAAACCAAGTAAAATATGCACTCTTTCCAGATATGCTGCAATATCCTTGATTACATTAAAGATCCATGAGGGTAGAAGGTATAAGTCAACCTTCCAAGATGGTAGAGGCTTAAAGAGAAAATGGAACATGATAAACTGTGGTGAGTATAAACAGCAAAATCATACACAAATGCTTTCTCAGATGTAAAGAGCAAAACAACTGCAGATCAGCCAATCTCAAATTTCTGCCTACCTGTGAACTACTGTAACTACAAACTTGCTTAGAAAGAGCTGGCCTGCAGTGGATGCAAACATGACACATAGTCCAAACAAGGCAAATGCAGGAGAACCTGGTGAAAGAATTTAGGCTCTTGCTCTTAAACCAATTATCAAAGTACACACCACCCATCAGGCATATTGATGATATTGAGGACAACACAAATACAGCCTTCCAGTTCTGATCATTGCATAAGAACATGACTAAGAAACTAAAACAAGCAAATTATCATCTCCAAAATGAAGTTGAAGACCTCAAAAATTGGTTGTAGTGTATCAATATTCGCTTGGAAGGGGGGGTGTTCTAGCGCTCCAAGAAAAAGGGGATATGCTAATGTCCATATTTTCCCGGATTAATGAAACTATCTCAAGCTGGGCCCTAAAATTTAGAAATTGAGCAAATAAACAGATCCATCAGCTTGAACTTAAACTCTACCCAGAGATACCACCCAAAGAAGATGTAAACTTTAAATAGGTTTTCTATTGTGCATAATTTAAACTACAAGAACTACAAAATACAAGGCTTTTCAATAACTATCTGTCTGGAGACCTATGGAAACAATGATATTTCAAACCTTTGGCATCTTGTTCTAACAAGGAAGAATAAAATATAAATAAGGCTTCCCTTTTAACTTAATTATTACACATAAAGACATTGTCATGATTATAACAACTAAAACACACACGATCAGCCGTGGATTAAGTCTCACAGTGAACTGAAGGAAGAGGAAAGGAGCAAAGACAAATTCCCAGCTCAAAAAGGAAATAGACAACTATCTTCAGACTGGAAGAATGAGAGAACTGCAAAAGAGAATCTCCTTGAGCTTTAGACTGCTTAAGACAAAGGAAAATAGGGTTTCAGCTCAATGATTGTGACTTTTGTCTCTATTATTATTATTATTATCATCATCATCATCTTTGTGATACTTGGAACCATATTAAGAGCTCTACCTATTCCTCTTTTCCAGCCTTTTCCTTGCTCCTGTTTTCTCACAATTTCCCTGATACTAAGAGGTATTTATTTAATTTTCTTCAAATGTAGCAAACTTGCAATAAAATAATTACTTTATTTTCACTACCCTTCTTAAAACTGCATGCTTCAATCTCATTTTTTTTGTTTCTCACTAGTTTGAGATTTGTGTTTTCCAACTGCAATACTAAAGATCAATACACATGTTTTCAGAAAAGATAAGATTGATCTTATTGAGATCAAGTACAACCCTTAGATTCTTACCTTCTTGGATTTAATGTTTAACAAAAATTTTGTTTTGATATTTGTTCTAAGGCTATGGATGTGGCTTATTTACTGTCTAATACTTGCATATTTCTTTGTATGACTCTCTGAGCTGTGCTGGCAGGGGGTGGAAGCATGCTGCTAAAGGGTTTTATAATGCCATTATAATGCAGATTGAATTGGATTATATAAACTGTGCACATATAATCCAGTTCAATGCAGTTCAATCTCTATTATATGAGTCCATACTGACCATATAATGCAGTTCAAACTGCATTATACAGCAGTGTAGATGGGTACCTGTGTATTAATCCTGGATAAGATCAAAATTGTATCATTCAATGTCAAGGGTATACACTCTGCTCTTAAAAAGAGACTGATTGTTAAAGCAACTGAAGTCCAATATTCTACTTCTACAAGGAACTCATAGGAGAGGTATGGAACCCTTATTCCCTTGCTCCCTATATAGTGCCCTTACTTACTTAGGCGATCCCTCGTAGTTCGAGGACGATAGTCTTCCATCCTCCTTGGTGTCTTGGGGGTGGGTTCTTAGGTGGCTGAAGAGACCTATTCTTGACCCGCATATTCTCCCGCAGTGAGGACATTGGTTTCCAGGTGGAAGGCGGTCCCGGTCGGGGTTAGCTTGACGCTCCTTCCTCTTGGCACGTTTCTCCCTTAAGCCCTCCGTTCGTGCCTCTTCGAACTCCGCAGCACTGCTGGTTACAGCTGACCTCCAATTGGAGCGCTCAAGGGCCAGGGCTTCCCAGTTCTCAGTGTCTATGCCACAGTTTTTAAGGTTGGCTTTGAGCCCATCTTTAAATCTCTTTTCCTGCCCACCAACATTCCGTTTCCCATTCTTGAGTTCGGAGTAGAGGAGCTGCTTTGGGAGACGGTGATCGGGCATTCGGACAACGTGGCCAGTCCAGCGGAGTTGATGGCGTAGGAGCATCGCTTCAATGCTGGTGGTCTTTGCTTCCTCAAGCATGCTGACATTTGTCCGCCTGTCTTCCCAAGAGATTTGCAGGATTTTCCTGAGGCAACGCTGATGGAAACGCTCCAGGAGTTTGGTGTGACGTCTGTAGACAGTCCACGTTTCGCAGGCGTAGAGCAGGGTTGGGAGGACAATGGCTTTATAAACAAGCACCTTGGTATCTCTACGGATGTCCCGGTCATCAAACACTCTCTGTTTCATATGGAAAAATGCTGCACTCGCAGAGCTCAGGCGGTGTTGTATTTCAGTGTCGATGTTGACTTTTGTGGAGAGATGGCTGCCAAGGTAGCGGAAATGGTCAACATTTTCTAATGTTACACCGTCAAGCTGTATTCCTGGCTTTGCAGAGGGATTAGCTGGTGCCTGTTGGAAGAGCACTTTGGTTTTCTCGATGTTCAGTGAGAGGCCGAGCTTCTCGTATGCTTCTGCGAAGGTGTTTAGAGTGGCTTGTAGGTCTTCTTCTGAATGGGCACAGACTACGTTGTCATCAGCATATTGGAGTTCTATAACAGATGTTGTGGTGACCTTGGTTTTGGCTCTCAGTCTGCTGAGGTTAAATAGCTTGCCATCTGTCCGATAGATGATTTCCACTCCGGTGGGAAGCTTCCCATCAGCAAGGTGAAGTATCATAGCGATGAAGATGGAAAATAAGGTAGGGGCAATAACACATCCCTGCTTGACACCTGATTCCACCTTAAATGGGTCACTTTGGGAGCCGTTGCTGTGCAAGACTGTTGCCATCATGTCATCATGGAGGAGCCGCAGGATGTTCAAAAATTTGTCAGGGCACCCGATTTTTTGGAGGATGGTCCAGAGAGCGCTGCGATTCACTGTGTCGAATGCCTTTGCAAGGTCAATGAATGCCATGTACAGAGGTTGGTTTTGTTCCCTGCATTTTTCTTGGAGCTGTCGAGCAGTGAAGATCATGTCCACTGTTCCTCTGGAGGGGCGGAAGCCATTCTGGGATTCTGGGATAGTGCCCTATATAGTACAGAAACCTTAAAAAAGGTTGGTGTGTGAAATATTATTTGATGCATCTTGTCCATCAAGACAAGTGAAGGACCCTGTAACGGAATGGCCTACCTTGCAGGGTTGTGGTGTAAAGCCAGTTCTAGGCCTTGGTAAGAAAGGCAAAGCCAGGCAAGAGGAGGAGAGATCAGGCAGCTCCATATATGGTAGTGGAATCTGATTGGTTGATGGAATTGGAGGGAGTTGCCTAGCAACACGAGGTAGGCGGCACCAGTGAGACAGTAAGAGTTATTAAAACAGAGAGTTAGTTCAGTCAGGTAGTGGAATTTTGAAGAGAAAGGAAGGAACAGTTTGGGAGCTGTTAGTAAATAACCTCTTTGAGAGAAAATGTTTTAATCGCCTTCAGGGAGAAGGACTAGATATTGTAGAAAGTCTCTAAGGATTAGAGTGTTTATTAGAAAAGCCTCTGGAAGAGAGGTCTGTGAGGTTTTTAAAAGCCTGTTTTGTTCTCTTGCGAGGGAACATAGTTTCTGAAGAAGTCAAGTTAAATAATTATTTTATTTCAAGTAACCAGTCTGTTATTTTCTGTTACCAATACGCAACCTTTTAGTTCAAGTGCAAATAGACATCACAGTTCTGTTTTTATTTCACCTTAAGTTTTTGTGTGTCTTTCTGTTCATCATAGTAAAGAGGTGGCCTGTCTGCTTATTAATCATTACTCCTTAAGTTTCCCTCCATTTTTGGTATAATTGGTCGCAGCAACTGTATATTTAATAAAATTGGTGGCAGCAAACAGCTTCGCCTGTTATAGACTGCATAGACACTTTTTGATAGTATAAGATAATCTATCCAAGCAAAGTTAAGGACTTTCTGTTCTCCCAATGTTGATCAATTAAAATTTATGCAATCTTTTTGCACACCTTAAAAGATGTTTATGTATATTAAACTACTATACCACAGCATATTACTATGTCAACAAAACACACAGTAACTCCAATCACCAAATGGCTTCTGTAAAGACACTCTGCACTCAATTCTCCCCTCCAGCCTGGTGAGCACGCAATTAACTCTGCAGACAAATCACATGAATTGAGCATGAACTAAAGGACATTTTGTTCCATTTTTAGCTGAAACAAATGGAAATAAAAGATCTGCTGTTTTTATATCTACATCCTATGTTTATGTTTGTCTTTTATAATGTACTAGCTGTGCCCGGCCATGCGTTGCTGTGGCGAAGTATGGTGGTATGGGAAATAAAGTATTGAGGAATTGTTGGTAGTTAAGGTAAAGGGTAAAGGTTTTCCCCTGACATTAAGTCCAGTCATGTCTGACTCTGGGGGTTGGTGCTTATCTCCATTTCTAAGCCGAAGAGCCGGCGTTGTCCGTAGACTCCTCCAAGGTCATGTGGCATGACTTCATGGAGCGCACTTACCTTCCCGCTGGAGGAGTACCTATTCATCTACTCTCATTTGCATGTTTTTGAATTTTAGGGTTGGCAAAAGCTGGGGCTAACAGTGGGGGCTCTCTCTGCTGCCCCAATTCAAACCTGTGATATTTCAGTCCAGAAGTTCAGCAGCTCAGCGCTTTAGCACTCTGTGCCATCAGGGGATATTCTTTCCTAAAGCTTGTGAATATACAATATTTCTGATTGGTTTTTTTTGTCTGTTGGAGGCAAGTATGAATGCTGCAATTAGGAAAAATGATTAGGATGTAATGGCCTTGCAGCTTTAAAGCCTGGCTGCTTCCTCCCTGAGTGAATTTTTTGTTGGGAGGTGTTAGTTGGCCCTGACTGTTTTTAGAGTGGTGTTCTTTGCAATATTTTATGTGCTTCTACTGTCTGTGGCCCTCAGAAAACAGAGGATTTGCCAGACTTTGGGGATGGGAATACTTTGTTGGGAGGTGTTAGCTGGTCCTGATTGTTTTTTTTTTTAATTTTATTTTTGTGATTTTTTCCAAAAAAAGGAAAAAAAATTACAATAAAAGTGGGGGGACATTGTGAATTATAGTAAAGTAGGAAATAAAGAATGGGGAATGGGGGGAAAGAGAAAAGGGGGGGGAGAGGAAGAGAAAAAAAGGGGGGAAGGGGGGAGGGTGTTGGGGTTCAGTTGACTTCCATCTTTATCCATATTGACTGTAGTCTATGTAGGGGTCTACCCCAATGGTTTTATTTTCTGTTATAGTTATAGCTTCCCTATACTTGGTGACTTTCTTGTTTTCTTCCCTGGATGTTCTATGTATATATTATTTTAAAGTTCTTTTCTTTTATAAGAAAATTTAATAGTGGTTGCCAGTCGGTACTTTTCTTTGGTAATCCTTGTTGTTTAATTAATAAGTACATTAGTCTATCCATATTCTTTATTTCCATTAGTTTTATGGTCCTGATTGTTTAGTGTCTGGAATTCCCGTTTTTCAGAGTGTTGTTCTTTATTTAAATGTTCTGATTTTAGAGACTGTATTGTTCTGTTTTATTATACCACAGTAATTTTTATAAATTCTGATTTTAGTATTTTTGAATACTTGGAGCCAGATGGTATTCATTTTCACGGTTCACAGCAACACAATAATAATAATAATAATAATAATAATAATAATAATAATAATAATAATAATAATAATGACTTTGGTAATACACTCTGCTTCACTCCCTTCTCAGTTTCCTTTCTGGAAGAATCCTTTCTTGGCAGGTGTTAGCTGGCCCTAATTGTTTCCTTTGTGGAATTCCCAATTTCCCTGCTTTCAGAGTGTTGCTCTTTATTTACTGTCCTGGTTTTAGAGATTATATTGTTCTGTATTATTCTACCACAGTAATTATTTCATATTACAGTAGAATCTTACTTATCCAACATTAGCTTATCCAATGTTCTGGATTATCCAACGCAGTCTGCCTTTTAGTAGTCAATGTTTTAGTAGTCAGTGTTTTAAATTCATTGTGATATTTTGGTGGTAAATTTGTAAATACAGTAATTACTACATAGCATTACTGCGCATGGAACTTTCTGTCAAATTTGTTGTATAACATGATGTTTTGGTGCTTAGTTTGTATAATGATTACCTAATTTGATGTTTAATCGGCTTTTCCTGAATTCCTTCTTATTATCCAACATATTCACTTATCCAACGTTCTGCCGGGATGTTTATGTTGGATAAGTGAGACTGTACTGTATATTTATAATCTTATATTATCTGCTTAGAACTGGATTATATGAGGCCCCTTCTACACAGCTGGATAAAATGCACACTGAAGTGGATTATATGGTAGTGTGGACTCAAGATAATCCAGTTCAAAGAAGATAATATAAGATTATAAATGGGTTATATAGCTGTGTGAAAGGGCCTTGAGTCTACACTGCCATATAATCCAGTTAAAATCTGATAATCTGTATTTTATAGGAAGTGGGGAAGAGGCCTAAGTGAGGCCTAACTCTGCCTGTGCCCTGGGCTGAGTGGGTTGCTAGGAAACCAAGTGGGCAGAGATTAGCCTTCTAACTGTCAGCAATTGGATAAAAACAATGATTCCTCTCCCTCTAATTAGGACTTTATTTTTCTTTTCTTTTTGTTGTATGAATGTAGAGGTGTGGATGAGGGGTTGTGCTGCCAAGTTTAGTGTTTCTGGGATGTGTAGTTTTGTTGTTTTGTCCTAGGCCGAAATTTCATTACCCTTTTATATATATATAGATGTTCTTATTTCATGTTATTTTTCTTCAATAAAACTATTTTTAAAAGTTTTAAAATTTAAAATTAAAGTGCAAAATACAAAAGTAAATTATCATTTTATAAAAAAAACGCTACAAGAAAATATGAAGCTTGTAGCATCAGAGTCTCTGTCTAGCCTCAAACAGCTGTAATTATGGTTTTAAGATTAAGCTCTGTAATGTCTAAAAGTGCTATAGTCTGCTCTTTAACAACTTACAGTAGAAAAGCTCTTGACGATGTTTGACTGACTTTTAAAAGCTGTATGAGAGTTGTTTGTGTGGGTAAGGATTCACATGACCAACTGCTTTGTCAAACAAAGCAAATTCCTTAGTAATTCTTCTACATATAGAAAACAACACCCCAGTGACAAATGATAATAGTTTGACATGCTACTGTCTTTGTTGAGGGACTGGTGTTGGGATATCCACACCATGCGATCCCCTACTGCAGCGTGGAGTAAGGCAGTTATTAGAGTTACCATACAAATTTTCTTCAATAGGATAATCAATGTTGATAGAGATTCTAATATATATTAAAGGTGTCCAATATGTAATGAAATATATAAAGTATACCCTCTCTCCAATAGTGTCTATCTGACTCCAACACAAGCCCTTTAAATAATGCTATCCATTTCTGGTTTTCTCAATTTTTTCTCTTCTTGAATTACCCATGAGCTGTAATTAATATCATGTCAGCAATTAGCAGGCTACACACATTTCCCACTCCCTCTGCCAAAGCAAGGGCATTTCATCTTCAATTATGCTGGTAGCATCACAGGATAGTTTTACACAAATAAACATAATTCCAAACAAAGAGTATCTTGGCAACATTTTGATTTCTTACTGTAAGGAGAACATATAACTAGGAAAGGCTGGAGTAATTAGATTCTGCTTGAACTTACTGGGAAGGGCACAATTCCAGCCCCTCCTCTCTCCACTACTGAAGAGTGACAACTCAGTTGGATGCAATAGAAGTAAGCTGAGGAGGAGAAATCAACTACAACATATTAAAAGCATCTGAAAAGTGGGACAGAGGATAAATAGAAAAATAAATGGGACCATCCCTGCCAAATTGGGACAGTTGGAGGATATTCTGATTACAAATTATGCATTTTACTATCTTTTCATGGCAGAACTTTTTTTCTCTATCACATGCAAAATCTAATTAATTATTTTACACTCAAACCTAAAAACTTAATTCATCCCCAGCACTGACACTATCAACTGCTTTTCACAATTCCTACAAAAATAGGCTAATATTCCAATGTAGAATTATCTTTGTTATTGTGTAAGCCTTTGCTGAATTGGTTTTTACACTCACCATTGGATAGGAATCAACCTACTCTACCTCTCCCAGTTATTTTGATGAAGATTATCTGGCACTTAAAAATAATGTGTGGGCCCTGGTATTTTATGGGAGGAATGCACTGAATCAAATTAATTAAAATGTTACATAAATCACCCAGCGGATAGGATATTTTAAAATCAAGTTATCCATTTAGAATGAACCCATTTCCTAAACAGAAATGCCCACTAAGTACTGTAGTCTACACAATCATTACAACATAACATCTAAAATTAGCCCATAATTGATACAGAAATAATTCAATTTTCTTCCCATGCAGTCTAAATGTTTTCTGCACTACAGTAGTCTAACTTTCTGTGCACAAAGGTTGGCCAGTATAAAAATAAGACACTTGTTTCTCTCTTTTTCTTTGTATACATACAAATAATTGAACAATTAAAAAGGAAGAACATAAGAGTCAGAGCTTTCCAAAATGATTAAGAACACTTTCTATCTACTGAACCCTATCCCAGGGCTACCAAGAAGGATAGAACTCTGTCTCCAGAGAAGCTCCTTGGGAAATTATTGTTATTATTATTATTATTATTTATTCATTTCTATCCTACTTTTCTCCTGTGAGTGGGATTCAAAGCGGCATACAACATGAAATACTTGAAAGAAACCATTATCTATATTATCGTGTCTCAATCATGGATCTATCTAGCTACAGGGAAAGGAATTTTCCACCAGTCTCTAAATTCTGTGCACTGCAGTAAATAAAAATTTCAGCTGATCATTTAGAAAGTTCTAAATGGGAATAATTTCCAATATCCCTCACTCTACAATGCCAGAATTTTTTAGACTGAAGAAAAAAATAATCAGGGACACATAATTCTTGTTTGAGGGGGCAATGCCCAACTTTTGCCCCCAAATATTGCCACACACATTCTTTACCTCCATTCATTCTTCCCTACCACAACTGGATCTGCTCTACTCTTTTTATGTATACATGCACATGGCTGCTATGCAATCTTTAGAATATGTTAAGAAAAATCAAAATATGATTACTTTATAACTATTTTCTTATTGCTTTTATTTTTATAAGGAAAAACAGTTCTGCAAGACAAATAAATAATAAAACCATCAAATTATATTTTTCCTTAGATACAAAAATATTACGGCATGTATTTTTCTTTAAATAAATCTATTTAATATGTTTACATTTATTCTAAGATATTAAAAAGATCTAACTTTATAACTCCTGCACAAGTAAAGTAAAAACAGTAATATTTTGGCGACACCTAATCTGATCCCTGGAATTCAATTCAGGGTCAACTATTCTTTCTCAGTACTATGTGCTCTATAACAACAAAACAAGTTGGAACATTTCAGCAATTAATCATCACTAAACACCACATAAATTTATCAACAAAAACTCTATAAATCTGTGCACTTCTCCCCTCAAGGCAAAAAAAATCATTATCTTTAAAGTCAGGCTAAAGAAAGAAAGTACTTTCAGATGGTTTATTTAAGAATTATAATGTACATTGAAGTTGACTGAAAAAACATTACAGAAATAACAGCTCTGTGCAGCTACTCAAATCACATTTTTCCATTGCTGAAAATTACCAAATAGCTGTTTTCACAGTGGTGGATTGAAGGAACTAAAGCAAGGGTTTTAAAGCTGTGGCCCATGGACTCTGGGAGACTGTTACTTTCAAAACTATAATGTGTAAAAATTAATGTAAAACTGTGTTATTAAGGTATTATTTCTTTCTAAACAAATGTAGGTTTGTCATGGGATGTGAACATAAAATTATCAACACAAACATGGTATGAACAGAGGAGATGCCCAGGTACTCAATTCTTAAAAGGTTTCTCATAAACTTACATCTAACATACAGGAAAAACTAATAGCAAATTAGTTTAATGCAGAGTTCTCAAAATTGTCCAAAATAATGTTTTTTAGTATCTTAAGTACTTTTACCTAACACTTTCTGGTTCAAATACTATGGCCCTAAAATCCCATGAACATCCAACTAAACTACTCTTTATTTACAAGCATCCCTCAGTTAACAACACAAAGAAGCTCCATTTCTTTTCTTGTCTCTTTTCTATTTGGAGATTGTATTTCCAGTGATGCATTGGGAAGGTGGTAAACAAGGGCTGGCAACAGACAGATTTTCAGTGCCAATGTGCAGCAGTGTGCTCTACAGTAAATAACACAATAAAGCTTGACCTCAGTCAGAATGGGATTCTTCTCTCTGTGATCACATGGAAGCTCTGTGTGCCTGTCTACAACAGGCAACAGAAACAGCAGCTGCCTTCAGAACCACTTATGGACCATGTGTGAAAAGCAAAATTGAAAGTAAAGGAGAAAGCAAATCAGTTTGTCTCACCAGCTAACCTTGCATCTTAATCCGTAAGTTTTACCACCAAACTGGAAATCAGGTTGTAGAAAGAAAAAAATATCCTGGAATATATTTTGGAGATTTCAAGTGGTTTCTAGAAGATTCAAAATGTTTTTGTTTACTTCTGTAAGTCTTATTTGATCTGGATGTTTCATTTCACATGTGCATAATTTTAATTTTGAATAAAAACATTTGCTGAAATATGCTGAATTGTTCTTTGTTTTTGTGGTATAGGAACCTTTCCATGTTATTTCTGCCTCCGATAGGAATGTTTCTATTAAGAAAGTCATGCCCAGGAAGACATCAATTTCACTTACTGAGGTATACCTGTACTCTTATACAGTAGAGTCTCACTTATCCAACGTTCTGGATTATCCAACACATTTTTGTAGTCAATGTTTTCAATATATCATGATATTTTGGTGCTAAATTCATAAATACAGTAATTACTACATAGCATTACTGCGCATTGAACTACCTTTTCTGCCAAATTTGTTGTCTAACATGATGTTTTGGTGCTTCATTTGTAAAATCATAACCTAATTTGATGTTTAATAGGCTTTTCCTTAATGCCTCCTTATTATCCAACATATTCGCTTATCCAACATTCTGCCGGCCCGTTTATGTTGGATAAGTTTTGTATTTTTGTACTTTTGTTTTGTATTGTTATATTGTGTGTTGAGGCCTTGGCCTTTGTAAGCCGCATCGAGTCCTTCGGGAGATGCTAGCGGGGTACAAATAAAGTTTAATAATAATAATAATAATAATAATAATAATAATAATAATAATAAGTGAGACTCTACTGTACCAGGAAAATGAACAAACTGTATCAAGGGAAATAGAGATATAATACCCACTCTCATAATATGTTTATAGATTCTTCATAAATGGGTTCAAAAGCAAAAAAATAAATTAAAAATTGAGCTAGCCCTAACCAGTGAACAAATTATAGATTAATGCAGAAACGCTTAATTATTCAGACTTAATGTTTTATCTCCTGTGGCAATCAAGACAGAAAGTAGCCTAAAAGTAGAAAAGAAACAACACTGATTTGGTGAAGTTCTATTGAAAAGCTTTAGTTGACATAGCTGTAATCATTCATAAACATGTTGGCCTATATCCAACAGTAACCTAGCATAACTTCTTTTCCTGTTGTGATGCTGTCCTAACACACAGTTTTCCAAAGAAGGTTGGAGAATGAAGAGGGAGATCATCACTTCCATTTCCACTGGATGCCATTGCCCCACCAACAGACAACCTGGATTACTGCTCATTGCAAGAACTATTAAGTTCTGCTTTATTTTCATCACATCTTGAGTTGCATGGCTGAAACAATTAATTATCAGTAATACAGTATTGATATTAAAAATAGCATACTCAATGGCATGTTGACTTTTTTGTTCCTTTTCGTGCAGAACTACTGTAAAAGTAAACAATGGTTGTACTCTACACCTTGGAACACCACAGCCCTATGGTATTTTTACAACACTAAATACTGTTGGATTTTAATGCAAGGTAATTATTTACAAAAAGAGTAACAATATAACTCAAGCCACTGGAACAACTTGCTCTTCAGGCACACTGATATGGTACATTCTTCTTTTGTACAACCTCTCTGCTTGAAGTCAAAATTATAAAAGATGATGTGGGGAAGGCCAACACAAATGATGCTACTATCTTATGGATAGTTTCCTCCTGCTGCTGCTTTTCTCTTCTGTTTTCATCTATTAACACACACTATTGGTATATACCCTTATCACCTAAGAGAATACTACCACTTTTTAGAGCAGGTGGGAATTGTACAGGCCATATGTACGCCTTGCACCCCGCCCCCAGATCCAATGATTGAAATTTTTGAGGTAGAGAGAAAAAATGTGTTTTCTTCTGAGGAGAGAATCAAGAGACTCAATTTGCACCTCAACCCTTCCCAAAAGTGTCTGGACATTTACTCTTTATATTACTATCTACTTCACATTCTGGCAATTAATCTACTGCTATATTTGCACACCTTTGACTTTGCACATTTTAGCATGGATTTCAGATGAAGAGGTAGAGAACAGGATGGTATCATTTCTTCCTTTTGAGACTAAAACCTAGTCAAAACAGTAGATTGAGGAAGAATGCTAAAACAGGTTAGTCGGATACGTGCTATTCCATTTCAAGGTTCAACTCACTACCAGTACATATGGAAATACACTATTCCATATCATCTTTCGTTTTGGGTCCCATTGTTTATTTTCCTCCCTATCAATCATATTAGAACACAGCCTATCTATGTATGTGTATGATCTTCAATTGTTTTGTTTAACATGATTTGTTTCTGGAACATTATGATCCGATAGAAATAGTCTTTTCTAGAGAAAGAGCATCATCTAATTATCAGAATTCCTTCCAACAATGCAAACACATACAAACATGTGTTTTATTACCTCTCCCCCTGCCTTTTCCATTTAGTGAATGAAAGTTTACCAAGTTAGAATGAATAGTTAATAATGTCCATATCTGTTTACTTGGTGCTGGAGTCCTGTTTTGTAAATAGTACTGAATACATAGAATATATTCACAAATAATTTCATTAGGGCAGGCAATGTTAAACAAAGTTTGCTAGTATTTAGTGATTCATGATCTAGATTAATGTTTGAATGTAGTGTTGGGCGAGATGAGGGCCTATAGATTGAAGTTGAAACCTATTAAGACAGATTTACTGTGTAAGTGGCTTCTAGTTCTGAAAATAATGGGAACACGTGGAGTTGGGCTAACCAGAAGTAAAAGGTTCACAGTTTTACAGAATTTCTAGTTCTTCTGTTGTAACTGTAGATTATTAGTACAGTATTTATTAGTGTTGTGGACTGCCATCAAGTTGACTTTGATTTATGGTGATCCTATGAATGAAAGGCCTCCAAGTCACCCTATCCTCAACACTATTGAGTCAATAGCCCTGCTCAGGTTTTGGAGACTCAGGGCAGGAGTCTCCTTGGTCTAACCACCTGGAATGTGGTCTCTTCCTCTTTTCCTACTGCCTTCTATCTTAGTAAGATAATCTTACCAAGCATGATTGTTTTTTCTAATAAGACATGTCTTCTTATGATATGCAAACATACAAGAGTCTGATCTTGACTTCTAGTAAGAGTTCAGTCTTGACTTACTTGAAGGCCTATTTATTTGTCTTTTTAATAGGCTATGATATGGTGAAGTGTGTTAAAGCGCTGAGCTACTGAACTTGCAGACCGAAAGGTCCCAGGTTCAAATCCTGGGAGCAGCTTGAGCGCCCGCTGTTAGCTCAAGCTCCTGCCAACCTAGCAGTTCGAAAACATGCCAATATGAGTAGATCAATAGGTACCGCTCTGGCGGGAAGGTAATGGCGCTCCATGCAGTCATGCCGGCCACATGACCTTGGAGGTGTCTACGGACAATGCTGGCTCTTCGGCTTAGAAATGGAGATGAGCACCAACTCCCAGAGTCAGACATGACTGGACTTAACGTCAGGGGAAACCTTTACCTTTACCTATGATATCCATAGAACCATCTGATACCACAGAACTAGCTAATACAATTTATCTATACTATCAACTTATACCAACTATTACTTAATTTTGAATAGCGATAGCCTAGAAATTGAGATTCACACACTGATAACTTCAAGACAAGCTTATTGTGTATCATTAAAACTGATTATTTAACAAGAGGTAGTGCATAATGCAATGTCTAGTGGACTACCTTACTGCACATATCACATCTGTACTGAAGTCTATAGTAACTGTCAGAGGGCTACCACATTAAGTTTCAGGTACTGGTATCAGCATGTCAAGCTCTATACAACTGACCAGATTATTTCAAAAAAACTTTTGTCTATGCGTCTTTTACTTCAAGTGCTGGTATTAGCGTACAAAATAAACAATTCAAAACTGGGTAGTTTCAATCCTATGCCTGTCCTGATTCAACGCAACATATGCCCAAGAGTGTGCATACTTAGCTTGAGAAAGCAATAAAGATCCAAGCCAGTCCTGGGTCACATAAAGAAGATCCAGAAGAATAAATGAGTAGTGAAAGTAGTCCAGGGCCTAAGAACTAAAATCTACTATAGTCAAAAGCCAAGTGGAGAATAATCGAAGAGGTAAATGTGGTATGTAAAACAAAATCCAGGAGATTGGACATCTGCAATACCAATGATAATGGAAGTGCTGTTATGCAGCACAGAGAAAGCCTCAACTGTGCTGTTTTATAGCTAGATATAACTCAACATAGCTGGTCTTATTATCCTGGTATTTTCCTTTTAAGAGAGGCCACACCTTAGCCTGCATTTTTATTGATATAATTTTACCTCATAGCTGTACTCCAAAGGAAGGACTCAGCTTTCAATTCTTTTCCCTCAAATTAGCATTTCATGATCCAAACTCCACTTCCAGGAACAACTGGACCATGTGAGGTGCCCCTGCTTCCAGTATCCTCTGGTCCTGATATGACAATGCAAGCACTGTTTTCCTTGCTATGATCTCCAGATTTTCATTTGCTGATATATGGAAATGGATCTGCTGTGGCATCTACTTTTTCGAAATGCCTGCTTTCTGCGGTGTATCAGCTAGCACATTTGATGCATTTATCGTAAACATTTTTAAACTTAACATTCTTGAAACCATAAGCTAGAAGTCTTGTATTTTATTCCTTTCTTGTTCCCAATGGTTCTGATACATCCATACTAAGAACCAGCTATGGCTCTGGATGGAATTGACCTTCTTCACAAGAAATAAAAATAGCATCCTTTCATTTTGATGCAGCCTGGTTGCACAGCATGGTGAAGGTACATATCTATATCTATTCTGTTGCTTCTGTACAGAGATTTTCCTTGTTACTTCAGGGAAGATTATGCCAAAGCTCAAGGGAATAAATTAGGAGCTCTTTTTATCTAATGAAAATATGCTAAGCTACAAGATTCACATACATATCTTAGATGTGTGTGTCAATAATTTATTTTAATGAGTTTATACAGTTTTACAGAGACTTGCTGGTAATTTCAGCTTTTACTGTTGCATTAAAACATTTATTATTGTTCAAAATATATGATAGTAACAGATCGGTCCAAAGATAAGGCTTTTCCCCTTAGTGATGTTGCAATGTTTTAAAGAGATTAATAAAGGATAATATGCGCCGTAAATGTAAATATGAATATTGCTGAATTCCACATCAACCAAGAGAATATCTGCCCTGAGCTTTAGCCAAGTGGCATCAGCATTATAGATACTGCAGCACTAGGCAATCAAATGCAGCACAGTAAGCACTAAATTATAAAACATGGCATATGAAGGACCACTTCTAGCGCACCATAAGCAGTGGAGGTTAATGGATTGCATGTCACTAGGGTGATGAATCACTTCTAGATTTTAGTTTGAATGTTAAGGAAAGTCTAGATATAACAATAAAAGAAGGATACAGGCAAGGGAACCTAACTTTTACATGTCTATACCTTTGCTTTCCATTACGCTTTCTCAAGATGGTTTGAAGAAATATGTCTGGAAAGGTGCTGCAGACAGATAAGCAGCTAGGAAGGAGAACATTTTCTACTTCTCATTTCTATATTCTTTTTGCTCTTAAATTGAACCCACTCCATCACCATTTTAGGGATAAGTCTCCCAATGAGATTACTTCCAGAGAAAGAAGGAAAAGCCATTTCACCAAAGCTATGACAAATGAGTCTTACAAATAAGTATCTACAGATTCAATCCCCCATGGCTTGACAGTATTTTTTTTAATCCAGAAGATAAACTTTGGTTCTGCCATTTTATATAAGGGATGCCATTTTACTACAGCATCATATATAATGGGACTTCAGCATCCATATATTCTGGTATCCAGAAACCAAGGTCCAGTATATACCAAAGGACTCACTGAACGCAAAAACCTTGTTAAGGCGTCTATTGTCTGGGATATCAGTAGCCTTAGCCAGGACTGAAGAATCTGTATCCCTCAAAATATCTTGTCACAGAACTCCCATTATCCTGGGCCATAGGTTATGCTAATACAGACTAAAGGGATTCCAAATTGAGGCACATTTGGAGGACAATGTTATTTCTCACTATAAAATTTAACAGACCCCTATTATGTCTTTTCAAATTCTAACTCCTTGTAGCAATTTTTAAATTGTATATTACTCAAAAGTAACAGGATATTATTAGTTCTGGATATTCCTTTTTTCTTGAAGAGATTGAAGGATTACTGAGGAACCTAATCTTTTCAGCAAAGTTGCATAATGCCAAGAAAACTAGTGGCATGCACATTTCTTTCTATATTTTACATTATGCTTACTTGTTTGAATTACATTTTATGGATACAGATTATGAGCATCACTTTCATTTTATTAATGATACCTATAATTAAGAGGGATCATAAATACATAAATAATATACATTCAGATACAGTGCACTCTTAAATGTAGGCTAACAAATGAGTCTTCAAGATGCCTATCATACATTGCTTTTCCTAGTTGTTTTGGGATAAAAACAAGACTAGAAGGTGTCTAGACCTAATGTTTGGCATGTAGAAATTAACCATAATGACATTCAATTAGAAAACCACAATACTCTATTCACAAGTTCTCTGTTCCCCAGCCAATAAATGCAAAAGAAGCAACTGGCTTCTGAATGAGAGTTATGAAGGGCCCAACGTGAAAAGAAAGACAGATGCTAAACACCACAGTTCTCTGTAAAACAACAGATTAAGCAAATTTCTTATCCTGCCCTTTAATTTGATTTTCAAATTCAATTGCCCTGTGAAGTCTCTATGTTACCTCGCATTCTATCATATCCACGTTTGTTTCAGAACACATTGTTTGTCACTTTATTATGACACTTTATTGATAGTTTAGTGCTAGAATGAGTTTATGTTGAGCTGGCTTAGAGTTTCGGAAACTGACGCGGTTGTTAAAATTATGATTGAGGCAACTAATTTAATCAGAGGTATTTGAAAGCACATGCTATGAACATACAACAGTAAAATATTATATTATTATGTTACTCACACAAACAAAATGGGCATTTCAATAACAATCTTGAAATTGTAAGCCTGAGGGCAGGGAGCTGTTTTTTCCTGTTCTTTTTCTTGTATAGTGATGCCGCTATATAAATCAATAACAATAATATATGTAATTGCCAAATCCGCTTAAGATGATGTACGGAAGCATACACTTTCACAGTACAAGAATTCACGGTGTCATATTTTCCTTCCTGCGTTTGTTATGCCATTTAATTAATTTGATATTCCCATTTACTAATAACTACAAGTACAACACTGATTGATACAGATCAGAACAAGCTTTTCCACCTGCATGTTTTCCATGAACTCTGTGAGAAGCAGATAAACGACTGCAGAACAGACCTAAATCCCACTCATACCAGCAGAATTTATTCCCAAAGAATTTAATTTAGGATTAAAGCCTTTGTTTTGGATAAACACACACACACAAAACAAAGGCACAAAGCCAAGCGACACTAAAACCTCCTGCGAACAGCATGCCCGGCCTCTGACAGATGCTCTCTTTGTTTTGCTTTGCGGTGCCCTCCCCCAGCATCATGCTGACCTACATGAGCAGCTCTGCATCATTTTCCTTTCGACAGGCTTTCTCTGAGCAGAAGCAGCAAAAATAAAAACTGGCTTAAAGAGGCAGAGATTGGGGTAAATGCAGACAGACATGCACACATATTCTCATTGTCTGATGCTATCTCTCAAGTTCAATGCACACATGTAAATAGCTGCATTAAGTATGGAAATGCAGCAGCACAAATCAAGGCATTTGAAGCCAGGTTAAAGAAACTGCCCTTGCAGGATCAAGGAACTGCCTGCCTATATTTGCATCAGCAATAATACAATAAATACTGTGTGTGTATATATGAATATACGGTGTGTATATATATCTAAATAGATACATGTATGTATTTATGTATGTATTTAGCAATGTGTGAGCATTAATAAAGGATAATATGCTCTGTAAATACAAGCATGAATAATGAGTGAGCATGTGTATAATATATGTGTATGTATATGTATATGCCAATTTGATGAAACCTCTTTAAGTCAAACTGAAAAACAAATATCACATGCAGCAGTTAAGGAAGGGATGATGCCAAGCTCTCCAAATAACCCATTTCTTCAATCTTAAGAAGCACTTTCATTTCATATAAACATCTCTAAAAATAGGGTGCATCTTAGAATTGAAGGTGCTTTTCATATATGTGTGTGTGTGTGTGTGTGTGTGTATGTATGTATATCTTTTTCTGTTGGTGGTACTGAATTAGTGTGCATCTTACAAAGCAGGACATCTTACAATTGAAGAAATATGGGAGCAGTTCAGGAAAAGGAGATGTAAACAAGATGGAACAGAGGTGTTTTTGTAAGAGTGATTCTGCAGGGAGGGGACATCCTCATCTTGAGGCAAAGGAGGGAGTCCATGTTTAGACAGTCAGCCCTCTTTATTCACAGATTCTACAATTCACGGCTTGAAAATCTTCCAATTATTCATACCACTGGCCCTCCATATCCACAGATTCTTCATCCATGGATCTCAGCATCCATGACATCAAAAAATGTTTTTTAAAAATTCCCAAACCTTATTTTTGTCATTGCATATCTGGGGACCCATTTTGCTAAGTCCTTGAATAAACAGTACTTTCTCAGTTAACTGGCACCCATGAGGTTTGGTAGATGCCCGATACGTGTAGTTTCTGGTTGCCTGAGAGCTACTATTAAAACAGGCCTTACTAATTATATACCATACCATAAACTCTGAACTGACTTGATATTAATATCAAACTACTGAGTGTTAGATTACATTATATATTTAGGTGTTCATATATTTATGTGGTTTTAATCCATGTAATTTATTTGGTAGTTTATTGTATTTTTGATGTTAACTTGGTTTTGAATGTGCTGTATCCTGCCTTGAGCATCAGTAAAAGTGTTAGTTTGTTATATATTATTATTTTATCTATGTAATTTAGTAATTTATTGTATGTTTATGTGCATTTGCTTTTTAATTTGTTGTACTCTGCCTGGAGCCATCAGGAGAGGTGGTAATAAATAAATTGTTTTGTTATTAGTAGTATTATTTACAGCAGACATGAGCAAACTTAGGCCCTCCAGGTGTTTTGGACTCCAACTCCCACGATTCCTAACAGCCTACCGGCTGTTAGGAATTGTGGGAGTTGGAGTCCAAAACACCTGGAGGGCCTAAGTTTGCCCATGCCTGAGTGTGATGAGGCAGTTCCAGTCTTTGTTACGATCTGCATAAGTTTGCATGGGTTTTGCGGATTCCTGGGACCAAACCCCAGCGGTTAAGGAAGGGCCCAATACATAAACATTAGAGAGAAAGGCGAGCTAAGGATAACCAGCACTGCATGAGAGGAGGAGGAAGGGACAACAAGGGAAAGGCGGGGAAGGGGAGTCTGTTGCTAGGAGAGGATTCTCCCCCTGGCAACGGATCCCCCGGGCAGGGAGGGGCTCTCCCCCTCCGTTGCTAAGAGACGGGAGGGGGGCGTTGCTATGGGAACGGGCGGCTCCTACCTGCTCCTCCGGGGCCTGCTCCTGGATCCAAGGTGACGGCGCCGTCCCTGGCGATGCGGATGTCGGAGGGGCTCTCCACCCGGCGCCCCGGCGTCGACTCTCGCCGGAGGGACCCGCAGCACTGGTAGCACACGGCCCAGGCCTGCTCCTCGTTGATGGGCTGGTTGTAGAGCCTCAGGATCTCCTCCAGAGACAGCGCCTCCCGCAGCGGAGCCAAGGCCGCTTCCTCAGCCTCGTCCTCCTCCTCCTCGCCGTCACCTCGTCCTCCTCGCCCTCTGCGGACCCCCGAGGGGCCCGGCAAAGGCTCCTCGCTGCCTCCCGCCGCCGCAGCCATTCCTTTCAGCTCCGCTCGCCTCGGCTGCGCTGCTTCAAGTGGCCCGCATCTCACAATAGGCTCCGCCCATTCCTGCTTCGAAGCCTCGAGCAAGAGAGCGCGTGAGGCGCCGGACGCTGCGCCTGTCAGCCGCCAGGAATCCACTGGAGGAGGAGGAGGAGGCCCCGCCCAGCACGCACAGCGCCCCTCGCTCCGCAGCGCCCCCTCCCGGCCGGTGCACGCTCAGCAGGAAATGTGTGTGTGTGTCTTGATTGATTGAGAAGCCACTGAAATCCACAAGCATGTGGACAATTTCAAAAGAAAGGAGGAAACCATGAAAATGAACAAAATCTGGCTACCAGTGTTTTTTTTTTAAAAAAAACTCCAAAATCAGGACAGTAGATAAAAAACAACATTCAGAAAACAGAAGAATTCCAGACATTAATCAATCAGGGCCAGCTAACGCCCCCAACAAAGGATTCCCCCAGAAGGGAAGCAGCCAGCCTTTGAAGCTGCAAGGCTATTCAATGCTAATCAAGCTGGCCAATTGAAATATTTGCACCTGCCTTAAACACCTCAGCAAGCGAGAGTCCAAAAGTGGCAGGCTAAAACCCGGAACCTCAATCAGTGACTGACGCCGGATGAGACACTCCCTCCTGGGCACACAGAAGACTGGGTGACTTGGAAAGCACTGAACAGACTGCGCTCTGGCGCCACGAAATGCAGAGCTAACCTTAAGAAATGGGGCCACAAAGTGGAGTCCACAACATGTGAGTGTGGAGAAGAGCAAACCACAGACCACTTACTACAATGCAGCCTGAGCCCTGCCACATGCACTACAGAGGACCTTTTTACAGCAACACCAGTTTTTTAAAAACTGTTTTCAAATACATTACAATTTGTACCCTCGGTTCACTTCTGACATGATAAATAAATAAACAAACCTGCCTCAAACAGACAAGAGTTCTTTCTCCCACCCTGGCAATTCCACAGATATATCATCATCATTATGAACTTTATTTTTAACCCACCCTCTCTCCCCAGAGGGATGCAGGGCGGCTTCCAAGAACAAGCATTCAAACATTGAGTGCCATGTGCGATCATAAAATTAAAACATTTACATATACAATTCAAACATATTAAACAGCTTTGGCTAAAAGATATAAATCAGTCAGGCATAATTGATAGTACAATTAGATAGAATAATAATAATAATAAAAACTTTATTTGTATTCCGCCCTATCTCCCCAAGGGGACTCAGGGCAGATTCCAACATACAACATACATTGTTTGTTATGCCTCCATAACAAACAAATGCTGGCATAAAATCCCAGAAAAAGCCCTGATATGAAAATAGCATTAAAACCTAAGCATCCAATTAAAGCCTAACATCAGTAAATTAAATCTAACATCAGTAAATTAAATCTAACATCAATAAATTAAATTGCACATAGTCAAACAAAATTATATAATAACATAAAATCTAAACAAACATCCACATTAATTTACAAAAGCCAACTAGAGTTCACAAAAACAGTGTGGTTGGTTGTGTACTTAAATTATGGTCACTGGACTGGCATGGACTAAGAAGGTCCAAATATGTTATAGGTCTCAGCCAGGGGCCCATTAGTGATCTTTCATTGTCTGTCTGTCTGTCTGTCTGTCTGTCTGTCTGTCTATCTATCTATCTATCTATCTATCTATCTATCTATCTATCTGTATAGATAGATAGATAGATAGATAGATAGATAGATAGATAGATAGATAGATAATCTGTATAGATATGGATAATTAAAATCTGTATAAAAACAGGTGGATGGGCCACTCCAGTCTCAGCATATAAACCCCACTTGCCTAGTTTCCAACATACCTCACAACTCTCTGAGGATGTTTGCCATGTCTGCGGTGGCCCCTCGCTTGTGGAACTCGCTGCCCATTGAAATCAGGCAAGCCCCCACCCTTTTAGCCTTCAGGAAAGATTTAAAAACATGGCTCTTCCGGTGTGCTTTCGGAGAGTAACTGTTCTATGCTACTCCCCCCCAATATTTATCCTCTAGACTGGTTCACTATCTGATGTCCCGTCCCTCGAGGTTTTTATTCTGATCCCTTTCTCACCCAGAGTTTTAATTTTTAATCTAGTTTTTAAATGTAGTGTTCATGCGGCCCGCTCTTGTTATATTGCTGTTTCGATCTTATGTTGTACTGTTTATTTTATGTAATGTATTATTTAATTGTATTATGTTATGGTTATATTGTATTGTCTTGGGCATGGCCCCATGTAAGCCGCCCCGAGTCCCCATTGGGGAGATGGTGGCGGGGTATAAATAAAGTTTTATTATTATTATTATTATTATTATTATTATTATTATTATTATTATTATTATAGATGCAGGCGAAATGTCAGGAAAAAATAATTATGGGACATGGCCATACAGCCCAGAAAACTCACAGCAACCCAGTAAACCAAATATGTTATTTTTACCAAAGTCTACTTTATTTTGTCTCTTGAGAGCATAACATAAAACAAGTTGTAGATATTTTTGGGTACTGAAAACACTTCTGAAGAACTGCTATTTTTATGCACTTGCATATTATCTTTTTCCTAACAGATCAGAGACAAGTTATTCAGTCTAACAACTGAAGCCAATTGCCTTGCATATTACATTTAGTTGTATATCACTTGAAAATATTCTACTCAAACAGGTTTTTGGTTCTTCTCTAAAAGGCTATAAATGCCATTCTCTAAAAGGTTATGATCTCTAAAAGGTCATGCTTTTCTAAAATAGATTAACCACACTCCCAGAGAGCATATATATACATATACCTATAAACAACTGAGCTGCTGAACTTGCTGACTGAAAGGTCGGCAGTTTGAATCCAGGGAGCGGAGTGAGCTCCTGCTGTTAGCCCCAGCTTCTGCCAACCTAGCAGTTCGAAAACATGCAAATGTGAGTAGATCAATTGGTACCACTCTAGAGGAAAGGTAACGGCGCTCCATGCAGTCATGCACTCATGCCGGCCACATGACCTTGGAGGTGCCTATGGACAACGCTGTCTCTTTGGCTTAGAAATGGAGATGAGCGCCAACCCCCACTTGGACATGACTAAACTTCATGTCAGGGGAACCTTTACCTCTGTGTGTGTGTGTGTTTGTATACATTGTAGAAATATGTACATTTGTTGAATTTTTGCTATCTTCATGTTTTCAAATTGTGCTGTAACCCATCTCAAGAATATTATGCAGGGAAAGATGGATAAGAAATATAAATGTGCATATATATATATATATATATATATATATATATACACACACACACACACACACATATATACATACACATATACACATACACTTATATACATAAACATATATATATATACAAATACGTGGTATTATTCCAGGTGAAGCTTTGCCAAAGCAGAACAGAATCCTAGAATAATCGAGTTGGAAGAGACCACATGGGCCATCTAGTCCAACCCTCTGCCATGAAGGAAAAGCACAAAGTTCCCCTGACAGATGGCCATCCAGGCCCTGCTAAAAAAAACTTCTAAGGAAGGAGCTTCCACCACACTTTGAGGCAGTGAGTTCCACTGCTGAACACCTCTTACAGTCATGAAGTTTTTCCTAATGTTCAGGTTGAATCTCCTCTCCTGTAATTTGAACCCATTACTCAGAGTCCTAGTTTCCAGGGCAGCAGAAAACAAGACTGCTCCTACTTCCTTATGACACCCTTTCACATATTTAAACATGGCTATCATGTCTCCCGGTCTCGGCACTATACTTTGATACAACCTAGAATCACATTGGCTTTTAACCTGCTGCATCACCCTGTTGACTCATGTTTAGCTTGTGATCTACTCACTAAGCCACTGGTCAGAAAAAAACAAAGAAGTAATATTTTAAATAATAATAAAAGCAATTTTAGCAGAAATGTAAGTTCACGTTAGGTTTGCCTTTATTTGCTTTGAATCACTGCATTCCAATATTAAGTCCATACAGAGTTTTTAGTAGGGCATAGTATAGGGTATAGTATTAGTTAGGTGTAACTCTCAAGCAATCAGAGACTGCATTTACCTAGTATTTACCAATCCTCATGGTTGCTGGTTAACTGAAAGTGTACTGTATAACTAAAGCAAAAACAGACATATATAGTAGGACCTTCATAGCTGTGAATGCTCATTATACAAAATGGCATTGTAAATTGATATCCCTTACATAATACGCAAAATGGTTTGCATATGTTCAAGCCATGAATGCATAGAAACAGGATTTGTGGATACAGAGGGCCAATTGTATAGAAAAAATAAGAAAGAAAAAGAACAGCAAATGAATATAACAAAAACTAGAAAAAGTATGTAACTGATCCTAAAACTAAAACATAATGCTAATACAGTGTTTCCTTACTTATTGCTTGGGTTAGGTTCCAGGACCACCCGCAATAAGTGAAAATCCGTGAAGTAGGGACACTATATTTATTTTAATATTTATACATTATTTTAGTAGTTATACACTATTTTAAGTCTTTATCAACCAATCGTGTGTTGATAAATCGCCTTCTTCTCCCCCCGTTGCCGCTTGGGCTGCTTTTCTCTCCCTTTGGCTTCTCCTTCCTCCCTTCCTTAGGCTGTAAATTGTAATTTGTTATGATTTATAATAGTCTTTTAGAGTTTATTGAAAAACCGCAAAACAGCGAATCCGCGAAAAGTGAACCACGAAGTAGTGAGGGAACACTGTACAAGGAACGTAAACAAACATGAACACAAAAAGAATATGAGCACCCCTCCGTCCAAACTAGAATAAAGGAAAACAAATCCACCATTACAGATCCAGCCAAAGAATCCTACTATAATTACTAGTAGCCATAGCCAGAGTATTGCATCGTTATATTATCTAAGAGTCCATAAATGGTTCCCTTTTTTTAAAAAAAAGTCTTATCTTTAAAAAAACCAAGAATTGTCAATTTGTCAAACTCAGCAACTGGGATCTTAAAAAATGTGTTGGAGGTTGAATAGAATAGCAGTGAGCTCAGACAGGAAGGTCTGGCGTTTCCCCAGGGAATAAAATCCATTAATCACCAATGCATTCCCTGTGGCAATTTGCCAAGAGGAAAGCTATAGTTATTATGGCCTTGATAATTCATTCTAAATTAATAGGAACCTCTCATCCCTTTCCTTCTAAGAGTACAGGTTCTCGAATTCTATTTCCAGTACTGCTTTGCATGCAAACATCAGCTTTGCATGCCGGAAGTCTTCAGTTTTAATCCCCTGGCAACTGTCTGGCATTTGCAACTGGTGCCAGCTTGAGCAAAGTAGGGGCGCATATCACCCTCCAATGCATGATTTGCCATTATGCAAGAAATGTTTCTGTTCCAAACTACAGTTTATTTGTTCCCACTGCTATTCCTAGGGCGATTTTGATATATTGGAATCAAGCAATGGTGACAGAAGCAAAGTCCCCTCTGCAGCCATTCAAGCCTTATTGCTTGTATTGTTATGAGTTCAAATGGAAAAATATGTGTTTTTAGTTATATTGTCAAACTATTTGAATAAGCTGGAGAAAAACTTAACACTCAAGTTTCCTTCCGCTTATAGATATTTTCTCTGCTTGAAAATATCAAAGCAACCAACTAGTTGGGTAGAGCATACTTTGATATGTATTAATTGCCAATCCTTATTTGTTCAATAGTTATGCCTTAAAATATCTGTTTTATATCTCACACAGTTCTTAATACAGCAAAGATCATGAAGAATCCAAGGTTGATGCTGGATGTTCTCTCTCTTTCACTTTGTTTTCCTCAATGTTCTTTAAAAACTGTTCCATTTCATTTTGTTACTTGACTGGCTATTCATCCCACCCTGCATATTCTGGCCAGAATTCCTTGACTGCATCACCATGGTTGGCTGCTAGGTGAGAACTTCTTGCTAAACGTAGATGGCATGCTTTGCATACAAAAAAGCATGGCATATCCAGCTCAACAAAATATTTTGTAACAGGGCTGAGAATGCTAATCCAGGCGATAGCACCGAGAACCTATGGTCCAAAACTCTGCAAGTCAGCTTCATAAGTTTATGCTTGCAACCTACACATTTTTGTGAAAGGCAACAAAAGATGATAGAAGATTTGCGGAACACACTTTGCGGAAACCACATAGCTACATCTTCTATCATCTTGAGGTGGTAGAAAGAAGAAAGATAAGACATCTTCCTTCGACTGTTTTGAAAGGAGATTTTGTGCACAATGGTGGGAGCCCCGTACAGGGAGAGATCAACTCCCCTGTTGCAGCAGCTCCACTGGCTACTGGTCTGCTTCTAGGCTAAATACAAAGTGCTGATCATTACCTTTAAAGCCCTTAATGGCTTAGGTCCAAGCTATTTGTCCGAACACATCTCCCCTTACAAACCAGCCTGGGCACTGCAGTCAGCAGAGGAGGCCCTGCTCTCAGTCCCACCCCCATCTCAAGTACGGCTGGTGGGAACGAGAGAGAGGGCCTTCTCCGGAACTCCCTCTCTAAAGAAATAAATCTGACCCCCTCCCTTTTCTCCTTCAAAAAAACAACTGAAGACTTATTTATGCTCACTAGCATATGAAGAGGAGGAAGATTAGATAATGAGAGATCACTGCCAGGCCTCTGGCTGAGAACTATATCTTATTTGGACCTTCCTGGTCCACGCCAGCCCAATGATAATTGTTTGACCACATAGCCAACCCACACTGTGAACTCTAGTTGACTGTTGTAAATTAATGTGGATGTTTGTTTGGATTTTATGTTATTATATAATTTTGGTTGACTACATGTAATTTAATTTACTGATGTTAGGCTTTAATTTACTGATGTTAGGCTTTAATTTGATATTAGGTTTTAATGTTATTTTCATATGCGGGGTTTAGCTGGGATTTTATGTCAGTATTGGTTTGTTTACAGAGGCATTGAATGTTTGCCATTGTATGTTGGAATCTGCCCTGAGTCCCCTTGGGAAGATAGCGCGGAATACAAATAACGTTTTTTTTATTATTATTATTATTAGAGATTATACAGATAGGAAAATTAATGTCTGAAACCCCAATTTAAATAGTGAAGTGCCTCCAAACAGCACAGCACATGGCTCTGCCCTGTTTTGGCCCTAGGGAGTTTGAAAGAGATATCCAACTGACAAAGAGGGATAAGTAAAACAATATAGGTGCTCGGGGAAATAATTACATTGAGAAAACTGCTTTAGAGTGGAGATTTTATTATTGTTGTTAATATTATATTTACAAAATGGAGTAAGGTGTTACGGTTGCAGATAAATAATGGAAGATAGGAGAAATGGGTTGCTGTGAACTGCTTTGAAAGATCCCAGACATGATTCTAACAGGCATGGGCAAACTTCGGTCCTCCAGGTGTTTTGGACTTTAACTCCCAGAAATCCTAGCCAGCTTACCAGCTGTTAGGAAATGTGGGAGTTGAAGTCAAAAACACCTGGAGGGCTGAAGTTTGCATCTAGTAAGAACTGTACCATTCTGCTGTGCCATCTACAGCAGACGGCATTCCGGTTGTAATAGACATAACAGAAAGGATACACAATAGTTTAACCTAAAAGGCAAGTGAAGGTATTTTTCCTCTGCTGAGTAGGCATTAAAACCGTTCCTGCAGACTAAATGGTGAATGTGGGAGGAAAAAGTGATTTGTCTGTAGATATTTGATATTCGTAATACATTACCATTACATTACCATGAAATGCATGTGTGTAAGATAAAATAGAATTAATTCGGTAATTAAGTATTGACACATATAAAGCCCTGAGTTCATTATGCTGTAATGGACAAAACACATCTACATGTGATGGGGAGGACTGTACATAAACTAAGGTTGTAATCTTCCTAATACTAAGAACATTTGTGGTGTCACATCATAAGCATCAATACAGTAAGTTGAATCCAGAACCTGCCCACTGCAAACTGAAAACTTGACTTTTGAAATATTCTTCTGTCTATTTTGGGGAGCCCTCGTCCCTCAACTTACTCTGTTCAACAGATTATTTTGCACCTCAGTGCAACATTTTCAGGGTGTAAACGTGAAAATATTTCCCATTTTAGCTGCAGATACCTACAGCTGGAATGAATTCACTAGCTACAGTGGTAAAAAGTTCTTTACTACACAAATATACATATCACAAGATGTTATTACCCACAGCTTCACAGGTAGCAAAATATATGGCATTTCAAAGTGTATTTTACTTAGTAAAGATGCAGAAGAACTATTAAAATGTGATCATGTATTCTGGGAGTCCAACACCTTTTTTCTTTTCTAAGTACATTTTCAAAGAAAAAAGATGCAGTGTGTTCTTTCAGGTTTCCTAATTTTAATACAACTGAAAATATTTTTAAAAAACTACAGTTGTAAGTTATGAAACACTGAAGATTGGATGTCAATTTAAACTTCCAGAAGTCTGTCTTTTTAATTACGTATTTTAGTAAAATAATTTTAAAAATAAATACATATATTTATAATATATTAATTACATTTTATACCCACTTGTTTCATGATACATTAGACAGAATCACCCAGCCACACTCATTATTGTATCTGTTTATCGAAAGCACACCATTATGTTCTTCAGTACTATTTCAGCATTGCCTTCAAATAGACACAGTAATGTATAAATCTCCAGCACTTACAAATAAATCCCATTGAAATCAATGCGATTTACTTCCAAATTATTGTGTTCAGATATAGGATATGAGTCATCCATCAGTACTGCACAGAGCTGTATTTGAGCCTGAGTCTTTGGGACTTTGCCTGTCTTAAAAATAATTCATCGAAACATTTGAGTGATGATTTCTTAGAGTACACAACGATATTTGCAAGCAAACATGATCCAAACAGCACACGCAGATTCAGGGTATGTGAATACTCGGACACGAACTGCAAGCCGCACTTGGTCCCCTCGACAACACAGTATTTCTTCACAGAAAGGAGACCTATTTGAAGAAACAGAAACACAAATGATTACTGTTCTTCAATCTCATATATGTTTTATTGCACTAAAACAGGGTTTACAATTTCTGCAAGTATCAGGGCCACCATAATGTAACTGCATAATACTGAAAAATGGATTATTTCAAGCCCCCTTTTCCTTTGATAGAAGATGCGTGCTCACTGTACACATTATTTACAAGCAGAGTTTTGTGTCATGGGGCCTTCTAGGAAGGCAATTCTACTTATAATTTAGTAATACAGTAGAGTCTCACTTATCCAAGCCTCGCTTATCCAAGCCTCTGGATAATCCAAGCCATTTTTGTAGTCAATATTTTCAATATATCATGATATTTTGGTGCTAAATTCATAAATACAGTAATTACAACATAACATTACTACATATTGAACTACTTTTTTGTCAAAGTTGTTGTATAACATGATGTTTTGGTGCTTCATTTGTAAAATCATAACTTAATTTGATGTTTAATAGGCTTTTCCTTAATCCCTCCTTATTAACCAAGATATTCGCTTATCCAAGCTTCTTCCGGCCCGTTTAGCTTGGATAAGTGAGACTCTACTGTACTTCTAAATGCGAGTATTTATTATTTTTATGTCATCCTTCCACATTTGAGATTTGATTTTTGTGGATTTTTAATTCATGAATTCATTCTCTCTAGTTGCTCCAGTATGACTCTGATCAACTTCCGGTAGAAAAACCCAGCAATTTTCTTCATTCAGTTTTTCACTTTCACAGGGGTCTTGTGTCCTTATCCCCAGTGAATGTGGGTAGTTGATGGTGGTTTTACTTTTAATGGAAAGATAAAAGAACTGACAGAGATGTTTTACCGAAGACATGCCGCAAATGCTCTTCTTGCATTTTTGTACACAAAATGGATAGGAAACCCTTTGAATGTGTGGCCATCAGGGACTGCTCTCCTGATAGCATCTTGAAACTCTTCATTTCCAGAAGAAACGCCTGTGGTACGTTCGAGTTCATAGGCTGCCAAGGCTGGTGACAAAAGATAAGAGAGCTGGTCGTCCCAAACTGTTGCTAAACCAAGATCCTGTATGTTGAATCATATGAAAAACACAAAAAATAGGATCAACGTATTTATAATGCTCCTTGGCTAACATTTGTGAGGGGGGTGGGGTGGGGGAAGGAACAAATATATGGGCAGTGAGTAAATATCAAAAATGAATTAGAGCAAGATGCCAACAGTTATTACAAAGCAATGTCTTCAGCCAAAAAGCTATTATTTGCTGCCAAATATTAATATCAGGGAACGACAATAGGGTTACACATTTTTAAGAAGTAATTTCTTTCCTCCTCCCCCAATGTACAGATTATTGTGTAATTCTAGGAACTACTGCAGACTTGCTATCTCCGTCTGTATGAATTATTCCAATAGATTTCTTCTTTTCCTACAAAAACTGATGTATTTTAATTTTTAAAAGTTACAAGGTTGAATAAAAACAAATGACAAAATAAAATGTTTGGAACTTAAAACCCATATGCTCAAAATGCTCAAAGAAACAAAAGAGACCAGCACTTTCTGTCTAACAGACCATCCTTTCACACAGGAGAGTCTACAGGCAATCCCTGAGAGGCAAACATCTGACTTACATCCGCCTCTTAGTTGCAAACAGGGTGAGACAACAGGAAGTGAGAAGAAGGGTAATTCACTCCTGGAAGAGTTATCATGTGGAAAAGGTGTCTCCACTGAAGCTTTATCACCAATGCTTGTTTCCATGACAACCCAAAATTTTCATAACCCAATTGTCAGATACAGAAAGTGAGGCGAAATTTTCTGAATAGGGGGCACACACAGCAAAACAAATGTGCAGTATAAAAGACGCATGCTTTGTAAAGAAATGTTTTATCCAGTGCAACAAAAATACACAAATTCCAATTCTGCTTTAAGATGACCGAAAGGAGGAAAAGACTGTGGAAATTCCAATGGCATCACAACATTCATGTGATTAAATACATTAACATAAGCCAGACAAAGCAATGTTTGTTACCATTTGGAAGATTACAGATGTCACAATCAAGAACAACTGAAGATAAGAGTCTAGATCCAAAGCTTTCAGAACTTCCTTCTCTTCTCTCCTCCCTCTGACAAGAAGGTATATTTACAGTGTAGTTCACCCCTGTTTTAACTACCATGGTTCAATGCTATGGAGTCATAGGAGCTGTAGTTTTACAAAGTCTTTAGACTTCTCTGCCCAAAAATGCTGCCGTCTCACCAAATTACAGCTCCCATGATTCCACAGCACTAAGCAATGGCCATTAAAGTGATGTCAAACTGCATTGATTCTGCAGTGTAATGTATCCGTAGTCTCCTCTACTGCCCAGAATGGATGCTGGGGTCCCCCAGCCCTGCAAAGGCTATCTGGAGTGTGTATGCATTCATTATGCTACAGAGAAAAAGAAGATAATTTTTGATTCTTCTCTTACAACATCCTGTCCATAATATGCTATTTCAGGTTTTACTAATCCAGTCCTCATGGCTTAAATAAATTAAAATAATATGATTCAGCATAAATGTTTTGCCTAAACATTTTTTCCACTTCATATTATCAGGTACTGCACTGTAGCAGTTTATTCACAGCATTTACAGGATTTATTTATATTCCACTCCTCTCACCCCAAAGTTCTTTACCTACAGCACTTAAGATGGACATTCTCAGCCATTTTATTCCACTATCCTTAACAGGAAAAGGCAGAGTGTAATTCAGTGGTGGAGAAATTTAAACTTTCTAGTTTCCTGTTCCATAGCCCTTGAGCTATTATCTTGAAAAACCTTTTTGGTAAAACTGCCAAACAAGCCTAAACTACCACATATACTCGAAGATAAGCCGCGTTTTTCCAGCCTCCCTCAGCTTATAATGGAATCAAGGCCAGGCAACAGAACCTGGAGGCCATTGCTTGCACTATATGATATATTCCTCTCTTACCCCCCCCCCCCCCCCCGGCCCCCCATCAGTGTGTTTTCCAAAGCCTCCCTCGCTCTTAACCAAAGTAATGTTTTGAAAAGGGAAAGATGCCCTTGCAAGACTGGAAGAAGAAAAATATTTATCCATTAATCTTATAAAAGCATTTCCCCCTTAAATATTTGTTAAACTCTCTTACAGATATATAGGCATTAACCCCCTGCATGCATTTGTAATCCCTATGTACTTATCTATCTATCTACATTAATTTTATACATGAATTTTCCCCTCATATGTTTGCAGGTCTTTGCAAATCCTATATACATATAGATCCATGTACCTGTGTATCTATGTCCATATATATACATTATTTAACCTATTGATGCCTCAATTAATGTAATTTTATTGGTATCTATTTTTTTTTAATTTACCAGTAGCTAGTTCATTTCCCACCCTTGGCTTATACTCAGGTCAATAAGTTATCCCAGTTTTTTGTGGTAAAATTAGGTGCTTCGGCTTATATTCGGGTCTGCTTATACTCAAGTATATACAGTACTTCCCTAAAAGTTCCCCAAACCCACACCAGGAGTGTTCTGCAGCCCATTGAGGGCCTAACTATACACAAAGCCATTTTAGATTATTTTGCACATTAATATAAAACCAATGGTCAATAACCTGAGTAACAAGGGGGGAAAAGTAAATAAGCTATTTTTTTAAATATCTAACCTGTCTTTCGTGGTAACTTCTTTATTTGAAGACAAAACACGAACTAAGTGGAGCACAAATGGATAATGATATATACCTTCCTGTGTTCTGCTACTAATATTCTAAGTTGCAATTCCAGTTCATTGCTTGCTGCTGCAGCATCTATTACTGAAGCACAGAGTGGAGGAAAAGGTGGAAGTGCAGTTGTGGCTCCTGGAGAACACACTGATTTGATGGCTTCTCCACTCATTGGTTTCCATTTGGATTCATCATGCAAATCGAAGGCACAGACTTCTACAGCATCGGAAGGCTGGCAGTTGGCCAGAAACCTTTGGTGATTGAAGAGGCAACCTATGGTTCGGTAAGGATATGCTGGCTTGGGCTGTTCAATAATTGGAGGGTCATCAGGCTTAATAGGATTGTGAATATACCTAAAGAGTAACATATAATATATATATATATTAAAATACTACATATTTTCTTTTAACATAAAGTCAAAAAATAAAAAATATCAAATCTACTTTTAGTTTATACAGTGTCCCCTCACTTTTCGCGGGGGTTAGGTTCCAGGCCTGCCCGCAAAAAGTGGAAAACCACGTTATAGCGGCACTATATTTATTTCAATAAATATAGCCTCCCTCCCTCCCTCCCTCCCTCTTTTCCTCTTTAAATATACTGTTCTGTCTTCCTTGTTGTTCCTGGGGCGATGAGGTGCAGGCAGCGCCTATTGGCGCTGCCTGCAGGCGGCTGAGGAGGAAGCGCGGGCCGGGTCACATGACTCAAACCGGGCCCTTTTGTGCCTGCAAAGGGAGGGCAGGCTGGATGGAAAAATCCGCGATTCAGCGAATCTGCGGAACCCGAACCGCGGATTAGCGAGGGAACACTGTATAGGCATTATACAGTAGGCATTACTCAGCAGGCATTACTCAACTATGCTGAACAGACTGAAAATGAACTTGAGGAATGCACCTTTCATCTCCCTTTTAAAGCATGAATCCAGCCCTAAAAGATACATTCACATGATCAAGAGTTAAATGTGTAATGTTGCTGAATAGCTGCCTTCTAATGTGAGACTATGACTTAGTTTGCACAGCAAATTAGTATATGCCATTTCAGCAAATTTGTATTCAGATTCCAAGTCAGTTTTAGATAAAATGTGAGCAACTGTGCTGAAGACTGGTCTTGGCCTATTGGGAAACCAAAAATGTGTGGAGAAATGAAAATAATTATATGGTATGTTTTACAGTACAGTGGTAAGCTGTTTTTCAGCATTTTTTCCAATGGAATTGCCATTTTGAATGTTTTTCACCCCCACCGTCATTTTAAGATCAAAATACAGCTAAAATGTACATTTGGGAGTTGCCAATGGCATAAGCCATATGATATAGCATGGCTCTACTCAATGAACATCGAAAAACAAAAGATGCTATTAAAGTAAGCTAATCATTTTGCTGAATTTACATAAAATTGGTGAACGATATATCTGCAGTGAACTGCACACACTTTATCATAAAACATATATCTGAGAATTCCTAACATATGCCATAATTTAACTTTGTAAGTTGTTTACTTACCTATGTCCTGTCAAACTCTCCCAGAAAGTGACCACTCCATCAATCCCATAAGTCATAACCCACGTGTGAGGAACTCCTTTAGCTTTTGTTCCAACACAGACAAAAGCTTCAAGCCCAAAACCTAGCAGAAGACTGCATAAAAGGTTAGCATGATCTTCGCAATCGCCCTAAATAGGTGACACACCAATTGAGGATATATTAGAAAGTTAGTCAGAAAAATTGACTTAAATGAAGTGCTATCAAAGTGCTATAATTGTTTAAAAACAGATGAATGAAATTTTAAAGTGGTGACTAGTAATTTCATTTATTTCAATTCTGTACTTCTATTCTAATTAGGACTAACATAGGGTTTCAGTTCATAATAAGAAAGGAAAGTAACCACCCTAGTGCTAAATTCTACAAAAGCAAAGCAAAAAATGTGCTATATTTTATTTTGTTCGTGACCAAAAAGATGAACATTATTTGAATGTAGAATGTAGAAGTATATTTAAAGAGTATAATGCATCTGCATTATACAAATGTTAAGAATCCTCCACCTTTCACTGCTACCAAAATTATCTTATATGGCTTCTGTACAATAGGATTTATATTTCATAACATTCGTGACTGGGTGTTGATCCCTACTTGAACATTTTAGATACTCCAACCATCTGAAAGTCATTTATGTGGCTTAATTTTCAAAGTCAGCACTGGATCATTCCACTCAGTTTATGTACACACTGAAGTAAAAATACAAGCAGCCACCTTTCAAATAGTTTTGAAACAATAATCAACACCAACTAAATAAAATATTATATTAAAACATCTAATAATCTTACCTTGTTTCTACACAAAAAAGCCAGAAGAGTACACCATTGTTCTTGCTTACTATTTCCCCCACCAATAACAGGAGCTCTTTCATAACCGAGCACACTGACAAATCTTGCTGCTTGCCTGGGGGTATCCAGGATACGGCCAGCTCGAAGTGGCCTAACATAGGAGCACACTGGTCTGTTTATGCCATTCTCATCCTAAGCATATAAAAATATAAAGATAACATTTTTAAAATACCTTCCTGTAATAGAAAGTACCATGGTTTCTATAAGTTAAAGGAATAAAATTTTAAATAATTTTTAAAGTGAGGATTTTCAATAACAAAAATATATAACTCATACAATCTATAGTGACAATCCCCATCAGATCACTCCATATCAATCTTGCATCTGGGCTTACTATTTTTATTGGTATTGGTCTTTGTTGTGTGTATTTTGATATACAAATTTTAACTGTGTGGTATTTGACTGTTTTAACCATGTTGTACCCTGCTTCGAGCCATAAGGAGAGGTAGTTAATCAAATTACTATTATTGTTACTACTATTGTTACTACTATTATTTATTTATTTAGAATATTTCTATTCCACCCTTCTCATTCCAAAGGGCTCAGGGCGGATCACAGAACATACATATGTGGCAAACATTCAATGCCATTTTATACACATTAGACAGACAATTATACATAGATAAGAGGTATATATATTGGCTTTCCCCATCTTTTCAGCATCTTGGAAGGTGTGCTCGATTCCAGTCATGGGGAGTGTTGTCACTCCATCTCCCTGCTGAAGAGCTAATTTGTAACTTCCTCCTTTGGATTGAATCGAGAGCATTCTTTTTAGGCACCTCAACATATCTCCCCTGCTTTTTTATGAGTGGTACCTAATTATTAAATCTCATTTCTTGCTTTCGAACTGCTAGGTGGTTGGAAGCTGGGCTAAAGGCCAGGAGTTCACCTTGACCCGGCTTCGAACCGGCAGCTTTTTGACTGACAAGATTTAATACAGTTGATGTTTAACCAGCTGTGCTAAAGCCAACCCTCCATTGTTACTACTATTGATAGTATATATTATATTGTTGCTTACTTTATTATAAGGGACGATTCAATTGCACAAATGCATAGACAATATTTTTTGTTTCAAGTGCAATTGATCCGGGGTGGTGGTGGAATAGATGGAACACTACCACTGTAGACCCAGGGAACTCCCTTGCCTCCCTGTTAACTCACCACCTTTTGGTCCACTTGCTCACCATACATGCCTTTCTCTGCTTGCTTCCCTGGCTCTTTCTCTTGCAGTTAAGGCAAACATGGAAGTGCCAGGCACTTACTCATGGGAACGCATAAGTCCAGTTGATACTATTCTTGAGTCTCTATTCTCCACTAGCATCTCATCTCCTCCAAGCTCCTGTGGGCCAATGGTGGCCAGGATCATCATCTCCTCATCCAGCTATTCCACCAGGGATGCTGCCTCAACCTTATGCTCCCCAGCTGGTATCAGTGTTGTCTGGGTGGAGGAAAAGCACCCGGGGGAAGTTTCTACCACCATTACCCGAGCTGCCCTGCATGTCCCCAGCCTATGTGGGCCTCCTTCTCTTCCTGTTGCTGTCTGTTACATATGTCTGTTTCATGTTGCCAAAGGAAGGAAGATTTCTTACTGTCCAAGAGCAGAGAGAAGTCTGGATAAACAGCCAACATATCTGTAGCTGCATTTTTTTCCTTCAGAGAAGCTAGAAATTATAAAAGTTGACAAACCTGTGCAAAGATTTTGACCAGCCTTGTGTTGTGCGAGGTCCTGATCTGCAGGTATTCCCTCCACCACTGTTTAGCGTACACAAGAAATAACCGCTCTTTTTCTGCTGTTTTCTGGCGTTCTAAAGCAAGCTGTAATTTAAGAAAACCAATATATATTGTGCTATATTGTTCAGTACTCTAAGAATTAAAAATTCAATTAGTGGGACAGACAATATTACATATTATCAAGTAAACCCATTAAAGTAACATCCATTGCAGAGTCTTAAAATACACAGGAGATAGTTTCATTATCAACAGATCTTTCCAAAGTAGTCTCAGAGGTAAAGTCTTTTATTTTCATTGCTAACAAAAGTGGTTACAAAGGTATTTATTCTTAAATAAAACATTTAAGAGACCCTGTAACATCTTTGAGCCTTATGTAGAGTCCAAATGAGATTTAATGAAGACATGTTTAACTGCAGCCAGATCGTATGTCTCAAAGAACAGTTGCAACTGGCCCACTAGTTTTATCTATGCAAACTCACTGCTCATCATTATTCAAACCTGGAAATCCAGGATCAGAGTTCAACCCAGAGGCGTATCTCATCCCAGAGAGGCAGTGATATTATGGTCAATGATATCAAAAACTCCTGCAGTCCAGTAGAACCTGCAGGGACATATTTCCCTTGTCCAGATCTCTGCATAAGTCAACCACCGAGTGACCAAGTCTGTCTCATAATTATATCTGAAACCAGACTGAAATGAATGTAGATACTCCGCTTCACCCAGAAACCCCTAGAACTGGGAGGTCACCAGATGATCTACAGTCTTATCCAAAAATGGAATGGTATGGATAGGCCAATAATTATTCAGAATGGTGGGATCTAGGAAAGACTTGAGTAACAGCTTCACTGCAGCCTTTAGTCAGGATGAAACGTTCTTTTCAGTGAGGCATTTGCCATTCCCTTTACCCATTCTGTATTTTGAAAAACAAAACCACTGTATTATATTCCAGGAAAAAATTCATTTGAGAATATTTTACCTCTACACAATCCCACTACATGTGCAGTTAGCGTCTTAGTTCCTCACAACCTCTCCTATTCGAAGAGAGGGTTTCATATATGATGAGGAAATTCACAGAGCAAACGGGGGGTATGCAGAGAGGAATAAGGCAAGGACTTTTCCTCCATGTAAACAAAATTCAGTTACTTAATTTTGAATTTAATCTAAAGAAATAATTTAAGGTGATTCAAGAAAGGAAGCTTTGTTAAAAAAGAAGATGAAAAGCTTGAGGGATTTCATTCAGTCTGACTCAAGAAAAAGCCTGTTTAAAACATAATTTGTACATGGGTCTTTGTGATATCAACAATAAACAAAATAATTGATGTGTTGTCGAAGGCTTTCAGGGCCAGAATCACTGGGTTGCTGTGAGTTTTCCGGGCTGTATGACCATGGTCCAGAAGCATTCTCTCCTGATGTTTCACCCACATCTAAGGCAGGCATCCTCAGAGGTTAGGTCTGTTAGAAACTAGACAAGTGGGGTTATTATATACAGTATATATTGGCTGCCATAGATGTGGGCAAAATGTCAGGAGAGAATGCTTATGGAACATGGTCAGACAGCCCGGAAAACTCACAGCAACCCAATGGACAAGATGTTTTAAAATGTATTGTTACAGATTACATCTTGATACTGCAAGCAACAATATTTTGTAGCACAGATACTCCAAAATAACCTGTAACAGTTCCAGACTTTGAAAAAAAATGCTTGGTGACAAGTGTCTTTGTCAAAATCGCAGTTACAGTTGCAATAATATTAAATTGCAAGTATCAGGGCGATATAATATTTCCTGTCCAAAAAGGCACACATTTTGTTTCAGATTTAACCTTCCAGAATGGGATACATCAAGCAAAAATGATTAAGGATGGCTCTTTTCCAGGTGAAAGCTACTATTACATAAGGTATAGGATGGTAATGTTGATGCAGAACAGAACAAGATGCACAGGCAACCAATGCAGATTAAATTTTGTTCTTTTAATTCGCCAAACAAAATATGTCTATGCATGAACCACAGTTATTCCATGTTTCATATTTGTTGTAATACCACATTTTAAGAAAAAGGGGGAGACAGCTGTATTTCAGCAGAACTTTTACAAATTACAGTAACAAACTTGAACTTTTACTGTTTTGAATAGTATAAAAGCAATCTGATTTGCATTTTAAAAGATGTAAAGTAAATTTATAGGTTAAAATTTATCGTTCCCCCACCCACCTGCAATGTTAAGACTTACTTGAGTACTGACTATTTCTTGAGAAAGTATCTTATTTAGTTTTGGGTACATTTCGAGTCTGATGTTCAGTACTCCCACTGACATTTTTGATTCTGAACCTTTGGACCAAAAGATATTTGTTTGATAAGAATAAAGGTAGACATTTTAATAGGTCAGTTTTTCAGAAACCACACAAAAGATATACATTTTTCTCTTCTAATTAAATTTAGGAAATATAATATCTCTGCGGTAATCACATTCCTTTATAGCAGTGGTTCTTAACCTGTGGGTTCCCAGATGTTTTTGCCTTCAACTCCCAGAAATCCTAACAGCTGGTAAACTGGCTGGGATTTCTGGGAGTTGTAGGCCAAAACACCTGGGAACCAATAGGCTGAGAACCGCTGCTTTATAATCTCATCTGAATTACAAGGAATACTGAGCCAGTTTTCCAAAGCAGAACTTTAAATTATATGAGATTAATATGGATTACTAGAAAATGGTGAAAGGAAAGAGCTAGACTTTATTGTGAAAGCAACAGGCTTTCAAGGGAAAAAACATGCTGGAAGTTGAATCCTGGAGTGATATTTTTCCTCTTTCATGAGTGATGAACTTTGCAGCTGAAATTGCTTAATAAACTGTTTGAAACCAACTTTCAATTTCACTATTCCCATCTTTCTTTTAAAGTTCAATCTAGTGTTATTCTTTCCAGTAATTTTTTTTTAAAAAAAACTTACCTACACCCAGAAGTTCAACAGCAGTATTTGTTATCCTATTCTCTGCACTTAGGACAGACCACCACTCTAAGAAGTAAGAGGCAACTAATGTTGTCTCACCAGCTGTATCTGTTTTGATCAAGACAATGTGCACTGGATCACATATTGAGAGCATAGTAGTTGCATCTACCATTTTACTTCCTTCACCTGTCAATATATCAAAATAAAACCTAGTCAAATCCCCAACCATATTGCCATTAAACTTTTGAAAACTGACTTAAAGAGTCCAAAATATTACATATGTATCAAATCTACAAGAAAAAAACTATCAGAGCTGGTTAATATTGCCTAAGAAAAGCAGCTAAGACACAGAGAAATTTTGAGTGGAGAAACAGCTAAAGGAGAAAGAGGTAAGCGCTTCACTTCCTACTGAATCCTTTCTATCCAAAATTACAGCACTAATTTTTGTCTATTACGTAGCAGGTTCCATGGATTTTCATGAGTTTTAACCAATATATATACAGGTATGAGTACGATAAATGGCTGCAGTTTCACGAAGAGTCAGAAGGTGGAGTCTATCTTTTATGAAGGCAAATATGAGATCCATATCAACTCCAGCAAGTATAAAATCTACTGTTAAATCCATACGAATGTGGACAAGAATATTAATCCAATACCAGCACAAGGGGAGAAAACCTTTTTGTCCATTTTCAGGAGACAGATGATTCCTATAAAATCCTCAAGACAATCCCATACAAACAAACTCACAAGATTATGGGAATATGTTCCTTATATTTGCATATTTTTGGGTTTATCATTAGTGTATTATCTCATGATGAGAATAACATGATACTGACGAAACAAGGAACAAAAATGTGTGCAGGAGCTTAATTTTTGTAAACCAAGTGGTTTACAAAAAGAAAACCATACTATTTTTTTTCAAAATGAGGTCAAAAATCTGCAAAATAGCCATTACAAACAAATCTTGCCAATTTGGATAATGGCTATGAAACCTTTATGAGTGTTAAAATTGTGTGAGGATAGTACTTCTAGATGCAAAAGAAAAATAAAAGGAATGTTAATATCCCCAAAAAAGAACCCAGTATTATTCCTTTCAAGCTTCAGATTTCCTTACCTAAGGTATCCTTATATACTTCAAGTAGAAAGCCATCATTGAAATCTGGTTCACAGGCACATGGCACAGGTTTAGAGCGGAAACGTTGATTTCGAAAATGTAAACAGAGGGTGAAAGTAGAACAAGTTTGACCAGGTAAAGGCTCAGGTTCCTGCAGATGTTCCAGAAAAGCTTTTCCACCGAGAACCTGAAGGTAAAGATACCTCCGTGTTGGGTCAATATTTGCTGCAAAGAGTACCAATAAATAGAAAAAAAATCACAGTTTGTACCAAATATATTTTGCATTAATAGTTAGGGCTAATTAGTAAGTGTGCTTTAAAGTGTTTACATAAAAGTAATTGTGAATATTACGATTCCTTTCCTATTTGATCCTCACAAAATACATAAAAGAGAAATAATTTTATTTGCATTTGACTAAAATCTCAGATTCCCTATTCATGTATTACAGGATCACCAGTTAAGATCAACTCCACTATGAAAACCGATCACAAGGGAAATGGCAAAACTGTCTTACTTTGCACCTTCTAAAGCATCTAAAAAGCAGTAAATCAAATGTTGTAGAAATGGTATATAACCTACTTTTTTTCAACACTGCTGGTTGTGTATCAATGAAATGTGTTGAAGGTTTTGGAGGTGAAATTATTTCCCCACTGTTCATATCCTAGGATTATATAGAGATAAGCACACAAGTCAACACACCCTTACAAACATGCTGATGTCTTTTTAACTCCAAGGAACACATTCCGAAAATGCCAAATCAGTCTTCAATGAAATAGTTCACATTATACAAATAAAATATGTAACAATGAACCATGACCCATAAGATAGCTTAAGTAATATTTACCTATATGAAACAGGCCTTAAAAATACATATCTATATGAGGTCAGTTTTCTTAGTTAGTGCAGCAATAGTATTGTTAAAAACAAGAAAGCAATCCTAAAATTTTACAGATTAGAAAATCTCTAAGACACAGTGTTATGAAATAAAATTGTGAAAAGAGCATCTAGTCTATAACACAGTTCCTCAGGCTGCTTGTCATTGTTTGGGCAGTGTGACTACTTGAATAATATGAAGAATTGGTAACACCTTGCACTGAATGATGCCATTCACAGAACTGATATGGCTGTGATCTGTGTACTTGTATTGGTTGTTGCTAATGTAATTTCTCATACCACACAGCCTCTAATCTACAGGGTATTGCAAAATGATGGACCCAATTTCAAAGTAGTTTATTTCACAATGACAACATGTTACAATTACACAAAATGTTGCATACATTTTAATAAGTTATCAAGCTTTATTAATCATTTCAATCCAGAAACAAACCTAAAAAATAACTCCACAAATGGAGACTGTCTCATTGCAGTGTTGCCATCTTGCAAATGACTAACTCTAGGAGGGCTGTTTATGTGCTAGGAGAGGCCTCTAACAGTAATAATTTGAAACTCAAGACATAATTTATGGGCACTTCATAGTTGCAGAGATATAGCAATTTCAAATCAGGTCCATCTTTTTGAAACACCTTGCATAGTATGGTTAGCCAGCATGGGATTTATCCTGCATCCAGAGCTGCAACATCCCTAGGTAGAAAGGTAGAAAGATAGCTCACAAAGTGATTTTCTCCTTTTGGTCAAACTTAAAATGACAGTATATCTCCCCATTGCCAGACACGATTTTAAGTATTATTTGTGTGATTGTCTTTGAACTGAGTGAATTTTGATGTCAAGTAAGTGCTTTCTTCTTATAACCAAATTCTATTTCATGTTCTTCCATCATGCAGCAACGTATCCCTTGAGTGAGTGGATGAGGTAGAGGATGGAGGAAGATTCAGAAGTGAAGGCAATTCACTGGAGCAGATAGATCCATCCAGCTCACCCTAACTTCCAGCAGATGACAACAAGGAAATTTACCTACACAGTTATGATCCTATTAAAATTAACACTGTTCTACAATGAATCCAATCATAAATATTTTTGTACCACTGGTACCATTCCAGATAATGTTTTCTTCCAACTACTCACAGTTACAAAGCTGAGTTCTTTCATAACATCATCAATGATTCCTCTCCGTATCAGGGCTTTCATTAGATGTTCTTCGGATAGTTGCTGATGTTCAGGTGCCAGTTCTTCACGAATAGTCTCAGCAAGGACTTCTCGAACCCTGCTGTGGACATCCATCTATGAAGAAACGTTTTTGTTAACATGCTATGGAATCACGGGAGTTGCAGTTTTACAAGATCTTTAGACTTTCTGCCAACGGTAACTCCCATTATTCTATATAATTGAGACATGGCCATTAAAAAAGTGTTAAACTACATTCATTTTGCAATGTAGCAATATGAAAGTCTTATTAGTCCTATTGCTAACTAATTCATTTCTCACTACCATACACAGCCAGTCTTTTAAAATCCAATTCAATCACTCAGCCAATCGTGAATCTGACAATTCTCCATTCTCTCCTTCCAGCTCAAAATATCATTTACCTTATGACAAATAATAATAATAATAAGTTTATTTATATCCCGCCTCCATCTCCCCCGAAGGGGACTCGGGGCGGCTTACAACAAAATCAAAATACAAGCAATGATAAAATATAAAACATCAAAGGACAAAAACAAAAACCAATAAAAAATATACACAATAAGTTAAAAAACACAACACAAAATTAAAACATCAGGTTAAAAACAATGAGTATGCATTACTTCCCCTTAAACTGCCAAGTAAACACAACTTTTTAAACAAAAGTCCAGATCATTATAGAAGCTTTCAGATCAGAGCATGTGGCAGTGTAATTTTCTGGCTACATTTATAATTAACTATGAGTGGAAAATATTGCCAGTTTCTTCCATATGCTCATAAATGATTCAAGTTATGCACATATATTTGGGTATTAATTCATTGTTTTATTCCTAAAAGAAAAGAAAAGAGAGAAACCATAGAAAGGTTCAATTTCATTATCTGTTACTTCGTTTGGGCAGCCAAGCCTATCCTCCAGCTTGTTTCCTTCATGTACATTACTTTTATTCTTTTTTTTTTTTAAGGAAAATTTACATTCAATAGACAGTATATTTGTTTTAAATGTAACATTTCAATCTTTAAACCAATACATTTAATTTATATATTTTTTATATTTTGTAAACTACTCTGACTCCTAACTTGGGAAGAAAAGCCAATACAGTCGGCTTTTGGTATCTGCTGGGGTTTGGTTCCAGGTCCTCATGTGGATACCAAAATTCAAAGATGCTCAAGTCCCATGATATACAGTGCCATAGTGAAACGGTGTTCCTTATATAAAATGGCAAAATCAAGGTCTGCCTTTTGGATTTGGGGGTGGTGGTGGTGGGGGTGTTTTCAAACCATGGATGTTGGAATCCAAGAATGCAGAATGTGCAGGTATGAAGGTCCAGCTGAATAAACAGGAGGCAGGCAAACCAGCCTCAGTGTATAGCTGACTGTTTAGACCCCGATTTAAACCAGAGACAGTCAGGTTCCATTATTCCTGCTCATAAGCAATAGGAGTTCAGTGGGATTGCTAGTTTTCCTAATATGTTGTAATTCCACTATCATCATATTAATAGTAATAATAATGCAATTTATTTATATTTCGTTCTTCTCCCTGTGGGAACTCAGAGCAGATTACAGCATAAAAAGATACAGGAGATTCAGTGCCTTGTTACAATACAATAAGGCACACAAACAATGGCAAAGGCTTCTCCTTTCATTTCCAGCTTTGGAGGCGGTGCTCATCACTGGCTCTGGGGGAGGTGCTGTTCACCATTTCCAAGCTGAGGAGGCTGCGTTGTCACCTCCTGGTCGTATGGCCAGCATGACTGCTTACAGCGTCTTACGCCTTTCCTAACAAAGCGGTACCTATTTATTTACTCACATTTGCATGTTTTTGAACTGCTAGGTTGGCAGGTTGTACAGCCTCTGCACCCACAGATTCAACCATCTAGAACAGTGGTTCCCAACCTTTGGTTCTCCAGCTGTTTTGAACTTCAACTCCCAGTTTACCAGCTGTTAGGAGTTGTAGGAGCTGAAGCCCCAAACATCTGGAGAACCAAAGATCTATAAACCCCACTTGCCTAGTTTCCAAGAGACCTCCCAACCTCTGAGGATGTCTACCATAGATGTGGGCGAAACATGAGGAGAGAATGCTTTTGGAACATGGCCATACAGCCCGGAAAACTCACAGCAACCCAGTGATTCTGGCCATGAAAGCCTTCGACAACATACTGCATTAATTCAATACTGTAGATGCATCCTGAGTTTCTTATGAGAACTTTAAACTCCCCTGAAGCATTACAGAAGGAATATAAAGCATGCATGGGCAAACTTGGGCCCTCCAGGTATTTTGGACTTCAACTCCCACCATTCCTAACAGCTTACCGGTGGGAATTGAAGTCTAAAACACCTGGAGGGCCGAGATTTGCCCATGCCTGCTATAAAGGCTTTCAGTGGACAGTTCCTCCTTCTCCTCACCTTGGTCAGCTGCTGGTGAATGATCTGCTTGAGCTCTGAGGCTTTTCCGGGGGCCAAGGCCATGGCTCAGCAACGGTTCCAATGCTTTGGACTAAATGAACACCAGCCAGGCCTTCATCCAAACCGCTTCCAAACACCAGAAAACTCTCCTCCGTTCTCCCGCTCGCCCAAACCGCCTATATCCCGTTTCCCCATCCAAGAGCACCCATTGGCTGGATCTCCAGCCAATCAGCAACCTCAGCTCCGCCCACAGCTTGCCATACGCTTGCTCAGGCTTCAACCGCCTTTCAAATACTGTAATAACAAAAAAAGGTATCCACCACAAATGCCGGATGGCAGGACAATCGCTTGTATTCGACGAGGAGTCTTCTTGAGCCCCGTTCCACGAAAAGAACAACAAAAATTTTAAATTTTCCCTCAAAGGAATAGTTCTGCGCCTGCTAACTTGTATTAGTAAGGCGCAGATCGGGACAGGCACTGTGCTAGGCACCTCTCCGTGGCGGTGAAAAAGAAAGGGCCCTGTGAACTTGCTGCCTGTGGGGCCTGCGGTGCGTTAGTCAGCGTCTGGGATAGAATGTTCGTTCCCTGCGAGGGCCGCGCGCCCGCTGACTTCAAAGGCTGTACGCTGCTTATGGTAACGGACAGTTCCTTCCTTTACGCGGCGCGAGAGGGCCGCATAGAGCGCCCAACCCCCATTGCCCCGGCAACGCGCGAGCGGCGCGTGGCATTTAGTCAGGCGAGGGGGGGGGCAGTGGGAGGGGTCTCTATTCTAAGGTGTGGAGGGAGTGTGTGTGCGCCTTTAAGGGCGCGTCCTCACTGTGGAATTTAATGTAGTTTGACACCATGGCTCAGCACTATGGGATGGAGCCCCCAGATGGCGTAGTTGGGCTCCCTCTGTCAGCTCCCTCTGTCAGCTCCAGCTCCATGCGGGGACATGTGAGAAGCCTCCCACAAGGATGGTAAAACATCAAAACATCCGGGCGTCCCCTGGGCAACGTCCTTGCAGACGGCCAATTTTCTCACTCCAGATGCACCTCAAGTTGCTCCTGACACGAAAAAAAAGTATTATGGGATGGTGGGAGCTATAATTTTGGTGAGACACCCCCACTCATATGCAGAGAAGACTACAGACCTTTCAAAACTATATTGTATGTAAACTATATATAAGAGGCTTCTTGAGGCAAAATATATCTAATTGTCTTTAAAGCTTACTCTTATGTCTCTGTACTTCTTGAGGCAAATTGAAGCCTCATGATGCTCCCTTCTCAGAGGGTTGAGGGTTCCAACCAGTATTAAAAAAACTCTAAAACCAGGACAGTAAATAAAGAACAACACTCTGAAAATGGGAATTCCAGACAGGAAACCATCAGGGCCAGCCGACACTTCCCAACAAAGGATTCCCCCCGGAAGAAATCAGCCAGGCTTTGAAACTGCAGGGTTTTTCAGTGCTAATCAAGGTGATTAATTGCAACATTCACACTTGCCTCGAACAGACAAGAGTTCTTTCTTTCTCCCACCCTGGACTTTCCACAGATATATAAACCTCATTTGCCTAGTTTCCAACCAACCGCACAACCTTTAAAGATGCCTGGCATAGATGTGGGCAAAACATCAGGAAAGAATGCTTCCGAAATATGTCCATACAGCCCAGAAAACTCACAGCAACCTATGTGTAAGATTGCTAGCAAAACTATATAATAATTGCTGAAGAATCACATCTGTTCGTGTTAAAAAGGATTTGACACCCTTTCACCTCAGTCTGATTAAAGGACTTAAATTAAAGGATTAAATAATCTGAACAAACAGATATTGTTTTAAAATTGGTAAATAGCAACCAAATTAATTTTTTCTCCAAAACTGATTATAAAACATACTAAACCACTTTGAATCTTCTTTGTGGAGAGAAAAGGTAAAAGGTAAAGGTTTCCTCTGACGTTAAGTCCAGTCATGTCTGACTCTGGGGGTTGGTGCTCATCTCCATTTCTAAGCCGAAGAGCCGGCGTTGTCCGTAGACACCTCCAAGGTCATGTGGCTGGCATGACTGCATGGAGCGCCGTTACCTTCCCGCTGGAGTGGTACCTATTGATCTACTCACATTGGCATGTTTTCAAACTGCTAGGTTGGCAGAAGCTGGAGCTAACAGCGGCAGATTGTAAATAAACGTAATAATAATGATAATCAACATCAATTTCACATGGTCTGGACTAAGATTTACGTATGAGGATTTTGGACGAATGGATTTTACTTGGATATGTTTTAAATTTTATATAATGTATAATGTCTCTGTAATGTTATTGGTTTTTATATGAAGTGTTTTAGTGTATTGTTTTCTGGCATTGAGTTTTTGCCTATTGTAAGCCGCCTTGAGTCCCCTCAGGTGAGAAAAGTGGGGTAAAAATACTGTAAATAAATAAATAAATAAAATAAAAAATTTCATTTTGCTATAAATTACTTAAGCATTGCCGTAATTTACTAAAGTATTGTGTTTTGACAGGTGACATGTGTTACTACCTCTACTAGTACTAATACTAATACTTTATTTGTAACCCTCCCTGTCTCCCCGAGGAGAGTCAACAGACCCAACATGTTTTTGTTAAAATCTGAAACTCAGTAATTTTTTGGAGATGATGTAACTCGCATGCATCTTTTATGTCATTTCAGCCTGCTGTATCGGTAGGGAATGTTGGCCAGCTGGCTGTAGATCTAGTTATTTCCACTCTTGGCATGTCTAAAGTTGGGTACTTTTATACCGATTGTCTTGTGCCAATGATTGGAAATAATCCATATGCAACAACAGAAGATAATGCAACAGAGCTGTGTATAAATGCTGAAGGTAGGTACCTTTGGATGTAATGTTGAGTGCTGACTTGAGCTCCTTATTGTGGTTTCTCCAGAGAAACACCATTTTTTTAGGAACACCGCAGTCTAAGAAATAGTATCTGAAGTAAATTCCCCCTGCTTTCCAGCACTAATTCATGTAGATATAGCAGCACGTTTCTCAACAATATTCATTCAGATTGTATATTTTAGCACACAATTCTTCCAAAGGGATAGTACATAATTGCTTATACTGTTAATGCCAAGAATCGTACATTAAAATGGAAAGTGTATAAACATGCTTCCCCCCCCCACCCCGGATAGTACAGAAATTCAAATGGTATTAACTGGATATTGCATTAAATCTCAGTAAAGTACAGATTAAGTATCCCTTATTCAGATTTCCAAAATCAAAAGTACTCTACAATCTAAAATTATCCACATGGGTAGCTGAGATGGTGACATCTTTGTTTTCTTTCTGCTGGTTCAGTGTACACAAACATTGTTTTATGTGAAGATGAAAATATGTTGTATAAAATTGCTTTCAGGCTAAAGTGTGTGAGGTGTATATGAAACATACACTCGTATTGTGTCTAAACGTGGGCCTCATCTCCAAGATATCTCAAGTGTATGCAATTACAGTCTTCCCTCACTACTTCGTGGTTCACTTTTCGCAGATTCGCTGTTTCGCAGTTTTTCAGTAAACGCTAAAAGACTATTATAAATCATAAAAATTACAATTTACAGCCTAAGGAAGGAAGGAAGGAGAAGCCAAAGGGAGAGAAAAGGAGCCCAAGCGGTAACGGGAGGAGAAGAAGGCGATTTATCAACACACGATTGGTTGATAAAGACTTAAAATACTGTATAACTACTAAAATAATGTATAAATATTAAAATAAAAATAGTGTCCCTACTTCGCGGATTTTCACTTATTGCGGGTGGTCCTGGAACCTAACCCCAGCAATAAGTGAGGGAATACTGTATTCTAAAATCTGAAATCAAAATATTTCTGATTCTAAGCATTTTGGATAAGGACTATTCAGCCTGTATTTAAACTTTGTTTCTTTTCAATACATTAGTAAGATGCAGTCAAGGCATAACTGTAGAACTCATACTGATTCATCTCATGTTCCTAAAGGCAAATGTAACTTAAGGTTGATCTTGATATACTGTTTATATGTTTCTTTTAGTTTATGCAGCTCCTTCTAAAGAACTGGTAGTTATACAGCTCAGATCTCCGTTCATAAAGGTATGAGTGTCTTCTTCACATAATTACATTTCAGAGTGAAAATAGGTATCTTGTTTTCTACCGCTGGGTAAACGGTTTGGGACCCATCTACCTTCGCGACCATATCTCCCCCTATGAACCTGCACAATCTCTTCGCTCATCGGGGGAGGCCCTCCTCTCGCTCCCACCACCCTCGTAGTCGCGGTTGGTGGGGACGAGGGAGAGGGCCTCCTCCGTCGTGGCCCCCCGGCTTTGGAACCTGCTTCCCAGGGAGATCAGGCAGGCCCCTACCCTCCTCTCCTTTAGAAAGAGCCTGAAAACATGGTTCTTCCAGCAGGCCTTCGATAATTGATCCAGTGTCTGACCTCTTGCATCTCCAATAATAGTCCCGTATTTACGCCTCTTCCATCACTTTGAAGGCGATGACAATTTGGATAATTCTCCCCTCCTGATGATTTTGACAAACTAGCACTTTGGCCCAGGTTGTTACTAGATTTTATCCAAGATTTTACCTTTTGTCCTTGAATGTGATTTTATGACTTGTTTTTGTTGTTATTATCTGTTTTATTGCTTTGTTTTATTGTTGTGGACTGGGCTTGGCCCCTTGTAAGCCACTCCGAGTCCCTTCGAGGAGATGGGGTGGGGTATAATAATAATAATAATAATAATAATAATAATTATTATTATTATTATTATTATTATTATTATTATTGTCTTAATTAGGATTCTTCCTACTGTATGTTTAAATGCTTTTAAAACATTCCAGAAAGAGCTGTCAGCTTATCCACTGCTCATATCAAAATTCACAATTTTGGCCTGTCCTCAGTTTAAACACGAGATTAACTTAGAAATGAGCACATATAGTAATTTTTTTATTTTAATTGGTGCTTACTCCTGGACAGGTGTATAATAAGATTAAGGCTTTAAGTAGTTTTACATTTTCAGAATGTGTGATTTACAAAACTGCCCTAATACGTTCTTTCAAAAATAAGTTAAGTGTGACAAGTTGGCCTAAGTGTCTTTTCTATATAACTTTATTGTCCATTCCAGTTTTGGGGTGGGGTGGGGAGAATTATTTAAGTTATGAAAATGAGACAGGGACAATTTAAGACTGTCTCACTTTAAAAAAACTGCACATTAGTATAAAATGTTATTGCAACACTATACAGCACAGGCATGAATATGTGCAGTAGATTTCACTTGTTGCTTTGTTAAGAGGGAAAAATAACTGATTTTCCTGTGATGTCTCTTACATTATGAGCTGTGGCTCATTTTGTGCATGAATGTCTTTTTGGCTTTAACTTGAACAAATTACCTCCCCATCTATTTGTGCATCCCTCCCCTGACAGTAAAAAGTAATAATAAAAACATTAATAAAAGGCTAGCAATTTTAAAATCAAAATCTGCCCAAGAAGTTGTTCTTTCTTTGAATTTCTTTGAACAATTCCATGTTCATTAAATTCTTTAAAATTCTTATTTGTTAAAGCACACAAGAAACATAGCTGATGAAAATATCTCTTTATGTAGTTCTAAACGTTCCAAAATTTTAAGACACTAAAAAAGTAATATATCATTTCATGATAAATTCTAATTGTTTGTTTTCCATTTTGATGTTTAAGAATAAATACAGACCCTTCTGTCAAACAATTCTTGCCTGGGTGAAAAGTTGTGAATTTGCCAAAATTGTTCTTTTGTCCAGCAGTCATGCTTACCAACGCAATGATCAACAACTTCATGGGTATGTCTCTGTGCATGATGTTACTATGGCATGGTGTGTGTACTCAAATATGTGTTACCTAAAGTGTCTTATTGTTGGAAGTTACGCGTATAGAATACATTTGTTTATGTAGTTTTTAATCTCAATACTCTAGATGGTCTTGTCCATTTATAATCTGAGCTTTAATCTTAAAGGTGGTGGTTGGGGGTATCTTCACTCAACTCAGTCTAGATCTCATATCATGAGATGAGTTGAATTTCGATTTAGTTTCACCTATAATGGACCTATTGAAATAAATGAAAGTTGCTAGTTGTGGTTTTATTCAACTCACAAAATAACAATTGTGGGTCCAGTTCAATGTTTTAGGATGAAGTTGCAAGTAGTTTTGTGAAAGCCCATATTTCTTTCAAGAATTCAGTAGTTTTCTGAAATAATGAACTCTTGAATTATGTCCGATATTAAATGTGTGAACTTCTGTATTTTAACATTCCTTAGTGATCAGTAATCAAAGGGAACATTCAAGCTTGTTTCTTCTCATTAGTTTTTCTCACTACTTGCTGACTTAGTGACCAATTAATAATCAACTTGTCATTTCCAAAAGTCACAATTGAAAATGTTTGCAGCTGATGTACATGTTATGATTTGTTGGCAGTACCTCACTACGATATTTGTTGTCACCCACTGTTGAGAAAATGATTGGAGACATAATGGAGAGATTAAGTGGCAAAGAATTGGAGCAAGTAGCAGCTTTTCCCGGAGTAAATGATGATGATAAAGTGTTCTATGTTCCAGGAGGTGGAATCACAAAACTGTTATTCACAGAGAGGTTGGTGAGACAATTAAAAATAGTTTTGCAAACAACCTTTAGGATTTGAATTAGTAGCACTTGCTGTCAGCATCCTTCTCTGTCTTTTGGTACTACTGTGTATGATAATTATGTTTCTAACCATTGATACTGCATATAATAGTTGGTGTGGCATTGTTCTGAAAGGGCTTTGCCTGTATTCAGAGCTGCGCATGAATGAGCTATGCATGGTCAAAATGGCTTCAAAGTTTTGCCTCTAAAATACTTGGATCTCATTGTATAGGGCTAAACAGTTTGAGATTAGGGCAATTTTTAAAGTAAATTGTGGCATGGTAGGATGACATGTGCAGTTATCTACCCAGTCAGGTTTTGAATGGCGGGGGAGGAACTCAAATGCCTTTTGTCTGTTTTATATTTACTGTATTCCAACTTTGGTTGGTCTTGTTAGTATAATGTAACAGAAGAAGAGGAAGCCGTGGTCGGGCATAGGGATGTGGTTTCCCTTTTGTGCATGGCCCTTTGAACTTTTTATTTGGATTAATATAAACACTGACTGCTCCTGGTGGCCTTAAGTCATTCAAAAAATTGAGATGTATCTTAAAACATATGAGTCTGAAAGTGCAATAACACTTAATTTGAAAGGTACTGTATTTGTGATAAAGTGTGAAGCTACTTAGAGAAGAGTTCTACTGGAGGTGGCTTCATTCACATGTAATTTACTGTTTTGAAAACAGCCTAGGGTTTGTTAACTAGTGAAGTATTATTCTTAAGAATAAAATCCTGAAGTATTCTTCATTTTCTGTTACTATAATATCCCTTAATGTGATTGATTTCTGAAGTGTTTGTGCCATTCCATGATGCTTTAACTGTATTCGTATCCCTGCACTTCATTGCTAAGGTTGCAATGAGAATACTTTTACCTCAAGCTTCAGAATGTCACACTGAATAAAAGGTTCAATGTTAATGTACTATAGGCGAGACTTGAAGAGAGCTGTGCTTTCTTTCAATATAGCTTATCTTTGGATGGATTTTCTGCCTATCTCTCAACTGCATGTAAAAATAGTGTAGCTGAAGTTTAGCAGATGAGAGCAACAAATACTTTTGGAAACATCTTTCTCATATCCTACTCTTGTTCTCAGACCTAGTTAAATACCCAAACTTCATAGAAAGGTTTAGGGCTTCTGTCTCTAACCTATTGTGTTTCAACAAATGATGCATCCCTCCCTTTTCTGATGAGCTTCTTGGCTCTTTTATAGGTTTAACATTTCACTGAAAGTATGATAGTCCACCATATTTCAGTGACTATCATTATTGTTTTTCAAGAGTGCACTGAAGTTTATTTTATTGCCAATCAGTTTAAAAGCACATCTCACTGTGTAGATAGTCCTTGGCTCTGTGCTCAAGTGGCAGGATAGTCATTAACTGAATGATTGATTGAATGAATGTGTACATTAAACTTGCATTTAAAAACAGAAAATGGGGGGAGTTAATCAGATTCTTTTTTATATATGGGAAAATATTCTGTGATTTGCAGTTGAAATGCAAGCAGAAGTGTTGTATCAAGAACTTTCTCTTCAGTTACTTAATTGGTTCTACTTTTGTTCCAGTTGTTCAGAAGGCATTCCCATGGTAGTCTTGCTAAAATTTTGCTCAGAGGGGGACAATATCCCCGATGCCCTTGCGCTAGTTGACTATCTTAATGAATGGCTTCATCTTACTACCTTGCAAGTAAGTACACATCGTTAGTAGAAATTAGCCTGGGTTTGTCAAGAACAAATCTTACTAATTAAAACTTGCATATTTTTTTGATCAGGTCAGTAGTTTAATGGATGATGGGAATGCTGGATTTCAACAAAGCATTTGATAAGCCCATTATATTTTGATTAGCAAACTAAAGTACCATAACATGTATCCATGTTCAATGGCTGTGTATCAGAGTGGAATGTTTCAAGTGGAGTGCCACTGTCCTTGGGCCGACAGTCTTCAATATTTTTATCAAGGATTGATAAGAGTTAAAGGAATCTTGATCAGGATTGCAGATGATACAGAACTAGGAGAAGTAGCTGACACTGATTATTAGGAATGCTATTCAGTGTACCAAAGAGCAGTGCTGATGACTTCCTAAATAAATATTCAAAATTTTGGTCTTCAGTCCACATGTTTCCTGAAGAAACATTCTATATTAATTACAGAATCCACCTACACAGAAATTAGTATGTCATATTCTAGGACACATGTGTGATTTCACTTAGCCCCACCTGAAACCTTAAAGGCTGTGGGCTATAGTAGTAGTAATCATAATAGTAATATCCACCTCTCCTTGTTTATTAACTGCCAATTTCAGTTTCTGGAACCTTTTAGAAATAGCAATATTGTACATGAAAGCAAGGCACAATCCTTTCCATTGCACTTTAGTCCTTTTAGTCTCAATTTTTTTAAAGGATAAAATTTTAGTGATTGATAAAACTTAACAATAAAGTAATGGAATGTTACTGACCAGCAAAGATGTTAGTGTTTAAACTTGATTGACAATAATACTTCGTTTTCTTTTTGGAAATCTGCAGAATGAAAGTTCTACACTTAAATCTTCCAGATGGAAAATACCAAGTTCCTGGAAATTACTTTTTGGCAGTGGACTCCCTCCGGCATTGTTTTAAGTTTTATGTTATTTTGCTTTTGGATTTTGGAGAAGTAATTTTAATAGTCCATAACTTGTTTATAGCTTCACTATTGAAGTGTTACAGCCCTTTTCACGTTATGGAAATATTTCAGTATTTCTTCTGTCCACCTACCTGTAATGTAATTAAGAAAAACACTTTTTATTTAATTTGTACATTGGTCAGCCTTGCTCTCATTTCACTTTCTTTATATTGCAATGTAGTTAAGAACAGATGCATTGTGGAATCCATATTACTTAGGTTGAGTACTTTTTGGTGTTGGAGAAATTTGTTTTTTAAATCTTAGGAACCACTGAATAAAGGGTGGGACTACTTATCAATTGAAAGCAACAAACTATTCTGTTTTTAATAACAGTTATTTAAAGTTCAAAAATATGGAACCTCTTAACTTTCAAAATGGTTTGAAGTGACAAGTAGTTACATTTTTTACAGCACTTGGTATTCCCAGGTGATCTCTCATTCAAGTACTAACCAGGCCTGACCTTGCTTAGCTTCCGAGATTAGACAAGATCAGGCATATTTAGGGAGTATGGCCTTAGGCAAGTAGTTACATTTTAATGGAAGAGACCACTATACTCAGAGACTCAATCACTGGAGCTGGCTCTCACTGAACTTCTTCATAACACCGTGTAGTGATGCAGATATAGAATTACTTTCTTACTCTGCACTATTATTATCAGTAACTATGGAGAAAATACTTGTAACAACTGAGAATAGTAAGAAATTTAAATAGGATTCCTCAGAGGTACCATCAAAAGAATTCTTGAGGTAGGGAAAAATACACAAACACTTGGATTTCAGTTAAAAAAAATATTTAATGCTGCCAAAAGTATAAAAAATACAATTAAGAATGGCAGTACAAAGTATTATCTAATGTGATCTCTTACATCTCTCTACAGATGATACAAGCATAAAACACTTAAGACAAAATTACTCTATTTTGCAAAGTCTCTTGCTGGTGATGTACTTCATTCCCTGGTTGTTTACGTTGTAAACAGATATTTACGAGGCCACTGGGTATTGTTCAGACCTCATTTTTGTTCCTGAAGAGGGATGATGGTCTGCTTTGCATGCCAATAGTGTGTTATTATAGCTGCAGAATATTCACAAGTCTTGGCTGCTTAGGTGTCGGTCACTCTCGGCCTACAGACACACAACGCAAAAGAGTCACAGGTTCAGTACAGGCAGAGATAACAATTCTACGGTTTTAGCTTCACTGCAACTGCGAAAAACAAATTCCAGGTACAATGAAAGCCATATTTATTTCTAGCAGTTTCCAAAACGGGTATGTGCATATATACAAAATCGTCATGTATACATATTGTATGACAGAATCTAACTAAAATATCCAATGACAAGTAATTCCTTGCTCTCTATTGCATATGAAAAAATAGTTCATTTTTCTGCTCTGAGACAAATCCCAAATGTGTTTTGATTTTAAAATATGTGGGTTTTATAATACATCACTGATCTCTTATTTCATTGAAAGTTTACCATTATCCATTTCAGAAATAAAAGCTTACCGAAAAACATCATTAACCTTCAAAAGTATTTGAGAAATGAAAATAAACAGAACCACAATATTAACCATTGAACTTGAACTAAAAAGCACACAATTAAAAATGATTTTGGTAAATCAAATTGACAGATACTACAGTATTTTAACAAGGTTCTTTAAGTTGGATTTGTAAATTAGTTTATATTTAAGATACAAAATAAACAACCGTTAACATTTAATAGTTGCAAGCTTCATTTCTGTTTGTGCAGGGATAACAATCCTCCATCATTTAAGAACTGTAAATCAGAAGGACATCTTCCAGAGATTATGGTCAGATCTGAATGGGGCCAGAAAATAACTGAAACGAAAAGGCAGCCAAGGCCAAAAGGGAAGGAACCAAATAATTTATGTAGCATCTGAAACTGTCAAACCAAAGAAGCTTAGAGTAGAATTAAATGAATGCATATCTTCCTGTTTATTAGGACAGTGTCCTAGGATATAATCTTTCTTCCTTCCAGTAAAACTGTATGTATGCTTCACCAAGTTAATCCTGTTGCTAGATACTATCCAAGACTATTGTTTCCTACACAGTACTGTGAAATTGTTTTATTACAGCAGCCTGTCAACAAGAGATTTTGAATAATTAAACCAACTTCAGACAGTAGTTTAGCAACCAAATTTGTCCTGAAGTTTAGACAAGATGGGAAACTAATTAATTGAAGACTAGTTTTGTTGCCTGAACTGCAAAGCAAGGCCAAAGGTCTACATGGGCAAACAGAAATATCACTGAAATATGAACATGACATCAGCTGCTGAACTGATTTGTATAGTGTTCACTAGAAAGTTATGCCATTTCATTTCCCAAAGAAAGCAATTGTTTTAATTTACATAAATGTTGGTGTGCACTTTACATACACCCATCTGTTAATGAATATATTGTAACAATACTTTCCAGAAGAGTTATTAAATTGTAGTATAATCCAACTGTATTTCTTAAAAATGATTCTGAAGGTGATTTGTGTTTTAATTTGGATACAATAAGGCTTAGTGAATTTTACATAAATAATATAAAAAGTAGATCATGTTTCATACAGTGTTGGGATGGAACATATAGCTGCTTAGTTTTAGGGAAAACCTTAGGATGGAGGGAAGATCACTTATAGCTGAGAGATGAGAAACTGTGGTTCAGCCATAGAATATATGCTTTGCCTTCAAAGGGCAGTGTCAAGCCCTATGAAAACTAGATTTAAGGCTCACATCTATTATTCCATGGGAATAATTAAAAGCAAATTACTTTATCTGACTTTCTCTATGCACATGCAAATGCTTATCCCTAAAGACCACTCTGAAAGCTTGGATAATCTCATCTGAAGATGGAATACTGTTTTTGCTGTTGTGATATGTTCTTGGGTTACACAATATTTCATTTATATACAGAAAACTTGACATTTTGAATCAGTACATTTAAATCAATCTGCACAATTCCATTCTATTAAAAACATTCAATTAGCTATATGGGAAGTAACAATAAGGATGACATGAAATGTATGATAGCTTTTCTGCTATCTTCACCACACTTAAAATTAATAATTCTTTTAAAAAGATATGTTTTCAGGCAATTAGTGATAAACTTAAATGAAAATTCATTTGAAAACTTTATTTCTATATTGCAAAGTAGAGAAGTAGCTTCTTTGTGACCACTTCAATATTCTCAGTTGTGGTACTACTTATTTCCCCAGGAAAATAATTTTTAGAACAGCTACAGAAACAATACTCTTGCAGTCATGCAATTCATCTAGCCAAAATGAAAGAGAACAAAGCTGGAATCTCAGTTTTATATTTTTCATGCAGATGATAACTTGATCCTGAACCATTGCTTAGTATCATTTTTTTGCTCCTAGTTAAGTTTGATTGTCTTAAATATAATTAGGTATTTGAAAATTATCAGTGTCACATTTTACTGCATAGTGGCTTCCCAGAAAGTAATAGAATACATTATTCAGTAATTCTGTTCAATTTTTCCTTTCCTGAAAGAAGAACTATTTATACATATCAGTTTCTCTCATAATTGTTCAATGTAAAACATTTCTCATATGTTCTCTGTGCCCATTATAAAAGGACCCTTAAATAGTGCAAGGAATAGAACTCAAATTAAATGACACACACAAAAATGTTTTCACATTTAATGGAATGTTTGAATTTTAAACACAAGCTTTGGCTTCCAACAGCAACTGCAGTCTTAACACAGCTCCCTTCAAAACAATCAGTTGGAGCTACAGGACCCAAGCCCCCAGTAGTCTCTAACATTAAACATTTTCACGTTTTTTTAAATAAAAAGGCAACTACAAGCATAAATACATGAATATAACTTACAGAGCAGAAATTGAGAAGTAGTCCGCATGTCTCAAAGGGCTATGCACTAATCACTAAGTTGGAAATGGTGAAGTCCTAATTACTCTTGAAATGTTTGGGATGGATGCACCAGGAACTAATGCATACTCTTTCTGTTTGAGTAGAGGTTTGTACAAATGCAGCTTTTAAAAATACAGTAGATTACAAAAGGGTACGGTTATATAGATATAAAATTTATGTCAGGATATAAAGTGTTCATAATATATTCCACACATGAGTTGAACTGGTCTTCATTCAGACGATAACACCATACTGTTTATTGCTTGTATCAGTATGCAAATTGGTAGAATGAAACTTTGAAAATTCGGTCTACTGGACGTAGTTGGCTGTTTTGAGTTCTATACATGTAGTTGCTGAAAAATATGCATCAATTTACCCAACAAGAGTATACAATCTTTTTTCAGGGAGTCTAATTACAGCTTTGATTTCACAAACTGCCACAAATGTATCCTATGGGTTCTGGGATTCATAGACATTGCTACTCTCTGGCAGAGAATTCTGCACACCTCGCAAAACTACCAAATCCCAGCATATCACAGGATGAAGCCAGGGCAGTTCCAATGGAATCAAAGTGCTCCGATTGTGCACAGTGAACGGGCCCCAGGTGTCAGTTTGGTTTCAGAAGTACCTGCAGTGAAGAGTCCTGAGACAGTCACTATTATTCAGGTTTTCATGTTGTGCATTACAGGCTTACTATATTAAATTCAGATATAGGCATTCATTGCTGCAAAGTGAAATTCCCACTAAACTAGCAGCACATTTCTTCCTTGAGCTACGGTAGCTATATTGGACCCAGTAACACTCGATCTCACTGATATCAGTGGAACTTATATTTGTAGATACATCATTGCATAAGCACTCAAAAGAGAGAACCATGGAAGTACAAATGCCAGCAAGAATAAGCTGCAATGAATAGGACTGAACCAAATCCAATCTTACTAAGAATAGGTTTCCAATATAACCACCTTTTTCTTTTTCTTTCAGTCTCACTCAGTCTATGTTTCATCTGCTGCACCATCTGTGCTGTGTTAGCCTTTCTATCCTCTCTCAGCCGCTTCCGGAAAGTACTAAAAGGAAAAAAAAATGCTGGGTCAGTTTTAGCCACTTTTCTAGTACATCTTGCTGCAATTTTTTAAAAACAAAAAGTAAGGAGACAGGATTTAAAATTTTTATTTGATGCCAAATTAAAACTACATTTAAACCAGGCTAAAACTTTCCCACCAAGATATAGTTATATGAAGGAGATTCTTGAGCTTTGACAACTTTTTAAGGGGAAAATTAAGTGGAGAGTATCCATCACAACCTCAATATATGAGCAAAAACAGGTACAAGCATTTAAAAATTGTTGGACAACTGGCTGCATGTAATTTGAGCAGAAATGCTTCGATATGCTTGTAAATTATATTAGACACATTAAAATGAATCACGGCACTTCCACAGCAAAAGGATTTATACTCAGAAGACTTCTAAATAACTTCTAGCAATAGGTAAATTGAGCTGTATTTGAAGGGATGAGGATATAAAAAATGAATACATCAAGTATATGTTATTTCTTCTACAAAGGTGTATCAAGTGGCCATACTCATAATACTGTATTTAAAACACTCTTATCTAAATAATGAAGCCACAAGGTTTGATAACTTCAAATAAAAACCAGGATTCGAAGTGGAACTGTATTATCCATGCTACATCTACACAAAGAGCGTAGTTAAGCTAGGTTCCCCTCTTAATTCATTTGCAGTGTGACTAGCAGGACCTTGTGCCATCTCTATGACTGCACCCTCTGCAATCATCTGAAGCTTCAGAAAAACTGTTGTACATTATACCATTACACATTTAGAATCTTGAATGTCATTTTGAAACCATCACTAGTAGTAATTAATATGAAGTATAACTATGTATCAGAACAGCTTTCTATCAAGATAAGAAACAAAAATTCCTGCTTCTCAATTCCTTATTAGTGTTATTTTAATACATCCTTTCAATTCCCAGGAAAACGCAAACAAGCAAATGTTGAACCAGTAGCCAAATTTGAAAATATGGCACTACTGGGAACACTGTCACCACAATTTCAGATGGCACAAAGCCAGCATGATGTAGTGATTTGATTTCTGGAAGACTGAGGTCTGAATCCCTGCTCAGCCATGGAAGTTCACTGAGTGATCCTGAGGCAAATCACACTCAAGACTTCTTGTTGGTAGGCATCAAACAGACCTCATCTTATGGCAACCCCATGAATGAAAGACCTTCAAGTCACCCTGTTCAGGCCTTGCAAATTCAGGACTGTAGCTTCTTTGAATGTATCCATCAGTGGGTAATAATACAATACTCCTCATCTACAGTCTTCTACCTGTTCAATCACTCTTTTCTAATGAGCCATGTCTTCATATGAAATGTCTCAGTTTATTTTATGATGCATGTTCAATCTGACTGAATGTATTAGCAACTATTTTGTCCAGCTTCTGCACCGGTTCACAATTTGAAAAACTAGTTCTTGAAAATCCATAGCTGTGTGTGTTTGTGTGCCTTCAAGTTGCCTGAAAATTTATAGAAACCTCATGAATTTCTTAGACAAGGAATACCCAGAAGTGGCTTGCCAATTCCTTCCTCTGAAATATAGCTTGCAACACCAGGTATTCATTGGCAGTCACTCATCCAATCAGGGCTGACCCTATATGGCTTTCAAGATCAGACAGGATCTGGTGCCTTAAGAGTAATTTTTACCTTTTCCTAATACATGAGTGGGAATACTAATGCTTGACAATGCTGTTTTTAAGTATTGGGGGCAGCGCCCCTCAAAAATATTTTAAATAAAACTGGCTAAAATGGCTACTCCCCTGAAGAGAGTCGTGACACTAATTGGTTTTCTAGTTTTCATACAAATGATACTCACACGTCAGCATTCACATCTGCAGCATTCTGTAACGTGGAAGACAGGTCAGCATTTATGTCCTCATCTTGCTCCTGTTTTTCTAATCCCACACTGTTTCCATTGAACTTCTCTGTAGTTAATTTGGTTGCTTGTGGAGGGGAACGTCCAGAGCTTGGTGCTTGGTCCTCTTTTGAAAGTATCTTCCACCAATTCTGAAACAAAAGGATGCCTTAAATTAATTTTTTGATGATTAAAATCTGCTTGAAAAGACATTTACAAAAGTTACAGGTACAGCTATTTTTACATATCAACTGCAACACATTTCTACAGGTCGACAAAATGCATACCTCAACAAGGAGATGAACTAATGTATTTTGATGTGCAAAAGACATTTATTTACAAAAGGGCTGTTTCATCTCTCATATCAAAGAACTGCACGACGAAAGTAAGCTAAATCCAAAGGCATCTGCTTGCAGGTGCATTACAACTGTTGTAAAATACCTTTACTATAGAACTGTACGAACCCTTCCACAAGCATTTGCAAAAGCAACAATTCCTAGCTATTTTTTCTATTTACTGTTCTTCAGGTTCAATTATCATACCATTCCTTTTTAAAAGATTGGATTTTCTGCTACTTGTTATGATGCGCTAAATTAGTTTTCCAGCACTAAATAAGGTTTTATATTTTAACTCCATTCATTACAGGGAGCGTATAAGTATTCCAAAAATTTCAGTGCCTAGACAACCAAGTGCTATGATTGTCCAATTCAGTTCTCTCAACATAAGCTCTCTGCATCAGTGAATACAATATTATCGTCTCTTGTAACCCAAACACAGGCCATTCACTGGATTTTGCCATAAACTTGTTCACCAACATGCCAGTCAATAATGTGTTCCTTTATATTTTGATGATCATGAAAATTATTGTTCTTAAGTGTATTGCATCATTTTTTTTTTATTTTACTATTTAATTATTGATAGCACCCATTTACAGTAAAGTGCATAATAGATACAGGCTTTGCTTTGCCCACTGCAAGAAACTTTAAAGTTCTATAGTGTACACCTATAGGACAAAAATAGAAATACTGATGTTTAACACTTCACTGTGCTTTTAGAAGACATGACAATCTTTCAGAAAAATAATTATAAACGAATCAAAATACTGGACAGTTAACTATTTAAAGATTATCTTGTGAAAAGTTTAGAACTAGATAACTGGGAAGACAACATGTGAAATTTTTAATATTATAGTAAGCACAATAACACCAGAAAGAGGAAGCAAAGGACAGAGAAGAGATTCTGATACTAAGAGAGATGTATTAAAAACTTTGTTAATCCAGCTAGATTCATGTTAACTGTGAAATTTCTACAGGTTGTATCTGCATCACAAGCTGGATGAGATAAGTGAAGTTTATCCTACAATGTAATAACACCAAAATATTACCATCACAGCATTTTAATAGTGATTAAGAAGATGAATAAAGTTAGATAATACATATAATAATGGACTTCTACCTTACTTGCATAAGCCCCGTAGAACTGGTTAACCTCATTCTGTGAAGCATTTTAATCTGCATTCTTCGGATTTCAAAAGCAGATTAATTTCAAGAACAGTCCAATCCTTTAAATACATACCTGTATTGTAGGATCTCCCATTATGTATTTTGCTCCTTCTATTACAGCCATGTAGGAAAATCTTAGCTGATCTGGAGTTTGGATAAGTCCCATTCGGTATTTTCTCATATTTAGTAATACTTGCTTTATATCTACAGAAAATGGGTCTTCTCTTTTTTCCATCTATAGAAATGAAAACAAACACAACTAATTCTAGCTGTTACTAAAGAATAGTGAGTAACAATATTTTCATACTTAAAAAAATGTCTCATAGTTCTTTGGGGCAAACTTACCAGGACGAGGCATGTGTCTACCAAGGAAAATGTACCAGAACGTCCAATTCCTGCACTGCAGTGAATGACTGCAGGCCCATGATCAGGACTCAAAGATCCAGATTCTCTGACTTTAAACAAGAAGTTAAGGAATGAAGCTGGAGATTCAGGAACTCCAAAATCTGGCCATGTGGTATAATGAAAATGGAATATAATTCTGGACTCCCCAGTCTGAAAAAAAAGTCATAGTGTTAAAACATGTATATATGGCTTGAAATGCAAAATCCTGGTTTATCCATATTTCAGAACCACACAGTAACAGGTTGAACCAGCACTGTTGTATTTATGCTACTTGCAGTTGCCACCTGAACTGATTGCATTAGCAAAACTGGCAGCTTTTAAGTGATCTACAATGATTTCAAATGTATGTGTAGCAGGAGAAGAAACATAGGCTTGTGGTTTTTTAAAATAATGTATTCTTGACCTAAAAAATGTTTGGGAAGTAAAACTTAGTATGGAAAAGAATTTTTGATCAAAAATTGGATCTCTACTGGTTGGGTTGCTTGAGTTTTCCAGGCTGTACTGCCATATTCCAGAAGCATTTTCTGGCGCAGTGGGTCAAAACGCTGAGCTGCTGAACTTGCTGATCGAAAGGTTGGCAGTTTGAATCCGGGGAGCGGGGTGAGCTCCCGCTGTTAGCCCCAGCTTCTACCAACCTAGCAGTTTGAAAATATGCAAATGTGAGTAGATCAATAGGTACTGCTTCAGCGGGAAGGTAATGGCGCTCCATGCAGTCATGCTGGCCACATGACCTTGGAGGCGTCTACAAACAACGCCAGGTCTTCAGCTTAGAAAGGGAGATGAGCTGGACATGACTAGACTTAATGTCAGGGGAATACCTTTACCTTGTCATAGAACACTTCTGAAAATCTCCACATCCCAATTTATATTCTAGTTATGCAAATTACACAGACTCTACTTCCCCCACTTTCTTATGTTTCTAACATTTCATGATTTGTTTGATTATTATAGTGACAACTGATCTGGAAGACCCAATAGAAAATAATGTTTAAAATGCAAAATGACCCAATTCAGAGTAGCATCATGAGGTGGTTGCCTCACAGAAAAGAGCATGGAAGGAATGAATTGCAGTGTTCACTTCTCACTCTCACCTCTTCCCCTTTCTTTTCCCTCCACCCTGTGCATCATTTTCTCATCTCACATTCTCAAAATGCTTCTTGCAAGCCACTACTCACACTATTTGCTTTCCCAACTTTCCTGCTTCCTCCCTAACCTCCCTTGTGGTGTGTTCCTTGCTTGCGTCCTATGCATCACCACCTGCATGACTTGCTCCATGGTTCCCCCTCCCCCTGCTTGCTTCATACGCATTGCCACCCATGAGGCTCACTCTCCCATCTTTCTGTCTTCCTTCACTGTTTTGAGCATCTCTTCCTGTACAGCACCACTCTCAATTATCTTTCCTGTCTCTCCTACTCCCTTACGTTACCTGGTGTCCCTGTGGTATGTCACTCATTTGTTTCTTGTGTAACACTGCTCACACCACTCTCTCCTACTCCTACTTTTGCCTCGCATTTGTGTGGTGTGCCCTTGCTCTCCTGTCTACTACACCCTCCCCCTTTGGACCCTCACTGTGTGCTCTTCCCTTGCTTCTCGCAATCCACCATTTGGTCTCACTTCCCTCATGCTTGAAATTCCTGACTGGGCTTGTTACTTACAGAACTATTTGACATATCTCAGCTTCTATAAGGGCTAGAAGCTTACTTTTAAAAAATGAAATCTTGCAATCCAGGCCAAATAGGTGGCATACCTCGAATCTGAGTAAATCCTAGCTATTCAGATGATATGAGAAGCCTACTACTAGGGAACTGCATGGCGAAAAACAAGCAATAGAGAAATAAATATTTATTGTCGAAGGAAAACTAGAGTACTTCTTCACATTTTTTTAAAAAGCAAACATTCTCCTACTTCTCTACAGTATCCTTAAGTATGTAGTCTCTCTCTATACCCTCCCACTCCTTCACAAAAGAGATTTGATTACATTTTCTGAACTGCTGTCTCTAAGTATGTGATTTTTTTTTTCTTTTACAGGCCATACAGAGGGACAGGGTAAGTAATAAAATGCAGTAAATGTGACATTTCTCTTTGCCTATCAATCACATCTTAGTGCATGAAGGGATAATCATGCTCCATCCCCCACAGAGAATCTGTAGTAGAGATGCGGATGATTATATTTGATTTCAGAAGCATGACATTTCCATGAACTGTCCCAAAGAATAGCTGTATGTGCATTCTATAAAGGATTTCGAGAAGATATCTATTATTTTGATAAAAGCTTACTTTAATGTTTTCTAGCTGAAGTTGGCGTACAGTATAGTATGATTTGACATCTTCAGATTTTAGCCTCACACAAAATCCAGTTTCTTTGAACATCATTTGTTCTTCTTCCCTTGTAGGCCAATATTGTTCACATTTCACCTAAGTTGTAAAGGAATATTGTTAACAATACTTTGTTAAAGACGGATCACACAGACCTGAATCATGATTATCAAGTTACTTTCTTCAGGGAGGATCAAACTAGTGTTACATGGCATTATTCAGGTGTGAAGAATATTTTCCCTTGCTTCTAGATTCTAGGCTTGCACTGGTATTAAGAGAGAATACAAATAATAATTGTTAATTTCATTTAATCTTACTATATTTAAGTATCAATACCTAGAGGATAGAATGTATACATATTAATACAGTACAGAAATTTTCTTTTGGAATGGGACACATAAAATTCCCATAACAGATACGGATATTTTAACTTTTTAAAAAAAACTTGTGCTAGACTGCTCTTTCTAGCGCTAGATGTTATATTCTTCTATTAATACTGCTATATGTAACCTACTGGGTTCTTAAAGAAAGATACTCTTAAATATCAGGATATTTGCAAAGTAAGGGATCAAAATGACAGGAAGCAGTATTTTCATTAATTGTGCATTCATACTATATAAGAGAGTCTGATGCAAAGTTGGATACAATTAACAGAACTCACCGAGTCTTTCTCAACAATTCTGTTCAGCATAACAACTGCTTTTGTCTTTTGTTGCCATACCATTAGCCAAAAATGGCAGCATGTATTAGGAAGTGGACCCTGCACAAGAGAAAGGTCATTCAGTCAGCAGCCTATTGTAAATGAGACATGAACTAGTGCCTACAGCAGCAAACATTCATAAACAGAGAATACTTAGCATAGCAAGCAATGGAAGTTCCTGGGTGACTGAAGTATTTCTCTTCTGTAAAGAGAACCAGGTTATCTCCAAAGCTTGGGCTCAAAGGCATGCAGGGTGTTTAATATTAGAGCTTAAACAAAATATAATGGAGAGTGACAACTGACAAAGGTGTCAATATATTTACAAACCTTTCTGAAATTTAAAAAAACATTAGTTTCTCTACAGAAGTCTCGCAGATTTAAAGTTGAGATTTTCTAAAGCATTAACATCATTTATGAAATACTTATTGCAATGCCATGTTTATACAGATAACACCTCAGTTAACAATCCTCTGACAAAGAAGCTCCTTTGTATAAATTCCTTTTACACTGGCCCAGTCCCTTTTCTTCCGCATCTTCTATGTGGATGAAGATTTTTAGCAGGTTTGGCCATGCAATGATAGCAAAGGAAGGCTAGAAAAAACAGTGTGTCTAGAGTAAACAATGCAATACAGATGGAGGTGAAAAACAGTTGGATTCTACCATAGTTAATGGAAGAAAATGGAAGAGCAGACAAGCCTAGCTCTCAATCTAGACCATATAGTTTTTTAAGCACACATCTGTAAGTTTGGCACTAAAATTAAAATCATAAGAAAATTGGAGATTGCTAAAAGAAAAGGTCATCCCTGGATAAATTTTGTAAGAAGCCTTCAGGTGGTTTTTACAGTCTTCCCTTGACTTTCATCACGATTAGGGGGTATGAACCCAACTGCAAAACTGGAAAACCCACAAATATCTTTGAGGTCAGAGATGGGCCAGTGGGGAGATCAGAAGGAATTAGGTACTCCTTTTCCCTACCTGCTTGCTCTCCCTCAACCCAGTATGATTCCTGTACCTATTGGACTATGTGATATCTGCAGTGTCTTTTATACATGTCTGACAAAATATGTCTTCTTCAGGCACTAAATACTCCAGGGCAATTCAATACTATTCTTGGGCCAGATGTTCTTCATTTAAATAGTTTGTTATTATGTGCAGTTTCACTTATTCATGTGAAGTCAGACACATATCCCTCGCAGACAGATGGATCATACTGTATTCAATCTTCCTGTTTGGAAGGTCTTGGCTTCTGTTGCTCATTGCATCCAAATCAAGGAGCTCTAGTTGGTTAAGAAACCGGTGGAAGTACAATAAAAAGGAAGGACTTGTCTTGGCTTCAATAATCAGCCAAACCACCCCCAATACTAGGTTTCATGCTTCATTATGTTAGAATTAAGACACTAATCATCTGGATATACCCACCTGTGTTAATATATAATTTCTCTGAGCTTCTTCATTTACCACCAGGCTTGCATTGATGTAATCATTGTCTGTATTCTGTAGTCTCACACGACTGTGATCATCTTAAAATAAATATAATTAAGAGACTATTAAGAATAAGAAAACCAAGACTTTTAAATACCTTATTTTATCCATAATACTGTATTAAAGTAATTATAGTTAAGCAATTCTGACATATTGTATAAACTCACGTATAACTTGAATTCAGGGAAAGTTTTGAGGCCAAAATTATAGGTTTTGCTGACTTGTGGTAAATACATGCCATATCTTTATCTGTCTTGCAACTAAATATTCTGATGAGAAGTGATACAACATCTTTCCACTCACCACTACTCCATACTTCTAAAAGCCATTTTGAAAACAAATGAAGAAAATTCTACAAAACAATACAGAATGAGGGAAAAAACTCCCAAACAGTTCTTACCAGAGAAGCATTCGTTAAATGTAAATTAAGTAAAAAAAGTAAAGCAATACATCAATTCAGCCATCTACTTCTTCAAACATAAATGACATACAAGTCTTCCCACCACGCCTCTAGAGCAGTGGTTCTCAAACTGTGGGTCCCCAGGTGTTTTGGCCTACAACTCCCAGAAATCCCACCCAGTTTATCAGCTGTTAGGATTTCTGAGAGTTGAAGCCCAAAATATCTGGGGACCCACAGGTTGAAAACCACTGCTCTAGAGCAAGCATGGGCAAACTTTGGTCCTCCAGGTGTTTTTGACTTCAACTTCCAGAAATTCCAGACAGCTTACCAGCTGTTAGTGTTATGGTTGAGCCTTATGGCTCCAATACTGGGAGACGTGGTCGTAAGACTCCTCGAGAGTCAGACTCTATTGAGGAGCGAGAGAGGAAACGGCTGCGGGACATATTTGCAGAATCAACTGACGAAGACTCCTTTGAGGGTTTTACTGAGAGAATGGAGGAAGAGGTGGTTAGCTCAGAGGAGGATGACATGGAATGTACTCGTGTGAGGGAGGATTTGGGTGTTCCTGGTAATGATAGCATGGGAAGCGACTGGCGGGTTGCAGGATCGGACCCGTGGACGAGTTGGAGGGATGGGACGGGATCCACAGCTGGGGATGCTGTGGGGCGTAGTCAAAGATGTTTTAGCTCTGATGAGGATGATGATGATGAGGCACCTGGAATTAGGGTAACACCTGATAGCGATGAGTTGTAACTGGCATAAAATGGGGTCTTGAATCCAGGGCTAATTGCGTTGGGCAAGGTAATCTGGATGAACGCTTGGGCTCTTGTTGGGAATTTCCTGAAGACGGGTGTGTTTCGTTTGCTGGCTACCTTGGACCTCCGTCGTCTTCTTGACGGACATTATTTACCTACTCGGAATTGACGCTGGACTGGCTGACTGACTGACTGACTGACTGGCTGACTACGACCTTGGACTACCCTCTCTTTGGCTATCGGAGGATTTCGTGGAACCTAAGACGCCTGCACTTGGCCTTCGACCTCGGACCTGATTGGGACCCCGCTGACCGCTGCAACCCTGATTGATGTGTTTGGACCCGGAGTTCGCCCGCTGCACGGAGGAGTAACAACTTAGTTGCTCAACCACAGCTGTTGAGTAGCAGAGAGGAATCTGCTGCCAGTATTTATGTTCTATTGAATCTTTATTTACCAGCTTTTGTTTGTTTAAAGTCCCAGGCTGAAGTAAGCATTTTTGGTTTAACCCGGATTAAACTCCTGTTTAATCCGGTTTAGCTTTTGAACCGTTTTTGAGTGACTTTTCATATTGAAGGCGAGTGTTTGCCTAGCTTTTTGTTTTTTTACGAGCATTTTTGGTTCTGTATCTTTAATAAACTGTGTTGAATCTTATCTGGTGGCGTTCTGTCCTTGACAGTTAGGAATTGTGAGAGTTGAAGTTCAAAACACCTGGAGGGCCAAAGTTTTCCCATAAATGCTCTAGAATTTAATTATTCTGTATTTTAAACATAGGTAGGTTGTTATTCTCTTCTATTCAATTGGGCATAAGAATTCTCAATGCCAATGATCTCAAAGATCAAACAGTAGACACAATTTTGCAATATATTTTCTGTTCTTTCAAGACAGGTAATAAATTACAAACCTGAACCTTTTGACATCATGATCTTAGGAAATTACCTAAGATTATGTACTCATACAGCGATGAGTCCCTGAGTTGTTTTTTGCAAGACTGGGGAAAATCTGTGACATAAACTGTGAGTGCCAGCAAAGGCTTTCAAAAAGCTACTCAACAGGATTCACTGCAAAGTTACAATTTGAAGCAGCAATTTCTGCCTGTACTTGTGGCCATGTCAAATTTTAGCCCATATATCAATTATTGATTGCTAAAATTAACCCTCCCCATCAGTACTTCTAGCAACTACTGCCAGAAGCCTCATTTCCATCATCTTATCATCTGCCTAAAAGAAGAGTGTTTCCCCTCAAAACTGTCTTCTTTCATGCTCAATTTCAAGTAACAAACAATACTTATATGAACATATTTTATAGCAGTTGAAGATAAGCATCTTATCTGGTCTGCAGCAACAACTAGCAGTGCTTCTGACTGATGTAATACTATCAGGAACTACAGGACTTGTTGATAATGAAGACATGTTTACTTGGAAAAAAAACAGGTCATTAACCCTAACTTCAAGAAAGACTGAAAAGAAATATAACCACAGTTAAAAACCAAGTAATGTCAGACAACTATCTGAATTTTTTAAAAAGAAAACCCGCAGTTTAATGCATGGTAACTTTGGTTCTAATTTTACTCTTTTTTAAAGAAGTAAATGATTTTCTTTGAAGGCTAACCTGAAACATTTCTTTACAAATCATCACACTTCTACTGACAAGTAGAGAAACTGCCCTCAATTCTTTTCCTATACAAAAATCTAGGCAAGCTAAGAGTTTCCAAGACAAAGCAATTTTATACTAAAAATACCTGAAGATATTTGATTCAGACTATTTTCCTACAAACAGAACCACAATGAATGTGTATTATAAAAACTATTTAAAAATTAAATACGGTTTCCTTCAAAGCAAATTGTTTATCATCCCTGGAAATTAAAGCACTAAGATTTTCTTTTCATGTATCAATTTATTGGAAGTCAAATGTTTCTGTTGGACAGAAACCAAAGTCTTTGTAAACACTACATGCCATTTGCCAACAGGAAAAAACTTATGATCTTGTTATAGTAAATCACACATACTGGTACTACTGTTCTCGGAAATATGATGTCAGTAAGTAGTGCTTTAACCATTGAATCACCAAGTAGTTGTAGTTTGATTTAATATATAAGCAATTATTTTGTTTCATTTTCGTACTTCAGGCCATCAGTATAATAAACCTAAACTTCTAAAGCTATGTATTAACTACCACTACCATACAAAATGCCCCACAGTTTCTTAAATTTCTGCTACTATACCCAGAGATATTGAAACAGTCATCCCCTACATCTGGACAGAGAGGCATGCAGACAAGAAATATTTCCTTATTTCAATTGAATTCTAGTATGCTGAGCCTTTCTTCCAGCACTAGCTACATAACCACAAGTCACACTAAAATGTCATTTCCTCTAATCATTATTATTATCTTTATTTATATTCTGCCCTTCTCCCCATGGGGACTCAAGGCGGCTAACATCTAAAAAAGAGCAATATAAAAGTTAAAAAACAATTAAATAATAACAGTATGGTAAAAACATAATTAAAATATAGCCAATACATTAAAATGTCCTTTAAAACTCATATCCTCTTAACCACAGAAAAGAGATCAGAATTTCACAGACGATATGCTAATTTTGTTATGTCCTTGTAGTTAATTGGGAGATAAACTTTACCTACCCTGTTTCCCCGAAAGTAAGACCTCCTCTGAAAGTAAGACCTAGTAGAGGTTTTGCTGAATTGCTAAATATAAGTCCTGTTGACTTATGGTGACACCATTAATTTCATAGAGGTATCCTAAGCCAGTTACTCCCTCTGAAATATAGCCTACAGCACATCATGTAGGAAATAAATAAAGGTGCTCAGTGGTTTATGTCTTTAAAAAGATGTGCTACTGTTACATATAAATTAAGGCATACCTCAGTGTGAGAAGGAAAACAGTGTTCTCAACCCAGTGATGACATTACATGGTAAATGCAGAGGACAAAGCATTTGCCTGAAAGAACCAATACCCTGTTTCCCTGAAAATAAGACATCCCCAGAAAATAAGACCTAGTAGAGGTTTTGCTGAATTGCTAAATATAAGGCCTCCCCTGAAAGTAAGACCTAGCAAAGTTTTTGTTTGGAAGCATGCACGCCAAACAGAACACCAGAGTATGCGGTATTGGTAAATGTACGTACCATAGATTGTTGTATATGGAAATAATGGTAGTAACAAGAAATTATTGATAGGATTCACAGTTTGTCTGGTTATGCTGGTTTGTGATGACAACTAGTGCACAGTATATAATAAATGTTCAATTTTTTGTTCAACAGTAAATGTAAATTCTTTTTCATGGAAAAATAAGACATCCCCTGAAAATATGACCTAACACATCTTTTGAGAGAAAAATTAATATAAGACACTGCTTTATTTTCAGGGAAACAGGGTATCTGAATTCAACAAGATAAAAGAAGAGTAGAAAATTGCATTTTACTTATTGGTGGATTGCAATATTCCAGGCCAAGCATTTTTTCACCACTGTCTGCTTCCTAGCAAATGAAATGCTAAATGTTTTACTGCCGGTATATAATGGTATGTACACATAATTAAGGTTTATTATTCAAGTAAAAGTTTATGTAAACACACCCTTCTAAAAGCAATTATAACAAAGCACTTTGCTAAGTATAACAGTTTCTAATCTGTCAGTACTGGTCCATAAACCATTAATCTTAGAAAGGTCTTACAGACTTCAGCAGGATTTTAGAAGTATTTATCAGGCATTCTTATATCCTTGGAGCTTGTCAGAAACATTAAAACAGAATACTGAATTTATCCTACTTCCAGCAAAATAATTTCTGAAGGTAACTGTGACAAGTGGTAGCAATACTATATTTGTACTTACTTAAAAGTGTCTAGTTAATCCTTTAAACATCTACAGCCAGTAATTATATTCTAGTCAAAAATACAATGGACTGTATGAGAATCATGCATACGATTATGCCCACTAAGTGAAATAGCTAACAAAAGTTCCAGGCAATCATAATATAGGGAGTTAAGAGATACCTAACCGAAAAGCTGCCTTTAGCTCAGTTGGAAATTTAGACAATAATATTGGACAACAGGGGATTCTAGCAGCAGCTTTGCTGAAACATGAAAGTTCTGATCAGCACATGAGCAGAAGAGGCATCCTATGTTTAACTGCACACTATTTTGAATTCCATATAAAAGAGGCAGAATATTAATCATTGCAAAAAGGGATTATCATTTCTGCAGAAGGCTTATGACTGTTTATTTTTATGTCAGTAACTGAGCTGAAATTTATACTTAAAGAATAATTTAAGTCATCAATTCAAAAATCTATTTAAATTTTTAAGCAAAACTCCTTAAAACTAAGGAAATTCAAGATTCAATGGGCACATTAGTAAACCATATACAAATCGCTGAATTGCAGAGCAACACCCTAGAAAACATGGTTACAAGCTCATGAAATGGTTATGAATGTTTCCAATAGACTTTTCTTTGCCTGGATTTCTCAGATAGAAACTCTTACATGATAATCTACAGATCATTGCCCTGAGAGACTTGGAAGCTATTTTCCAAAGGATTACATTCTCCCTAAAAGATTGTATTGCACCTTGGGAGTGCACCTAGATCCATCTCTCCAAATGTCAGCCCAAGTAGATGTGATGGTCAGGAGTGCTTTGGCTGATAGTACAGCTGCATCCTTTCCTAGATTTGGAGGACTTAAAGATGGTAGTGCACGCTTCAAGGTTGGACAGTACTACTTTTGTACCAACCTCGGAAACTTTAGCTGAATCAAAATATGGCAGTCAGAATGGTTACAGGAACATCCAGGAGTGAGCATATTACACCTATCCTAAAAGCATTCCACTAGCTATCAATTAATTAATTTCCATGCCAAGTACAAATTGTTGGGAGGCGGCTACTCCAACTTACCAGAACACGACTGGCAACCATCACCCAGAGGACCTTTTCATCGGCCACACTAAGACTTTGGAACGACCTGCCAGAAGAGCTGTTGGAATTTTAAACACATCTGAAGACCTATCTCTTCAGGCAGGCCTACCCAGCCTGTTTTAATCATGAATTTTAAACTCGGGCCCTGTGTTTTAATATTTATTCTGTGTATTTTAATATGTATTTCATAGAAATACATTTTAATATGCATATTTTATAGAATGCTTACAATGATTATGTGTTTAACTATGTTGTAACCAGCCACGAGAAGCAAGTAAGAAATAAAATTATCTAATTAAATTTCTAGATACATGTTTATGCTGTTGGTTTTGCTCTCTGATTTTCAACTAGAAAGTGAAAGAGCTCACTCAGTTTTCAATGTTAAACAATGTTTGGGTCTACTCCAGTTGTTCAATTTCTCCATATTTCTATAGATTCCCTGCTTCAAATTGCTAGTCAGTGTGAAAAGTGACATTCAAAATAAGATAAGGTGATGATTATTGACTTTATCTATATATATAATAAAAGTGAATGTTTGTATGCGAGTATGTATCAGCGTTTTGATTGGCCTGGCGGAATATGTATCAGCGTTTTGATTGGCCTGGCGGAATATGTGCTCGCGTTTTGATTGGCCAGGTGGAATATGGGTCAGCTTTCTGCTTGGCCTCCCCTTTCACAGGCCACTGGGACTGCTGAGGCAAAAACTACTACCAACTGGCTTCGTTCAGCCTACTTCTCTCCTCAGAACGACGTTAGCTTTGGGACAGTTAACAGCATTTGGCCTACACTTTGGTAATCCAAAACACCACTGGGACCATCAGGAAGGCCGGACCTGGACCAAACTTGACACACATCACCCCTAGGACCCATGAACCCACTGACAACGGATGGCCCCCTTTGGCCCCTCTGCTGACATGTTTAAGGCCTTCCAGACTGGCCCCATGCTGCTAGGCCGAAAAGGAGGACGCCATCTTGCCTCAGATTTCAACTTCTTTGTAAGGCCCTACTTTCCTCAAAAGACAGCAGAGAACATTGTTATTATCTTTTTAACGATATGCTTATGAACACTTCTAGCCCCCAAAGCCCCAATCCAAGCCTCTTTTGATCATTTTGCTAACACGTTTCAGGCCTTGCAGGCTGGCTCCATTGTGCTAGGCCGCAAAAGAGGCAGCCATCTTCCCTGTTCCAAACAGGGCAGCTTTTGCCTGGGTCTTTTGGATACAGCACTCTCCTTCAACAAGGTCAGGCGGCAGTACATAAATAGGTTGATCTTGGGCTGATGGAAGTAGCACCACATCAAGTAGGAAATAAGGTACCACTTATAAAGTGGGGAGGCAAATTTAACTAATTTACGACGTTGGAATGAGGAAGTGCCGTCACAGTGGATGATGAAGCAGCTGTTCTCCCCTGTGGCCAGAATCGAACATCCCCTCAGGAGAAGGTTAAATTGTCTCTGCATCTGTCTCTGTCTCGGTTCTGTGTGTATATGTGTCACGACCCAGGCGGCAGAGGCACCAATAACCATACACAGAGGCCAGAATCTAACTAATATCTTTATTGAAGGAATATATAAAGTTAATAAAAACAAGTATAGAAAATAGTCCAGAATTAGACCCTTCAGGAAAGGTCAGAATTAGTCCAAAAAAGCAATGTCCAATAAGAAATATTAAGGTCCAAAGTTGTAATCCAATAACCGAAACACTCACTTTGCCAAGCAAAGTGAGGGGAGATGACAAGGTCCTTAGTCCATAAAACTTGAGCGTGGCTAGGAAATAACTTGATACTTGAAACAAGGCTTGAACGTGGAACAAGGTAACTAAGAACAAGAACAAGGTCCGTGGAATAACTTGGTAAAATCCGTGAACCAAGGCAAGGATTAGTCCTGGGAAACAAGGCAAAGTCCGTAGGTAAACAAAGGCTGGGAAGCAAGGCGAAGGCTGGATAGCAAGGCAAGGCTTGAGCTGAAGCGAGGCTTGAATCGGAGCGCGCTGTCCAGACACAACTCGCTCCGTAGGCTGACGAATTGACTCCGCCAAGTTGCTACGCGGGCAAAACACCTATATAGAGTCCAACTTTCTCACCAAAGCGGTTCTCTGGGAATCAGAAACGAAAGCTAAACTCTGAGACCAGATGTTAAACTCCTTAAAGATTCTCACGAGAACCAATGTTAATTGGGTACATTCTTAGCTGCTATCCTCGCACTCCTGCGCGAAGCTGAATCCAAACTTCTCTGTTGTTTACAAAACTCCCGGCGCAAGAACACGGGAGAAGTAGGCTCTGGGGTTGTTTGACATACTTCTGGGGCACAACTTTCTTGCAGGTGCAAGGTTTCCAGATCTGCCTGGGAAGGATCTGGCTGAGAGGAATCCAGTTCAGACTGGGAAGGTAAAAAACCCAAGTTTTCATCTTCATCAGGGATTACAATGTCCTGAGCAGGACTACAAGGCCCATGGTTCATCACACTATCCCCCTCCTCAGGGCCCCTCCCAAACTGGGATCCTCTCCCCGAGGTGCGAGGTCGCGGTTTGGTGGGATAGGTCAGATGGAAGCGACGGGTTAGATCAGGAGCATGGACTGTGGAGGCGTCTTCCCAAGAGCGTTCCTCAGGGCCAAAACCCACCCAGTCAATGAGATATTGTAGGCGGCGGCGATGAAAGCGAGAATCCAAAATGTCCTCAACCTCGAACTCCTCCTCCCCATTCATCAAAACAGGAGGGGGGGCCGGTTGGTCTGTATCTGGACGCACACCATCCGCCGGAAGGAGCAGGGAACGGTGAAACACTGGGTGAATGCGCATTGAACGCGGAAGTTGGAGTTTGAAAGTCACGGGGTTTAATTGCGCCACCACTGGATAGGGGCCAATGAAGCGGGCATCTAACTTCCGGCATGGGCGGTGGGAGGGCAGAAAGCGAGTGGACAGAAAAACCCGATCTCCTACCTTGATTTCGGGGCCCGGCTGGCGGTGTTTGTCAGCGTGGCGTTTATAGTCCTCCTTGGCTTGGTCCAGTTGCTGGAGCAAAAGTTGTTGCACTGCTGTGAGTTCCTGCAGCCAATCCTCTGCTGCGGGAACTTCTGAAGTTTCAATGACAGGGGGAAAGAAACGTGGATGGAAACCGTAGTTTGCAAAGAACGGCGTTTCTTTTGTAGAAGCTTGAACTCCATTATTGTAGGCAAACTCAGACAGTGGTAACAGAGAAGCCCAATTGTCCTGTTGGTAGTTTACATAACAGCGAAGATACTGCTCCAAAGTGGCATTGGTGCGCTCCGTTTGCCCATCTGTTTGGGGATGATGAGCTGAAGATAAGCGAGAGTCTATGCCCAGTAGTTTTTGTAGTGCCTTCCAAAAACGAGAGGTGAATTGAGATCCACGGTCTGTGACTAAACTCTTGGGCAATCCATGTAGTCTGAAAACATGCTGAAGGAATAGATCCGCAGTTTCTTTGGCCGTGGGGAGGCCTTCGCAGGGAATGAAATGGGCTAACTTGGTGAATAGGTCCACCACCACTAAGATCGTGGTGAATCCACAGGAAGGTGGTAGGTCAGTGATGAAATCCGCGGAAATGATTTCCCATGGGCGAGATGGGGTAGGAAGGGGGTGTAAAAGCCCTGAGGGCTTCTCCCTTCGTATCTTGGAGCGCTGGCATACTGGGCAGGTGTTGACATATTTTTCCACATCCTTGCGGATCTTGGGCCACCAAAAATCTCTTAGGATCAAATGCATGGTTTTAAATAGTCCGAAATGCCCTGCTGGCTTGCAGTCATGACACAGACGAAGCGCTTTTTCCCTGCCCGGTCCGGGTGGGATATAAACATGATTTCTATAGCAGAGCAGCCCATCTTTAAGCGAAAAGGGAAAATGCAGACCTTGGCGAAGTTGGTCCTGCGCCCAGGCATCTGCTTGCTGACTAGCCCTGATTTCTTGAGCACAGATGGGTCCTGGAGTAGGGGAAGTCGAACCAATGGGGCTGGAATTGGTGTTCCCCACTGTGAGCGTGGCAAAGTTCTCAGGTTGTAGCAGTTGGGATTCAAAGGTCTCCTTGCGTCCTGCAGCGTATTCCGGTTTACGTGACAGGGCGTCTGCTTGCTTGGTTTGAGCTGGGGTCACATAATGGATCTGGAAGTTGAAACGTTCAAAGAATAAAGCCCAACGTTGCTGCCTCTGATTTAGTTTGCGGGCAGTTCTTAGATGTTCTAGATTACGATGATCAGTGTGGACTTCAATGGGGAATTTGGCCCCTTCTAGCCAATGTCTCCAAGTTTCAAAGGCTGCCTTTATGGCCAGTAGTTCTTTTTCCCAAATGGTGTAATTCCTCTCTGGTGTGGTTAGTTGACGAGAATAAAAGGCACAGGGATGGAGGTGATCTCCCACCGGTTGTAAGAGTACAGCCCCAATAGCCACATCAGAGGCGTCCGCTTGCACCACAAAAGGGGTTCCAGGATTTGGGTGCTGTAGAATTGGCTGGGAGGTGAATAGTTTCTTCAGTTGCTGGAACCCTTTCTCTGCTTGATCAGTCCAGCGGAAAGGCTGCTTTCCACGGATGCAGCTAGTGATGGGGTCGGACCAGCGGGCAAAATCTGGAATGAACTTGCGGTAGTAGTTCGCGAACCCCAAGAAACGCTGCACCTCTTTCTTGTTAGTTGGCGCCCGCCATTCCAATACTGCTGAAACTTTGGCTGGATCCATGGAAAGCCCTAGAGGCGAGATGCGGTAGCCAAGGAAATCTACCTCTTGTAGATCAAAAGCGCATTTTTCTAGCTTGGCATAAAGTCCATGATCCCGCAGTCGTTGCAACACCATTTTGACGTGGTTCTCATGTTCTGATTGTGATCTGGAAAACACCAAAAAATCGTCCAGGTAGATTATCAAGAATCTGTCTAGATAGTCCTGAAAAATATCGTTGACAAAATGCTGGAACGTTGCGGGAGCTCCGCATAAACCGAAATTCATAACTCGGGACTCGAATAATCCGAATTTAGTCTGGAAGGCGGTCTTCCACTCGTCCCCTTCTCTGATGCGAACTAGATTATAAGCCCCCCGAAGATCCAGCTTGGTGTAGACCTTGGCTCCTCGAAGTCGGTCCAGTAGATCCGAGATTAAGGGCAGGGGATAGCTGTTCCGCTTGGTGATATTGTTCAATGCTCTGTAGTCCACCACCAAGCGTAATTCCCCTGACTTCTTCTTCACAAACATCACTGGGGAGGCGGCTGGGGATTGAGAGGGTCTGATGAACCCCTTGCGAAGGTTTGTCTCTAAGAATTCCCTGAGAGCTTCTTGCTCTGGTTCAGTCAGGGAGTAGAGATGCCCTCGCGGGATCGGGGCCCCCTCCACCAAGTCAATGGCACAGTCATAAGGTCTATGTGGGGGTAATTTTTCGGCTTCTTTCTCATTGAATACATCCCAATACTCGGAGTACTTCTTTGGCAAGGTGATGATGGGCTCGGAGTCTGTGGCATGGCATACCTTGGCTACGAGGCAATGGTTTTGGCAGTACGGTGAAGCAAACTGCAGTTCTCTGTTGGACCAGGAGATGCTAGGGTCGTGGAGTGTCAGCCATGGAATTCCCAAAATCACAGGGAAATGGGGAACCTCGGTAACAAAGAAGGAAATCTCTTCCATATGTTCCCTTATCCACATCCTGGTGGGTTCCGACCACTGGCTTACGGGGCCCGTCTTGAGGGGACGGCCGTCTATGGCTTGCACCACACGGGCATTCTTGAAATCATGATATTGTAATCCCAGAGAGTCGGCATACTCTCTATCGATGAAATTGTTGGTAGCTCCAGAGTCTATCATGGCGTGGATCATGACGGGTCCCCTTTTTGCTGACCATAATGTGACCACGAGAAGGAACAGGACCCCGGTTGGCGGCTCTTGGATGGATTTTTTGACCGGGTTGGCGAGCCTCTCTACACCCGGTCGTTGGCTTCCCCCGCCGGCTGTGTGCCAGTCGGCTCAGACGCCTTCGACTCCGTGGAGGACGCCGCCGCAAGACGGGCGGCAGGCTTCCCTTTGGCTGGGCACTCTCTGGCGAAGTGGCCCCCGTTCCCGCAGTACCAGCAGAGGTTCAAGCGTTGACGACGGGCCTTCTCGGCGGCATCTAGTCTGGGACGTACATTGCCCAACTGCATCGGCACCTCCTCGCCTCCTCTGGGGTATGGGGTTGGCGGCGGAGGTCTCCACACCGGACGTGGCTGAACACTGGCGGGAGCGGGGGGTTTTGCCCCGGCTCTACCGCCCTGGCCTCGAACCCATTGTTTCCTGTTGGCAATCATGACTTCAGCCCGTAAACATTGATCAATGAGTGCCTCGAGGGAATGGGGAGGATCCACCTTGGAGATTTCTTCCAGCATTTCAATGTTGAGACCCTCCCGAAATTGTCCTCTGAGGGCTACATCGTTCCAGCCGGTGTTGTGGGCCAGCACGCGGAACTCGGCTATGTACTGAGACATGGGTCTGTCTCCTTGAAGGAGGCGCCGGAGTTTGTGACCGGCTGCCTCCAAATTGTCCTCGATTCCCCAGGTCTCCTTAAGGTGATCCAAGAAGCGTTGTGCTGAACTTAGGTGGGGGGAGGCTTGATCAAACAGGGCCGTCGCCCAGCTAGCCGCTGGTCCGTCCAGAAGACTGTAGACCCACGCCACCTTGATGTCTTCTTGGGGAAACTCGGCATCACGGGCCTCTAGATAAGCTTGACATTGGCGGCGGAAAACATGAACCTTAGCAGCTTCTCCAGAAAACTTGGTAGGCAACGCCATGGCCGGGAGGCGAACTCCGCGCTCCCTCAACCCTTTTATTTCTCCATCCTGCGCGTTGAGTCTGTCACGGATGCGGTCCACTTCGTCCTTGCTGATGGTGTAGCTGAGCGGCTGTCCAGCCGGCGCGGCTCCGGTAGACATCCTGGCCTCGGTTAGTTGGTGCTTATGGGGGGCGGAGTCAAACTGTCACGACCCAGGCGGCAGAGGCACCAATAACCATACACAGAGGCCAGAATCTAACTAATATCTTTATTGAAGGAATATATAAAGTTAATAAAAACAAGTATAGAAAATAGTCCAGAATTAGACCCTTCAGGAAAGGTCAGAATTAGTCCAAAAAAGCAATGTCCAATAAGAAATATTAAGGTCCAAAGTTGTAATCCAATAACCGAAACACTCACTTTGCCAAGCAAAGTGAGGGGAGATGACAAGGTCCTTAGTCCATAAAACTTGAGCGTGGCTAGGAAATAACTTGATACTTGAAACAAGGCTTGAACGTGGAACAAGGTAACTAAGAACAAGAACAAGGTCCGTGGAATAACTTGGTAAAATCCGTGAACCAAGGCAAGGATTAGTCCTGGGAAACAAGGCAAAGTCCGTAGGTAAACAAAGGCTGGGAAGCAAGGCGAAGGCTGGATAGCAAGGCAAGGCTTGAGCTGAAGCGAGGCTTGAATCGGAGCGCGCTGTCCAGACACAACTCGCTCCGTAGGCTGACGAATTGACTCCGCCAAGTTGCTACGCGGGCAAAACACCTATATAGAGTCCAACTTTCTCACCAAAGCGGTTCTCTGGGAATCAGAAACGAAAGCTAAACTCTGAGACCAGATGTTAAACTCCTTAAAGATTCTCACGAGAACCAATGTTAATTGGGTACATTCTTAGCTGCTATCCTCGCACTCCTGCGCGAAGCTGAATCCAAACTTCTCTGTTGTTTACAAAACTCCCGGCGCAAGAACACGGGAGAAGTAGGCTCTGGGGTTGTTTGACATACTTCTGGGGCACAACTTTCTTGCAGGTGCAAGGTTTCCAGATCTGCCTGGGAAGGATCTGGCTGAGAGGAATCCAGTTCAGACTGGGAAGGTAAAAAACCCAAGTTTTCATCTTCATCAGGGATTACAATGTCCTGAGCAGGACTACAAGGCCCATGGTTCATCACAATATGGGCATTGAATGTTTGCCCTATATGTATATAATGTGATCTGTTTATATATATATATATATATATATATATATAAATGGTTCTGTTTATATGGTTATGCATTTTATAATAGCTTTATTCTTAAATCCAAAATCCAACAATGCCTATTTCTAAAATATATCCTTACCAAATGAACCCAGGCAACATCAGGTACTTAGGCAACATTCTTTATTTATTTATTTACAGTATTTATATTCCGCCCTTCTCACCCCGAAGGGGACTCAGGGCGGATCACATTATATACATATACACATAGAACCGAGAGATCATCCACTGTGACGGCACTTCCTCATTCCAACATCATAAATGAGTTAAATTTGCCTCCCCATTTTATAAGTGGTACCTTATTTCCTACTTGATAGATGCAACTATCTTTCGGGTTGCTAGGTCCTTTGGCTCTGGGAGTTGTAGTTCACCCTTATATAGTTAGCACTGAACCCAGCCGATTTCAGATCTGGACCAAACTTGGCACACTGCCTCATCATGCCCAACTGAGCATACAGGCAGGGTTTCGGGGTGATTCTCCTTTGGTTCTGGGAGTTGTAGTTCACCCTTATACAGACAGCACTGAACCCAGCCGACTTCGGATCTGGACCAAACTTGGCACACTGCCTCATCATGCCCAACTGAGCATACAGGCAGGGTTTCGGGGTGATTCTCCTTTGGCTCTGGGAGTTGTAGTTCACCCTTATACAGACAGCACTGAACCCAGCCGACTTCGGATCTGGACCAAACTTGGCACACTGCCTCATCATGCCCAACTGAGCATACAGGCAGGGTTTCGGGGTGATTCTCCTTTGGCTCTGGGAGTTGTAGTTCACCCTTATATAGTTAGCACTGAACCCAGCTGACTTCAGATCTGGACCAAACTTGGCACACTGCCTCATCATGCCCAACTGAGCATACAGGCAGGGTTTCGGGGTGATTGGCTCTGGGAGTTGTAGTTCACCCTTATATAGTTAGCACTGAACCCAGCCAACTTCGGATCTGGACCAAAGTTGGCACACTGCCTCATCATGTCCAACTGAGCATACAGGCAGGGTTTTGGGGTGACTGGTCTTTGGCTCTGGGAGTTGTAGTTCACCCTTATATAGACAGCACTGAACCCAGCCAACTTCGGATCTGGACCAAACTTGGCACACTGCCTCATCATGCCCAACTGAGCATACAGGCAGGGTTTCGGGGTGATTCTCCTTTGGCTCTGGGAGTTGTAGTTCACCCTTATATAGTTAGCACTGAACCCAGCCGACTTCGGATCTGGACCAAACTTGGCACACTGCCTCATCATGCCCAACTGAGCATACAGGCAGGGTTTCGGGGTGATTCTCCTTTGGCTCTGGGAGTTGTAGTTCACCCTTATATAGTTAGCACTGAACCCAGCCGACTTCGGATCTGGACCAAACTTGGCACACTGCCTCATCATGCCCAACTGAGCATACAGGCAGGGTTTCGGGGTGATTGATCTTTGGCTGTGGGAGTTGTAGTTCACCCTTATACAGACAGCACTGAACCCAGCTGATGACGGATCTGGACCAAACTTAAGTGATATTTCCTCACATCCCCAAACAACTCAATGCCGTCTACTAATAACCCGGGCACCGCCGGGACCCCAAACTAGTAAGGAATACAGGTGACCAGAGGCGACAATTTATCAAAGCAAAAATGTTTGCAAGCCACTTAAAGGTGAAGTATTACACCAAGTATCCAAATTTATTGTGTCTTTATGGGGGGAACTAAAGAAATTTAAATTGGCTGAGGCAACAGAATCTGTCAAAAATAAGGTGCAAACTCAATTCTTGCAGCCTAAATGTGTGTGTTGTTGGTTTGAATACTTAATTTCTCTCTGCATTGTAACAAATATTTCAGTTGGAGAAATTGGCATTTATCTGGTAGTAGTAATTTAAACTGCATTGGCAAAATTGAAAAAGATAAAACACCAAATGACTGCTCTAAAATAACAAGCTCATTATCAGTCTACACCTTCAATGAAATATTTGTTTATCTGTTTTCAAATCTTGATTCTTCCATAAAGTCTATTTGGCATGAACATTTGTGTTACTTTTTATTAACAAGACAGCATTTCCCATATAGCTCTTACTAAAACATTCTTAGCAAAACATTGTCCCTTTTAAAGAATGAATAAATTTGGTATTGGAAAGTTACTTGATATTCAGGGACATGCATGTTCTTTTGAATTATTTATCTGTTTCTTGTAAATTAACAAATGGCTAAAGGATTTGAATTTATTAACTGCTAAAAGCTTGACACTTCGTTACTGGAAAGGCAATTATTCACAACCTGTGATTCATCAAATAGGAGATATAACCTTACTTGCAACATTTGAAAGAATGACATATGAATCAAATTTACTAATGAGATTTATATTTGGACATTGATAAGCTTTTATAGAAACAACTAATGCCCTTTTACTTCTATTTCCCTGCTTTTGTTATACTGAAACATTTTGGTATGCGACTTTTCAAAGTAAGTTGGAATTAATTTTTTTTTTAATTCAAGTATAAGTAAAAACTTACTTACATGGGCTAACATCTCTGTATCTGTTACGATTTCGATTTTCTGCATATTTCGCAACTTTATGTGGATAGTCATTGGATTGGTGCCGTATATCCTTGAAGAAAGAAAAATAATTTATTAATTTTTGAAGAACTGTTTATTTACTGTCTATGAAAACAAAAATCTGCATTTTAACTAGCTTTTTCATATTGTAACCACTTTTTAAAAAACTAAACTAGACACAGTATTAACAATAATATTTATTTATAACATTTTTCAGCCCCCAACACATCATACATGTCTCAGTAACCACAGGGGTGCATGTTGGTGGAACAGACAATAATCCTTTGCCTGCATATCTTAGATTCCTAGATGTTACATACCATACTAGCTGAACTGCCAGGAAATGAAGGAGACTAAAGCACAGAGCAGAAGTAAAAGTTCAAAACAGACCCTGGCCCAAACTGCTAGCTAGGGATGCATGAATATTTAGGGAGATTTAAAATAATTCAGATGGCATTGGATTAAAACCAAAAGAGGGTGAGCATAAGAAGGCAAACCTGAAGTAGCCTATTACAATAATCCAGGTATAGCATAACCAAGTCTTGGTCAACTAGATGGACAGTCTTTATTATCAAAACCCTACAGATTCTACTAGTTCAAAATATGCAAATTACATTACTCTGATAAGCGGTTGCGGGGACGAACATTCATCCAGCAGGGACAGGAACCACTGTGCAACCCTGTAATGCGCTTGAAAAGGGGCTACTGGGCAATCAGGCTGAAACACCAAGATCTCAATTTTATCCGTATTCTGGGCCATCAACAAAGAAACACTCAGGAGGCAATCTATCACTGACTTATACAAAGAAGAATCTACTGATATAAACATCTGGAAAAACTCAGTATTATCAATATAAATATGATACCAAAAATCCAATGCTGAAGTAAGTAATCCATTTAGCTATATAATGAAAAAAGGTATATAATAAAAGAGCAGAGGACCTCATTCTTGTGGCAAACCTACATTCACAAAGTTTTTGACATAAATCCCTGACATCAAATAGAGAATGAATAGGTGAAAGTTTCCCCCTGACATTAAGTCTAGTCGTAACCGAATGGGGGTTGGTGCTTATCTCCATTTCTAAGCTGAAGAGCCGGTGTTGTCCATAGATACTTCCAAGGTCATGTGGCCAGCATGACTGCATGGAGCGCTGTTACCTTCCCGCCAGAGCGGTATCTATTGATCTACTCCCATTTGCATGTTTTCAAACTGTTAGGTTGGCAGAAGCCGGGGCTAACAGCGGCAACTCACTCAGCTCCCCGGATTCGAACTGGCGACCTTTCGGTTAGCAAGTTCACCAGCTCAGCAGTTTAACCCACTGTGCTATTGGGGGCTCCACAAAGATTGAATGATCAAACAAAATAAGATCTAATAGTCCAAGGTGTCTAAGTTTGCAGAAAGATCCAACAGACTCCAGGCAGATGTTTGAGGCTGAGTTTTTCCTACTGAAGAATCATTTACTACACAAGTCAAGGCCATTTCAGTGACATATAAGAAATCCTGACTGAAATGGGTCAAGGAGATGATCACATGTAGTCAGATAAGACATTGATTCAGAAAAGTCAGCTCTCCAAAGTTTTAGGAAGAAAAGGAAGAAGAGACTCATTATTACAAAGTGAAGGTTCCAGAGAAGGTTTCTTTCATAGAGGTTGCAAAACATACCCTTCTTTAAAAAATAATTTGTGAAGTAGATTATACAAGGCAGAACAGGCGCAGAAGGGCTGAATAAAGAAAAAAGTAAAAGACTCAGTGGGACAAGAAGCAGGGGAAGAAGACAACACAATCTGAACCATGGCTGGCTCTTTAATAGGGGAGAAATGAAACTCTGGGACAGCAAAGACATAATCTGGGCCAAAAGATAGATAAGTATTACAGCAGTGTTGATAGCATTATACCATGACTCAGAACTATTTGAACCAAGCTGTTAAACCATCCTCTTGTAACTAAAACATAGGACAATATCACATTAGCATTTTAAACCAGAGGTACCTGCTTTGCTGTTGCTCGATTTGCTCCTGCAGAATTCTGGGAAATATAGTTTAGGGTGTGGCCTTTGGAATTCAGACAGAGAGGTCCTCAGCTTCCCTACACTACATTTCTCAGAATTCTGGAGGAGCAAATCAGGCGATAGCAAAGCAGGCACCTCCGCTTTAGAATGCTAGTGTAATACCATCCACAGTGAGCTTAATCTATGTAATGTTAATCCCCATTAGAGAAAACCCAGTGAAAACAGCAGCTCTAAGTAAGTGTCACGACCCAGGCTGCAGAGCACCAATAACCATACACAGAGGCCAGATTCTATCTAATATCTTTATTAAGGAAATATATAAAGTTAATAAAAACAAGTATAGGAAATAGTCCAGAAGTAGACCTTTCAGGAAAGGTCAAAATTAGTCCAAAAAAGCAATGTCCAATATGAAATATTAAGGTCCAAAGTTGTAATCCAATAACCGAAACACTCACTTGCCAAGCAAGTGAGGGGAGATGACAAGGTCCTTTAGTCCATGAACTTGAGCAAGGCTAGGAAATAACTTGATTCTTGGCACACAAAGCTTGATTCAAGGCAACAAGGAAACGAGGAGCAAGAACAAGATCCGTGGTAATTACTTGGCGAGGTCCGGGAAACAAGGCAAGATCCGGGGAGAAAACAAGGCTGAGAACGAAGGCTTGGAACAGGAACAAAGGCTTGAAAGCAGGAGTAGCTGTCCACACACGCTGCTCCGGTAGCTGACGAATTGACTCCGCAAGATCCCTTCGTGGGCAAAACACCTAAATAGGGTCTAGTTTTCCCGCCAAAGAGCAGTTCTCTGGAGAACCAGAAACGAAAGCTATTCTCTGAGTCCAGATGCATGACTCCTTAAAGTTTCCCATGGAAAGCAGGCTTAATCAGCTGAATGCTTAGCAGCTATCCTAGCACTCCTGCGAGACGCCTGTTGAACTCCCCTCTGTTGTTTACAAAAATCATGGCGAGGAAACGGGGGAGATTTTGGCTCGGGGCTTGTTTGACAGACTTCTGGAAGACAAATCTCTTGCAGGTGCAAAGGCTCAATTTCTGGCTGGGATAGTTCCTTTTCTGGCTGAAATGGTGGAAAACCCAAGTTTTCCTCTTCATCATTCACAACAGTACTAGGAACGGGACTACATGGCCCATGAGTCATCACAGTAAGTGGCGAATAACAAATGCAATTGCACATTGAGCATCATTTTATCTGGAATTCCTAAATATTCTGAAATCCAAAATGCTCCAGAATCTGAAATAGTCCACATGGGTGGCTGAGATAGTGACACCTACATACACTGAACCATAAGAAAGCACAAACTTTGTTTCATAGACAATAGTATGAAAAACTATTATGTATTAAGTTACCTTCAGAATCTGTGTGTAAGACGGATACGAGGCATACATGAATGTTGTGATTAAAATTGGGTCCCATTACAAGATATCTTTTTACGTACATATATGTGTGAATACAAGCATTCCAAAATAAATACATAAATCCAAGATCCAATATACTTTTGATCCCAAGAATTTTGGGACGCGCAATTACAATAGACATGCCATAGCTAGGACTTAACACTACAGTCAGCCTGATCTCTCAAGCTGAACTACTACATAGTTTTAAACTTCTGGACGAACCAAAGCTGTCTGTTGCAATTAAAGAGTTCTGAAAAAAGCAAAACTCTGCAACTGCAACACCACTGTCATGAATACTGACATGTTGTGAGCTCACAATTAAAATTTACAGAGGTTTTTTTCTATGAATAAGTGAGTAACAGAAGAGTATGGCAGTCCCAAATGATTCAATACATTCAATAGTAAAGGTAAAGGTTTCCCCTGACGTTAAGTCTAGTCGTGTCCGACTCTGGGGGTTTGTGCTCATCTCCATTTCTAAGCCGTAGACACCTCCAAGGTCATGTGGTTGGCATGACTGCATGGAACACCGTTACCTTCCCGCCGGAGCGGTACCTATTGATCTACTCACATTTGCATGTTTTCGAACTGCTAGGTTGGCAGAAGCTGGAGCTAACAGTGGGTGCTCACTCTGCTCCCCTGATTTGAACCTGGGACCTTTCAGTCTGCAAGTTCAGCAGCTCAGTGCTTTAACACACTGAGCCACCAGAGGCTCCTAATACATTCAATATATGAACGAAAATTCCGAAGTACAAACTTTAGAAAAGAAATTACAATTAAAGTATCACAATGCCATTACCTAAATCTGTAATGTACTACATACATTTAGAACTATGTGCAACCGTGGCCACCCTTATCACTGAAAAGCAAGGGAGGAAGGGAAGGCATAAAAGACTGCAGTTTATTGGAATGGGAGGCATGCAGCTATTTAGAACATGCTATTTCGGTTAGCTTGGGGAAATTAAAGAAAATGGATGAATTGGAAAATATTACAGGTTTGAGAAGATGGTAATGGTAAGGAATGAGAGATTTTATCTAAACCCATTAGAAATAATAATATATGTGTGTATGTGTGCGTGAATACTCAAAGTATATCTGTCTGTTTATATCACAAAGGCTGTTGCTAGGTGAAGTGGCCCTCTGTGATTTCACTGGGAAAGAGAGGTGACATGTGTATGAGGGAAAGGGAGAAAGAAAGGAAAGAGCCATAATCAGAGCCATGTTATCATGGAGATATTGTGAGGTAGGCCCTCAAAGAGCTGGAGAAGAGAGAAACAGGAGAGAAAGGAAGGAAAGAGAAAAGATAGTCAGGCAATGCTGCCTCTTCTGCTTTCCCTTCTATCTCTTTTATTTTTGTCCCTCATATCTTCTTCTCCCCGCCCCCTTGCTATGTACATGCAAATACAGATATTTCAAAATATGAAAAAACCTGGAATCAAAAATGTTTCTTGTCCCAAGTATATCAGATAAAGGAGACTCAATCTGTACAAGAATTAATTCTCTGCCCTCTGACCCCAATGTGAGAAAAACGTCTATGCATACTAACATGATCACTTTTTAAAAAAGAATTTGATACCTTATTGATTATGTCTATTAGTATTTTTCATAACAAATAGGAAATGCAAAATCAATCAAGATGTGAGACTTAATTACAAGGACCAAGATGTATCTTCAGAGCTGATTTGTAATACAGTTTGTAAATTATTTGTGAAACTGAACAAAGTAAAGGTTAGGATCCTAGGCATCACAAGGTAACCAGTCATGCATATAATAAGAATTCAGAAAGGTCTACATTAGACAATTCCATTGCTTAATCCATAAAAATGCTAGAATGACAGCCCAATAGCTGCTTGAACAACAAATACATATTAGTTTTTAACCAGTAAAAGCCAAACACTGTGTACAGTGTTCCCTCATTACTTCACAGTTCACTTTTTGCAGAGTCGCTGTTTTGTGGTTTTTCAATAAACTCTAAAAGACTATTCTAAATCATAAAAACTTACAATTTACAGCCTAAGGAAGGAGAAGCCAAGGGAGATTAGGGAAGCCCCCTCACTCATATCTTTCAGTCTTCTGGTACTTTAAACCTGCTCCCCAATTAATTTGCTTTAACCAGAATCAAATTGAAGAGCTGTTTGTTTTCTTTTTAATTCGTCAGTCATTTTGTATATGCACTAAGACATATGATGGGGAAGATTATAAGCAAGAAAGTCAGAGGGAAATGAAATGCTAAGAAGCCGTAAACTGGAATTTTCTTCTATCATAGACCCAAAACTTTGTGTCACTTCCACTTTCAGTTTACTGGAATATATCACTACAACAAATCTTGAATCTTTGAGTTGTAACTACTTGTCTAGATATGGGTGCAATCAGAGGTGGTCCAACTACATGGGGAGAAAGGCATTTGCCTGTGGCGCCATCGTCCTGGGGCGCAGTCGAGCCCCCGGTAGGATGGCGCCACCCCCGCCTCCTTCTTCGGGCCTGCCCACGCGCCTTGGTCCCACCTCCCATACGGCCGGCAGGGCCAGGGCGCACGGTGCAGGAGGCGGGGCCAGGTCTGGCCCAGCCAGGCTGCGGCAGGAATGTCCATCCAGGCTGCGGCGGGAAGGCCCATCCAGGCTGGCTGGGCCATTGTCCTGGGGCGCAGTCGAGCCCCCGGGAGGATGGCGCCACCCCTGCCTCCTTCTTTGGGCCTGCCCAAAGATGTCAAGGTGATGTATGCCATGTGCCAGCAAATATGAAAAACACAAGAATGGTCATTACATTGGAAAAAATCAACTTATATCCCCATACCAAAAAAGCGAAATGCTAAAGAATGCTCAAACCCTTTGTACAGTGGCACTTATTTCACATGCCAGTAAGGTACTGCTCAAGATCCTGCAAGGTAGACTCCAGCAATACATGGAGTGAGAGTTGTCAGATGTCCAAGCTGGGTTTAGAAAAGGCAGAGGAACAAGAGACCAAATTGCCAATATCCACTGGATAATGAAGGAAGGTAGGGAGTTTCAGAAAAAACATCTATTTCTGTTTTATTGACTATTCTAAAGCCTTTGATTGTGTGGGTCGGCGATAGCCGACAGGAAGGTCTGGTGTGGGATGGTCTGTTATGATTGAGCCTCATGGCTCTGCTTCTGGCAGACGTGGACGTAAGACTCCTCGAGAGTCAGATACTCTCGAGGAGCGAGAAAGAAAGAGGCTGCGAGATATCTTTGCAGAACCATCTGATGAAGAATCTTTTAAGGGGTTCACGGAGAGAATGGAGGAAGAGCTGGTTAGCTCGGAAGAGGATGAGATGGATTGGACTCGGGTAAGGGAGGAGTTGGGTGCCACTGGCAATAATGGGATGGAAGATGAATGGGGACCTTCAGGATTAGACCCATGGACAAGCTGGAGGGATGGGACGGGATCCACAGCTGGGGATGCTGTGGGGCGTAGTCAGAGGTGTTCCAGCTCTGATGAGGAAAGTGATGAGGAAACGCCCGGGTTAAGGAGGGCAGCTGATAGTGATGAGGATTTGTAACTGGCATAAAATGAGGCTTGGGAGCAATTGCAAATTGCGTTGGGCAAGGTAATCTGGACGAACGCTTGGGATCTGTGTGGGACGCTTTCCTGAAGACTGGTGTGTTTTCGTGTGCTAATAGCTTTGACCTTCCGTCGTCTTCTTGACGGACGCCATCTGCTACTCTGGATTTACGGACTGAAAACTGACTACGGGCTCGCTTTCTCCTATTGGACTTGGAAAACTGCAAACGTTTGATTCTGCCTCTCGACCTTCGGAACGAACTGGGACTACGCTACTGCTTCAATCCTTGGCTGCTGAGTTTGTATTGGAAATTTGCCTTGCTGTGTGAAGGAGTGACTCCTAGTTACTCAAAACATAGTGCTGGCAGCAGAGAGGCATCTGCTGCCAATTAGTTGCATTCTTTTGAACTCTTTGTTTCCCAGCTTCTGTTTGTTTATCCCCAGGCTGAAGCAAGCTGTTTTGATTTTACCCGGATTAAACTCCGGTTTAATCCGGTTTATCTTTTGAACGTTTTTCTTGCCCCTTTTTGTTTTTAAAGGCTAAAGTTGCCTTGCCCTTGTCTTTTACGGGCATTTTGAGTTCTGTAAATCCAATAAACTCTGTTATCTTTGATCTTGTGGCGTTCTGTCCTTGACATGGTCCATGAGGTCACGAAGAGTCGCAATGCGATGGAACGAGTAAACAACAATGACATTAATTGTTATATCTGAGTATGGTAATTAAATAAAAACTGAGAATTCTCCATTTAGTCTGAACCTCATTTGTGAAGACCCTACATAATGGGAAACAGCTTGATAACACACGTAAAGTTTGACAAATGACCAAGTCTTTCATTTCTAGAAATATCTAATCCAACAAATAAAGAAAAAAACTTAATAAAGTAGTTGTGCTATTCATGGCTTTACAGAGCTCTCCAAGGAGCAAAGAAAGGATGTGGTATCGGAAGAACACAGAAGTGTTAGTCACATCCGATTCTGACACAAGAGTTATCTTAATGTAACAGCTAAGACTGTCAGCTGAGATCCACAAGCCCTTGGTTTCAAATTAATTTCAGTCATCAACTCATTCTATAGCTTTCAAAAAGTCATTATCACTAAAACTCAGCTGTACCCATCCATGCCACGAAACACAAGTCATTGTATAAGGAGTCAAACTAATCCTTGCCATGTCAACTCAGAAATATATTCAGAGTTAATTAAGGCTTGTATGAGATACAATGCGCAGAAGGTTACAGTGCAAAACAGGTGCTCTAAACACTCAAAGTATTCCCCCTTTGAAGAAAGAAAATAACTCACATTAGCACCAAAATTGGAACTATACTTCTTGTTTGGGCCATGCATTCTTGTAGCCTGCCCTCAATACAGTTATATCTCAGTTAACAAAGCTTTCAACAATGAAGCTCCTTTTTACAGTCTTTTTATACTCCCACTGGCCTTTCTCCTCAGCATCTTCTGTCTAGCAGTATCAACATTACTACCTAGTTAGCCTGACATCAATACCAGGAAATATTGTGAAGCAGATCATTAAAGAGACAATTGGGGTTGTTGTATGTTTTCCGGGCTGTATGGCCATGTTCTAGAAGTATTCTCTCCTGACGTTTCGCCCACATCTATGGCAGGCATCCTCAGAGGTTGTGAGGTATAGAGGTATATATCCGTGGGAAGTCCAGGGTGAGGGAAGAACTCTTGTCAGTTGGAGGCCAGCGTGAATGTTGCAGTTAATCACCCTAATTTGCATTTAATGGCTTCATCTACTGGCTACTTTCTGCCTGGGGGCATCCTTTGTTAGCTGCCCCTAGTTCCCATGTCTCAGAGTGTTGCTTATTATTTACTGTTCTGATTTTTTAGTTTTTTTTAATACTGGTAGCCAGATTTTGTTTATTTTCATGGTTTCCTCCTTGGACAATTTCTAATTATTTAGAAAAGAATGCCAAACTTCAACATGGGTTTTCAAAAACACGTCATGCCATATGACCCGTATCTCTTTTACGGAGTGACAAGCTTGATAGATTAAGGCAATGCTGTGGATATAGCATATCTCAATTTCAGTAAGGCCTTTGACAAGGTTCCCCGTGACATTCTCACAAAGAAGTACTGTTAAGCCTAGTACTGTTCAACATTTTTATCAATAATTTGGATGATGGAATAGAAGACATGCTTATCAAATTTGCAAATAGCACCAAATTGGGAGGGGATTAGTAATACTTCAAAGGACAGGATCAGAATCCAAGATGACCTTAACAGATTAGAGAGTGGGTTGAAAATAACAAAATTAATTTCAACAGGGAGAAATGTACAGTTCTGCACTCAGGTAATAAAAATGAAATACACAGATGGAGGATGAATGACACCTGGCTCGACAACAGTCCATGTGAAAGGGATCTAGGAATTTTAGTAGACAACAAGCTGAACATGAGTCTACAGTGTAATGTGGCACCTTAAAAAGTAAGTAACTTTATTTTTCTACACTGCCACCATCTCCCAGCAGGGACTCGGGGTGGCTACACTGGACACAGGCCCAAAGATACAGAACAAATAGATTAGTTAAAACATATTGCAATAAAAACACAGTAAAAACAACATTTATACAAAACAGTTATTTTAAAACAAAACAATACACTAAACCATAAAACTCAGTTAACATATAAATCAGTTAAAAAAAAAGTAGGATAAAACGGACCACCAGGTTGGTGGAGGGGATGGCATAGAGGGGCCACTTAAACTAAGGTGCAATAATACAGTTCTAAAGTGCTTTGGGGTCAAAGGACAAAGTGTAAACGTTTCTGGACCGAAGGGGTGGGAGACAGCCGGCCAATTCGTTATGAGAAGAGGGACCTGTGTGAAAGACGGTGTATTAATCTGACTTTTGCAATATGATTCTAGGCTGTATCAATAGGAGCACAGTGTCGAGATCAAGGGAAGTACACTAACATTAAAAATCATAAGAAAAATAGAGGTGAGTGAAAAGAAAAATCATGCATGGATGCATTTAGAATATTCAGACTACTTTTGTTTACTTATACAAGAATTCATGACATGGTTGATTCATTTCATTTTTGGATATTGTTAAGTTTGATTAAAAATTACTAAAATATATTGAATTGCTGTTCTTTTTTATGCATGATCCTATCTCTATTTTTTCTACCACTGGTGCCAAAGTTTCTGTTTACAGTATTATGCTCAGGAACACAACACATTTGTTAACTGTAGCATACCTGTGACATATTTCTTCTTTGTAATCCACAACCTCTCTACTAAGGCTATAATAGAAAGTGAAGTGAAATCTTCTGAACAGGGACACAGATAGGAAAAGACACATTACAGGGGTGCAAACCCTTCCCTTGTTCATAAATTGGGGACTGCCTATATAGTCAAAATATAGGGTTTGCAATTATTCACAGTTTTAAGTAGCTACTTGACTTTTGAACGCTCTTGCTATCAATCTCATGCTCTGGGTTAGTCTCCAAGATGCTACAAGGTCCCTTTGTGTGCTGTTTCTAATGCATGAACAGAAGTCTAGGAGGGGAAACTTATTTATCGTGTTAGAAGCAAATTGAGAATACAAATTGAGAATATGTATATATACATACACACATACATATATATGCACATATATATTCACACATACATATACACAAACACAGTTAAAAGTGTTGTTGAAGGCTTTCATGGCCGGAATCACTGGGTTGCTGTGAGTCTTTTGGGCTTTATGGCCATGTTCCAGAAGCTTTTTCTCCCGATGTTTCGCCCACATCTGTGGCAGGCATACTCCAAGGTTGTGAGGTACCTGTCACAGATGTGGGTGAAGCGTCAGGAGAAAAAGCTTCTGGAACATGGCCATACAAACTGAAAGACTCAAAACAAAGTTACAAACTTGGCATTATACTAAATTTACTTTGACCAGAAGCTGGTCACTTCGAGTGCCTCTGGAGGGGGAACTATTCTACAAGGACATTCATAGAATCATAGAGCTGGAAGAAGCCACAAGGATCAAACTTAAGAACATAAGAAAAACACTCCCTCGATCACAAGGAGCTTGTTTTGACGAGGGTAGACCAGGCATGTGCACATTTCAGCCCTCCAGGTATTTTGGACTTCAACTCCCACAATTCCCAATAGTGGGAGTTGGAAGTCTAAAACAGAGGCCCGAAGTTTGCCCATGCCTAGACTAACTGCATGTAATGTATACTCAATAAAAAGTTAACGAATGAATCAAATCTTTTTCGTTACTTTTGGCTCAGAACTCCTACAGCAGAGGGCCTGCATGACAACCACGTGAAGGGTCAAAACAGAAGTGAGAGCGAGAAGAGCTTGAAAAGGCTGCTCCAACACAACTCCTTCCTCCCAAGCCATTGAAATCGACCACCCATTCACTGTTGGAGCATGCGCACTACAGCCCTCCCACTCGGCCTCCTCTCGAGCGACCACACAGGCGCCTTCATTTTCGCTTCAGCCCTCAAAGAACCTTCCTTCCTTCCCGCTCATCCCACCCCTTCGAAAACAGAGGACATGCGCACTTCTGAGGAAGTGGTTATGGTACTAATAACTTCTTCCCCCTTCAAGAACTCTCCCTTCCCTAACCCTCCCTCACTCACTCACCAGGTACCGGGGCTGCCAATCGTTGGCAGCGTCGATCTCTTGGAACTCTTGCTCTATGGTGACGGACATAATGGCGGCGGGAGGAGGAAGGAGGGCCACCGTGAGCCGGCAAGTTCATCACCTTCCGCGCGCGACTGACTGACTGACAGGGCGCGGACCACCACAGCAACCCGCCCACTCTCGCAGCCGCGCTACCTTTGGCTACGCGCAAGCGCACAGGGAGCCGGCCCCGCGCCGCTGACGTCCTTGCCAGGCGCATGCGCAGTTAAGTGGAGGAGAAGGGAGGGGAGAAAAACACCTGGGTTGACGTCACGGGGCGCTTTGGGCGGGAACTGACTGGAAGGGGCTGGCTGACTTACTGTATGTGGGAAAGCGCGTGCGTGATAAGAAGGGGAAAGTTCCCTCCCTTTCGCAGCGTGTGAACCACTAAAGGCCTTTTTCGTTCTCAGCAGATATGTGTGTGTGTGTGTAATATGGTGTCGCACAGATGCATCTATACCAGGCATGGGCAAACTTGGGCCCTCCAGGTGTTTTGGACTTCAACTCCCACAATTCCTAACATCTGAAGTTTGCCCGTGCCTGATCTATACTGTAAATTATTGCAGTTTGACACCACTTTAACTGCCATAGCTCAATTCTATGGAATCATGTGAGTTGCAGTTTTGCAATAATAATTAAATAACTAGCTGGTGTTGGTGCTTCAACTCCATCAATTCCATATGATTGAGCCATAACTGATGAACCGCGATAAAATAGTGAAGAGAGACATCACACTGGCAATGAAGGTCTGCATAGTTAAAGCAATGATATTCCCCTTAGTAACCTATGGATGCTAGAGCTGAACCATAAGGAAGACTGAGCAAAGGAAGATAGACACATTTGAACTGTGGCCTCCAAAGCACCTTGGTATTAATAGCTCCGTACAGGTCTTGTAGACTCAAGGCCATGTCTTCCTTGATAAGAGGCTATTCACTTGGAATGTGCATTTTCTCTTTTCCTGTCCCCTTCTACCTTAAGAAACACTTGTATTTTATAGTGATTAATGTCTTCTCTTTCTCTTTAGGTGTCTAGGCTACTAGGGAGAGTTCAAGCCGAATCATAGAATCAGAGTTGGAAGAGACCTCACGGGCCATCCAGTCCAACCCCCTGCCAAGAAGCAGGAAAATCACATTCAAAGCATCCCCAATAGATAGCCATCCAGCCTCTGCTTAAAAGCCTCCAAAGAAGGAACTTCCACCACAGTCCGGGGCAGAGAGTTCCACTGCCGAACAGCCCTCACAGTGAGGAAGTTCTTCTAATGTTCAGGTGGAATCTCCTTTCCTGTAGTTTAAAGCCATTGTTCCGTGTCCTAGTCTGCAGGGCAGCAGCAAACAAGCTTGCTCCCTCCTCCCTATGAATTCACCTCACATATTTATACATGGCTATCATGTCTCTTCTCAGCCTTCTCTTCTGCAGGCTAAACATGCCCAGCTCTTTAAGCCGCTCCTCATAGGTTCTCCAGACCCTTAATCATTTTAGCCGCCCTCCTCTGGACACTTTTTCCCACGTACTGCTGTCGAGCCAGGTGTCCCGTCTGTATCTTTGCATTTCTTTTTTTCTGCCTAAGTGGAGTATCTTACATTTGTCCCTGATGAACTTAATTTTGTTAGTTTCAGCCCATCTCTCTAATCTGTTAACATTGTTTTGAATTCTGCTCCTGTCTTCTGGGGTGATGGCTATCCCTCCCAATTTGGTGTCGTCTGCAAACTTGATGATCATGCCTTCTAACCCTTCATAGTAGTCATTAATAAAGATGTTGAACAGAACCGGGCCCAAGACGAAACCCTGCGGCATTACACTCATGACCTTTTTCCAGGATGAAGAAGACGCATTGGTGAGCACCCTTTGGGTTCGTTCGCTTAACCAATTACAGATTCACCTAACCGTAGTTTTGCGTAGCCCACATTGGACTAACTTGTTTGCCAGAAGGTCATGGAGGACCTTGTCGAAGGCTTTACTGAAAACCAGGTTCACTACATCTAGTGTTCCCTGCATCTACCCAACTTGTAACTCTATCAAAAAAGAGATCTATTCTACTCTAGGACTTATTTGTCTTTTGAGGAGTCCTCAATATTCACAAAAACTCCAGCACCACATTTCAAATGAGTTGATTTTCTTCTTATCCGCATTCTTTGCTATCCACTTCAATACCTTTCCGCTTAGAGGTGAAAGACTGAAGTAATGGCGCTCCATGCAGTCATGCCAGCCACATGACGTTGGAGGCGTCCACGGACAACGCCAGCTCTTCGGCTTAGAAGTGAAGATGAGCACCACCCCCTAGAGTCAGACATGATTAGACTTCATGTCAGGAGAAACCTTTACTTTTTTATTATTTAATACATCCCAGCAATTAACAATTTGTTTGCCATACATGACTTATTTAAGTATACATTATTCCAAAAATAACTATTCTTTAAATGACATTTTAAACGATCCTCGGAAATGTATCACCTACCACCATGCCCTCCCCCCATTCCCCCCGCCCCCCTGGAACAACAATACAAAATATTATCATTGTATCATTTTAAAAAAAGGAGAAACCTTGACTTTTACCCTTTTTTACATAACTTATGCAACAGGAGTGTAGAATGCCAGAAGGATTTTTATAAAACCAAAAAACCCAATGTTTTTCAATCACCAAAGAGATCAGATGATTGCATGTAATCATTCTAAATACAGTAGAGTCTCACTTATCCAAGCCTTGCTTATCCAACGTTCTGGATTATCCAATGCATTTTTGTAGTCAATGTTTTCAATACATCGTGATATTTTGGTGCTAAATTCGTAAATACAGTAATTACTACATAGCATTACTGCGTATTGAACTACTTTTTCTGTCAAATTTGTTGTATAACATGATATTTTTGTGCTTAATTTGTAAAATCATAACCTAATTTGATGTTTAATAAGCTTTTCCTTAATCCCTCTGTATTATCCAACATATTCGCTTATCCAACATTCTGCCGGCCCGTTTATGTTGGATAAGTGAGACTCTACTGTATTTATAATTTACTGTCAGTCCTTCACATTCACCAGTGCTAGGGACCCAGGATCCCAACAAAAGTGGGAAAACCACCAATTTAAAAAAATGTAAACAAAATCTGAAAGAACGCATCCCTGGGTGTTCCTTGATCCACCAGTGCTAAATACCAAATGTACTCATGTGATTGCTTCCTCACAAAATGTAGTCACTATGGGACAGCTTCTAAACATATGTGTTAAGGAATTAATAGTATTCATAATATTACATCTCAAACAATTTGCTGATTTAGAAAGCGATCTAGGGCCCTTCCATACAACACTGTATCCCTGAATCAAGGCAGAAAATCTCACAATACAGTATCTTCTTTGAATTATCTGAGTCCACACTGCAATAATGTTGGATTTTCTGCTTTGATGTTTTGGGATATAGGGCGGTGAGGAAGGACCCCCAGCCCCATGCCACACAGTTGAATAAAATCCTACATTATCTGCTTTGAACTGGGATATATGGCAGTGCGGACTCAGATAACCCAGTTCAAAGCAGATATTGTGGGTTATATGGCTGTGTGGAAGCGCCCCCAGGAAGCCCTTCCTGGAACAGATATTATGGTAACTAAAAAGAGCAATTTCTGCTGCATATTTAATCGGAGATATATTATATAGCCACATAATTTAAGCGGCTGAGGGGGAAAAGGAAGGGGCCTGAGACTGATAGGAATGATGATGAGGAAAGGCCCAAGTCCTCCCATGCTTCAGTTCCTGCTTCAGTTCCTTTTGGACGAGGAGGTGATGGGCGGCTCCGAGGCCCCGCCTCCCTCTCGTGCAGCGCCATCAAAGTGCGCCCGGCGCGCCTATTTGAGGGGAAAGCCAGGCGCGCGCGTTTCCCCAGGAAGGCGAAGGCGTCCCCTCAGAGACGAAGGAAGGCAAGGAGAGAGAGAGGGATGTTCGTGGCGCGGAGCATCGCGGCCGACCACCGCGACCTCATCCACGATGTCTCCTTCGACTTCCACGGGCGGCGGATGGCGACCTGCTCCAGCGACCAGAGCGTCAAGGTGGGGCTCTCTGCGGTTGGTGGCCTCGGCTCCATTTTGGGGGGTGGCGTGGCGAGGCTTCCCTGAGGCCAAGTGGCCTCCCTCGCTCTCTGTCTCTTTCTCTCCCTGAACCGCCCACTCCTCACAATCTTTTCATTGTGTTGTTGAAGGCTTTCATGGCCGGAGTCACTGGGTTGCTGTGAATTTTCCGGGCTGTATGGCCATGTTGCAGAAGGATTCTCTCCTGAAGTTTCGCCCAAATCTGTGGCAGGCATCCTCAGAGGTTGTGAAGTCTGTCACTTATGCAGGAAGCAGCTAGGCTTTGAAGCTGCAAGGCTCCGGTGGCCTAGGGGATAAAAGCCTCGTGACTTGAAGGTTGGGTTGCTGACCTGAAGGCTGCCAGGTTCGAATCCCACCCTGGGAGAGCGCGGATGAGCTCCCTCTTTCAGCTCCAGCTCCATGCGGGGACATGAGAGAAGCCTCCCACAAGGATGGTAAAACATCAAAACATCCGGGCGTCCCCTGGGCAACGTCCTTGCAGATGGCCAATTCTCTCACTCTAGAAGCAACTCCGATTGCTCCTGACACACACAAAAAAGTTGCAACATTCACACTTGCTTCCAACAGACAAGAGTTCTTTCTCCCACCCCAGATCTTCCACAGATATATAAACCTCACTTGCCTAGTCGGAGCCCTGGTGGCATAGTGGGTTAAAGCCTTGGGACTTGAAGGTTGGGATGCTGACCTGAAGGCTGCCAGGTTTGAATCTCACCCAGGGAAAGTGCGGATGAGCTCCCTCTATCAGCTCCAGCTCCATGCAGGGACATGAGAGAAGCCTCCCACAAGGATGGTAAAAACATCCGGGCGTCCCCTGGGCAACGTCCTTGCAGACGGCCAATTCTCTCACACCAGAAGCGACTCAAGTTGCTCCTGACACGAAAAAAAACTTGCCTAGTTTCTAATATACAGTAGAGTCTCACTTATCCAAGATAAATGAGCCGGCAGAACGTTGGATAAGCGAATATGTTGGATAATAAGGAGGGATCAAGGAAAGGTCTATTAAACATCAAATTAGGTTATGATTTTACAAATTAAGCACCAAAACATCATGTTATACAACAAGTTTAACAGAAAAAGTAGTTCAATATGCAATAATGCTATGTAGTAATTACTGTATTTACGAATTTAGCGTCAAAATATCACGATGTATTGAAAACATTGACTACAAAAATGCGCTGTATAATCCAGAACGTTGGATAAGCAACTGTTGGATAAGTGAGACTCTACTATACTTCACAACCTCTGAGGATGCCTGCCATAGATGTGGGCAAAATGTCAGGAGAGAATGCTTCTGGAACATAGCCATACAGCCCGGAAAACTAACAGCAAACCAGTGATTCTAGCCATAAAGGCCTTTGACAATACAGTTTAATTTAATTACTCAATTTTCCCCCTCCCCTGTCTTTCTCCCAATATAGGGACCGAAAGCGCCTAAGAGTGACATGACACAATACAGTAGACATTCAAAACAAAGTGAACGCATACACATATGAGTATTTAAAGTTAAAAAGCAATGAAATCTTTGTGTAATAAGTGTAAAAAATTAAAATACAATGAAAATTATTACCGTTCAAAACAGCCCCCATCCCAAATGCCACTCAGTTTGTTACTGTTTTTATTAAGATGGGGAGGAGATAATAATAATTGTAATACTTTATTTGTAACCCGCCCTAACTCCCCGAGGGGACTCAGGATGGCTTCCATCGAAAGTGACAAACATCCATAATAAATAAGACAAATAACAAATCAATCAACATAATAAAACAACATCAATATAAAGTTATAACTAACCAACCAATAATAACCAAAAAATAAGAACATAAATAAACGTAATATGTTAATAATATAAAGATATATATATAAAGAGTCAGGCAGGTTGCTGTTACTTTTGCCTACTTGTTAGAGGAGGGAGATTATTTTCCAATTGGTTGACATTCAAACATTATTATTTATGATATTTATTTCTCGCCCTTCTCACCCCGAAGGGGACTCAGGGTGGCTTACATGGGTGACATAATTTCATGCCCAAACAACAATTAAAAGCAATTAAACAATTTAAAACGACATATGTAAACATTAGACGACTATTGTGTATAGATGCAAAACCAGATAATCAAATAATCATATTCATCAATACAAAGCCAATTCCAACTATATTGCACAGATAATTATCCTGAGCCAAATGCTTGCTCCCAAAACTAAGTTTTCACTTGTTTGCGAAATGACAGGAGGAAAAGGCCTGATCTAATCCAACTAGGGAGGGAGTTCCACAGCTGAGGGGCCACCACCGAGAAGGCTCTGTCTCTTATCTTCACCAATCGTGCCTGTGAAGGTGGTGGGATGGAGGGCAGGGCCTTCCCAGAAGATCTTAACTTCCGTGATGGGTCATAGAGGGAGATGGAGATGTTTACAAGTATTTTACAAAGTGTCTTTAGAAGTCGTACCCCCCCCCCTTTGTTTAGTGTAGCTTATCCCCGAATTAGTGTGTCAGAACAGGCAGCCTTTATTATTCCTGGGAGTGCTCAATGACAAAGGTGCTTTTATTTTGCCTATTACAATTGGGACCTTACTATCTGCAGAGATTTGGCTCCAGGACTCCTCATGAAAACCAAAATCTATGGATGCTCATTTGCATCATATGCAGTGGGATGCCAATATGGTGTCCTGTATATAAAATGGCAAAATAAAAAAAATGATTAAAAAAATTCATGTCATGGATAGAATCCATAGACTTCGAATCTGTAGATACAGAGGGCTGACCATGTGTTAACTGATGTGTAGTCTGATTTTGTACAATTTACCTAGAAGAAAGCTGCCCTGATTTTGATAGGACTTACTGTTATTTGTAGGATTGCAGTGTGGTTGGGGAAGAATTCATATATTTGATGGAATTCACTTTACATATATGTTATAACAATCAGCTGGCAGGGGTTAGATCATTCAAAGTAGAGTATTACTTGCAGATCAATCCTGGATGTGTTTATGGAAAAATAAAGCTTTCAATGTTAAATGGGACTTATTCCGAGAGAAAAAAAAGAAAAATAGCCTTTAGTGACAGCTGATATAGAGAGATATGTGACTCATTAATTGCTTTTGTAGTCAGGAGGAATGCATTACTGACATTAACATCTACAACTCTGAAGAATGATTTGTATTCCTATACAATGGTTCTATGTAGAAAATTGATATTCTGGGTAGTACTACACTTACATCTGTTTCTGTGTTCAATGGAATGTAATTCTTGCCTTTGGCTTCCAAATGTGTATTTTGTCAGCAAGATACACTTTCATGCTTATTACATATAGAAGTTTATATAGCTTCTGGTGATAAAGAACAAAAGATAACCCAGAATCAGTTATCCAACCCCTTGTATCACAGAACAATTGTATTTCTAAACCGCACCCACCCCCCAACCAAACTGCATGGCTGCCACATAAGATGAATCTAGGGAGGAATACAGTTACTGGGTTTATAGCCTACTTGTAGTTTTCACAATCTTTGACCCATAGACTTCGGACTTAGTTCCTAACACTTTTTCTAATTTTGCATTTACACTGTATGCATTTTTAATGTAAGTATTATAAGTTATTTTTTCTTTAATAGGTTTGGGACAAAGGGGAGAATGGAGAATGGCACTGTACTGCAAGCTGGAAGGTAAAAGTGTGAGCCTCAATACCTCTGTAATTTAGAAATGATTCATGGCATGAGAAGTCTTGATGAAAACAACAATATTGTCTCAAAATGATGTCTTTCCATGTTCGCCCAGAAGTTTATACCATAATCAGTTCACCTCCCCCCAATTGGGGTATCAGTATTTAAGATTGCTTTTTAAAGATGAAACCATGTTTCTCTGATTCTCCACAGCTGCAATTCATTGTATGCTCTTTTTCTTTTAAACACTAAACTAAGCGGGCATAGAACAAGCTAGCTAATATTTGGTGGTTTATTTCATCTTGCTAAAACTGTGCCTCAAATTAAATGCTCTTATCAAATATCGTAATGTGAGAATGACTGATGCCTCTCTGACATTTATTTTTAAAAGTCAATATGCATGTAGGAAAGGACCTCCAGGGTTTGCCTGGAACATTATGCATGGTTTGGATGTTATTAGATCAGTTAACTAAATAGCTGCTATACAGCTATATGTAAAATGTTAACTTCAGCTGTGAAAGTGAATAGGCATTTATTCCAAAGAGACTTTGACTCTTTAAAAATTGTTGATTGCATTTCATGATTTTCTCCCAGTAAATGAAAATGACTACTGTGCTTTTAGTATGCAAATTCCAATCCTTCTGAACTTTCCAGACACACAGTGGATCTGTGTGGCGTGTGACCTGGGCACACCCAGAGTTTGGACAAGTCCTGGCTTCCTGCTCTTTTGACAGAACAGCTGCTGTGTGGGAAGAAATAGTTGGAGAATCAAATGATAAACTTCGAGGACAGAGTCACTGGGTAAGTAAGATGTGAAAGGAGATGTACTCATTCCATAATTTAGTTATAGTTATACCGTTGCTATTTCTGTTTGATCAAGTACAAGGATTGGAGATTACAAATCAAAACATATTGATTAAAATCATAAATACAGAACCATGAATTCAGGAATACGATGGGAACTGAGAGGGTTAAGAATACATACATACACAAAATGAGAGGCTTGGCGTAACAATGCACCAAAATAATGATTTCCCATAACTAAATTTTGGATATTTAAAAAATGGGATAATAAAAGTTGGATAATAATACTTTGAATATAGTTATTTCATCAAAAATAGGCTAAACAAAGATAGTTTTCTTAAGCTTAGCTTATAAGAGTTTCAATATAAATAACAATGTATCCTTTTTCTGACGTCTTCATTTCCTAACCATAAAATTGTTACTTCATAGTTTTCTGTCTTTCATTTATTAATAATTATCCAAAAATTGAATGATATTAATATTCTGCTTCATTTCAGGTAAAAAGGACTACTCTGGTTGACAGTAGAACATCTGTTACTGATGTAAAGTTTGCTCCCAAGCATATGGGTCTCATGTTAGCAACATGTTCAGCAGATGGAGTTGTTAGGATCTATGAAGCTCCCGATGTTATGAATTTGAGTCAGTGGTCACTTCAGCATGAAATCTCATGTAAACTAAGCTGCAGTTGTATTTCTTGGAACCCTTCGAGGTATGTTACTATTACTCTTGATAAGTTAATAAGCTACAGAGAAAAAAACCCTCAATTGGTTACATAGAAGACTTCCTTCTGCTGGCAGAACAGCTCTTCTCATGCAGATTCACTCTGCCTTGTATTTTTGGTCCAAGATCTCAATTACCTTCTTTACCCTTTTCACAAGATTGGGAAGAATGGGGCTGGAATGTCCATACTCATCATTTCAGTTGCCCATACCTAAATCTCGATCCAGCTGAAACAGTAATAGTGCTGTGCCTTTCTTATGTAGTATGTACTTGAAATATTAATAATAAATCAAGACATTTAAGCCTCAATTAGGACTTCTAAAACGGTGGTCTAGCCTCCCACCAAAATTTCTGAATTCAGATTCTTTTTAGCTCCTGCTTCAGAAACACGTTAATCAGTATCTGGAGTATCAGGTTTAGAAGGAAACAAACCATTGAGCCCTTATAGAGAAGCGATGGCTCAGTGGTAGAGGAGGTATTTTACATGCTGAAATGTACTAGATCCATTTAGAAGGATTGGTTGGGAAGTAATGTATAAAAAAAATCATTTGCCTGATATTCGGGATAGTTGCTTCCACTTTAGTGCCAGCTTAGATGAAACGGCGCTCCATGCAGTCACGTTGGCCACATGACCTTGGAGATGTCTATGGACAACGCCGGCTCTTTGGCTTAGAAATGGAGATGAACACCAACCCCCAGAGTCGGTCACAACTGGACTGAACGTCAGGGGAAACCTTTACCTTTACCTAGATGGAAAAATAGGTTGATAGGTAGACAGCAACATCTTTTATTCTAACACCATTGTCTCTTCTCCGCAGATTTGATATCTACAGTTTTATGCACCCATGTTACACCCCTCAACCCCTACCCCCGGGAAGAGTTTGTGGGCCTTTTTAGGTCTCTAGTAGGAGTCTTTGGCAGGTCTGCACAACTTCTAGTTGTCCAGGTGTTTTGGACTTCAGCTCCCATCATTCCTGACAATTGAACAAGCTGACTAGGGCTTCTGGGAATTGGAGGCAAAAACACCTGGAGGGCTGTAGGTTGAAGAGGCCTGGCTTGTGGTATAAACTGAGTTTAGTCAAAATAAAGGTTTTGCTATTATCCACAGTTTCAGGTAGTTCTGGACTCTATCCCTTGTGGTTGCAGGTGGGGTGTTATCATATTTTATTATTATTTGTCTTTCTTGAAGAGTGTTAGGGGCAGTCCTCATCGTTACAACTTGTAAGAGGGTTTTTTTTTTTTGGTGATTGCAGCTCTCGTGCTCATGCTCCAATGATAGCTGTAGGAAGCGATGACAGCAGCCCAAATGTATTGGCCAAAGTACAGATTTATGAATATAATGAAAACACCAGGTAAGATGAAAAATGTTATTCCCTTAATGGTTTAAAATGTTTTATAATATTATTTGGTACATCACCTGCTGTTGGTATGCATGAAAGTAACAAAGACATTGTCTATGAAGATTAAGCATTTTAAACTAATTTTTGGTGAGACTTTAATTTATTAGAGATTTATTGTGAGTGGGCAGAATCTGTAGAACTGGCCACACATCTCATGACTCCAAGGTGAATTCCTGTTCTTGGCCAGTTGTCTCCCATGACACAGAAGTTTGAAATTTGATGAACAGAATTCAAAGTCTATTCCAGTGCAGTATTATTGTATATTATCATTAAGTTTTAATAATCCAACACTCATAGGCATATATCAATAAAAACATTACTTAAAAAAATAAAATTGTGAAGTGGGAAGGGACATTGGTGGATGCTGTAGCCAAACTCCTTATGTGTCACGTTGGAGACTATTTTACTATAGGGAATTCAAAACACGTTGTTCTCTTATTTCTTCAGGAAATATGCAAAAGCAGAAACACTTATGACAGTTACAGACCCTGTGCATGATATAGCATTTGCTCCAAATCTGGGAAGATCCTTCCATATATTGGCGGTAGCTACCAAAGATGTACGAATTTTTACATTAAAACCTCTAAGGTGAGTTTTGAGGTAAATATTGCAAGGTAGTGTAAAAGCAAATAAGCTGATTTTTGTGGAAACAGATGTAGTTTTTTCTTCCTTCCTGTAATTTTTTCTTCCTTTTTAAGAATGAAATCAACAATATTATTGGTTAGGAATCTTTAGGTTGAGTATATCTTATCCAAAATGCTTGGGACTCAATGTATTTTGGATATCAGATTTCTCCAGATTTTGGCATATCCATATTTGTATATATATACATAATGAAATATCTTGGAGAAGCCAAGTAATGTGGCAATGTTACCCTGCTCTGTGCCTATGGGGGTCGATGTAGCCTTCACTTTTTCTGCTCCCTGCTTTTTAACCTCAGGAATCTTACAAGAATTACCCCAGAGAGCCTTCACTAATTTTCCTGCCCACTTTTTTGGCCCAGGAATTGTAGTAGTTTTGGTGCATTCCTTTCTGTTGAACCCCTCTCCCCCCCCCCCCCCGGGCAAAAAAAAAAAAAAAAGCTCAGGAATCTAAGCAATATTTCTTAAGCACAGAGTTTCTCGAACTGTGTTCCTCCAGATGTTTCGGACTTCAGTTTCTAATTTCTGACCAATAAGAAATAGAATTCTGTTACTTTTTGGATTTCAAAATAGCATTAACATAATCTTGAAATAATTGATATTTGTAAAATCAATTACTTTAAGTAGATTAAAGCTCAATATTGAATTTTATTTTTTCAATAGAAAAGAACTGACCACTTCATCAGGACTGACAAAATTTGAGGTTCAGTTAGTGGCTCAGTTTGATAATCATAATTCCCAAGTTTGGCGTGTAAGCTGGAACATTACAGGCACAGTACTTGCATCTTCAGGAGATGATGGGTGTGTAAGGCTTTGGAAAGGTAAGAATTTAATTCAGTTACTTCCCTGTTATACAGAGATTGGGTCTGCAATCCCATGTAGATATACTAGGAAATAAGACCTATGAGCTTTGTCAGAGTTCCTTCTAAGTTAATTAATTTACAGTTGTGCTTCAGGTTTGGGTCAACAGGGCTTCTTTTCTATAATAGTTCATTGAGGGTATAACTCTTAATGTTTAAAGACAAGTCAGTCAGGAATGTGACTTTATTAAATTAAGTGTTAAAACTTACGTCAGTTTAATATTTTATCACAGATGCAAATGTAAACATAAGACAGTGTAAGCCATTGGTAAGTTTAGTTGATAAATAATAATTATCATTGACCTGGCTAGAAAAATGTACCGGCCCAAAATAGTATGATGAAACATAAAAAGGCTTGAGCTTGGAAACTTTCTTATACTTTGAAATGGAGCCTCCCTTTATCCAGTGGGTCCTTGGTAGCTGATGGGCTTTTGTTCCAGGACCCACTATGGGTACTGAAATCCATGGATGCTCAAGTCCTGTTAGATGTAGTGGTGTAGTTAAATGCTGTCCCTTATATAACATTGCAAAATCAAGGTGTGCTTTTGGGATTTTTTTTAAATACATATTTTTCAATTCATGAATGGAGAATCTGTGATTATGGAGGACAAGACTGTACAGTCCTCAGAAGTCAGCCTGACATAGAGTTATTTTAGTTGTTGGCTTTTTGTGTGTTCTGAAGGCCAAGCAGTGAAAAGACTTCTAGATTCTTTTGATGTTTTGAATACTAGGTGTTTCTTGAAGAGGAAATGTCATTAATGTTTTCCTACACCATCTATTTGGACAGTTTAAGTAGGGGTGCAAATTGTGTGTCTCTCCTGGTTGTAAGACTGAAACTCCTACATTTCCTACCAGTGGTTGTGCTTTCTAGAATTGCTGAGAATTGCAGTCTCAACTATACCTGAAGGCTGCATAATTTCTGTCTCTGAGCTGAGAATAAGACAATTCATTTTGCGTCATGTTTTTAGAGGGGGTGTGTCATTATAATGCAGCTGTCTAACCATCATTTAAACTAAGATGCAATTGGGTTTGTGGAATTTTCCCTCAGCTAACTACATGGACAATTGGAAGTGCACTGGAATTCTGAAAGGTAATGGGAGTCCAGTCAATGCTAGCTCCTCTCAGCAGGGAGTTTTTAATTCTCCATTTGGCACATCCAATACAAGCCTTCAGAATTCAGTCAATGGAACATCTGCTGGCAGGTAGGCTACTTTGTATGTAAATTTTCCATTCTTAAGAACCTTTGTCAGTAACATCCAGTGTTAGTCCCACTAAGTCTTAAGAACACGGTGTTTTCCATGTGTGATTCTCAATCACAGCCATTTATCACATCAATAATTTTTAGTTCATTTGTGCTAGTTCTTACCTACACTGTACTAAAATGCATAAAATAAACAACTTATGTCCTGTTACTGTTCGCATACGTAAATGCTGAGACCTCTAAATATTTTTAAATCATATTATCTATTTTTGTATCTTTTTACTCACAGCAGCTGGCTCTTGCTACCCTTTAGTACTTTGACCACTAATTATCCTACTGTTTCTCAACCAAGGTCTCTTTGATTTCCTGCTTCTGTCCTCTTCTACTTCTTGAGACTCCTTGGGAATAGGACCCTCATCCAATCCTGTTTTCAGTAGCTCTTGGCAACCAGTTTGTTCACATAGCTTTCAACACATGGGTCTGTTTTGGGCCTGCTCTCACAAACCTGACTGAAAGGAACATTGTTGATCCATGAACTTTATCATTAGGACTTCCTCTGGCACTTGGATGCAGACACAGTGGTGGCATTTGATGGACAGAATTTGGAGCCTATGCTGTAGATCACACTTCTTTTTACTACCAATCAGTGCTGGATACTTTACTATTATGTGTCGAGTTTTTTTTTTTTGTAAATTCAAGTGGTTATAGCACATGCATTATAAGTAAGGATAAACTAAATGATGATGCAGCTTTTTAAAACACTTGGATAAGACGGCTGCATTTATTTGAAGGAATATATTACTTGATTGTAACTGATCTGTAACTTTGTTCTTGTGCTGCTATTTGAGATTTTCACCTACTGCTGCTCTATCAAAGGGAGTCAGCTGCTGCTAAATGGAGAACATGGGCTGTTAGCCTGTGTTGACACTTCTCCTGCTGGTGGGAGGGTGTATTCTTTGCTATTTGGGTGCTCTAGCTATAGGTCTCCTTGAAGTATGCCACAGCGGTGATTGTTTGGTCGACCTGAACGAAAGAGACAGATAAAGTTACGACCTGACAGTTACTAATCAAGCTCTGTGTGGAACGTCAAAACAGCAGTTTCTTTGGACAGCTGGTTGCTTCATTCTGGGCTCTACTGAAATCTGCTCTCTTGACCTCCATAGAATACTGAGAAATGTCAGAAGAGTTAATGAGGTTCAGCCACTATTCCCATCTGATGCTCATTAAATTCCTTTCAACTGGATGATGGAATTCTTTACACCTGTTTATACAGGGCTTTTTTGTTACATTCCACCTTACGTTGGTGAAGTAATCTTTTCATACAGAATAATACATTTTAGGGCACAATTCCAGTGTAAGAAAGAGTAAATCTTCAGCTATGATACACACACGTAGCTATTGTGGGGAATCCTGAATTATTATTTTTTACTATTCATTAAGCATTTGAAAATGTGATAAAAAAGAACCGTACTGTAATTAATATGCTGCAGTTTTTATGTACACAGAAATGTGGTGGTTTCTAGAAACAAATTGATATGATACATTACTAGACTGCTTTTCCTGGTTTTTAGGGTTTGATTGTTTAGTACTTTTGTTAGTAAACTCTAGTAATGCTACTAACAGTTTTGAAAATCAAAGTCAATCGGTGTTTTATAGCTAACTGAAAGATAATTAAAATTGTTTGAGGACTGAAAAGATTACAACTTAATAAACCTGCTAAATACTGCTCTACAGTATTCTTATTTTGTGCTTATAACCATGTGTGTCTAAAATTGTGATGCATTCTCCCTTCTCCATTTGTATTATGTCCTTTTTAACAGAAAGCACAGCTGATTCCAAGCTAACTGGAGTAACTTTGCTGTTTTGCTGCTTGTTGCATGCACACAGGAATGGAAAGCGAACTCCTTTCCCCATTCCCCAACGCCGTTTGACCTCTTCCCAAGACACCAGCAGTCTGCCTACTACTAAAAGCAAATCAAAAAGGGTCTCTTAAAAACCGTTGTATATGCACTCTGCTAGCCAGCACACTATGACCTTGTTGTGAAAAAAGTAACAGGATGAGTCCTCTTGTGGAAACACTCCTGCAATCCCCACAGTCAAAAGAGGGGAAGTTCACAACATTAAAAAGGATTACTGTCCTTGCATTCTGAGGTGTTGGGAGATTTGAATCTATTGAAATCTATTGGCTTTCATTAAATTTGTTTTGACTATTTTATTTTGTTGTACTTTTTGAAGTGCTCAGATTCTTAACCATTGGAGTTTTGTTCATGGACTTGTAACATGCAAACGTAACCAGCCTGAAACTGTCGGCAACCTTGTAACTTGACGACTGTGCAGTTGGTATCTTAAAATAGTTTACTATTGCTTCAGAATTAAGTATGATTTCAAAGGGAACAAAAAACACCCCACAAACAATGCCATACTTGTAGTTGTCTTAACTGATAGTTGCATGTTCCTATGGCATGATTTCTTAGAATAATCAGTGAGATTTCCTCTGGTCATAGCTATGTGATGGAGAACCATATCCAAATAAATGTTTGCTACGTGGCAATGGCAGGGTGCTCTGGGAATTATTTTAATCTGAAAGGAAAATCATGTATAGTGAAATGCATACAACCAGCTTCTATACAGTGGAATTATAATCCCATAGCAAACTGAAGCAGTGTTGCTGTAAACATTCATTATGATATGGCCAGAAAATGCATTGTTTTACTTAGCAGCATGTCAATGTAGCTCTAAAAATGTCCTGTCTCAAATTTTTACTAACTTTTGCCATTCTGTTTTGTAAATTGGTCTACTTTTCCAAAGATGATAAAGTGCTGTCTTTGATAGTTACGGGTAAGTTATAAAAACTGACATGGAATAGTCATTTAAATGTTTAATGTGCCAGGTGTTTAGGGGTTTTTTCAGATGTTTTTGCCATCCATATGTATATATGATGCAGACTGTATTTCAGCGAAAAAGGAGTTACTTTTGTATATTGTGGAAATGTAAAAATTGTAAAAACTAGTTGTTTTTACATCTAATCTATAATATGTTCAGTACATTTAATCTGAGTTGGATGCAAATACAGGAGATATACCTGCATAATTAATGTGTGCCTGTTTTTCTGCAGTTGTTACTAAGAGCTATGGAAATGTACAGCAATATTTTTAAAGGATAAGCATATCTTGGTACATAGAAACACATTTAATTTACAGGTGATTTATACAAATCATTTTTCCATTACTTCCTATGACTATATTCCTACAAGAACAATTTTTGGAGTTTCATAATCAGACATGTTTTTAGAGGGGGACTTTGTTTTGGCCATTACATTTTGTTTTTATTTTAATTTTGGCATGAATTTACTAAAGCCCTGTCCTACCTACCAGCTTGATCTCTCCCCTTTGGTTCTTGTATTTACTACTATTCTCTTTCTTCTGTTTTGTGTTTTTTTTTCTTTTTTGGTGTTCCTGTCTTAATTGTTTTCAGGTATTTCTTTCCCCCTCTGGATTCCCCACGGGCTGGATCAAGGTGGTCCAGTTATGCCCAGCTCCTACCTCCTCCTCCTCCTCCTCCTCTGATAGAACGCTCTTGTGATGCTGACACAGCCAACCTCCAGTATCCTCACCGTCGCACACGATATATCTCTCGACCTCTTAAATTCTTACGTGAACATGAGGGGGTTTAATGCACATTTTGAACTGTATGAGAGGTCTTGTTCAGATGCTTGTGAAATGGTTCCATTTTAGACTGCTTGTTTTTGCACTCCTCATTCCCTTCAGCATCTAGCGGTGGGTGTTTTAAGGACATGTTCTGCAAGGTCTTTGGAATTCACCATATTAGTGCTTCTGTGCCAAATGCTAGCTCTGATTCAATCAATTTTCAACAATAATAAAGATGCTTCGTATTAATTGTGACTTACACAGCAAATGCATACAAATTACATTTTTCTGATCCTTTTTTAAAATACTGTTTTTTAATGAACTTTGTCTTTCTATATTTGGGTTTGGAGTTTTTTCCTCCCTTCCCATTGGTCTTGGAACTGTACCCTTAAGTGAACTTAATTTGGAGAAAACTGTGGTTTAAAGTGGAAATAGACATTACCTTCTTCGGCACCAGCATCATACTTGTAGGTTCATGCCCCCCTCCCCCAAATCCACAGCAATAAAAGGGAATGATGAAGATTAATGAAGCATGCCTATGGATTCTGTAGCCAAAAAAGGGAAGGGAGGTTAATAACATACCAACACTTCCCCACCCTCCATATAAATCCTTACACTACACCTTTAAAAATGAAAACAAGTCAATAAAACACTTGAAATGATACACGTGTTGTTTATACTTTGAGATGCATTAAGAGAATATCAGAGGTCTGGCTTTTATACTGCATTGATTAAAATTTCAGATTTTGTCGTCGTTACTTGAACTCATGCAGCACGACCATAGGCTGTGCTATCTGGGCTTGTACACTTTCAATTCAAACAAGGATTGGGTAGAGAGCATATGTCAGGGTTAGAAGTAACAGAAGTTGAGGGACTTTTAGCCCTTAGTAGTGCATCCCTGCAGTATATGTACAGATGTTGGAGTGACAGGAGAAAGACAACACTGCAGTGCCTCAAAATACTTCATTGTATGTCTCCAGAGGCTGAGACACAGCTTAAAAACACAGCCTCCAGCATGCCTAAAGTACACTAAAAAGAGTAAATAGTCATCCCAAGAAGCTAAAAGTTATTAAGATGAGACTATATAAAAAGCCACAGACTTCATTGTACTATTGCCTACTGCAGAAGGAAAAAGGAGCTCATCAGACCTCCATGTTTTTTAAAAACGTGATAACTATGATATACTGATGTTATGATGGCCAATTCTATTCACATTTACTCACAAGTAAGCTCAATTCATCATGCAAAGCACAGCAAGATCCTAGTAAGGAAGATATTGGGAATATACTTCATTGAATATAAGGGGGCCTACTTTCACAGGTAATACCCTTAATAGTTAATCCAATAGAGAAATGTACACATAAATTGACTTTTATATATCCCGTCACCTAAGCAAGAAGGGCTCCAAAAAGGTACTTTAGCAAGCTCAGAGACTTAGTATAGTGTGAAGTTTTGGATTGTAATTAGGAAGTTCTAATCTATTTTTAGATTGATCATGAAGACTCCATGAATGCCTGCTCTTTTCTCGCATTCTGTTGTCATAGTGCATTTTTAGGCATCTATTGCACTGACGTTGAGCAGAGTTTGGAAATAAGAGTTGTAACTAGTCCCCAGTAATAAAGGTTGTTGTAACTAGTCTCCCCCCCCCCCCCCCAAAGAGACTGAAGTGTAATTTCCTTGGTAATGGAATAATAAAACAGTATATGAAAAGACCTGTTGTCTGAGGCTTTCATGGCCGGAACTACTAGGATGCTGTGATTTTTCCGGGCTGTATGGCCAATTTCAACAGAAAGGAGGAAACCATGACAATGAACAAAATCTGGCTACCAGTATTAAAACACTCTAAAATCAGGACAGTAAATAAGAACAACAATCAGGGCCAGTTAACAGCTCCCAACAAAGGATTTCCCCCAGGCAATAAGCAGCCAGACCTTGAAGCTAAAAGGCTATTCGATGCTAACCAAGGTTGCCAATTGAAACATTCACACTTGCCTCTCCCACTCTGAACATTCCACAGATAAATAAACCCCACTTGATTAGTTTCCAACATATCTCACAACTTCTGAAGATGCCTGCCATAGACGCAGGAAAAATGTAGGAAATAATGCTTCTGGAACATGGCCATACAGCCTGGAAAACGCACAGCAACTTGGTGCCAAACAGCTCTTGTCTGAGGCCAAGTGTGAATGTTGCAATTGATCACCTTGATTAGCATTGAATAGCTTTGCAGCTTCAAAGCTTGGCTGTTTCCTGCCGGGGGAATCTGGACATTCCAGATATATAAACCACACTTTCCTAGTTTCCAACATGGATGCCTGCCATAGATGTGGGCAAAACGTCAGGAGAGAATACTTCTGGAACATGGCTATACAGCCCGGAAAACTCACAGCAACCTAGTGATTCCTGCCATTAAAGCCTTCGACAACACATTGAAAATCGTCTCTGATATTGGGTTGTTGTGCATTTTTCGGCCTGTATGGCCATGTTCCAGAAGCATTATCTCCTGACGTATCGCCTACATCTATGGCAGGCATCCTCAGAGATTGTGAGGTATATTGGAAAACTGAGCAATGGAGGCTTATATATCTGTGGAAGGTCCAGGGTGGGAGAAAGGACTTTTGTGTGTTGGAGGCCACTGTGAATGTTGTAATTAATCACCTTGATTAGCATTAATGGCCTTGCAAGCTTCATTCCTGCCTGCCATGAAAACCTTCGACAACACATCTCTGGTATTGTTTACATAACAAGCGGACTTTACTGCAGAAAAATGACCATGAAGTCCCGCCCACATTTGAAAACACTGCCGCGTCCCCTTCGTCCAATTAGAGGGCTGCGGCGCTTCCCTTCCTCATAAACCAATCGAATTCGCCGGGCGCTCCCCGCTGCCTTGCGCTCTCTTTCTTTTCGCCCCGCCCCTTTTTCTGCTTCAAAGCTATGGAGAGCGCGGGGTTTGTTTCCTCGGAGGACCAGGCAAGCCGAGGGGCGCATGCGCGGTAGATTGGCGAAAAGGGGGGGGGGGCGCGGAAACCCCTCCAATCACTCACTCAGAGGACTTTCGAAGCGCGTTTTTGAGGCGGTCGGTTCGTTTCTGCTCGCTGCTGTGGCCCAGTGAGTGACCCTTTCTTTATAAAACACTTTGCCTAACCGACCGTTTTAAGTTAAAGGGATTGGGGAGGGGGGGGGGGTGAGGTTCTCCTCACACTCGCTTCCTTCCCTCGCCATATTCTTCTTCGTGTTGGTGGCTTCCTTCTGAGGTGAAAGGAGGAGAGTTAAAGCAACGTGACGCCGCTTTGACTGCCATGGCTCAGTGCTCTGGAATCATGGGAGCTGTCGAATTGCAAGGTTTAAGGCTTTACCAAACTACAACTCCAAAAATTCCAGACCACTGAAGTGCTATCAAACTGCGCTAATTCTACAGTATGGACGCGCTGTTAATAGGAAATAAGAGCAACCACTGCTCTCCTGGTAGTACTTCTAGAACTCTAGAGCAGGCATGGGTGGTGGTGTTTTGGACTTCAACTCCCACAATTCCTAACAGCCTCAGGCCCCTTCCTTTTGCCCCTCAGCCAGAGGCAGTTAGAAATTGTGGGAGTTGAAGTCCAAAACACCACCAGGGCCCAAGTTTGCCATTGCCTACACTACAGCTTGGATCCACTTTAAATCCACTTTAGGGAGGGGGCTTTAAACAGCTCGGCCACACAGGTCCTGGGCCTCACCAAACTACAAACCCCAGAATTCTGCAGGAGGCAGAAACTGGATTTAAACTGGAGTCATGCTCTAGTCAGGCAAGGGCAAACTTCGGCCCTCCAGGTGTTTTGGACTTCAACTCCCACAATTCCTAACAGTCGGTAGGCTGTTAGGAATTGTGGGAGTTGAAGTCCAAAACACCTGGAGCGTCGAAGTTTGCCCGTGCCTGCTCTAGTGCGATAAGGCAGCCAGCCGGTTTGGTTTTCTGCTTCCCAGAGATGTAGCCACACTGCGGAATTGGAGTAGTTTGGCACTACTTTAAGAGGGAGTCTTCTGGGAGTTGTTGCATCCATATTTGGGCACCAGAGAACTTTTGTTTCCAGTGTTTTAAATACATCTCCTTTTGTTTTTGGAATCTGTAGGCCTTACTGTGGAAGAAAATCAATAAGCATCCTTCAGTGATGAAGAAATGGATAAGAATCAAGTCAAACTGTAGTTTTTGAATCCCCATAATAATTCTGGAGCTGCATGAACGATAAAATAGACTCTACCCGTATGTGTACTGCCTAAGAAACCCCCAGATATTGGATAATAGAAATATGAAACTGAACAACATTGGGGAAGTTTTGTTTCCGGCCTGTGGTTAGCACTTTTTTTAAAGATTTAGAACACTTATAAGAGAACAGTATTATGGAAGACTTTAAAGGCATTGCGGATGAAACATTACCAAGTATTTTGGACCACTCGCTGACTACTCGTACCAGTGAAATTTTGGATAATGTTACAATGTCATCAAATCTTGGTTTGCCAGTTGCTTCTTCAACTGAAGCCCGGCAGAAAACTGACCCTCATGGCAGGTAAGATGTCTGTTAAAACTAAAAATAGGGATGAGACAATAGGGAAGAATGTTGTCACTAAAAAACTGCCCATTCCTTTTTGTTTCTATGTGTGGATTTTTTTCCAGACCTGATTTTCCACTTGTGATTCATGATACAAATTAATTTTCAATAGGTGTTAGAGAAGCTCAAGTTCCCATTTTTGTTGTTCTGAAGATATACGTTTTTGCCAGAATATGAAATGGCTCACTGTGAAACTTGCTGCAAGCATTTTCTCAAGCTGTAGTATAATTTAACTGTAGACGAAATAAAAATTGTTTCTTTATATTTGTAAAAGTTTTCTCTCTTGTGTCCCTCATGCCATCAAACAGAAGTTTGAATGTTTCTAAAAATGGCAGTCGGTAAGTAAATATAGGTGACCATTACAACATTAAGAATTTTGCCCACTCCAAATGTTTGATAGAGAGCAGCGGTGCAGATAAGTGTGGATGGTTTCATAATGTGGAGATGATTGTTTTGACTTGTTTTCTTGACATGACAGGAAGATAATATTATTCCATGTGTTGTTCCAGCATTGCGTGTCAGCTTCCCAGTTAACTATCATATACACATCCTGTTTAGGAATGCCCCTGTTTTAAGATAAAAGTAGCCACCTATATTGACTTCCGAAATGTTATTTTCTCCATCTCAGTTTTCTTTTCTTTCAAAAGTCAACAGTATTTTATACTCACAGAGCTTTTCATCAGCTGTTTGGAAGGGTTCCTCCTACTAAAAGTTTTAAGTTGTATGTTTGCATAATTTCTGCTCACTTGGGTTCTCTCAGGCCTGCTGATAGCTCATACATTATCGCTTTATGCATTTGTGATACTATTATGGCATAAGGATCTACACAAAGAAAGGTCATGTTACATGAGATTTTTGTGTTTATAAAGATTCTTGCTTTACTTCTCTAACATTTGTCTTCTGTGCTGTGTCCATGGTTGCTTCTAATTACAAAGCCCAGCAAAACAATTTTCTTGGTGTCTGGGTTTTTAGGTCTGTTCCTGGGGTTATCTGGGGCACTGATTCAGAACATTCTATTGGATAGACGACATCAGCTCTAGATTCTTAGATATGGTTATCTTGATTTTCTATGGGTGAGCAGATGGCAAGTGGTAGATTTCATATGTTCTTTATCTCAAAAACTAGAGGTGATAGGGGGGAATTAGTGCCATTTTTGGGATCATCAAGTCAAATATACAGTCTCTGAGTTACAAACACGTACTTACATACAACTCATAGTTAATAATGGGTGAGACAACAGGAAGTAAGAAAAATCTACCTCTAGGAAGGAAAATTCTCTTTTGAAAGAGTTATCATGGAAAAAGGTATCCACTGAAGCATTATCACCAATCCTTGTGTCCAAGACAACCAAAAAATTCAAAATCCAATTGTCACAGGGACAGAAAATAAGGTAACCTCTTCTGAATGGGGACAAACAACAAAATAAGTGTCACAGGGCTTTTAACTCTTTCCCTATGCTATCTAAAACTTTAAAAAGTCTGGAGTTATATTTAAAAGATATACCTGATTGGTTGGAGTTATACTTAAAGATTGTACCTGTTCTGACTTACATACAAATTTAACTTAAGAATAAACCTACAGAACCTATCCTGTTCATAACTGCCTTTATTTAATATACAGTACAATATTGGGAGGGGTGTGTGTGAATGGAACTTAACTGTATTTTATTAGAAATAACAGAACATTTATTAGAAATAACAGAACAGTTTTCATTATAGATTTCAGTGTTACGTTTGCCTTTAAATCTTTCAAGTACAGAGTTGAGAACATGTAAGATTATCAGGTTTTCTGTTTCTCTTTCCACAGATTTTGTGACCAGGCCTCTTTTATGGAAAGGAGATTTTCTGCTCCATTAGCATCTTCATGCAGTGGTGAATCTGATTCTGACCCAAGAAGAAAGCTTATTCTTAACCTTCAAGATACTGTGTAAGAAATGAATTATTTCTATTTATTATATTGCACATTGTCCTTATTTTTATTTATTAGAATTAAGTGATAGTATGAAGAGGTACCTTTTATTGATGGATTAAAACATTACAATCAGTACTAATTTATATTTATTTATACCCTGCTCTTCAGCCATAAAGGCTCTCAGAGCAGCTTACAAATGGTTAATTTGCTCTCAGGCTTACAATCTAGATAAGATGTGACAGAGAAGGAAAAGGCATGGCATTAAGGAAATGAATTATGTCCAGATCTGTGGCCACTGGGATGGAGGGAGGGCCTTTCATCTCCTTTTTGAAGAAATACTAATTGTTCTCAGCAATCAATTGATCTTACAATCTAACTTGAGTGTTGTTTTAAGACATCAGGAGTTCAAGAAGAGGGAGGAGGCTTTACTTTATTAATGTGTGTACATCCCTTCAAGCCACCCTTTAATTTAGAGGTTTCAAAGGGTTTTCTTAGGCAAAGATAACTCAGAGATGGTTTTTTCCAGTTCATCGTTCTGAAATATAGCCTCTAGCACACAGCATTCATTGGTGGTTTCCATCCAAGTGTTAATTTGGACTGAGTCTTTTTATTTTCCAAGATCAGGTGAGATCTGATGCTTTTAGGGTATTTAGATAGTATGCTATTTATATCTGATCTTTTCTCCAGAAATGGAACATGGAGTAGCTCCCAAATTTTAAAATGTACAATATAGCTAAAATGACATATTATCATTAAAATATAACTCAACATCAAAAGCAATTGAAAACATGTGTTACTATGAATAAAAGTTTTATAATGGCCTAATTTAAAGCAGTACAGCACTCTGTTGAAATGTTCTTACATGAAGTAGTTTGATAAAGCTATTGAAATAATATGTATCTCAAAAAGTCCTGCCTAATATTGCGGAAAATGTTGGAAACAAATAAAATGAATAAAAACAAATAGATTCCATGTGTTACTCAGGTTAATTGCACTGTATGTCACTTGCGGGGGGGTGGGGGGGTTAGGTTGTGTTTTATGTGGCTAGAAACCTTGTTAATGTGAAGCCATCTGTTCCTTTAGGAAACAAATGTAAATGTGTGACTTCTTAGGTTAAATACATGGTGCCTCTGTGCTCTATGGTGATCTTCCCAAATAGATGTTGCATTCAAGAAAAAATACGTTTCTAATTGAGAATGCATTAATGAGTATTACTAGTCACACTGTCTGTGTTTATTTTTTGAAGATAGATCAACTGCATCCCTTATATGTAGAGAAATACTTACATGTGTTTTCAAATCTTCACCTTCATTTAACTTAATTTTCTATTTATGCTACAATTAGATTCCATTTTTTCTTCCTATTGGAAACAAATAATTAGAAAAATTAATTTTGACCTACACCTCCTGATTTAGAACATAAATGATATAAACTTTTAATTTTCCTTCTGAAAAATTGTGAAAAAATCCTAATTATATTTTCTGTGAAGCTATATTCTATATATATTACTAGAGACTTCAGAGTGCTCTGAAGTGTGGTTTGTATTGTTGGAACTGATGGTACATAAAACTGCAATGTGAGTAACTATTACAGATCAATGATTAAAGACTTAATCCTAATTTATTCTCAGAGAAAACTGTAATCAAACAACAGAAACTTGCTTGGAGGCAGACCAGACTGAATCCGATTTACAAAGAAGGCAAAACCAAAATTGTGCTGAAGACTGCATTGATACTCATAAGGATATTGCTCCTGAGAAGCTTTCACTTAAATGTTTGGAAGGTATACAGTTTCAACCATATTTCCTGTTTTATTTATGCTTGGTCAGGACCTCCTGGAATTCTGCTTAATGTGATTTTTGCTTGTTTTCTTGTTTTTATTTATTTATTTGCCACATTATTTTCCTCCCTACTCATTATATTCTGAACCAAGAACCAAATTCTTGGGGTCTAATCAGTATTATCTACATTTCAATAATGTTTCAGAAAAGATTTTCTGTGTCCGTGTGATACTGATTCAATATCTTGCAAGGCTTCTCTCTATTTTGAATAACTGTTTTTTATTATTAACTTTATTTTAAAAGTTTAAAATGTTACATTAAAAGTCGAAAAAGTGAATTAAGAAAAAAAAAAGACACAAAAAATGTCAAGAAGAAAAAAGAAAAAGAACACCTCCAGTCTAGCCTGACCTGGCCAAAGGAAAAAACAAAAGCTTTACCTTCTAGACCTCCCAATATCTGGAACATCCGCCCCACCCAAATTACACTTTGTAAAATGATTTTTGTTCCTTGGTTGTAAATGTCATTTCGTAATTGGTTCTATCATAAATACATGGAAAAGGTTTATTAAACTGCAAAAACTTTGTTTTTGCAGGACATCCTGCAGCACATTTTACTATAATTTTTCAATGAATATCTCATAGAGTCTCAAACAATTCAACATAGTTTGTGGCAGCCACAAAGATGATATTTCTGAAGTATAACAACTACAGTAGAGTCTCACTTATCGAACACTCACTTATCCAATGTTCTGGATTATCCAACGCATTTTTGTAGTCAATGTTTTCAATACATCGTGATATTTTGGTGCTAAATTCATAAATACAGTAATTACTACATAGCATTACTGTGTATTGAACTACTTTTTCTGTCAAATTTGTTGTATAACAATGTTTTGGTACTTAATTTATAAAATCATAACCTAATTTGATGTTTAATAGGCTTTTTAAAAATCTCTCCTTATTATCCAACATATTCGCTTATCCAACGTTCTGCTGGCCCATATACGTTGGATAAGCAAGACTCTACTGTACTTTCAAAGTAAGTACTGCATAATTAAACAGGAAATAACACTTTCAAACCAGGAATACACTTTTAAAAAAAAATTGTAACTGTGTTGCTCTTTAAAACTCAAAATTGACAAGTCCCTTTCTTCCTCTTACAAAAAAGTTCCAGTCTTGCAATTTTTTCCAATGTCCCTTTTTTTTCCAATGTTTTTCTTTTCACCTTGGCAGGAATGAAAATTTATCGCTGATACGACATTTGGTGCTTTTATCTAATCTAATTTTAATAGTATTGTTTATGTTCAATGTGTTATACTGTATTTTAATTCTATTGAATTTATAAACATGCAAGATCTATATGGTAAGGATTATATGTAATACTTTTATATTGTTTTATATCATGATTATTTTGAATGCGAATGGCCTATGCTCTAAGTATTAGGAAAAAACTGCTGGGAGTACAATCAAACCCTCTGATATCATCTGGGCTGCAGTTGAAACATATATCGGTGCTCCATCAGTTGGCATTTCATGTGGGCTGTTAGTGCCGTCCTTCTTTTGCCTCGCCCACACATAAGTAGACAAATGAGGATAGGTGCATTTACTCAATGCTAAATGCTTGGGAGAAGGATCACCATGAAAAAGGTCAGAAAGAGGAAAAACCACCACCCTGATCACAGCTAATTTATTTGGCAATTTTCCTTAGATTGGTCTTTCTCCACTACTATGATGAAAAATACTCTTAGGGTGATGTAATAGCATCAGAATCCATAAAACTTGAGTTGCCCCGCCAGTTAGTGCCATACAGAGACAATACATTACATGACCAATATCACAACAAGGAAGAGAAGGCTTCATGCTTTCCCTGTGTGGAAAGAATTATCTGCAAGCAGCTCTCATAAAAGGATTAAGGGAAGGATCTCTGTTCACCAGCTTCTTTAGCAACAAGAAAGGAAGCTAGCTTGACAAAACAATGAATGTGCCCTTAATTGCTGGAAAAATTTAGCATTTTAGTCTAAATTTAGTGAATGATGAAAAGGTACTTTACATATTTATTCAAGGTTCTTGTTCTTTTTTGAAATTCATTAGATAGTAAATGGGAGAAATTGCATTGCATTTCTTATTCCATATTAGACAAAGTAATTTACCTAACAAGGACAATTATATATGACCCACTAGCATATGTACTACTGTGAAATTCCTGTCAAACTTTTGACCTCAGCTATTGTGTGGGATCTTATTGTCAGTATATGTGGACTAAATGACATAGAAGAAAACAGTTGCTCTTTAATTTTCAGATTTGAGAACTACATTATTTGCTTCACTGGAAAAGGGGAGTGAAAACAATAAGGTAACTTTCTGTAATAAAGTAGCTTTAGCTGTAAACAAAAACAGTTTTTTAGCAATTCATTATAACTCATTATTGGTAACTTGCTGTTTGTATTTCAGTAAACTTGTTATGCTCTGATTTTAGTCATATTACAGGAAAGCTAATATCATGCAAACACCTGTTGAAAAAAAGGAAAAAAAATTAAATCCTTGAAATTTATTTAAACCAAATGACCCACTTGGCATCCTGAATAGCATTCTATAAAGGCTCATAGTAATTTTTACCACACCTATAAAATGTAGTAAATCATATTTATGTCAATACATTATTGTAATAAAAATTAATTTTAGAGCACATTCCCATTTTATATCTCATCTTACTTTGATTTAGTTACCAATTAATTTTTTCTTTGCAAATAGTTCCCTTATGTAATCCATTGATCTTATTCAGAACTTTTGTCAATGAAGCCTCCGTTCTTTGCAATTGCAATTATGTTGGAGAAATGAATGAAAAATGCTAAGCATATTGTTGATCTATTAGAAGTGTCCAGAAGAGGGGTAGTAGTTAATGTGCAAAACACTGGGGGAATTGAATGACTGTATTGTTGGCATAAAATAAGAATTGGGTCTGGTAGTTTGAATATACTGAATATTGCAGTATTCAGATAGCTGAGCATTAAATATTAATGCAGTTCATCCATATAGCTTCAGCGAATGGTCTAACATACTGTCTTCCGCAAGCTGTTGCATCCAGGAAGATGCTTCAATTCACATGGCCATTTGATTTGCCTTCTTTTTCTTATCCGAAATTATTGCCTTATCAGGAATTACTATCTTTTCTAGTAAGTCATGTCTTATGATATGGCAAAACATGATACTCAGTTTGGTTATTTACCTGGTTCAGCTAATTGGTTTGTAAATTCTACACTCTCTTTTTTAAATGGAGTAATTGTAACATAATGTGTTCCTGTGGATATATATGAGGTACTAGAGGCTTTGGAACTGATGGAATAAGAAAATATTTAAGGTCTAAGTTTGACAAGTAAGTTATTAGATGACACATCCCAACTTTGATTTGTAGGCATCTTCATCAGAACTTGGTCAGAAATGGATAACAAGTAACACAGGTGACAATGCTATCAATGGCTTTTCCAGATTCATAGAAAATGAAAAACTATTGAGTTTTGCAAGCTTAGAAGAACATTCTACAGGTATTGTTTAAAAATTTGAGTTACCTGCTTTTAGTGTTATCCACTCCAACTCATGGAAACACTATGAATTAGAGACCCTCCCAAGAGCCCTAGTGAGCAACAGCCTTACAGAATCAAGGCCGCGACTTCCTTAATTGAGTTATTTCATCTGTAATGTGGTCTCTTTTCCATATAGTGTCCAGAGTATAGGTCATGCATTAGGACAATCGGATGTTGTTTTAGTTCCTTTTTATTGAACAGATCCAGAGTTTTTCATGATCTGCACAATCAGTGACTGTCTATAATCTATACAGCATAGTCTGATTTTCTTCTAAAATTCTTTTGTCTGCTCCCTTAGTCTATGTATATTTGCAATATGTTCATTTTGGATGTTATTATATAGGGTTTCCATAGTAAAAGGCATTCAGAATTGGTTTACAAGTGTGTCGTTCTACACAGTTCTAAGGAGAATTAGTTAAAATGCAACTGCCATTTCCTGTGAGAGATTCTCTGGCAGTGTCACTTCAAAATAGTGCTGTTGCCAAGTAGGTTTCCTGACTACGTTAAGATGTCCAGCACATTAAATTGGGCTCTTCAGTAAAAGTCTGTCTTACATAGGAGATCCCTAGCAGTAGCAGTGCTTCCATCAGCATAGCCATTTGTCTCCTAGGAATGTGATGTCCTGTAGTCATAAAAAAGCAGAGCCTGGTGTGTCTGGAAGAATTCAAGAAGTAAATAAAGTTGGCTCTCCACATTTGTGGGTTCACTTTTAAACATTTGATTATTTTCTGTTGCCCTGTACTATTTTTAATAGACTGCAAACATCACAAGACTAACAAAGGCTGCAAACGTATAACGAGGCTTGATAATTACTATAAAAATGGAATATGGCAACAGCAGAGACATTGGGTTGTGGATAGAGACACAAGAAAAGGCACGAGGAAATTAGGCTCCTAGGTGGAGAGAGACAATGAGCAATTGGCCAAATGGAGAAGAAAAAGGTTTCTAGTTCTTGCCCTCCTTTCTCTGCCTGTATGCTGCCTTTATTTTTCTGGGGAGTGAGAAAGATAGCGAGCAACCAGGTGGGCAAAGAATTGTGACTTTGGATCTGGATGGGGCGTTGGCCAGACCTAGGCGCTTCCCCGTGAAAAACATACTCTGGTGGAGCAGTATCAGAAGGCAGGTAGAGGAAGTTAAAGGATGGTGACCAAGTCCTGCTATTCACTCTGTCTGCCTTCTTGGTTTCCATCCTTCTATGGAAACGCTTTGGCTGTGAGAGAAAGAAGCAGAGTGGAGAAAGGCAAGGAGAATGAGTGGCTGACAGAGAAGGCAGGAGGCAAAGAAACTCCACAGAGATTGCAGAAGTGACATCCTATTCTTAGGATGACATGAGGAGCAATCTACCAGGGATGGGCTATTCAGCCTCCTGCCTGGATTGGTGGATTGCTCCTATCATCCCACAATGATTCTTCATGATAAGACTAGTCCCACATTTCTCGCTAGCTCCCTGTATATATTCACAATGTTTCCACTTTTCTGGGTGTATGTTACACCTGCAGAAGTTAACCTGCCTATATATTCATAACAACCCTTTCCTTTTCATGTTAGATGATGATCTTGGAGATGAGGAATTCTGTGATGATCAGTTGGAGGCCTATTTTGAACAGCTTGCACTGCCAGAAATAGAAGATACAGAAGAACATGAACTTGGTGATTATACGAAAGCCATAGAATTGCTTCCAGATCAGGTAACTGAAAATGAAAAATTGAAGTTACTGTCTTGTGAAACTATTGTGCAACACACAGTAATTCCAAAACAAGTGATTCCTAAAAGGGTTGGTATAAAGAAAGAGCATAGTTCTATTTCACAAGTTGCAGTATTTGGATAATGTCATTTATTTTGGTTATCATTTTACAGATTAAGTGAATATGCTGGATATGTTAATAAACTACTGTATTGACAATATTGCCAGACCATATGTAACTTCAAACTAGAGATCAAGTGATGGCATTTGCTTTATTTCTCATTAGGTAATAGGTAAAGTTTAGTTGTTCCTGTCATGCACTGGAAATATATTATACAATATTTGTTATGACTTAAATTCTTATAATAGTGACAATGCCTTTTTAAAAAAACTCATTTTCAGATTTGCTTGCAATGCCTAAGTTGCTTTGGGTTTTACTCACGAGAGAAAAGCAGGATATACATAAGAAGAAAAGCCCCTGTTCTTTTTACAATTATACATGAAATATTTCCTTCTTTATAGACCAGTATGAGTGAAATCTATAACTAAAATTTCTATCTTTATATCTGCCCAAATTGCTAATTTTAGCTTGGAATATTAATGAATTATATATCATAATGCTGCATTGATTTGTCTGATTTATTTCCTGCCATTTGTCAGTCTGATTTATTTCCTGCCAGTTAGGTCAAGCAGGTATAAAATAAGAATATAGATAATAACTAATAGCATTTAATAGCTAATTGTAGAGATGATATACATTGAAATTTTGGTTTAAAATGATCTCTTGCGATTCTGTAGGAACATTTCCAGACACCTACTGTTTGCCAAGCGTCAGCAAGAACTGATTCATATGATACTGGTGGTGAACAGTCATATGATATTAAGGAAACCAGGCACAGTGTGAAAGATGAGCAATTTGTGCTAACAATTGCAGCAGAGGAAGAGGTATATAAAAAAATCTTTCTAAACTTGTAAATTTGAGTGTGAAATAGTGTTTTATGGGAATAAATCAGTGATTCCCAAAGTAGGCGCTACCGCCCCCTGGTGGGCGCTGGAGCAATCCAGGGGGGCGGTGATGGCACCTATTAGGACACAGGGGCGGGGCCAGGGGAGGGGTGGGGCCTCTTCCCAAGAGCCCGAGACAGGGCTGAGCCTCTATACCTCTCCTGAGGCGCTTGTTGGGACACAGAGGGCAGAGCTAGGGAAGGGGGCAGGGTCTCCTTCCAAGAGCCCGAGACAGGGCTGGGGGTGGGGATATATAATGCCTGTGAATATAATGCCTGTGTTTGCTGATTTCTTTTCATGTCAGGAAGATAGATCCAGTGACTGTTCTAATAAGTGTCCTGTTGGAATAACAGGCAATGTATCTGACACGTCCATTAGGACAGACAAATCACACATTTGTCCAAATGTAAAAGGTAGGTTTATTTGGTTACATTTCATGCTATTGAATAATTGTTGACTTGGTATCAAAGAGTTTATTATTCATAAATTGCAGAAAATGGCCTTATGTTGCCATTCCAGTTCTTAAATGCTTGTTTTAAAATAGATATAGTAGACAGAACTAAAGTAAGTTTAACATGTTGTCTACCAAATTAGTAAGTTAAAAACCAAACTTAAAACTGAAGCATTAAGCACAGTAGAAATAATATAATACCAGGACATATCACTTAGAATCATAGAATAGTAGAGTTGGAAGAGACCTCACAGGCCATCCAGTCCAACCCCCTGCCAAGAAGCAGGAAATCACATTCAAAGCACCCCTGACAGGTGGCCATCCAGCCTCTGCTTAAAAGCCTCCAAAGAAGGAGCCTCCCCTACACTCCGGGGCAGAGAGTTCCACTGCCGAACAGCTCTCACAGTTAGGAAGTTCTTCCTAATGTTCAGGTGGAATCTCCTTTCCTGTAGTTTGAAGCCATTGTTCCACGTCCTAGTCTCCAGGGCAGCAGAAAACAAGCTTCTCCCTTCTCCCTATGACTTCCCCTCACATAGTTATACATAGCTATCATGTCTCCTCACAACCTTCTCTTCTGCAGGCTAAACATGCCTAGTTCTTTAAGCCGCTCCTCATAGTGCTTGTTCTCCAGATCTTTGATCATTTTAGTTGCCCTCTTCTGGACACATTCCAGCTTGTCAATATCTCCCTTCAATTGCGGTGCCCAGAATTGGACACAGTATTCCAGGTGTGGTCTGACCAAGGCAGAATAGAGTGGAAGCATGACTTCCCTGGATCTAGACACTATACTCTTATTTATGCAGGCCAAAATCCCATTGGCTTTTTTAGCTGCCGCATCACATTGTTGGCTCATGTTTAACTTGTTGTCCACGAGGACTCCAAGATCTTTTTCACATGTACTGTTGTCAAGCCAGGCGTCCCCCATTCTGTATCTTTGCATTCCATTTTTTCTGCCTAAGTGGAGTATCTTGCATTTGTCCCTGTTGAACTTCATTTTGTTCGTTTCGGCCCATTACTCAGTACAGACTGTTAATTCAGCCTTGATTTAAGTCAATATAGGATGAGTATCTCTTATTCAGAAATTAGAACTGTTCCAAAATCACCTCATAGGTGGCTTAGTACAAATTTGCTTTCTGGGATTTATTGCATACAAATTTCGTTTGTATTGTATTGTGAAAGTATTGTGCATAAAAACTACCTTGGGATTATGTGTGTAAGATGTATATCTCCAAGATATCACATTACATTTACACAGACATTAAAAAATCCCCAAAAGTTCCAAAATCTAAAATGGTTCTTTTGTCTTTAGCATTTTGAATAATGGCTATGCAGCCTATAAAATGCAGCAAAAAGGGTTCCTCAATGAAATAGTTTTTGATAATATTGAGGGCAAACATATGTTTTTAATGAAGACATTCTCTAGAAATATAACTGTTCTAAAGTAAATTTGAAATTTCCTCCAATAACATCTCAAATGTATTAATAGAGAGAGATTGTGTTTGAGTAAGAGGAATTTGTGTTCTAGAACAGTTAACAGGAGTGAACATAGGTGGGGGAACCTGCAGGTATATGAGGAAGAGATTTTTGACGGCAGATTATCAACTGACTCCTGGTAGTGAAGATAAATTTTTGAGCTCAGTATGGAGTCCAAGATACTTTTATTGTTTTGATTCTTATATCCTCCTCTCAAGTGACTTTTGTATCCGGCTTCAGTAGACGTTCCTTGGCAATTGAAAGCCTGTTGCCTGCTTGGTGTCTTTCCTATTCTTGAGGTATCATTGGAATACTTCAATGGAATACTTGTGAAGTATCATTGGAATGTTTATAGTGATGCTTGCTGAAGTTCTAATAACACATGTGGACATAATCATCAATCATATTAAATTTTGAATTGGCAATTGGCAAAGCAGTTGTTTGACAGGAAATGCCATACGATGCATGAATTTTGAATTTTAAATAAAGTGATATTTATCTTTTGGAAATTTGGAAGTAATGTAAAAGAAATTACTTTACTTTATTTCAGACTGTTTAGACCAATATGGAGAGGATGAAATACCCTTTAAGACTAATCACATGATAAATACCAAAAATGCAAGCAGAAAATATATTGAGAGTCAGCCTCCGTGTATCACAGCTGAAAACACTTGTAATAAGGTAATGACTCTTTGTTCTGATGTTTGAGCATTTGTTGACAATTCCTAATTTCAGCTTTGAAAGAAATTTTTTGGATCAATATATATTATGTCCTCTGAAACTTCTTTAAAATGTTCATTTTCCCATTATAGTAGTTTCATTTTAGGCCTTGGATCTGTTCACATAAATTTTGTCCTATTGTCATTTCCCTAAACTGAACACTTATTAAGGCATTCCTATTTCTTATCAAGTAAGCTTGAAGCAGAGTGTTTACAGATTGATGGGGAGATAGAAAAGAATGTGCATAGTATTAATAGTATTATTTATTTAAAGCTTACTTTTTTCTAAACTTGAGACTCAAGGTGGCTTGTTAAACCTAGAAAAAATCAAAACTAGAATGATGAGGTATTTAATTTTTTTTGGTCCAGCTACTAATTGTGTATATCAAGAACGTTGTTGATGCTGAGAAATAGATTAAGAAAATATAATGTATAGAAGCAAGCATTTTGATGTGTATTTTAAAGTTCCGGTTTTGTTTTTTGTATAAGGATGTCACAGAAATAACCAATTCTGAACTAAAACTAGATTCAGTATACTTTCAATGTGTTGAAAATACGATTACTTCTAAGATCTGGAACAGAGAACCGCAGACCCCTTTTTCTCCTCTCTGTCAAGAAGCGAGTGAAAGTTATGTTCCTCTTGCTGAGGTGTACTTGTCACCAAGTGCATATACAGGAACTGAACATGATGAGTGCACTTCAGAAGGTTAGTTTAATGCTAGCTCTTGTGTTTTGGGTCTTTTAAATTCAGTTAGGAAATTGCTCGGTTGGTGGATGGCTGCTTTGTCTTAGAGTCTATAATGTTGGTTAATTGATTAAAACTATTTTTTAAACTTGTAGACAGTAGAATAAAGATACAGTAGAGTCTCACTTATCCAACATAAATGGACCGGCAGAACATTGAAAAAGCAAAAATGTTGGATAATGAAGGTTTAAGGAAAAGCCTATTAAACTTCAAATTACGTTATGATTTTACAAATTAAGCACCAAAACATCATGTTTTACAACAAATTGACAGAAAAAGTAGTAGATGGTAACGTTATGTAGTAATTAATGCATTCATGAATTTAGCACCAAAACATCGCAATATATTGAAAACAGTGTTTAAAAAAACATTGGCTACTAACAAATTGACTACAAATAAAGATAGAATTGCATAAAATGAACTTACTGTAGCAACATTGTTGGAAATTAAATCCATAAAATGTTCAATCTTTGCTGCCTAGAGAAACAGCTGTGGATTGGGGCAGGAAGCAAACTGTGTTGGATAATCCAGAATGTTGGATAAGCAAATGTTGGATAAGTGAGACTCCACTGTACGTTTGAATGTTTGTATTTATTTCTTCCAACCTGACTCATTGCTCAAAATGTGGTATTGTATTTGTTTACAGTAAATGAGAGATTTGTGTTTTCTTCACATTTCTCACCCTACAACTAAGAAAATATCGATAATAAGACTTTTGGGGAAGGATACATGTTGATAGTACTATGTATTATACTGAGGTCTTTGTGAACAGTTTTTTAATTATGGAATCTTAAGGAAACTCTTAATGCATTTTTTCAGATGACCCACCACATAATGTGGTATATCAGAATGAAGAGGGAAAATGGGTGACAGATCTTGCGTACTACACCTCATTTGATAAAGAACAAACAGAAAATATTCCAAATGTTAGTGGAGGCTTTGTAGCTGGGTGTAAGTTTGATAATATTCTTAATCCTTTATTTCATTGTTATTTTGTTCCTTGGTACTTCATTCAAATTAATTTACTGACTTGAAAGGAACTCCCTTTGGATTTATAAAATGTAAGTGGTACAAATAATTACTTGTATTGCTTGCAAATTTCTAAGTAGATTTCTTCAAAAGTTCTACGATTTTCTTTGTAATCAAAGGTATATAAGTTGTGTTGCAAGGAACATGCTTTTTGGAATGTTTCTATTTCTAAAAATAACATGTGTTGGAAACAGATCACTTGAATGTTCCACATGTTTTGTAGGTAATGTAATGCAGATGACTGTAGGCTGGCAGTGAAACAAAAATAATGTTTCATCATTATTAAATACTTCTGTGTAAGACAAGGGCAAACTGCTAATATATCTTAAAATACACCTTTCAGAGATACAAAGTGGACTAGCCCATCTGGAGTGTAGATTTTTCCTGGCTTTCAAATTCTACACATGATTAGTAATAATACAAACAGGGGTCTTAGATGCCAGAAACTTGGTTTGCTCAAAAAGCTGCTTCTTAAAAAACTGGACTGATTTCTTCTGATGGATGTTCCCATACAATTGCAAACTCATAGAAAGTTTTAAATTAACTTTCTGTATTTCTTCAGTTCTAAGAAACACTTTCTTTCCTATATAAACATCTCTAAAAATGGGGGTGTGTCTTAGAATTGCAGGTGTATCTTATGAAGTTTTCTTATGGTGGTACTGAAATTAATCATTGGCACCTTCTACATGAAGAAATACACTACTTACAATTACATGCCCTTGCAAGAAACAGATTAAAACCTAAAGTGCACTGTATGTTCCCAGTACTATATTTCAGCCTCCAACTCACTGATCAAGTGTGCTAGTACAATTTGACATATGGTGAGAAAGTAACTTATCCTTTCCCCTCCTTTTTTTCTTGGAAAGCTGAAGCAATTGCTATGATTGCCCAAGATCAAGAAGAATTTGAGAAGGAGCACAGGTTTATGCAGGTAGCTAACATTCTGAAGAAACAATTCTGGAATGCAATTTTTGTGCAAATGTTCATTTTTGACACTTGTACTTGTTGCAATTTCAGGAAGAAAAAATGGATTCGCAAAATACCTCTGTATTTGGGGATTCATCATGGAGATCATTTCATAATTGCAATCCCTTAAGGGCTTCACAAATTAATCTTACCAAAGATGCCAGTTATGTTCGACTCTCTCTGGGAGAGTTTTTTGGTCAGAGATCTGAAGCTCTTGGCTGCCTTGGAGGAGAGGGTGATGTGAAACGGGTATGTAACTGATTTCCATTTCTTTCAGGGTTTTTTTTACTGGTTTTTGGATTTCTGCTTGTGAGAAAATTGCCATCTCTTTGATCCACTAGAGGTGTTTTGGCAAATTGTAGAAGAAGAGTAAATGAATATAGCTAGGTGAGAGCAAACAAGCTTCGTACACAGAAAAAACTAGGTTTAGTTTGTGACAACCTACTAATTTAGCTGGGCCTAAGGGTCCTAAATATTCTGAAAGAGGCCTACACAATCTAGTCCTCCAGATGTTTGGGACTCCCAACTCCCAGAAACCCTAGCCAGCTTGCCCAATGGTCAGGGCTTCTGGGAGCTGAAGTCCAAAACGCCCAGAGGGCTGCCAAATGTGCTGACCTGCTCTAAAAGCACCAAGTCTCATTTGTTATCAGAAGCTAAGCTGGGCCATCACTGTATAATTTTGGATAGGAGACTGGCAATGAATCCCAGGTGCTGTGGATGATATTCTAGAGAAAAGAATCAGCATGATAATCTTTTAAGAGTTCCTTGCCAAAGAAAACCTTATGAAATTCCTGGGGTTACTATAAATCACTCGTTGACTTAAAGGCACATACACAAAGGAGAGGTAACGCCTAAGATCTATTATAAAGTGCCAACACTATATTTTCCTAGTTCTTTTATTTATTTTACTCAATAAGTGATTTCAAATGCTTTTGAAATTTATAAAAATGTAATATTGTTTCCTCCTACAGCCCTCTTTTGGTTATGATATTACATCTCCAGAGAAGAGGCAGCCTGTACCTTTGTTGAATCAGTCTACTATATCAAATGTAAATATTGATGAACAAAATTTGGAGATATCTGGTAGTCTTCAAGGTAATGTCTATCAAAGTTAGGTTTTTTTTCAAAGTTAGTAGCACATATCCTAATCAAAAGTGACAATGTGTTTGTCTGTTGGGTCACATTTGATATCTGAAACCTCTTCAATGATCTGTGTGGAAATCTATTTATTTTCATGGGAATTCAGAACAGTGCACAACATAACACACCACTTATCCATGAAAACGTATACATTGAGATAGAAAGTTCTGTGCTCCTCAGCTTTCCTCCTCATCTGCCCTTTTTTCTTTACTACCGGAATGTTTGGAGAAGGGTCTCCATCCAAACTTGATTGATATGCAGTTGGTTCTTCTGTTACTGAGAAATTCATACTTCTGAATTCTTGATAATCAGCTTTTTAAATTAATTGTTTCATCACTATTCTCCAGCTTTGTGCTTGGCAGTGTCCAGTGAAATAAAGTAGCTGCAAAGTCACATGGAAAAATCCATTTTTTATGATCTCTGTGAAATGTGAACTATGAGCTTTAATCAACCTGTATTCTAAGACACCATTGATTGTAAGACGCACACTAATTTCAGTACCATGAACAGAAAAAAAGCTTTATTTGTATATAAGAAAAACACCTGTGATTCTAAGACTGACCTCATTTTTAGAGATGGGGCGGGAGTGCATCTTAAAATAGAAGAAATAGGGTATTTTTTTCTCAACCTGAATAAATTTTTGAATAGTAAGTGTATGTCTGTATGGAGTTACCTTCAGAATGGCTACAATTAAATTTGATACCTTTATATTTTACTTTATGATTCTGTTTTATCTTAATTTGTTAACTCTGTTGAAAACAGAGTTATCTAGTTTGGGCTATGGAGAATTAGTGTTTCATAAAAGCTAGGCTGTCCTTGGTGAAGCTGGTGTATGACAGGAGAGGAAGGGCATTATGTTCTAGAAGCATAGTGTATCAAATTTCAGGTGACAGAGCATGGTCACTATATCTGAATTTGAAATAAATATGCATAAAATTAAATCTCTCTCTTTCTCTCTCTTTGGTTTTTAGGGGATGTAGGAAAGAGTTTTAAAGAAGAATCATATATAGCATCTGCTACATTTGATCTTGGTGAAGTGGGCTCACCAGTGAAAGACAATATGAGTGTAAGTACACAATAAGAAATGGACAGAATTTGACAAAAAAGTATTGATTAAGTTTACAAAAATACCAAATATTTTATATGCCATAGGATAATTGTTTTTTAGAGAGTCAATTGTACATCACAGTGTTTCTCAAAAGTTTTGATATTGAGAACAGAGCATTAAAATGTATACTATATTAGTAAAAGTTTTGCATTCTTAGTTCCACTTCCTCATTGATTTCTGCCTTTCAACAATCTAGAATATTAATACCCAATGTGTTTTTTCATAACAGTTGAATAGTTTTTTTTGCTCAACTTGTCTTGAGTATTTTTGTAATGAATCTTTATACATATCTTAACTGTAGGATGTTAACATGTCAGTATTATATTTTGCCAATTTTTAGGAGAAACTTGAAGCAAGAAAAATTCAGCATGGGCACCATGATGTAGAGGCTTCTATCCTAAGTATGAGTACAATTGCATCTGCCATTGCAGATGCTTCTGTTAGTGCTGAACCTTCACAGCTAGCTGCTTTAATGATGAAACTCTCAAGTAAAAGTCAGAAAGAAGATAATATTTCTAAAGCTACCAAGCTCAAAGATTTTTCTGCCATCAGGCAACTATTATCCACCAGTACAGCAAATAGCAAGCCTGAAAGTATAATTAAACATGAAGAAATTGTCTCAAATGGGCATAAATCGGGCAGACAAGAATGTGAAACTGCGAGTTCTGGAGAGTCATCCAAAATTAATTTTTGTATTCAGTCTGGAAAAAAGAAGCAGCATCTGGAAAAAATAAAGGAGGAAAGGTGTATCAGAAATTTACATTGTGATACTAGTTCTTCTGAGTGGAAACAAGAAATGAAAAATACAGAAAAATCTTCTAATATTGGTAAATATATTCAGACAGAAATTATCTTCTGTAACATGTTTTAAAGAAAGGTTATCTAAATGTATTGAGACACCTTTGGAGGGCTATATAGCAACACTTCCTGGTGAGCTTTAATCTTAAAATGTTTTCTACGTGTAGTAGCTCTACAGATTCTAAACATACTTTCCAGATGTACAAAGAACAGCAATTAATTTTTATGTTTTTATGAAGTCATTTGCAAGTGGCCTGTGTAATTTCAGGAGGAGGAAAGGTCCTTTTGTAAATCCACATTTGGATGTCTTGACATAATAAGCATTCTGACTTCACACAGATCAATTTAATCTTCCCTCTTGTGTGAGCCTGAAAATGAACAGTAAAGTCATTTTCTGTAGTTTCCCATTTTCGTTCAGAAGATAAACTGTAAAACATACTGTGATATAAATTTTATAATATTCAAATAGATATGTGTGGGATTTTAAAATTTTTATTTAGGAACTTAAAATTGTACCTTGCTTTTCTGTCTTTTGGTGGCGGTTGTATATTTCTGTGATCAGTGGCTAATATTTAAGATTAATTTTGTCACAGCAACACAGTCTAGCTTGCAGAGCCTGCCTGAAGGCTGTATCCATAAGTATGTATCTATGGTATAGTAATTTAAATAGCCAGTTACAGCTTTCATTTAATACCTAATTGTTAAACCAATTTGAATTCTCCGATTTGATTCATATTTTATTTACTTATTACTACTAACTAATGCTTGTCTAAGCTTTTTATCCCCGCAAAACTAGTTTAGAAGCAAAAAGGAATGACCAACTTACAGGATTTCTTTTGTCTTTATTCAGTTGATTCTGAACTGGAAGAAATAGATAGCAAGAGCAATCATCCCTACAGTTTAAACTCTACTGCAGCATTTGTTTCCCATTTTCCAGTATGTGGTAACGAAGAAGAAGCTAAAGACCATGTTATGTTTGAGGAGACTCAAAACAGTAAAATCTTGAAAGGAAACGATATATACAGTGAAGGAAGACATGTAACTTTCGAAAACCTATCTCCTGATAACAGAAAAAATATTGGTAAGTAAGAATGTAGCTGCACCACTTCTACAGCACCTTTTTTGACCTAATAAAAATATATGACCTAATAAAATTCACATTCCTTATTGTATTTCATATTGTTAATGAAGAATTTCTGTGTTATCACACCTTGTAAAGGCAATGCTTAGCCAAAACTTTAGTATTCCCTTTTGCCATTCATCCTGACACTTGGTGGAGGCAAGCTTCAACTAATGCACTGCAGTAAAAAAAAAAAAAACCCTTGTTTCTGGATTTTATTGCACAACTTTACATTGCTTAGTTTCTATTTACATTTATTTCTTTGATTCATAGTGGAGTTTTCTCCCAGAGGTTGGGTTCTTAATTGAATGACACAATTACAAAACCAAGCACAGGAAAAGTTAAGCTTCTTGTCCTCCTTCATTAGTAACATCTACACAGTGTGGTGTTCACTGGCCTAAGGAGCATAAATGTTAACATTGTATTCTGATGGATGACCTTAAAGTTCAAAGATTCTTTTTGATCAAAAAGGGTTTATTTGTGTGAAGATTCTTTCTTTGGCCTATGCTTGCAGTTTTGTGGAAGGTTGGTGTAGTCTGCAACTATAACAATACATTCTAGGGTAACTTTTTCTTATGTATAAACACTAACATATGACGTTTTAGAAATGTTTTAATTTCTGTTGCTATTGTGAGCCCAGTATAAGCTTCAGTAATATCTCCTGGGATGTTTTATTCCTGAGATGGTCAGAGTCGTTAGAGAGTCTCGTGTAACTGGAAAAAAACTTCATTAATCTAGTATATTTGTTTTTCAAATTTTCAGGTGAAGCAGCTGTAGTAGTTAAACAGACGCTTACAACTTCTATCACCAATGCGGAGGCATCAGAAAATGAACAGTACAATTTCAGGCCTTCAACCTCTCCTCTTACTCATTCATCTCCAAGTGATACTTCTTCTTCAACTGCTTCTTCAAGGTAGCAACTTATGTGAAATTGGGAAAAGCACACGTAGATGTGATTGGGAGATATTATTTCAGATAACACTGGCCAATACACATTTTGGTGTTTCAATGTTAGCCCTGTTTATATTTGACTTGCTGATCTCAAAACTCACACAATTTTTCCCTGTTAGTTCTAATTTTGGAGATACAAAACAAATGCCACTTACCAGTTGTCTGATCACTCATAGAAAACAATGCTAACCATATCTAAGAAACCAGAGCTTGATGCAGTGTAACCAATACAATTTTCTGAATCAGTGCCTCAAAAAACCCTAGGAACAGGACTAAAAACCAAGACACCAACAAATTTTTGTTGTTTTTGTTATGCTGTGTAATGAGTTGAGAATGTGGCCTAAAGGCTCAACAACCTAGAAAATAACTTATTCTGACTCCAAAACTTTCATATCTACCCCTCATTATTACAAAGGTGCCCGTTTGTAATACTAGCTTGAAAGGTTTTTCAAACTAGCTCGAAAAGTTTGATCAGCGCTGCTAGAGCCCTCCTGGAGCTGTAGTTTGTTTTCTGATCTCTACATCCCAAAAAACCACACCAGAAGTTTCCTGGTACATCTTTGGCTAATTTCCAGGGGCTCAAGCATGAATAAAATTGCTCACCCATTATAGATTATTATAAATTATGCTGTCAGCCTGTTGGACAGCATTGCCTGCTTGTATTGGAAACAACTGTCTGGCAGCCAGTGAGTGGTATTTGTCATTCTTTTCTTTTTTATAAAACGGAAAATGCCAACAATTGAGTTTGGATACTGTATATATTAAATGTGGCTTCTCTTGTTAAGATACTGTCCTCCTATTGTATTTACCCATTTATAAATTTGACATTTGCAAATGTTATATTTGCCTCTGATTTTATCTGTGCACACATCCAAAAAAGTTAGGGAAGAAAGATGAAGTAGTGGAGGACTTTGCATCATGTTGAGAGTTTAAATTAAAAAATGAGATACTGCCGTTGTTTACAATTATTGCATTTGATTGGTGCTGTAGTTTTCAGTTATGCAACATAGGAAACTATTGTGGGTTGCATAGTTGTGGTTAAAAATTCTAGGAATTTAAAACTGCATTGAAGAGTAGCATAATCTGATTTATTAATGCAAATTGAGACTTGCTGAATATGTAAGCGTGAGGCAGGCATAAATTTACAAATTAAGATGTCCTTAAAATATTTTTTAATGATGTTATGGAAATTGTTTTCCCAGTTCCCCTCATTATTAAAGCAGGTTTGAAATAATATCCATATAAATAATTATTGTAGAGTAGGAGAGATAAAATACATCAAATTAATATCACAAGAAGAATAAGTAATATATTCTTTTTAAAAATGGAGATAGTGTTTAAGATCAAAGTTAAGACTGAAGTAAGTAGGGCTTTTTTAAGACAAAAGATGGAAGAAAACAACTATACTTCTTGATGAGGATGTTCTATTATTTGTTCCCACAAGTTCCAAGAAAATTAATTTAAAATTACTGGGTTAGTCTTTGGGTCTGGGTAGCTTCATATGCATGCAGGAAGTAATCGAATAATCCAATGGTAAATAAATTTGGTTTCAAAATTTCAATTCCGTTATTTTAAATTGGGCTCAGATGTGAACGGTAGTGAATGCAACCTAATAAAGAATTGTAATATACTCCAGTTGCTTGAGTCAAGCTAGCATGTCGTCTGCTGCATTCTGCACTAGTTGAAGCTTTTGTACAGTCTGAAACATAGCTTTGCATAGAAACCAGGGCATGAATGAATGTTGGAAGCAATTTCTGCTCTTCTGCAGTAAGATCACAGCTGCTATATCAACCTATGCTGGTAAAAGATATGCCTAACTGCCATTGGTCCCTCTGATTGTACCATACTGCATTCAGAATGAACCTCAAATTTACGTGTGGATATCTTTTAAAAAGCTTTTGTTCTGGTTCTTAGATCTGATTGTCCTAATGCAGCCCCTAATTTTAAGGAACCATCTTGCAATGATACTACTTTACCTCTGGGGTACACTGATCCCAGCTTGCAACGATTGACTTTTGTTTCTGCCACAGAAAATGCTCTAAATTATCTAGCATTGTCTACTTCAGAGACATGTCGAGTAAGTAGATGGTTAAATGTTTTGCCATTTGTATATATTGTGCTTATATTTAATTCTTTTTCTTGTAGTTTAGCCTTTCTTTGAGGTAATATTAAATGCTATACAAGTACTGCTGTAACGTGCCAGATTCTAGCCTGTGTAATCTGGATTAAAACTGAAACCCAATTACCGTACATTGTTTCTGTTCCTTATAGGTACAGTGGAGTAGCAGGGCTAGTACTGATGATAATGTCATAGTTATATGTTTCCTGGCGAAACAGTTATCACGTATCACCATGATACTGCAGACTAAATAGTGAGAAAGTGGAATTAAATATATATTGTCCAAGTGTTAAGAGCAATCATTATCTTTGCTGCTGTTTTTAGTTTTCAGCAGTAACATTTTAAATGTAATGTTTAAAGAGTGCATTTGAATCAAAATTATATTAATTTGAATGTGTCATAGTTGTCTTTTGAGACTAAAGTTTTTAAACAGATCTCTCGACATGTATGGCCATGACCCCTGATTTTAAGATTACCATATATTATGAATGCAGCTAGCTGTCCACATTTGTGCTTTTGGTTTTTGTGGATTTGATTTCTGTCAGATTACATGTCACTGCTTCTGGAGCTGGCTTACACCATCTTTTACATGGGTTTATAAGTCTTGATCGGGCTTCCTAGTCTCTCTGCAAGCTTCATGAGACTGAAAAACACTGTGAGAGAGTGGGAACAGGTTAATAAAGCCTTCTTAAAATTGTGTTGGGTAGCATGCATGCACACACCTGCTACAGATTTCTGCATTGCAGTTTGACTGTCTGCTTCCTCAGTCCCCACCCATAGCAGCCCATGTTTCCTGGAAAGTCGTTGAAAGCAATTGGATGGAGTGGGGTGTATTTTTTGGCAATCTGATTCTTCCCTTGTTCCTGACTTCGGAATCTAGGACATAACCCAAAAAACCCCTCACACATTCAGGCACAAAGAGGCAGCTATATGGCCTTTTCAGCAGCCTAATCTTTTATCTCAACTCTCCCCTGAGCTGGGCAGGCTAACATCTCTGGAAGAGATTGCTTTTTGAAGATCTAATCCTTTAACAGACACAGATCCATGTGCACACACACACGGAATCTGATCTGGTCTTGACAACTTTTAAAACTCCAGCTCACTTCGCAAGGAGCACACATGTGCACATATGGTGCAAAGCAAGTAAGAACTGGCACATCTTATTCGTTTAGTGCTTGCGCGTTACAATTCTGTACTTTTTGCGTGTGATAAATATGGGGATTTTACTGGGTTGCAGGGTTAAGGTATTCGATTTTTCTAGTTTCATGGGGGGTTCTGTACTCCCAACTCCTGAGAATGTAGAGGGCTGACTGTACCAATAACACGTTGATGCCTTTTGTTTAGACTAATCGTCCCAGTGAGTTGAGCACAACAATAGTTTGGACCAGTCCAACTTCATCATTGGAGCAAGAAAATAGGGGAAAACTTCATTTGCAAAATGAGATCAATCAGCCAAGAAAACATCCTAAAAAGCTAGAAGTAGACGAATCTGCTCAACTGACCTGCCTACCTGAAAACCAGAAATCAACTGGAGAGCTTCCCCCTAAAAGAGAAGATGAGTCTGCACAGAATAATCCAAATAACAATGAATTGACTTGTGTTGATATCCCTGTAACAGAGCATGACTGTAAAAACATGGCTCAGAAACTAGGCCTATCCTTGCTAAAAAATGTGCCTGCTTTTGATGCTCTAGACGGCTATATTGCAGTAAATCAAAACAGAACAAATTTCAGAAATAGTGGTGTTGCTTCAGACTGTCCACCAACATCTTCTGGAATTCCAACCTTGCTTACAGGCTGTTCCCTTACAAGAACTCCATTTGCCCAACACTATCTAGGAAGCTTGCAGTCTCAGACAAATGTTTTGCCTCAGTATCATGTTGGTTGTCCTCCAGTTTTTGGTGTTCCAGCAGGACTTATTTATTCTGCCATCCCTTTGGATCATGTTCAAAATTCACTGACTGCTGGATTGGCATTACGTGCAGATGTGACATCCAGAGTATTAGGTACAACTCCACATTATAACTTCCCATCAAACCAGAATTTACTCGGCCCATCTATAACAGGGCAAATAGCTGAAAGGGAGGAATCCATGCCATTTGGCTATGGTAAGTCAATTCTTTTTATATATAGTACTGTTTTCTAAATTATAGTGTCATATAGATTTCTTGGTCCCAATTTTTAACCCCTTAGTTGAGCAGAATTTCCACTTTGTGAAGCCTCTTTGTCTAGAACAGGGCTTCTTAAACTTTCTGTTTTTCAAACAGCTTCTCTAAATCAAGGCTTCTTAAACTTTTTCCATTCATTACCCCTTTCTGCCTGAGAAGCTTTTTGTCATCCTAGGTATATAGATATATAAAATGGATATAAAAATCAAGCATTTCCTGATAATAAACCAGCATTTGCAAGGCTTGCTAAACAGGCAGATTTTCCTTTTTATAAAGTACGGCTGAAGTCATTTCTGCAGAGTCCACTGTAAACACTGCAGTGTAAATCTGTTACATTGTCAGTAACATTTGTGTAAATGGGTGATCTTCAGAAACCTGTTTCCTGTTTTAAGCTGTAAGTGTAACAAAACAGACAACTGAAATGACATATTTGTTGGAATCAGATGTAGAATTAAACATTCTTTTCCTCAGTTTTGCTTCTAATTATTATAGGCTAACAAAATAAACATGAAACTAAACACATACCTTTTAAACAATTTTTTAAGTCTTGCTGGCTTTTCTTTTTCTTTCCTAGTACGTGTGAAAGTCCCTGCAGAAGTAAAGTTCCCTTATTCATGCTGTGTAGGACTGACTTCACACACAGTTCTTAGTATTCTTAACCCATCTGAAAGGTGGCTACAAGTCAGCATCAACCTTCTTAGTGTTATGCTTAATGGGGAAAAGGTATGTATCCAGGCTTGATGTATAGGTTAATTTATGTGTTTTATGGAGTATTACAAATCCTAGTAATTTTGGGTTCATGCTGCTGAAGAAGAAAAATACCTGGATATTAATGGGGCTAACCAGTACTATAAAGATTTCCACTCACTGTGGTGAAGCTTTTATGTTTGTGCTCAAGTAGAGGTTGGTATACATCGGGACAACAGCTGGAAGATGACTTTATATTCATAAATGTCTTTCTAGAATTTTGTATTTGTAATGTCTCTAGAATATATATTTTGGCTCATTTATGTCCTTTTTGTCATTTTCTAGATGGACCCTCAGAAACACAAATGTCTACTGTTTAAGAACAAAACTGTCATAGGACCCAGTACTTCAGAAGAGCTAAAAATGCTATTTTTACCTTGTAAGGCAGGAGTCTTCCAATGTGTACTTAGTGTTGCCTCTTGGCCATTTTCTGCAGATGCAGATACAGTTGTACAGGCAGAGGCCTTGTCTACCAGGGTAACAGTGAATGCAGTTGCTGAAAATCCTAACATAGAGGTAAAAATTGTGAGAAATAGGTAGTTTGTACTTATTCAAATTTGTTGTAAGCCTCCTTTCATAAGATAAATTTTTTGATGTAGAGCATAAAGAGAGCAAGAATAAGAAACTCACTTTAATCAACTTCAAAAATTTAGGTTGCTTTAAATGTGGAAATAGTTTCCTATTTATGTAAAGCCCAAAATAATTTGTACTAAGTGGCCCACACTAGGGAAAGTTTTCCATCAGTGAAGTGGCCCTGGAAATAAAAAAAAACATTTTGTTTGCATGAAAAACTCACTTCAATGGTAGTGCATGAAGATAGACAAACAATGTGTACTAGTTGGTATCAGAGAAGACGCTACAAGTACTTGAGTTTCATGTAGGTTGGGTGTGTATCAACATTTCTTGTATCCAGAAAATAGTGCTAGAGAAGACTGTGATGACTGCATTATGTAATACATAACACTGCTAGTAATTTCAAATAGTATGATTGAAGTAATGCAGTCGCCACAGTCTTCTCTGGCACTGTATTTTACACTAACTGACGTTTTCACTGATAACTCTACATAAAACTCATTGCAGTTATCCAACCAGATGTCATGGGAATGTAGATGATTGGCTTTCTGTTCAAAAGAGAAACACACCCAGAATCTCTATTCTGGTTATCTTTCAGCTATAACTTTATGTCTCTGTACGAAATGTGGTTTTGTATACCTCATTTGCTAAACGTATTATTCTTTCTACTTTTTTTGGTATTAGGTGAAAGCAGGAAAGACAAATTGTCTTGACTTTGGTGATTTGCCATCAGGCAGCTGGAAAGCTCTCCCACTGAAACTGACTAACAAGACTTGTGCTAGAGTGCCAGTCAGACTTGTTATTCATGCTGTAAGTATCTAAGCTAGTATTTATTATTAGTGCAAAAGTAAGCAATATATTGTGTTGTGACTGATTTTTTTAAAAGTATATTGACAGCTATATTGATTGATGTGGGAAATAATATGGCATCTGGAAAATTTGAGTTATAATATCATCTTGCAAAAAGTTTCTATATTACCTGAACAGGAGTCAGTAACATAACATATTGGAAACACCAATATTGCCCTAATTCTTAAAGTGTAAAATCATTTTTATTACAGAATGCTGTAGCATGGCGCTGTTTCACATTTACCAAGGAACCAGTTAACTCTACTCTTAGAAGTGCAGATCATACTTACATTTCCCAGTTAGCAGCCCCTTCAGTGATATCCCATATAATGAATGCAAGCTGTAATGAGCAAGTAAGTACTGTAGGCTAGAGTGATTTAGTTGAATTAATTAAAGTAATATATTATTGTATTCTCAGCTTCTAGCCTGCTATTAGTTTAGAATTATTTAGGGATTATTTTATATTTAGTAGCCCCATTGTATGACAGAGTTTCTGGCCATGTTGCAAAGTTAGCAATTAACCTGATGTTTAAGTGGGCAGTATGCTTTTTCTTGTCAGTTACAAGGAAGACCATGCTTCCAACTTAAAAAAGGAAGAAACTGAACATCCCATGCTCCAGACTCTTCTCTCCTTCCTCAGTAGATAGTTTAAGATAATAGAGACTTGTGCATCTTTGTCTTTTCATGCTGTGTTCACTCTGAGATTATATAGTCAGTCAGTATTTCATTTCAATCTTGTATTCACATAATGCTATAAAATATACTTTCTGTTATTGATGCTTTTTTCAGGATCCCGAAGTTCTAGTGGTTTGGGTCCTGTTCCAGGCACCAAGCAAATGTGTATCTTCAGGTATACTTTTTTATCTTGTTTAATTAATGTAAACATAATTAAGAAATTAAGTGACATTGTTAGTCCAAAGGAACAAAAACCTGTCTAGAATTAATGCTTGGTTATTCTTCCCATGAAATTTTTAGTTTCACAGGTTGTATGTACTTCTTGGATTAAGCCCTGAGCTTGATTGTTTTAGTGGTGGCCAGGAGTTTGCACAGTTAAAACATGTCTGTGCCTGCTCTGCCCACTCCTGAGGCTGTCTGATATGTCCTCATGATAATGTGGCTTGGTTACATCCCATTTGGATTAGTGTAAAACATTCTGTGTGGAGCTTTCTTTATAAAGTATTTGAAAAATTAAAAGGACACAAGGAAATTGTGCTAATCAGTTATAGGAAGAAGAGAAATCCCTTGCTGTGACAATTTCAGTGCCTGCCAATTGCTTTTTAACTGTCCCTTAATTTTATTACTGTTTTTAGTTGAATTTTAACTTATAAGCCACTTTGAGTCTCCCTGTAATGGGAGGATAGTGCAATATAAGCTGAAAACCCTTTCTCCCCAGATTGTTTGGGCCCAGCAGATGAGTACTTTGCAAGAATTGATGTGGAGCTTGATTGTCCAGAGCCAGCTAATGTCCTAAGAAGTGTTCCTCTAAGTGCAAGATGTGGAACCCCTCTGATATTTGCTCCAAAGGGCCTACAGGTATATTCTTTAGAACCATGCCCTTTGATATAACTTACTTCTTTCTCTGTTGGAACTTTGTTACATGTTATCTTTTTTTTCTAGACTTTATATATGTCTACAGAGATTGGATTGTCTACAAGACAGCAGTTGCCATTAAGGAATGCAGGGAATATTAAAGTTGACTTGAAGATCACGGTAAACTGCTTAATCTATAGTTCTGTTTTTTTCCTCATCAGTAATCAGCCAGCTCTACCATCCTAAATGGTTATTTCAGTGATCAGAGATTCTATTCATTTTTTGTGAAGTCCTTGAGAGACGTTTGAGAAAGTGTGTTGTGTCCTGTTGGTTGCCTAGGAGAAGTTCTTAGGAACTTTATTTAGATGGTTCCTTCTCCTGTTCCTTCTTTTCCTTACTTGGAATATTTTTTTTTTCAGCCCTACAATGTCTTTTTAAAAATAACAGCTCATCTCCTTTCTATATGTATTTCATATCCTTTCATTTTCTTTGCTTTTATTTACTGCATTTATACCCTGCCCTTCTCACCCTGAAAGGGACTCAGAGCGGCTATCGAGTAGGAAGCAATTATAAAATAAAAGTATACATTAAAAACCAAAAAGTTAAAAACATCTCACCATTAAAAACAATTTCAAAATACACACTTCTCCGTCGTGGTCTCTGTGAAATCACACATATGGTATTTCTCTGCGCCTGCGCAGTCAGTTCGGAATCTTCTAGAGCTCTAAGATACATTTTGGCGGAAGCCCCGCCCACTCCCCATGAAGGTATATAGCCAGTGGGAGGGGCTACCGCCTTAGTTCTTTTTGTCCGCCGCTTTAGCAGCAGCTAGGAATCTCTTGCTCTTCAGACTAGCTTATTCCCTTGTCTTTTTCTTTTCTTTTTCATGCTAATTTGTCCTTTACAACCTCTTTTAAGTGCTGGGCCTGTAGGGGGAAGCTACCTCAAAGAGATGGGCTTGCTTGGTGCCCACTCTGAGGGAGGGCCGCAGCGTATGCCTCCCCTTACCCTCCCCCCCCAATCTGGCAAATAGCGAGCCACGGCCTTCAGCTTGCCTCATGAGAAAGCCCTTTTTTCCCCTCATCAGCCCAGGATTCAATTGGCGCCAGAGCCGCCTCTCCTTGCACCTAATGATTCACCTCAGAAGCCTCCTTACCTCTGTCTGGGAGCCTGTTTCCTCACAGGCATTCTCCACACAGCCAGCCAGCCCCCTCCCAGCCATCCGCTATGGCCTATATCTTCCCAGCTTCCTCTTTCCAAGAAGAGGCTGAGGCAGCAAATGTCGGGAAAAGGAAAAGGCAGAAAACTCTCTTAGGTGCCTCAGCATCACCCCTCAGGGATACCAGTAATGCTGAAGGTTTTTCTCCTGGAGCTGGAGGAAGCATGCTCCCTGGCTGGAGTTTTAATCTGCGACCCAGACCTCTCCATGGCTCCTCTGCTTCCCTGCGGGGTACAGCATGATCTTTTGCGTGCATGAGGGAGGAACGCAGGCCTCCCTCGGCTCCTCTGCCTCCTTTGGGGGAGGGCATGAGCCTTCCTGCATGAAAGAGTAACGCAGGCTCGGTCCCGTCCTTGCTCAGCTCCTCTGCCTCCCTCTAGTGGTGGCACGAGCCATTGCGCGTGAGGGACGAAAGCACGCTCGGTCCCGTCTCTGCTGAGCTCCTCTGCCTCCCTCTGGTGGTGGCACGAGCCATTGCGCGTGAGGGACAAAGGCAGGCTCGGTCCCGTCTTTGCTCAGCTCCTCTGCCTCCCTCTGATGGACGGCATGAGCTTTCGCGCAGGAGGGAGAAATGCAAGCTCGGTCCTGTCCCCCTTCGGCTCCTCTGCCTTTCTCTGTGTGTGAAGGCATGCGCCTCCTGGAGAGGGGAGTATGCCAATCTCGGCCTCCCTGGTTGCCATGGGGCTCTCGGTACCGACTCTTGAGCTCTCTCCCACCGTGCCTCCAATTCTGGGCCCTGCCATCCACCCCAGGATCGATCTGGATAACCCTTCCTCCACCAGTGAAGTCTTTCAGGGGAGCACCCTTCGAAACCGTGCATCTAAAAGGCCTCTAGAGGGCGCTCATGCTCCCTCCACGTATTGCTCCAACCCATCTGTTCCCACTGGTTGTCGAATCCGACAAGGATTCAGGGTCATGGGTAAGCAGCACCACATATCTATATATTGTGGATACTGGCAGAACTCATTCTTGTGGAAGGCTAACCCTACATAGATTCAGAGCCATACACATGGATGGCCAACAACATTTGTCAGAATGCCTCTCTGAGCCCCACCCAAGTCTCTTCAGGAGAGGGTAGTGGGGTATAGATAAAGTTTATTTGTTCTTATTGTGGTAATACACTTCGCATCAGGCTTCCATTGATAGAATGGGCTCCCTCTAGTTAGGGCTAGCAGCTGGACTTAGCCCAGTGTTCTTTCCCTTCTACTCTAGAATCATAAAGTCATAGAATAGTAGAGTTGGAAGAGACCTCATGAGCCATCCAGTCCAACCCCATTCAGTCAAGAAGCAGGAAATCGTATTCAAAGCACCCCCGACAGATGGCCATCCAGCCTCTGCTTAAAAGCCTCCAAAGAAGGAGCCTCTAGAGAAGGCTTGCAGGCAATATGGCCTTTTAAGCACGACCAGACTTCCCCAGTCCTAATTTTAAGATGAGAAGACTACTTTCAAATGTATACATGTGACTATTTATACTTTTCTCTTGTTCCCTTATTATTGAAATTATTCAAATGCTATTGCTGCTGAGTATGTTATGCTTGATGCTGTTAACAGCACTCACCCTTCCTGTGATGTTACGTGGGCAGTGCTGTCACATGAAATTATACCCAGCTGCTAAGTCAGCAGCCCCTCTGTTTCCAATACCTTGGAAACTGTACAGATGTATTGGAATGATGATCATTTTTATTACTCCCCATCTTTTATCATTGTTATTTCTCAAGTCAGATATGTCATATCTTCAGCCCTCAGTCATTAGCTTCTTCTATTTATGGTTTTGCTGTCTCACTCTGATTTATTTCTATAAATGGGATGGCACATTAGCCTAGCTGGCACGCTAGTCTAGCTGTTGGCCAATGTGGGACCATACAGCATTTCAGCATTAACAGCTTTATAGCATTGCCCACAATGCCTTGCCTCAGAGGAAGAATTGTTTAAGCTACAGACAATGCGGTCACTGTTGCCCATTTTGCTCTAAAATTCTTTAGCCGCTTGTACTGCCTCCATTTTATCAGCTTATGCTTGTTTTATTTATGCAAGGCTTAAACAAAGTCCATAGCCCCAGGATGCAAGTACCCAGGATGCCACAAGAAGCTGCGAAGCTTGAAACCACTCTGTGAGACGCAGCTCCTGTGAGGACCAAAAAAGATGAAGTTATTCAATCATTTCCTCTCAGGCCTGCCAAAGCTACAACCAACAGTCTAAACATGGATGGTCTTCGACCCAACCAATGTAGCAACCTGTAGGTCTCACTCTGTCACACAGGCAAAGGCGCTCTCTTCAGGGAGGCGGAACCTTGGGTTCTTGCGTTTCTCCACTTGGAGCATTCAATGGTGTTTCAGTTAACCCCCATTCTGAGAGCGTTTTGCAGACTTCGTTGCTGCCTGGCACCGCATCACTACAGATGCTCGAATCTTGAACATCATTGACAACAGGTGTGCTATTGAACATATTTCACAAGGATATGGTTGAACACATTTACACCCCTGCTCCTCTACTATGGGAGGAGGTTTGGCTTCGGCTGGATATAGGGGCAATACAAGTGTTCCCTGCCAAGACTTATTGGAGTTTCTTCCCCTGTTGTTCCTGGTCCCCAAGAGGGATGGAGGGCTTCACCACCATAGATTTCAGGGAAGTGAAATTGGCACATCCAGCCCTGCAGATTCTGAATGGCAACTCCCTTCATCACTCACCCCACAGTTAAGGGAGAGGGTCTGGCAGTACCCTATGCCATAGGTTTCTGTTTCCATAGTAGGATATCATACCTCCTGTTCTGATGTGTTTCCTTTTGGCTGGACAACTGTCCCACTAGTTTCTATAAAGTACATGGCAGCTGTTATGGCCCATTTGCACCTTGAGCCTAAGTGGCATAACTGTCCATCCTTGCATCAACAATTGGATTTGCAGCAAGTATAAATGTGATTGATTTGTATCAGAGTCTAAATCTCACTTCATCCTAACATTTCCCCCACTGTGTCTCTTCTCTGGGAATTGAGCCTATTAGTTGCCAGAGGAAAATCTTATTTCTGTCTCTCCCCACCACACTTGTTTCATTAGAGCACCTTAGATGGACTCCTTGCCCTGAGATCATCAGCTGTTCAGATGCTGCGGAAGCTATGGGTATGGCTAGAATTGTCCAACCACTTCTGAGTCACAGGGCCTCCACGACCACAGTATCCCCTCTTGCTACATTGAAGCATTGACCTCTACAGGCATAATTCTGGGGAGCACTTGGCCCTCCTTGCGACAACCCGCGTACTATTCTCTCCATACCACCTCCCGTTCGCCAGTCAATTCCTTGGGTGAACAAAGTGGTTGAGCATGTGTGCCAGAATCTATTCTGCACAACGATCCCCTCAAGGGCACTGACCGTGAACCTCCCCTCTCCTTCTTCATGCTGGGGAGCTTGTTCAGTGAACCTTATGACTCCAGTTTTATGGTCCACAACGGAAGCCTTCCATCTCATCAACTTCCTTGAACTATTAATGATTGAGGAGGCCTCTAGCACCTCCAAACCCTTCTTGGAGAGACATCTGTTCCAAATTATTGCAGGCATTACACAATGAGATGTTATGTCAACGAGCAGGGAAGGAAACCTCCCCCCTTCTGTCATTTATCCTCCATATCTGGTATTGATGCATCCCCAGACGGATTCACTTTGCTGCTCTCCCTAGGAGAAAATCTGCTCCAACCTACCATCGGAACAGAACCCCTCACGCCAGTCACAACAGGTGTCTTCGCCCTTATGAGGGTCTCTTCCTCTCTCGGTCATAGGGTACCACTGAAGCTGACCCCTCGCTTCACCAGACGACATTTACCGCTGTATTCAGACTACATCTGATCGCCCTGTGGTAGCCCTGGCAGGCATAATTTGTCCCACAAAGTGTCATGTGAAGAGTTCTTTTACCATTGAACTTGTTCAGAATATCTCGCCTCCCAAAGGGGCCCAATCCTCCATCCTTTTAGATACAGGGATTCCCTCTCCTTGTTTAAAGGCTATTTGGTAGCCATTTCATGGTATAAAAGGAAGGCAGGACATCCTTTTTGTTAGCCTTTCAGACCCATTGATACGATTCTTTCCCTAGGATGATAAGGATCTACGGCCTCCTGTGACACCACCCAACCCAGCCTGGCATGTGAGCCGCCTTCTCACATTTGCCCAAGTCACCATTCCAAGCTCTTTCTTTGGCAGATGTGCCTTGCCTGTCTTGGATAACAGCCTTCCTTGTCACTACCACCCCCACGCAACAAACCTGCGAACTGAACCATACCTGCGTTTCCAGGTAGATAAGGTCATACTTCGTACTGGTATCATGTCCCTGTACCAATATCTCATTCTTGCCAAATATCGCCTCAAGATTGCACATACCACAGGAAATGGTGTTACTGGCCCTTTTTCAACAATTCATCTTCATCTCGGCAACTATCCTTTCACCTCTCAGATATTTGGAGAACCCTAGTCTGTTACACACACAGGACATCTAGGCACATAAGGTCTCTAAGATTCCTTGTCAAGTTTCAGAAGGATGCCAGTGGCCTTCCATGGTCTCCCTAGCGATTATCCTCTTGGATTGTGTCCACCATCCATTTGGCCTGTCAGCTAGCATGTTCTGCAGATGTAGGTCCACTCCACAAGGGCTGTGGCTGATTCTCAGGCTTTCCTGAGGGGCTTATCCTTAGAAGGGGCCGCTGGGCGACTGCCTGGCCTACCCTTCTCACCTTGCTACATATTACAGAGTGAATGCACTCTCCAGGAGAGATAGGTCTCTCAGCAGAGCAATCCTCTTCTCTTGGGTGGCATGACTCCCGCCATCCTAGATCAGTAGCTTGCTAGTCTACCATATGTGTGATTTCACAGAGACCACGACGGAGAAGTAAAGGTTGCTTACCTGTAACCATGTTTCTCCGAGTGGTCATCTGTGAAATTCACACATCCCCGCCCATCCTCCCCGCTATCTTGTCATGCCTTAGTTTCTCTTGCTGCCGTCATGCGGCGGACATGGGGAACTAAGGCGGTAGCCCCTCCCACTGGCTATATACCTTCATGGGGAGTGGGCGGGGCTTCCGCCAAAATGTATCTTAGAGCTCTAGAAGATTCCGAACTGACTGCGCAGGCGCAGAGAAATACCATATGTGTGAATTTCACAGATGACCACTCGGAGAAACATGGTTACAGGTAAGCAACCTTTACTTCTCACATTTTAGATTCATTAAAACTTTTCTCACAACTGTTTCATGGTATAATAAGTTGTGTGATCAAATTTAATCAATAGAACTGAGTTAAAAGTGCCATTTTATTTTACTTGTAGATTCTGGAGCAGAGCTTTTAAACCAGGGTTGTCAAACTCATTTTCATTGAGAGCCACATCGGCCTTATGATTATCTTCAAAGGGCCAGTGAATCCACGGATGCAAAATCCATGGATATACAGGGCTAACGATAATGTTTTTGCATAGTGATCAGTGTTATTTAGTTTTTATAAATTTGGATCCCAAAACATTATAGAACAACAACTCCCATCACTTCTTATCTGCCGTGTGGACTGGGGATGATGGGAATGGCAAATCCAACAGCACATGTTCTGAGGCTGGGGAAAGGTTAAAGGACATTTTAACATCAGACATCATATCTGCAAGCTTTGTATCTAAATTCAAACTCCACTATCCTGACAAAACAACCTCCTGCCTTCCAGATGTTACTGTATCCCAACTCCCATTCACTCTAATCATTATGCCTAATGATAAACACAGGAGTTGTAGTCCAGCATTTGAAGAGTCACATAAAATGACATCAAAGGCCTTGAGTATAACACATATGTGCTAGACTGTCTGAAAAGGCAGCTGTGTTAAAAGAAAATCAGAATAATCTAATTTGATTAAACATTAAGAGTCTGAGACCAAATGCAGTTTCTCTATGAAATGCTATGCCAAATCAGCTAAGAAAGGTTTTGCGTGTCTCAGCTGTCACTGGAGCATCATTTGATAACACATTAAAATTGTTAACTTTTTTTTTCTAGACTGTACAACCAGATAGCTGCATTTCTGTTAAACCAGAGGATCTTGTTCTCATACCTGGGGAAGAAAAAGAAGTGACAGTTGAGTTTTCTCCAAAGGACTACAAAAGTGCAGAAAGGTACTATCACCTAATTCCCAGTAATCCAGCAGAGATTCTCTTTATGAGCATATCTAAGTTTAAACTCTTGTTTCTTTAGTGTTGTGGAAATATTGGTGTTGCCATCTGGGCCAGAGTACAAAGTGACAGTCAAAGGTGACGTGACCATGCCAGAAAGAAAGGCTTTGGTGCAGAAATGCCCCACTACAGAAGTGACCCCCATTCTCGCCAACAAGGAACTTCTAGCGTGGGGAGGTGTTCATCTTGGAAGAACAGTGTAAGTGACATTTTGAGCAACATATTATTGTTACTGCTATAACAACCTGAAACAAGGATTCATTTAGCTGACATGCTGTCTTGAAAAACCTAAATGTTGTACTGCAAAAGATACCTCAAGGACATTACTATACTTTGGTTTTGTTTTGGTTTTTTTAACAGTTGATTATGCACAGGCTTTATTAAAGGTATCTGCCACTGTGATTCTAATCCCCCTCTAGCAGTGGTTCTTAACCTGTGGGTCTCCAGATGTTTTGGTCTTCACTCCCAGAAATCCTAACAGCTGGTAAACTGGCTAAGATTTCTGGGAATTGTAGGCCAAAACACCTGGGGACCCACAGTTTAAGAACCACTGCACTGTGTATTGTACCATATGAAACCTATAAAAATCTTTTTTGGGGTTCATTCCTTTTTTTAATAAAAGGTTTATTTACTTATTTCAAAACATTGAATATGCTTTGGGTCCTTTGCATGAACTAGATAAGGTTTTGTTCACACATTTCCTGACTTGTCTGTAGTTCATAATTGTCCATTCCTAAAAAAAATCAGAACCAAACCCATACAAAGAGTAATAGGAAATACTTTACAAAGAGCTACTATGTTTTTTAATAGTAACTTTTAATTTAAATTATGGAAAGAAGTATAAGAAAAGGAAAAGAGAATGAGTATGCTCTATGAACGTGACTGTTCCTTCAGAACAATCCACTTGAAGCAGTCAGTGTGATACATCTAACGGATGGAATGCTGCTCTGTGTAGAAGTTGCCAAAGTATCTATTCTCAGGCAAAGATGCATAAAATCAATAGCAAATGTAGTTGTTGGCAATACACAGATAAGATGCATTTAACTGGACCACTGCACTTTCCATTGACCCAGATAGCCCCAGGAACATGGAAAGTTTAGGGAATTAATTTCATGAGATGAAGGAGAGATGTTCCTCAAAATCTGGTCAGTGAAATAAAGTTCGCCTCAAGCAGGAGCGTGAAATAACATTAATTTTTCAACATGTAATATAGTTACAGTATGCTTGGCCTTGAAGCAGGCAAACTTATGAATAAATGGTTGAAATATTAAATCCTATGATTTAAACACATTTTGCTGTTGAAAATGTGTTAAATTATAATAACTAGAGTTTAAAAGGCTAGTGGTGATTCAAAATAAAATACTCATACTGTAGTTCTTTAGTATTTTTAGACATATTCCTGGAAAATATGCAACTGTTTTATCCCTGCTTCCTAAATGGAAGCCAATTACTACATAATGTTAAACACTCTTGCAATTTTCAGTCAACAGAAATTGGTTCTAAGAAATGACTCTTCATCTATTACTCAGCAGTTACAATTGCTGATAAGGGGTCAAGATCAAGACTGTTTTCACGTGAGTAATGCAGTGCGTTTTAAGAAATTGTAACATAGTCAGATATGGACTGTTGGTACAGTAGAATCTCTCTTATCCAACCTTCACTTATCCAACATCCTGTATTATCCAACACTGTCTGTCCTTTAGTAGTTAGCGTTTTTGTAGTCAAACGTTTTCAATAAATCGTGATGTTTTGGTGCTAAATTCATAAATATGGTAATTACTACATAATGTTACTATGTATTGAACTGCTTTTTCTGTTGATTTGTTGTAAAACATGCTGTTTTGGTGCTTAATTTGTAAAATCATAACGTAATTTGATGTTTAATAGGCTTTTCCTTCATCCCTCCTTATTATCCAACATTTTCACTTATCCAACGTTCTGCCGGCCCGTTTATGTTGGATAAGTGAGACTCTACTGTATGTTCGAGATTCTGGCTACTTTTTATGTGAAACTTCAAATGTAGCTGGAGTCTTCTGAGACTTCGGTTCCATGGTAGTTGTGTGTCTTCAAGTCATTTATGATTTATGACTGGAACTAAGGCACAGGGTTATCTTGGCAAGATTAGTTCAGAAAGGATTTGCCATTCATTGCCTTCTTATGAGGCAAAGGGACTATGATGTGCCCAAAGTCACCCAGTGGATGTCTATGGTTAAGCAAGAATTTAAACCCTATCCCTCAGTCATAGTCCAGTGCTCAAGCCACAACTCCACACTGGTTCATATACATAAGTTCCTAGAAATAAGTCTTTTTGATCTCTAGAACTTCATTTACACCCTAACTCTGACTTTAATTCAATTTTCAACTAGAACTCAGTAAGCCAGTGTTCCTTTGGCTGATGCTAATAATCTAAATGAGAATGTTAGTTTTGTTTACTGGTTCTAAACATTTCTGTCACAGTCTCTACCTTTCAAACTGCAGTGTTTCTGTTGAATTACATTCATTCAGTTTTCCAACCTAGATATTTCATACATGATATACTTGGGTACAAACAGGATGAGGGGGGCACAGATACTCTTATTGACCTTATTTTTCTTGTATTTTTCTTGTATTTTTGTACTTAAAATACTGTGAGGTTGAATCACAGATGTCTTAAAACCTCCATGAGTTTATAAATTGAATCTTGTGATTTGCCTTGCTGTACCTTGGAGGCCTTTTTTCCCCCTAAAACCAAGGAAAAAATATGATAGCTTGAACAGTTTTAGGAACTGGCAGATCAACTCACTAAATTTTACTCTGCTTTTTTCCCTTATATACTCATAGTTGAAACTTGAAGAACGTATTTATAAAAGCTGCGAAATCAAGATACTCCCAAAACATGATTATAATGTCTGTCTAATCTTTACACCATCTCGATTAGCTTGCATGTGTGCAAAGATTGAAATGAAACAGCTTGGCCTTCCATTTCATCCAGGAATCAAATTTACTGTAAGTTGTCTCTTTAGGCTGATCAAATGTGCAGTTTTACAGAATATTTTGTGAAATGTATTTGGTGGGAAACCTTTTTCAGCTTGAGGGATGGATTCAGTTTTAAAGTAGTTTTGAGTGCTGGATCAATGAATTTTGGTGGCTGCTGTCAACAAACAGTCAGATTTGTATTGTCTTTTAGATAAACTGGTCCCAGGTAATATAGTTATGTGGATTTACCTTTTTTGAAACAAAAAAGGTGACCTAACAAATTAAATTAAATTAGAGACTAGGGGAGAATTGGATGTTCGTGATGTTCTTTGGAAAACAGTTTTAATATAGGTTCCTCTGCTTTTATTCTATATTGTTCTTGGGAAAAGGAAATATGTGAATCAGGTTCTATAATTCCTGTGATTTCTTTTCAGATACCACTGTATGGATATGGAGGGAAAAGCAATGTGAGATTAGAAGATGTTAAAAAATATGGCAACAGATACATATTGGGACTGCAAGAACTGTCACCTGGTAAAACATGCCAGACTTCTTTCACTATACAAAACACAGGGCATCGTGCTGCCTATGTGAAAGGACTGTGTTTTAAGAACTTTGGTGAGAGAAATGCTATGGATCCAAAAGTGATGAACATTTTTCCAGACAAGTTTATCCTGAAGGAAGGATTGCAACAGGTAGATGTGGAAAAACATTGTCACATGCTTGCCTTTAAATTGGTGTGAAACAGAGTTATACATGCTCTGTAAAATATGTAAGCTGTTAACTTTTTCAAAATCTGTTGTATAGCTTTGCTCAGCATCTAACAATTTGACTGTATTTCTTCAATTCACTTTTAACCTACAGTAGAGTCTCACTTATCCAACATTTGCTTATCCAACATTCTGGATTATTCAACGCAGTCTGCCTTTTGCCCGGATCCACAGCGGTTTTTCTCTAGGCAGCAAGAATTGAACTTTTTACGGATTTAATTTCCGACAATGTTGCTACTGCAAGTTCATTTTGTGCAATTCTCTTTATTTCTAGTCAATTTTTTAGTAGTCAATGTTTTTGTAGTCAATGTTTTCAATAAATTGTGATGTTTTGGTGCTAAATTCGTAAATACAGTAATTACTACATAACTTTATTGTGTATTGAATTGCTTTTTCTGTCGATTTGTTGTAAAACATGCTGTTTTGGTGCTTAATTTGTAAAATCATAACGTAATTTGCCGTTTAATAGGCTTTTCTTTAATCCCTCCTTATTATCCAACATTTTCACTTCTCTAACATTCTGCCTGCATGTTTATGTTGGATACGTGAGACTCTACTGTATATACAGTGTTCCCTCACTACTTTGTGGTTCACTTTTTGCGGATTCGCTGTTTTGCGGTTTTTCAATAAACTCTTATAAATAAAAGTATTATAAATAATAAAAAATTACAATTTACAGCCTAAGGAAGGGAGGAAGGAGAAGCCAAAGGGAGAGAAAAGGAGCCCAAGTGGCAACGGGAGGAGAAGGAGGCGATTTATCAACACACGATTGGTTGATAAAGACTAAAAATAGTGTATAACTATTAAAATAACATATAAACATTAAAATAAATATGGTGTCACTACTTGACAGATTTTCACTTATTGCGGGTGGTCCTGGAACCTAACCCCAGCGATAAGTGAGGGAACACTGTAAATATCTCTAAAAATGAGGTACATATTAGGATCACAAGTGTATCTATGGATTTTCATTGTTGGTGGTGCTGAAATGATTGTGTGTCTTACAATTGATGGCCTCTTGCAATTGAAGAAGTATGGTATAATTCAAAGATAGCAGCACTTATTGGAGAACAAACTTAACACAAACATATGTCTGTTTCCCCTAGAAAGTTACAGTAACATACACTTCTCCTGAAGAACACAATATATCACCTGTATTGGCTACAATTTGTGTTTTCTATGGGGATGAAATTTCAAGACAGCAATACGTCAGGTAATGGGAAATTGTGTCAGTCATGTTCATTGTTGACCTTTTAATTTAATCATAGGAATCAGAATATGCATGGTGTTGGGAAAACTGATTGGGAGAAAACAGGACATTTGTTAAGCTTTTGTATACAGTTAAATAATAGGGTTTGCTCTAAGATTGTTATTTTTTATCAATGGATACTTTTATAAGAAAGTTACACCAGGGGAGGAGAAGGGCATCAGTGGCTATCTGGTTGTTAGAGAACTGTTGTATGGCAAAGAAGAAGGGGGAAGCTCTTGTACTATAGATTTTCCATAGACTGTTAGGGTGTGAGTTGCCCCTTGTGGGAACAGAATGCTGAACTGTATAGACTATTGATCAGATCATGTACAGTTCTTAAATACTAATAGAAAACTAAATTTTGTGTACATAGTTAATTTGTCTAGTGTTAACAGAGGAATCCCCCAATTCAAGGGTGTATAAATTTTAAAATACAACATTGTTTGTTGTGATTCTTCTAGTATGTTGTTGAGCTGATATATTCAGATCATTGACATGTTGTTTACACTGATATGAACAGTTATTTTATATGGGTAAATTATTCTGGTGCATGATCTATAACAGGGTTTCTCAGCTAGGGTTTTATGGAGCCTTAAAGTTCTGCAAGAGGTTATTAACAGGTCAGTGTGAAAGGATGTTTGGAAAACTCCCCACAATATTTGACTTGTAGATCTAATAACTCTAATGCAAGAGTTCCCAGAGACGTGAAACTTATTTCAAGGATTCCTCAAGGATAAAAAGGTTGACAAAAGATTGCCTACAAAGATATTGAAAATATCTATAATTAGCTCTCTAATACTGCATTTGAAGTATTAGATGGTTCCTAATTTAAAAATAGAAGCTCTGAAGCCTGCATAATCATGAGCTGTGAAAAAAGTTGCATTCTTAGTCGAACTGAAGTCATGTAGTGGCCACATGCTCTTTCTCCCTTCCTGAAATTTCCTGCATGTGCAGGTGATTCAGAAGTAGTTGGGTGTTTTCCAGGAGGCCATTAAAGTCAGATTCTTCCCACTGAGAATCTTTTGTATACCCACAGAGCAAGAAACACACAGATATTTCACCTGCATGCTGGACATCTGAGTTAAAAGTGGAGATAGCATTTGTGAAGGGAAGAATGAGAAAACGACTTTCTCCCTTGTTGCATCAAGTAATGTCAGATTGAAGTTTACTAAATAGCTAGCATTACACTTTGATAATGGGGGATGGCTTGATTAGCAAAATGCTCTTAAGTAACTGGATTCACTAAAACACATGTTGTTTACTGAAAATTCGAGCATCTTTATGGAATTTTTCATAAGATTAATGAAACCTTAAAATCTACTTCTTAAAATTGTCTGCTCAGTTCTATACAGCATGGTGTAGCACAGGTGCAAAAAATACTCCCTGCCAATAATCCAGCCATAAATGTGAAGTTTGATGAAGAATTCCCTGGGCAAGAGCTGGTGACAGAAGGTACGTTTACTTACGTGAATAAAGGTTTTTCAATAATTTATACATCTGATTTGTGCAAGTTTGAGATATGGCAGTTCAAATTTCTATATTTATTCTAAGCGATATATTTACCATTCATAAAAACCATAATGTTCTGTTTGTAACCTAATTATAGGTACTACTGCTACTGCAGTTTCTGCCCTATCCAGAACTTTTCTCTTTTCTCCCTTTACATATCACAATTTCACACATGCTAACAAGATTTTTCATTCATTTGAATTTAAACTAAACTTAATGCCATCAGACAGTTGAATTTGATCTAATTTCCAATTGTATTTTTTGACATTTCTTTTCTGTAAGCTTCAACATTTATATAAAATCAACTGATGTTAACAATAGATAGTGTGTGTGTAAATTGCTCCATAGATTAACTTTGATAAGGCCACCAGTGAGCTTTTTAAAAAGTCAGTTATATTTAAAACTACCGAGCAGTTATTCCCTTAGCCTATGGAGAATTTAAAAAGAACTGTAATTGCTATGATGGGTGTTAATGGTAGTATTTCCTTGCATCAGAAATTCAAACAGTTGTTAAGAGTACTGTCAAGACAGGATGAGAGCTGGTTTTAAATTGCATAAAAGTAAAAGTAATTCTCTACACATGCGTGGTGCATTAAGATAATAAATTTTAACATTACTGTCAAACTTTGAATGAAACAATGCATATTAAGTTTTCAAATAAAACTGGAATTTATATACAGTTGTCAAATGTTTGTGAAGCAGTGATACGATCATTGGCACACACTTTTGCAAATACTGAGTTCCACTCCTAGAAGTGTGTATCTGCCTTAATCATATAATTGTTCTACAGAAATCATTCAGATTTTTGTAACACAATTATAGAGCATCCATGCCCTTTGTATTGCCAATACCTGAGTCACTTCAGTGGGATATATAGAAGAAAATAAAGTGTTGAGTATATCTGTAATAAATACTCTACTTCTTGCAGCTTTTTCCATGGCCATTTATTGCTGCAAGTCTTAACATAAAGTTGTTATGAAGCCGGCTATAGTTGTGCCTCTTTACTTGTTATATACCTCTAACCTTACCCCTATATCTGGCTCAAAAATGGCCAGTTGTGCCTTCAGAGAATGTGATTCAACATTTGGTTGGATCCTAAGTCTGTTGTGTGCCTGGAAAAACCTGAGAATGCATTCCAGATTGGTGTAATCAAAACTTGCACCAATGTTTCCCCCTGGTGTGTTGTTTTTTTAGGTCTGTTTCTGGTTCAGAAAATTGTATTGGATGGACCACATCAACTCTAGTTTCTTAGATACAGTTATCATGATTTTCTAAGGGTGAGCAGATGGACTGGAATATGGCATGTGTTTTGTGTCTCAGAAACTAGAGCTGATAGGGGGAAACTGGTGCCATTTTTGGAATCAGCAGGTCAAATATACCCAGAAACAGGTGTAACATTTGAGGCACCAAAATATGTGTTAGCCAGTGTAATCCATGTGATTGCTCATCAATTACAGACCAATGCACAGTGGATATTTCAGTTTGAAATAGCCTTATCTGTCTTGATAATCCAGCTTTAATGTAAATGTCTTCCCCTAGTGTATGATCTTCCACAACATTCAAATGATCTTCAGTGTTTTTTCACCAATATGCGACGGATTACTCTTTCTGTGGTTAATGCCTCCAAAATGAAAGCTTGTGATGTCAAGCCATCTTCAGCACATCCTGCAACACTGGAAAGGTAATGCCTCATTTGATCTTCATATTGCTGTTATATTGGCAAAAAGTTCCTTTATACTGGTGAAGTATTCAGGCAGCAGGGAAGAGGCCAACCAAGAAAGGGTTCATTCCAGTCACTGGCAAGACATCCCATATTCGTTTAGAAAGTTGTTCCTATTGGATTCCTAATTCCTACTCACTGCTTTCCCCTTGTGCCCAGGAATGTACCTCTTTTACATTCCTTTGATTTGTTTTCTTAACTCCTTGTTGCTTTTTCCTCCCATCTTTTCCTCCTTTCCTCTGCCTCTTTCAAAGCATTTCTGACATTTTTCCTTTTCAGTGATCTTTTTGAGCTCTCCCCTTTTCTCAGCTTGGGAATGAATTGAGAAAAGGTTAGGGATCCAATAGGAAATATCCAATAGGAAAATATCAAGTGATCTCTTGGGGTGCCTGGACAGCAATTGGGATTAAAATTTTCTTGGATGCCTCCTTTTTCTTGGCTAGTATACATGGTAGGTTCCCAATGTGTCTATTTCAGTTGATGGTTAAATACAAATTGAAACTCTGAATCTATTATCATAAGGGCCAAGTAATGCTGGAGGAAACGCAGATTTAAGGACATGACTCGGATTTGTTCCATTGTTTGTAGCATTAAACTCCTAACATATAGGCTGTTTATATTACATAATTTTAAATTCTGTTTTCCCTGGTCTTCCTTCCCAGTATGGTATTCATTCACTACTTAAATTGTTTTATAGACTTGATACTCCTGAAAAAAATAGTATGACTTTGGATGTATTGCCTGTTAAAGGACCTCATGGTTGTCCATTGTCTTCAACTGCCCATAATCCAAATGAAAACCAACTTGTTTCTCAGGACACTTGGACTCTTCAGTCTGAATTTATAATTCTAACAGCTCCTTCTCAGAGTAAGTAACTTCAAGCATTTTAGTGCTCGTTGCTTTTGTCCCTTTTGGTTGTTTAAATGAATTCATTAGAATGAGAGAAAACACTATGTAACAAAATTTGAAAAAAGAACTGTTCCTGGCTTGAAACTGTTATTTTCTGTTTAATTGTGCGATTCTTACTTTGAAAGTAGTTGTTATACTCCAGAAACTTCATTTTTGCGGCTGCCACAAACTATGTTGAATTGATTGAGACTCTATGAGATATTCATTGAAAAACTATAGCAAAACGTTCTGCTGGCTGTCTTGCAAAAACAAAGTAATTAAGAAATGACATTTATAACCCAGGAACAAAAATTGTGTTGCATAGTGTAATTGATTGTAGATTCAGTTCTTTTGAAAATGAATCATGATGCATACATTGTGGAATTAAGTGATTTTTCAGTAGTAGGAATGGTTTCAGAATTTTACGCCTGGATGTTTGTTGTTAAATTTAGGATTTTACATTGTCAGGTGTGTTCCTGACAGTCTGATGATCCTGTATTACTTTTTCTTTTCACAAGAAATAGAAACTGTGTATGGTAGTGGCATGTGTTTATTTATTCCCTGTAGCAGGAACCCTTATTTGCACATGGAAGTTAACCAGTTTTCTTATACCCATATTACTCGAGTATAATGTGCTACTGAATGTAATGTACACCTGAAATTTGAAGGTGCACATTAGGCTTGTGCACAGATTGGTCGGTTCCTTTCAGCTAATCCAACATGTTTGGCTTGTTTGGATGGCCGTAATGGTAAGGGTTCAGCCGCCATGTTTTTTTTTCGCCCAAAACGGCCCATGTGGCTCCCGGACATGGCTTCTTCCCTTCTATTTGGGAGCACACTGTGCATGCTTCCTTAACCCCATTCCTCAAACCCATGCTCCCTCGAATGGAGGAAAGAAATGGAGCCCAGGAAGCCTACGTTCTTAGCCTTGTTGCTCAAACCCAGACTCCCTTGAAAGGAAGAAAGGATCCCAGGAACAGAAAGGGGAGCCTCATAACTTCCCCATTCCCACCAATGGGCCGGATCTTCCTGAATCTTTCGATTGCCTAGCCAAAAGCAGATTTTCCCATTAGCCGTTTCGGGAGGCTCCCGGAAAATGGATCTGGGTACCCAACAAAATTAAGATACCAAATTGCACAAGTCTAGTGCACATTGCAAAATATGAATTTTCCCTCAAATATAATGCATCCAACAGTGCAGGACTAGTATGTTAGGGAAGTAGGCAGCATGAATGAGGCTAATTGCAAAGCCATGTCCCTCCGTCAGGCTAAGGCCAGTGAACTTGTCAGCCTCGTATGATTCCCAACAGGCCTCATTCTTAAGACCCTCAAAACCAAGGGGAAGTTCTTGTGAATGGGTGGGATGGGAAACCCCATGAGACTGAGCCTGGGTGGAGGCAAGAGAGCCCAAGGGCTGCCCAGGAGGCAGGATCTGTAACTCAGTGGCAGGAACAACTAGGTCTCCATTTGGGGGCTTCTCCAGGCACCACAGAGCCCTGAGGCTGTTGCCATCACCGGGAACAGCCTCTTTGCCTTCTTGTCCAACCTCCAGGGGTCTCTGTACCTCTGGGCCTTTTCACACGAGTGAGTTTCTGTGCACGGATAACAAGCCATCCAATCTAATGCGCATTTCAATTTTGGCAATGTAATTTAGCCGAAAAAGATGAGCATCACTCAAATAAATATGGTATGTTTAGTAGATGTAGTTGCTAATATTATGCATAAAATACTAATGTCTTTAATGCAAATATTGTAAGAAATAACTGAGAATTTATTCAATTCCTATTTTCAAAGATGGAACAACAGTTACTAAATATGCACAAATAATTAACAACTCAAGCAGACCACTGAAATTTGAGCTGTCATGGCCTGCTCACTGCCTTACTGTAACACCTCAACATGGAAATATTGAACCAAGGTAAGTACATCTGTTATTCATTAACTTATAAAACATTGTTTGATAGATGTCCCACCTGGCAACAAATCCTATTGAACTCAATTAGACTTAATTCTGAATACATAGATAGGACCAAATTTTAAATCATATAATTTCATGATATTATGAGAGTTGTCTATGTAGCATAGGAATACTTTTTGGTTGCTAAAAACTTTAGTTATCGCCATGATTGCAAGAATATTTAGACTGCCCATAGCAATTGTGTAGCTTCTGAGTAGCATAAAAATTAAATGTATTTGTTTATTATTTATTTAACATCATCCAAGAAGTTTTATTTTAGACATGATGTCAGTATTTACAGCACAGATGGATACTATTTTTTCTGTTGTAAAAGATACTATAGTCGTATGATAGGCACATCTGCACATATAGTCTGTCAAAAAAAAATCACATATAGCAGGGAGAGAAAGTGACATTCAACCTGATGCTTGAATTTTGATAATATTATATACCAGATGTAAAAAATTAAGTGCAGTACAAATATATGAGAGCTGCATTCATCAGTATGTTGACTTGTTATATGTAACCAGTCCTGTGAATGGGTTAGGCTTGAAATTTACTTCTCATGGAATCATAGAATAACAGAGTTGGAAGAGATCGCAGGGGGCACCTAGTCCAACCCCCTGCCATGAAGGAAAAGCACAATCAAAGCACCCCTGACAGATGGCCTCAAATGGCTGACAGATCTCAAATTAATAGTGTGCTAAAATGCCGTATTCTGTGTATTCAGGATCCAGAAATACAGTAAGCAGTTTTGGTAATAGAATTTTAGGAACATTGCTAAACTCTTAGTTTCATTTGCATTTTAAAATGACTGTAGATACAGTAGAGTCTCACTTATCCAACACTCACTTATCCAATGTTCTGGATTATCCAACGCATTTTTGTAGTCAATGTTTTCAATACATCGTGATATTTTGGTGCTAAATTCGTAAATACAGTAATTACTACATAGCGTTACTGCGTATTGAACTACTTTTTCTGTCAAATTTGTTGTATAACATTTTTTGTTCCTTAATTTATAAAACCATAACCTAATTTGATGTTTAATAGGCTTTTCCTTAATCCCTCCTTATTATCCAACATATTCGCTTATCCAACGTTTTGCCAGCCCGTTTATATTGGATAAGTGAGACTCTACTGTATAAGTCAGCCTTTCCAAATCTAAATATTGTTTTAACTTGAACTTCCAGAATTCCTAAAGGCTGGTCATGTTGGCTGGGACTGAAGGGAGATGATTCAGATCATCTGGAACATTCCAGAGTAAAAGTGACTGATGTATGCTTGTTTACAGTTGAACTTAATAATGAATTTTATTTATAGAAGCAGCATTTCAATTCACGTGAGTCCAAACCCTTCACTCGCAGAAAATAAATCCATATTCCCATGGAGTGGTCTTATTTATATACACTGTGATGGTGGACAAAAGGTAAGTGTCTTAGATAAATGTATATCTGTGAAAATATTGATTTGAAAATCTAATTCTCTGCTGTAGGTCAGGCATTCAGGCCCTTTAGGGCAGTGCTACTCAAGGGCGGTGGTCCCTATACCTGTGAACCATTTGATACCAGTCCCCTTGTAAATTCAGAGTAAAAACAAAAACAGTTATAACTGATGAACACAAATGTCCACATAGCACAATTATAGCAGTTTGATACCACTTTTAACTCCCATGGTTTTATCCTAAAGTTCAGTTATAGATAGGATGTAGTTTCTCTGTGTTGAGTACACAGGGTATCATTCATAATCAATAATCCATACTCTTTAAGTATAGGTGTATTCACTGAAGTCCATAAACAGAAGTCCATAAAAGTCTAGAATTTTTGTTTTAGTGAGATACTAGGAGTCTCTAGTAGTCACCCTTAAGGATACCTTTAATGTTCTTTGGAAAATAATTTCTTAAGTACAGAATGACCCCTGGGATCACTACCCACGGTTTCACATCTTGGCATCCAAGAAAATCTTTTCTCTAGGAATTTTCTAACTTCTTTAAGGCGATTCTTATATATGCTTCTGCCAGAAGTTGCTGTAGAGTCACTGTGGAGGACTTAAGAAATTCCTGGAGAGTATAGCTCTCTAGAAATTTTTAATTTTTAAGTTCTCCAGGGCGACTCTTTCGTAACTTTAGTAACTTCCAGCCCAAAATTACTCATTTCAATGGGGTTTACCAAGAATCCATGGTTTCTTGTTGCCATGGTAAGTTCAAGAGTGTGCAATATTCCCAATGGATATAAGAGTTATCCTATACCTTATACAATTACAAATCTCAGGATTCCATAGGACAGCATCATGGCAGTTAAATTAGAGTCCAAATGCTATAATTATGTAATGTAGATATACTGTTGCTTCCTGTATTCATATGGAAGAAGAAGAAGTTGTTGTTGTTGTTTTACTTATAGCCCGGTAGCTTACAGCAAGCAACAGTTAAAACAATACAAAAAAAATAGTACATAGGTCAAATTAACATAACTTTAAATAGAACCATTGCAATTACTGATAACATATGCGAATATAACATCAACATCAAAAATAGCTGCTCTTGCTAGAATAAAAGCATTAAAATGTTAAAACCATCGTCTTCAAAAGCCTGCTTCCAAAGCCAAGTTTTAAGTTGCTTTGGTTGAGGTTCTGACTCCGTATTTGTGTGCTAGTCCAGTTTTGCAGAGTCTGGGAGAAAGGCATTTGTAGAGGAAGATAGAAGTTCTGCAAAAGGAAATTTAGATGAGCAGTTGCAAAGTTGTGAGATGAGCCTGCTTCTTATTTCTTGACTCAGTATAAATGTGTTACTACTCAAACCACACACCAGACTTCATTTTTTTAAATTTATTTTTTAGTATCGGTACTCTTAATGAGCACCAGAGGGTGCTGGAGCATTCCCATTTTTTTTAAAAAAAAATCTAATCTTGTTTATGCACCTTCAAATAGTGAGCAGACACTTTCGACAAATTATATTTCTTACACTCATCACTTCAAGAGGACAATTTTTGTCTCCCATGTTTTTTATTTCCTCACATTTTTATGTCAAGTGCCCAGTATATTGCTATTCATTTATATAATGAAGAAGCCCATATTCAGAAACGTACTTCAACAGTTACGAATACTTTTCGGGACAATCCAGTATTGCCACCTGAACTGGGCAATAAATGTAGTCTCTGCCTGTGCAGCATAGGGCCTCTGCTAAGTGTGAAAGTCAGATTTATCTACTAAGAATGTCATTCTATTGATCACTTGTCTGAGGAGGAAGCCAGGCAGCTCTTTCCATATCCAAGGAATGTTTTGACAATATGTAAACATGCTGAAACTGATTGCTCACTCCTTTCCCCATCAACTAATGATGAATCTGACAAGAACACGGTCAGATTTTATGTGGTCAGCTGGAGAATCCACCTGAGGAGCTTTTGTTCTCTAGTGCTGGCATATATGAACCACAAATTGATGTTATATAAAATTTTAAATTCCTTCAGATATATTTACATGTGGATCTAAAACCAAGCAAGAGGTATCAGCACTTTCCCCAGTGATCTTACAAATATACCTCTTTCAGCACATACTCACATCAGGTGCTTCTCTATTCCCACTGCCAGTTCGTAATAGTTTTTCAATCTGGAATCTCCTCACAATTCACAAAATCTAGATATCTTTCTGGTTATTTTTCTTATACACGTATTATCCTTGTTTAGCTTGGCTGTAGAAAGAATAGACATAATAGCTCAGATTCTGCTCCTTAACTGTTTTCTTCCGATATGAGAAGATCCTTGACTCACTGGACAATGAGAGGAGCTAAACCATCGGTGGCTATTTTCTTCTTCACATATGAGAATGGACATTCAAAGTTAGTTTGTAACATCCCATATTAAAAATGTATTTCTCTCCACCTCTTCCTACACCCCTCCTTTAGCTTCTTAGAGTACAGATTCGGGAAGATACTTCAGAAAAGCCATCTGAGAAGGCCTCACCAGTTGCCAGAGTTGGCATTCAGCGACTGGCTGAGCTTCCTGTTATTCACATACAGCCCCTTCAAACACCATCAACAAAACTTGAAGTAAAGAATCGGTCTGTGTGTTTTCCTGAGACATGGTGTGGTAAAACTGCAGGTACTCTCTGACTTTCATGTGATTGGTAAACAAAATATGTAGTAGTGGAAATTGTGTTAATATATTTAGTATGAAAATCAAAATCGCCACATGTATATTACAGTTAAAACAAGAACAATTAACTTTATTTATACCCCGTCTTTCTCCCCATGGGGACTCAAGGCATCTAACAATCCCACACTTTAGCCAAGTTTAAAAAAATGCAATACAAAAGTTAAACAATTAAATAGTACAGTGTGGTCAAACAGATTAAACCATAATAGATACATTTAAAATAGCCTTTCAGACTCACAGAATTGGCAGGATTGTTTGTTTTAAAAAATACCCAGAGCCAATGAAATTATTTATACAAGATGTGGAAACTGTACCACTTGGATTGAGTGGCAGATAACTACATATTATTGTAGGTTGTGAGTACCTGCTCTTGGAGGCTTCCAGGAGCAGCAATTCAGTTTAGAGTAGGAAATATATGTCTGGGAGTAGCCTGGAAGTATACCCCGCCCTGATTCCCTCCAGGGAGATGGGGCGGAGTATAAATAAACATGACGATGATGATGATTGTTGTTGTTGTTATTATTACAAAAAACATCCATGGACACCATAATTATTTTCCCTTTTGTGGAAACTTTTGAGAAGTGGACAATGCTTTTTCCTATTTTATTTTTCTTCCTGCCTATCTTCATAATAGTAGCAAGAATTAAGGTTTGAAATATGACTCTGCACTCCAAGGCAACTCAGAGCCAGAGATTTGGGGCCTAACTGGATTTGTGGAAAACAGGATTGGCTGTTTTGTATAGCAGTTGCCACTTTTTAGAGAGGGAACTTATGAAACATACATGGCCTATGCCTTATTATATGTGTTCTTCCCTACAGAGAAATATCTCGAAATTGAAAATAATGGAGATGAAAATGTAAAATGGTTTTTGTCATCTTTTGCACCACCTTATGTCAAGGTAAGTGGAAAATATAAGATCAAGATGATTTTCAAAGGATCAGGGTGTGTTTTACATTCTTTATCTTAACAGAGTTATCCTGACATCAATATAGTGAGAGTCTTTTTTCTGAAAACCAAGTTTGTTGTTTTGATTAATAGTAGATTTTTTATTTTAGGGTGTAGATGAAAGTGGAGAGGTATTCAGAGTTACATATACTGCTTTCCGATGTTCATCTCTTTCTGGTTCTGTTGAAGCCCACGGAAAAGAAAAAGTAAGTTTAATTCATCTTATTTCTTTGTATTTTTACTATCGTCCTTTAAAGGAAATGCACTAATTTCCAAAAATTGTACTTTCCAACAGACAAATTTGTGCATGTAAAATGAAGCCACTTTTATATTTTGCTTCTCAGAAATTGCAAAAAATGCAAATATAGTAAGATTATAGTACTTTTTAGTTTCAACCATGCGCAGCGCATTTAACCTGGAATTTAGTTCATAAAATAAAACTTTCAATAGTAAAATTGACATGGGATTGCTGGCATTATAGGAATTCTCTGGCAAGGGTAGTAGAACCAAGGTATATGAAGAAGACTGAAAATGCTGCCAAAGTGCAAATATTACTGAAGAGCAATGATTCAGTGCCAGTGGTGCTGATGGGGCCATGGTCCCTTCACACCTGACTTTTGTCTCCTTTCCTTTTGCCTTTGTTTCCCATGTCACTAGTTGTTAAACTTTGTATTTCTAGATGTTTTGAAGTTCAGCTCCCAGAATTCCCAACCAGCAAATATTCTGCTTAGATTTTGGGAAGCTGAAGTCCCAAACATAGAGAGGACCAACCACCCTGTGTGTGGCTGAGTTAGTAGTTTTTTCTATTAGCCAAATTTCTTGGTACTTTCAGCATCTCTGCCATTGCTAATTCAGTTAAATATATATTCAAATTATTTACTCAAGTGCCATAAATTGTAATGCACACCTCAGTTTTGAAGGTGTGTGTGTATGTGTGTGTATATATATATATATATATATATAAATAAAACCATTGTTGAATATGTGGCAATATTGAATGTGTGGCTTCCCTTTGCCTATCGGCCATTCTGCTGCCTACCAACAGGCAAGGGAAAGCCATGCCCCTTTATCAGGCTGAGGCCGGTGAACTCGCCATGATCAGCCTGATGGACGGGTGTCAGCTTCCCAGCTAAGACCTCCTTCACAAGGCCATCAAAACCAAGAGGAGGTTTGTGAATGAGGCCAGTAGGGAAATTGTGCCACTCCATCAGGCTGAGTTTGCCAGCCTCAGCCTGATGGAAGGACACAAGCGAGTTTACGTGTGCAATTCTAGCACGTCGTATAATATGCACCTCACTTTTGGTTATGTAATTTAGCCAGAAAAGGTGATCATTAGATTCAAGTAAATATGATATTTCCTACCTTTATTTCATGATAGGTTGTAGTCACCTTTTTGCCTAGAGATAGAGGACATTATTCTCAGTTCTGGGAGCTTGAATGTCACCCTTTTCACAAATCTCACCTGAAAGACAAGCACAGGCTTCAGTTTTGTGGAATGGTAAGATCTTTTTTTTTTCTTTGATAACATTCGTGGAATGGGATTGGAGATGGCCAGCATTTCACTTTTTGTGCTGTCTCCTAGAAACAAACACACCCTCTAATGAACAATATTTTCAGCCTTTCATCATACTGCTTTATGGTGAGTGGCTTGAAAGAGCGTCTTATATAATATTTTTTATAAAATATCTCATTATGAGATATTTTATAAAAATATTTTTAAATAAAAATATTTAAAAATTTATAATTTGCTGCTGGATAGGTTTTATAATGATCATACTCTGCCAGGTAAGCTGTTGCATTAATTTGTTCATAAATTACATGGAATTAGGGTGAATAATAGTGATGTGGCCGGGTTTACCAGTGATACCAAATTAGAATGCTTAGAACAAAACAAGATTTAAAGAGTTCAGAAAAGATTTCTCCAGATTGAGGGAGAGGGCATTAAATTGGCAAATGAAATTCATTATAGCAAGCAAATGCACACTGAGGCAAACAATCTCATTTTGCCATATACACTGGTGGGACTAAAAAGAAAGAGATGCGGGTGTTGTGGAAGATGGGTAATGAAATACACGGTGCAACTACTGTTTTATAATAAGAGATTTTGAAGGGTTCAGAAAAGAGTTAATCAAGGAGCTCGAGCAAACAAGTGGTCTCTCTTAAACTAATGAACTTTATTACACTTCATAGACTATATAAAAATGTATATGTCTCGTTTTGGAGGTAATTATTTAGCTCCAGATGTTCCTTTCAACAGGGTATCCTGCTGAATGATGGCTTAAAAAATGACATTTCTCCACCTGCTTTAGTAAAAATTAATGTTCGGGATGTGTCTCAAAGAATAGATTTCCCTGACAACATTGACCAAAAAATCTGGTATGTAAACGAAAAGATAATAAAACTGTGCTTTGCGTTCATTCTTTGCTAGCCCAGGGAACTTGGCTAATGTTTGAATATATAGCATGTTACATGATTATATTTTTGCCTATGCACAATATTATACTGTAATTAGAATTCTAGATAGCAATCGCTACTATGCTATGGAAAATCTTACAATGTTATTGGTGACATTTCATCAATCAATATTTCCTGTTATTCTGGCATTCTGCAGTCAAAGGCTCAAAATGTTTGGCTTCAATATTGTTTCCCCCTCATTTTAAAGTAGTAAAAAGTAGTTTTAAAGCAGTCACTATAAATATTTATTATTATTTTCACTTTTCTCTTCCAAAATCAGCAAAGGTGTATATGCCCAAGAAGATGTTTATACATTCCCTCCAACAAAAATTGGTGAATCAAGCACACTGAAAGTCAGCATGCGAAATTATTCTCCCTCTTCAAGCAAGGTAAATGCTGTCACATAATCTCTTACTAGTAATATATCTAATGCTTGAAAAAGAAACAGAAAAAAACCTATTGACATCTATGGGTTAAGAGGGTCTTTGACCAGTTGCAACTGGTGTGTTAGCTGTACCCTTGTACAGGAAAGACATACTTCGCTGAAGTGGCCATTGTTCCTTCTCAGTTGAATTGGCTGTGGTGCATTTTATGTGATACCACCCCTGAAAAGTCTTCAAAAGCTACAGCGAGTGCAAACTATGACTGCAAAGAGTTGTCTCGCATACTCTTTGGAGACTATGTATCTCCACAACCACAGTCATAATCCATATGTTTTTAGTTTTGCTAGCTCAGACAGGCAGGGAGGACGTGCTTCAGTTGGCCTTCCACATTTGCTGGGTTGACTTTTATGGATTTGATTAGTTGCAAATACATGTTCTCTCTAGAAATCTCGAATCTAGCTCTCTGGAGACATCTTATCTCTCTCCATGCTCACAGGAGAAGAGCTTGGAGGCTTGCTAAGTGGCTAGAAACTTTGAATAAAAAGAGAATTTATGTCTAACAAACATAAATAAGAGTCAAGAATAGAGAGACAGGCAGACAAAAAGAACAATGCGGGAAGAAGGGCTTTCCCTGCCAGTTAACTGAGCAGTCTATCTCCTTGTTGACTGCAAACTTGTGCCAGATGTGGTGGGTGGAGTTCCAACACTTATATCAGTACATGAGGGTTAAACTTGAAATGGAATGATGAAATCAGAGTGATGATCTGATTGATGACCAAACTTACATACAACAAATCTTTTTCTCAGTCTTATATTTCAGTCATTTTTGCTCAACCCTGAGGTGTGATACTGAAATTAGGGTGCTGTATATCTTCAATTCTAAGATGCACCTTTTCCCTATATAAACATCTCTAAAATGGGGTGTGTTTTATAATAGCAGATGTATCTTATATATTTTTGTTAGTGGTATGGTACTGAAATTAGGGTACATCTTACAATCGAGGAAGTCTTACAGTTGAAGAAATACATTACGTATATTTTGTAATCTTCACTTCCTTCTAAACAATTCTTTATTCAATTGCAGCTCAAGTTCAGAAATCCCAAAGAACCTTTCCACATCAAGCACTCCCATTATAATTTGAGGTCAGTGAAATAATATTGAATCTTTTTAATCACAGTTGGGATGAATGAACCTATGTGGAGATCTAATGTTGATCATGATAAAGCAGACATCAAATTCAGGTTTCCCTCTAGTCGTTTTCAGCATTTTGACCTACAAATTGAGCTCTCAGTTTGTTTTGTGTCTTATCTGTAGTTACTGTCACTGAGTTAGTAGTAGTGTGAAGTTTATTTTATGCGAATAGAATGGGAATTCTATGAGAGGAGACGAAGATGCATAGCTGTTAAGTTAAAACTTGATTCAAGAAGTAACTAAATGTGTTTTGCTCTTTATCATCCATTTTATTTACAGAAGCATCAGAAGTTCACAATGAATGTTTATTTTAATATGTGTCTTCCTTCTTTCTGCCTGAATGCGTAAAATGCATGCATCACATCTCATAAAAGACAGCAGTGATTTATTCTGAGATTATAATTGAATACAATTAGTTTTAGTCATCTAATGTTCAGAAAGATGTGGGGCAGTGACATTCCCACACTGATACGAGCGCCATGTGAAAGAACAGTGTAAGTGACTGTAAAATTCGATAAGATAACATCATGTGTTTTCTCACAGGCATAAAAATCTTGAGAAGATTATAGTTACATATCTAGTTGTTCTCCAGCAATCCCAATAAAACAAAATCAGATTGTGAAAGAGGTCTAACCTCTAATTTTTCTCTCTTGCAGATCTTACCACTATTGCAATTTACCAGTCCATTTCAAACCAGTGTCACCAGGTACTTTCAAAGGCTTGCTGGTGGTAGAGACGGACAAAAGCGGTATCATTACCATCCAGCTTATTGGCATGTGTTTAGGAGAACAGTAGTTAAAGACTGCTGTTAAGATGCTGTACAAAATTTGAAACTAAATTATTGAATGATAACTTGTTTATTATACTAAAATGTGTATTTTGTAAAAAATAAACTTGAGCTATTTGTATTTTTTAATAAAGTCATTTTGTAGGTTATCATGCTTTGGACACTATTGCACTTTGGCTGTTGGAAGCAACAGTTTGTCCTATTTTTTATGATTTCACAAGTTACAATTTTAAGTATTAAAATATGAATAACAAATTAATAAAATTGTTCATAAAATTATTTCCTTTCAACAGTACCTATAAGTAGACTTGTGTTTTTTACAACTTTGAACTTGAAGCAAAAAATAAGAGTGTAAAATTTCAAGAAATATTTGCCTCTGTTACCCAAATTTAGCAAAACCTGAGGGTTCTGCTCTGTAGATTATGTTATACAGTCTTCCTCGCATCTGTTTTGTTGCATCATTATTAGTATTAATATAGTCTTCACTTTCGAAAAATATGCAAATTTTAAAATACATATATAATAATAATGATAATAAAATCTTTACTGATTGATTATTAAAAGCTCTGGAAAAATTCAAAACTGTTATGTTGATCTGTCCCTGGTACAACTTTGTTTTGACCACTTACACCACTAATGTAGTTACGTCATACAACATATGGCGAATACTCCACATGGGAATGACACTAAAATAAACCTGACAAGATTTCTGAAACATGCAAGTACAACCAATACAAGAACTCTAATTTAGTCAAAATTTCCCTGTTTGTAACTGTTAGACTTTCAGTCTACTTTTGGAACAGTAGGAAATAATTCCCTTGTAAGGGAACAGTTATAATCGCTGTCATGTGAGGGGCCAGTTTTCTAGTTAGTGTTGTGGTGGTGTTTGGATCACAAATATATAAGGAGAACAGCACAGTGCTTCCAAGTCGCCCACAATACCTTTATTTCTCCCACACTGCCTCTGTACATTCCTTGATATACCAGCTATCGGACAGATAGCAAGCTATTTAACCTCAGCAGACTGAAAGCCAAAACCAAGGTCACCACAACATCTATTATAGAACTCCAATATGCCGATGACAACGTAGTCTGTGCGCACTCAGAAGAAGACCTACAAGCCCCTCTAAACACCTTCGCGGAAGCATACGAGAAGCTCGGCCTCTCATTGAACATTGAGAAAACCAAAGTGTTCTTCCAACAGGCAAGAGCTAATCCCTCTGCAATGCCAGGAATACAACTTAATGGTGTAACATTAGAAAATGTTGACCATTTCCGCTACCTTAGCAGCCACCTCTCCACAAAAGTCAACATCGACACTGAAATACAACATCGCCTGAGCTCTGTGAGTGCAGCAGTTTTCCAAATGAAGCAGAGAGTGTTTGATGATCGGGACATCCATAGAGATACCAAGGTGCTTGTTTATAAAGCCACTAGCTGTGCCCGGCCACGCGTTGTCTGGTTGCATGGCAGAATTGGGTTGGACTGGATGGCCTTTAGGGGTGTCTCCTAACTGTCTGATGCTATGATTCGATTTGTATTATTATTGTGCAGATATTGGATGGGCATCTGTCAGGAGTGGTTGGATTGTGTCCTCCTGCATGGTAGAAGGAAGTTGAACTGGATGATCCTTAGGGGTCTCTCCTAACCCTAGGATTGTATGATCTTCTTCATCATCATCTTATTGAGAGGCTGGCTGGCCATCTTTTGGGAGTGCTTGGATTGTATCGTCCAATGGCAGAGTTGGGTTGGACTGGATGGCCTTTAGGGGTCTCTCCTAACTGTCTGATTCTATGATTCGATTTGTATTATTATTGTGGAGATATTGGATGGCCATCTGTCAGGAGTGCTTGGTTTGTGTCATCCTGCATGGTAGAAGGAAGTTGAACTGGATGATCTTTAGGGGTGTCTCCTAACCTTAGGATTGTATGATATTATTATTATTATTATTATTATTATTATTATTATTATTATTATTATTATTGAGAGGCTGGCTGGCCATCTGTTGGGAGTGCTTGGATTGTGTCCTCAATGGCAGAATTGGGTTGGACTGGATTACCACAGTAATTATTTCATATTACAGTAGAATCTCACTTATCCAACATTCGCTTATCAAATGTTCTGGATTATCCAACGCAGTCTGCCTTTTAGTAGTCAATGTTTTTGTAGTCAGTGATTTCAATTCATTGTGATATTTTGGTGCTAAATTCGTAAATACAGTAATTACTACATAGCATTACTGTGCATGGAACTACTTTTTCTGTCAAATTTGTTGTATAACATGATGTTTTGGTGCTTAATTTGTATAATGATTACCTAATTTGATGTTTAACCGGCTTTTCCTGAATCCCTTCTTATTATCCAACATATTCGCTTATCCAACGTTCTGCCGGCCTGTTTATGTTGGATAAGTGAGACTCTACTGTATATTTATAATCTTATATTATCTGCTTAGAGCTGGATTATATGAGGCCCCTTCTACACAGCTGTATAAAATGCACACTGAAGTGGATTATATGGCAGTGTGTAGTCAAGATAATCCAGTGCCAAGCAGATAATATAAGATTATAAATGGGTTATATAGCTGTGTGGAAGGGCTTTGAGTCTACACTGCCATATAATCCAGTTCAAATTAGATAATCTGTATTTTATAGGCAGTGTGGAAGAGGCCTAAGTGAGGCCTAACTCTGCCTGTCCCCTGGGCTGAGTGGGTTGCTAGGAGACCAAGTGGACGGAGCTTAGCCTTCTAACTGGCAGCAATTGGATAAAAACAATTATTCCTCTCCCTCTAATTAGGACTTTATTTTTCTTTTCTTTTTGTTGTATCAACCTAGAGGCGTAGATGAGGGGTTGTGCTGTCAATTTTCAAGGTTGGGGGGCCTTTAGTTTGTTGTTTTGTCGGTCGCCGGGATTCCATCACTGTTTTATATACAGTAGAGTCTCACTAATCCAAGCTAAACGGGCCGGCAGAAGCTTGGATAAGCGAATATCATGGATTATAAGGACTGATCAAGGAAAAGCCTATTAAACATCAAATTAGGTTATGATTTTACAAATTAAGCACCAAAACTTCATGTTATACAACAAATTTGACAGAAAAAGTAGTTCAATACGCAGTAATGTTATGTTGTAATTACTGTATTTACGAATTTAGCACCAAAATATCACGATATATTGGAAACATTGACTACAAAAATGGCTTGGATTATCCAGAGGCTTGGATAAGCGAGGCTTGGATTAGTGAGACTCTACTGTATATAGATAGATTGTCCTCCCAACCCTGCTATACGCCTGCAAAATGTGGACTGTCTACGGACGTCACACTCAACTCCTAGAGCGTTTCCATCAGCGTTGCCTCAGAAAAATCCTACAAATCTCTTGGGAAGACAGGCAGACAAATGTCAGCATGCTTGAGGAAGCAAAGACCACCAGCATTGAAGTGATGCTCCTATGCCATCAACTCCGCTGGACTGGCCACGTTGTCTGAATGCCCAATCACCATCTCCCAAAGCAGTTACTCTACTCCGAACTCAAGAACGGGAAATGTCGTTATAGAGAAGAAGGGAAGTCAAGAAAGAAAACACTCCCCACCCCACCCTTTTCCCCCCTTTCCCCCCTTTTTTCCTTTTTCCTTTCTACTTTTCTTTCCTTTTCCGTGTTTTGCACATCCTTCCCTTCCCCCTCAATCCACTAAGGTGCTTTTTTAAAAAAAACTATTTTATGAATGTAACACTCAATAAAAAATTATTTAAATTAAAAGAACAGGAAACATAATGTTGGTGGGCAGGAAAAGAGATTTAAAGATGATCTTAATGCCAACCTTAAAAACTGTGGCATAGACACTGAGAACTGGGAAGCCCTGGCCCTTGAGCGCTCCAACTGGAGGTCAGCTGTGACCAGCAGTGCTGCGGAGTTTGAAGAGGAACGAATGGAGGGCTTAAGGTAGAAACATGCAAAGAGGAAGGCCCGTCAAGCCAACCCTGACCGGGACCGCCTTCCACCTGGAAACTGATGTCCTCACTGTGGTAGAACGTGCAGATCAAGAATAGGTCTCTTCAGCCACCTAAGAACCCACCCACAGGACCCCATGTCTGGAAGACCATCATCCTCGAACCATGAGGGATCGCCTAAGTAAGTAATACCAGCTGATTCCAAATTGATACGGTAAAGGTTTTCTCCTGACATTAAGTCTAGTCGTGTCCGACTTCAGTGGTTGTTGCTCATCTCCATTTTTAAGCTGAAGAGCCGGCATCGTTCGTAAACACCTCCATGGTCACATGACTGGCATGACTGCATGGAGCACCGTTACTTTCCCTCCAGAGCATTACCGATTGATCTACTCACATTTGCATGTTTTCAAACTGCTAGGCTGGCAGAAGTTGGGGCTATTAGCGGGAACTCACCCCACTCCCCAAATTCAAACTGCTGACCTTTTGGTCAGCAAGTTCAGCAGCTCAGCGGTTTAATCCGCTGCGCCACTGGGGGAACCAGATTGATACAGACAAGTAAATGGAAGGTTTGGCCTCTGTTTTGTGTCTACCATTATGACAATAAAGCCTGATGATATTCCTCCTATTATGGTTTTATTAATCAGTGTTGTTAGTTGACCAAATACCTAAGTACTAGGTGTGGAGAATTTATTTGTCCTGAAAATGCGGTTTAAGATTATCACTTACCCAACTAATCTTTATGGACACATTCTGCTGCCTTGTAGAATCCCAGTTTATGGTTGATCATACTGGGAGTAATAGTAATATTATTGTTGCTGTTGTTGTTGACTTGGGTGAAGGTTTAGAGGGCATGCTTATCAAGTTTTCAGATGACACCAAATTAGGAGGGATAGCTAATACTCCAGAGGACAGGATCAGAATTCAGAATGACCTTAACAGATTTGAGAGCTGGCCAAAACTTACAAAATGAATTTCAACAAGGACAAATGTAAGGTACTACACTTAGGCAGAAAAAAAATGAAATGCAAAGATACAGGAGAGGTGATGTTTGGCTGAACAACAGTCCATGTAAAAAAGATCTTTGAATCTTCGTGGACAGCGTGAGCCAACTGTGATGCAACAGCTTAAAAAAATCAATGGGATTTTGGGCTGCATCAAAGAGTTTAGTGTCTAGATCAAGGGAAGTCATGGTGCTTCTCTATTCAGCTTTGGTTAGACCTCACCTAGAATACTGTGTTCATTTTTGGACACCACAGTTTAAAAGAGATATTGACAAGTTGGAAGGTGTCCAGAGGAGAGCGACTAAAATGATCAAAGGTCTGGAGATGAAGTCCTATGAAGGGCATCTTAAAGAGCTATGCATGTTTAGCCTGCAGAAGAGAAGGTTGAGAGGAGACATGATAGCTATGTATAAACATGAAAGGATATCATAAGGAAGAAGGAGCCGGCCTGTTTTTTGCAGCCCTGGAGACTAGGACTCAATGGATTCAAATTACAGGAAAGGAGATTCCACCTGAACATCAGGAAGATGTTCCTGACTGTAAGAGATGTTCAATGGTGCATTTAAATGCACTTGATACTGTATTTTATGCTGTACCGGGCTTGGTCCCCATGTGAGCTGCCCCGAATCCCTTTGGGGAGATGGTGCAGGATACAAAAATAAAATAACAACAATACAGTGGAACTCTCTGCCTTGGAGTGTGGTGGAAGCTCCTTGGAAGCTTGTAAACAGGCTGGATGGCCATCTGTTGGGGGTACGTTGTGCTTTTCCTGCATAGCAGGGGGTTGGACTAGATAGCCCATGTGGTCTCTTCCAACTCTAATATTCTATGGTTCTATTTTTTCAGATTGTAAGGCAGTTCTATGTCAATTTATTTGGAAATAAGTAGATATGTTTAGGATTGATCTTTTATACCAGCTAGAAAGAAGATAGGAAAAGATAAAGTTCCTTCATGATAAAGTCAATATTTTGCCTGTTTTTTCTCTCTGGGTGTTGTATAGCTTGTGTGCAAATATAACATTGCAGACATGTCCTGTGAAGGTGAATTTATTCTCTTTCAGGATGCTCGCAAGTGCTGTGTTTTGGTGCTCTAATCAGTAGTAGGGATGTTCATTACCACCTGCATAAACCTGAACACCACCTGGGAAAGGCTTTCACTGGAAAAGGTAAATGAAGAAAGAAAGTTGTCCTTGAGAAAAATTGTGAAGAACCTTTAAACTTCTTGTACTAATTCATATGAATTCTGAAGAGAGATGCTAAGGGGCCATACTGCCTCTTCAATAAACTCTTGGTTTATTAGGCAACTAATTATATGAAAATTATCCTCTTCAATATTGAAAAAAACAGCAGGGGTGAAACAAGGCCCCTTTATTTCCTTACCTTCATTTCAAGTTTCCATTAGGCTAGCGGTAGGTAATACTCATCCTGCATGGCGTTGTGCTTCATTGTGAGTATTTTGTCACCAGTCAGAGCTGTCAGGTATATCAGTCATGGCGCATTGTGGCTGTGTCAGACACATAAACAGTAAGATTAAATGGCTACAAAGGTCTCTGAATGAGGGAGCAAATTGCGCTGGGAAGGGGAGGGGGAGTTAAAGAAACTGTTCTATGAAAAGGTCCGTTTGGGAGGCTACTGCTAATATATGACAGCTGGAACAAGATAACTGGAGAAAGAGATCTTTGGGTGTTCTCTGCAAAATACGACATGCTTGCAATAAATATTCAAATGCGCATTTTGTGTTGCCAGTGCCAGATAACCCATTCAAATTGAACTACAATTCTTTTCAGATCATTTAAAATCTTTTGCCAAGAAATGTTTTGGGACAGTTTTATAAGCCTGCTAAGAATATTTGTGCTCAACAGAGTCACAAAACTTGAGGTTTCACAAAAGTTTCCTTGGAAAATCTGTTCAAGCCTTAAATGGCTCTGTGGTGAAAAATGTCTAGTAGCAAATTCAGTTTGGGCCAAATTCTTTTTCATGAGCATTTTTTCTTTGCAAATCTCATTTGTTTTGTGGGGTTAGGAACATTGCTTACACAGAATAGAGTTATTAAAGCTTTCTGACCGTGCATCGCCTGTCAAGTGTTCCTTTCGAACCGAGGCAGGCAGTTAATCACCTGCCCCTCAGTGACAAATAAATATTTCATTTGCTTGTATATAGTTGCAGATTCAACCCACTATAGGATTCCTAGTACTGAATGAAGGGCCCTTTCTTGTGGAAAATTCCCATGGAACGAACTGGGAAAATGTCACAATGTTCTACAATGCTTGATTTGGACACATTCAAACCATTTTCCTCTTTTATTTTGAAGTAATAAGACAAGCAGGTTTTATATTCCACCTGTTTCTGAATAACTAAACAGCAAATGGTTACCATTCATCCTCCAACTCACATTATTAGCAAGGTTGTGAAGTATGTGGTCCTAAAACTGTTCCAGGGTTACAGATTCCCAGAAACCTTGGGGTGCATCTACACTGAGGAATTAACACAGTTTGTCACCGATTTAACTCATAACTGAATGCTATGGAATCGTGGGAGTTGTAGTTTGGTGAGCCACCAGCACTCTGGCAAAGAAAGCTGAAGATGTAGTAAAACTACGACTTCCATGATTCCTCAGCATTGACCCATGGAAGTTAAAATGATACCAGACTGCATTAATTCTATTGTGCATGTGCACCTTTAGTCAGTATAGCCAATTGTAACGATGATGGGAACAGCAGTCCAACAACATTAGGTCCTCTACTAATACATTTAAATGTTTCCCAGGCAATATGGAGACACTTAAAGATGAGCAACTCCCAGGATTGTGGTGATTACAGTATATTTTGGTGTGTAGAAGCTTAGCACCACATTGGATGTGCAGAGAGAGAGCAAGGAATAAATGCAAACAAATGTGCAAAAATGCATTTACAGCCAACATAAACGGGCCAGCAGAACATTGGATAAGCGAATATGTTGGATAATAAGGAGGGATTAAGGAAAAGCCTATTAAACATCAAATTAGGTTATGATTTTACAAATTAAGCACCAAAACATCATGTTATACAACAAATTTGACAGAAAAAGTAGTTCAATACGCAGTAATCCTATGTAGTAATTACTATATTTACAAATTTAGCACCAAAATATCACGATGTATTGAAAACATTGACTACAAAAATGCGTTGGATAATCCAGAATGTTGGATAAGCGAATGTTGGATAAGTGAGACTCTACTGTACCTATGCCAGAGACAAAGAAGACTTCAATCACTGAGAAAAGCAAAAATATCCACCTTAATTGTATGACTACGACTCCTAAGCCCCTTCCACACAGCCATATAACCCAGAATATCAAAGCAGAATAACCCACAATAACTGCTTGGAACTTGGTTATATGGGCCCACACTGCCATCTATCCCAGTTCATAGCAGATAATGTGGGATTTTATTCAGCTTTGTGGAAGGGGTGTAAGTCAGAGAAGACTACAAACATGGAAGTCTCCTTCCCATATCAGAACATCATGACCCTTGTTCCACTGGCAGACGGAATAACTACACTGTTCTGAAAAACAAACAAAAATGTAGAATTGAATTTCTTGTGATTCTTCTCAACATCAAGGATACAGTTTTTTGGGTCTAAAATAGTCTATGGATCATTTCGATCATTCCTATTTGCCACAAATGGTTGCTTTGTTTCTGCAAATATGATTACTCTCACCTGAAGTAAGATTTTACAAAACTCAGTAAACCAGCAAGCATCCTACTCCATCAACTTTTCAAAATTTTTAGAGATGGCTAGGTCAGAGTAGAGAATTTGCCTTTTTTAGATATCAAGGTGCAATCTAAGATAATTGTTCCAAGCTCTGGTTCTGAATATTGAACAAGATGAGAGCAGAAGTTTCATCCTGAATTTACTTATATGAGCCAGCTGGATGCAATATAATGTAATACCTTTATGTACAAAGCATTAAGAGAGTGGGTAAGAACTTTGCTTGTGAATGTAATACATCAGACTTCATCAGCTAAAGTATAATGTGTTATTGTCAGATAGGGGTTGAGGGGAATCCTTGAAATCTGAGCTGTAATTTAAAAGAGTTGGCATTTATTAATACTATTGCTTCCACCACAAATACTCAATTTGTATGCCGGTCTGAGTCCCCTGCAAGAGTGAGAAGAGCAGGATAGAAATAAAGTTTAATAAAAGTTTAATAACAATTCAACAAAATCTTACAACAGAATAATATCCAATCTACTTCTTTTGAGAAATAAAGTTTCTAACTTTTCTTCTCCTGAATGGTCTTAAGCATTAGAGCCAAAAATGAGTGCATACAATGCCAAATATTAATACAAACATGAATGGCAGCATTTTACATGGAGTTCTTTTTTGTTGTTATCATGAGTTACCAGTCAAGGAATCCAACTGATTCTAGTAGGTAGTTTTTCCAAAGGCAGCATTTGTTGCATATTATGCTAATTTGTGTGATTTTCTTCCATTCATTAATCTATTTTTTTGTACAGACACCCACCCCCGTGTAGTCTAAAAAATAATTTTTCAAAGCTCTCCTTTCCTGAGTCTCGAGTGTTTTGAGAACTAAATATGAAATAGTATATTCACCCTTTGGCATTACTTTAGTTTGGAACTGAACCTTTGGACAAATTACATTTGTCAGGCTTAAGTTTCATGTACATTCAACACAATGCACTATCAGGTTTTTAAAGCTGCCTTTGTTGTTGTTTCAGACTAGTTTATTATTTTTTAAAGCCCCTGGTGACAAGAGCCATTTGAACTTCAAAACCACCCACGCTTTCAATGAACAACGGCTATGAAATTCCTCCAAATTTTCCAAGCTTTTATGCTCTCATATGGTTTACACAGACAAAAGCCTACAGGAGTCCCATTTAGCCATCTAATAGCGAAAAGACAAAGCCGGGAAAAAAGTTTGAGAGTGAAGTGCCCTCTTACAAGTGCATTAAAACCCATTTTGTTTGCTCTTGAGTTCCAAAATGCCGGAGGCAGCTTGAGCCGACATGTTAGCAAATGATTCACGTTAAGCACAAGAAAGACACTCAGCCTCTACCGCTATTCTTGCCCCATAGAGTTGCAGCCACACAACAAGCCTATTTTACCCAATAAAAAAGACATTTTATCACTTGAATCATGTGTAGAGGAATTGCCTGTACCTTTAGCATTTGCAGTAGTCTCTTACAACACAATTGGTGAATGTTTGTCAGTCCCACTGCGGGAACCTTACATTTAAGGAGGGGAAAAACAAGTCCAGTAAACATCAGCTCACCACCAAGTAAAGTATGTTTGATAAACCTAGAAATAGTGTTGTCATTTAAGTTTCTATTAGGCTCTAATTAACTAATTTAAAGAAAGTTAACATGTCATTTAAAATGTTTAAAAGCAATGCTTTTGGGTTTGGAAAGATTAGCAGTTTACAAGAAACATTGCCCAGGGGACTGTATTTACTCAGTCTTCGAGGAGGCTCTTTCAGTGCCCCCCAACATATAACATATAGGAAACACCACATGAACACCAAGCACAAAGTAGCTGCACACAATAACATCCTGCCGGAAACTTACTGGCAGCACATGGGGTGCAGACTCACTCAACATTAATAAGAACATCAGCCCTGGCCTTGTCTTACTCAACTGCTGAGTATGCCTGCCCTGTTTGGCACAAGTCTGCCCATGCAAAGCAAGTGAACATAGCATTGAACGAAACATGCAGAATAATCACATGATGTCTCAAACCTACACCTGTTGATAGACACTATAAGCTAGCTGGCATTGCCTCCCCTGATGTGCGATGGGAAGTTGCTTCCAACTGTGGTTGAACACTGTGAAAATCATCCACTGCTTGGCTATCATCCTCCTACCAGTAGATTTAAATCAAGGAAAAGCTTAATGAGGATCACCACTCCTTTTGACAGTCCCCCAGCAACAGCTAAAGCAGGAAATCCCAGTTGAAATCCCCATGAAGGTCTGCCTCCAGGGGCAAACCAAGAATGGGTAACCTGGAAGTCCCTGAACAGACTCAGAAGTGGGGTGGGCATATCAAAAGGCAACCTGGCAAAGTGGCAGTACCTAAAAGAATTCTCCACCTTGTGTGACTGTGGAGCAGAGCAAACAACTCTGCAGCTGTATACTTGTCTGCAGTGTGCTGCCTCATGTACAGAGGAAGAATTGTTTGAGGCAACAGACAATGCGATCACTGTTGCCTGTTTTTGGTCAAAAGATATTTAGCCACTTGCGTGCCTTCTATTTTTTATCAGTTTTAGACTAATTTATGCAATGCTTTTGATACAAAATAAAATAAAAACATGTCATTATCCATGGCCTTTGAAATGTGTAGTAGTTATCTACTACGGAGCAACCTGGGTGTAGTGGATTGAATGTTGGATTAAGATCCTGTAGACCAGAGCTCAAATCTCACCTCAGTTATAAAAATCCATTGGGGGACCTTGGTAAGTCATACTTCGTTCATATGTTTCTTTGTTGGCACTGAATGTTTGCAATAAGTGTTGGAAACCACCCTGAGCCCCTTCGGGAAGATAGGGCGGTCTACAAATAAAGTTTGTTGTTGTTGTATACACAAGATTAATACACAGCACACAAGATCACTATGCTGGCTGTTGTATTGGATCACATGCCAGGTATTTCTCAAGTGTCTAGGATGTATCGGCAAATAATGCATGCAGATCCGAGTATGGTGGCCTTTTGCAGCAGACAGATGGTAATTTTGTCAGCGCTGATTGTTTTTAAGTGCTGACCAAGGTCATTAGGCACTGCACACAGTGTGCTGACCACCTTTACTGGCTTGTGCCAGAGTCTTTGCAGTTCAATCTTTAAATCTTCGTATCACATAAGCTTTTCCAGTTGCTTCTCATCGATTCTGCTGTTACCTGGGATTGCAACATCGACAATCCATACTTTGTTTTCCATGATCATGAGGTCAGGAGTATTGTGCTCCAAAACTCTGTCCATCTGAATTCAGAAATCCCAGAGTAGTTTGACATGTTCATTTTCTGTATTTTTTTTCAGGCTTATGATCCCACCAGTGCTATTTGTGGAACAAGTTTCAGTGGATCATCTGAGCAACAGTATCATACCTCTGCTTGTAGCCCGTCTGTGTGATCTTCTTGCAGCAGCTGAGGATGTGATCCATCGTTTCGTCTGCTTCCATTATTATTATTATTATTATTATTATTATTATTATTATTATTATTATTATTATTATTATTATCCAACATAAACCGGCCAGCAGAACATTGGATAAGCGAAAATGTTGGATAATAAGGAGGGATTAAGGAACAGCCTATTAAACGTCAAATTATGTTATGACTTTACAAATTAAGCACCAAAACATCATGTCTAACAATAAATTTGAGGGGAAAAGTAGTTCAGTACGCAGTAATGCTACGTAGTAATTACTGTATTTATGAATTTAGCACCAAAATATCACAATGTATTGAAAACATTGACTGCAAAAACACTGACTACTAAAAAGCAGACCGCATTGGATAATACAGAATGTTGGAAGAGCGAAGGTTGGATAAGCGAGACTCTACTGTACTACTAAAAATTGACTACAGATAAAAGATAGAATTGTATAAAATGAACTTATAGTAACAACATTGTCAGATGTTAAATCCTTGCTGCCTAGAGAAACAGCTGTGGATCCGGGCAGGAGGCAAATTGCATTGGATAATCCAGAACATTGGATAAGCGAAGGTTGGGTAAGCGAGACTCTACTGTATCTCCCTTCTAACCTCTGCTGGGAAAATCCTTGCAAGAATCCTTGCAAACCATCTTCTACCTGTCTCAGAAGACACTCTAAACTAATATATACCCACAAGTACAACAATATGTACTGGTAAATGGTCAATAAACAGGTATAAAATATAAACTTATATTGAATGAAATACAATAAGGACAGAATTTACAATTGTAATGTTAATGCTCCGTACATCAAACTGAATATATAACCAAACAATGCTTGCTCTATACATAAATTTGCCACTTGTGAAATCAATCAGTTGAACCGAAGAGCATGTAGAACACACGACCGGTTTCAACTCTTAGTCTTCTTCAGGTGAATTTATCTGAGAAAATTATAATGAATTAAAAGGAGCGCATAACATAGCCATACAAATACAATTATAAATCTGGAAGAGTAACCCACCCTAGCATCCTTGGCCTTGTCACACACTTTCAGCCCCAAAATACTCCATGAAAGGTTCGCCTTAGGGTTGCCATAAATTGGAAATGATTCGAAGACACGCAACAAAATTGTTTATTCCCTTATCCAAACAACAAAAAATGTAAAGTGAATGCCTTAATCAGATGTTGATTTCTAACTCCAATGAGAATTCCAATTCCCACAGTACACAAACACTTTGAAAATACTTAGAACTTTATCACAGAAGGGCAAGTTGAGTGTGGAGAAGAGCAAACCACGGACCACCTATTACAATATAGTCTGAGCCCTGCTACATGCATAACGGAGGACCTTCTTATAGCAACACCAGAGGCACTCCCAAGTGGCCAGCTACTGGTCAAAGGACATTAAGTATAATGCCAAGTTTTTTTTACTTTGTTTGTGTTTTTAAATACATTACACTTATACCTTGGTTTACTTCTGATATGATAAATAAATAAAATCACAGAAGGAAGGCAAAGTGGCATGGAAGCCGTCCCTATCCCATTGCCGACCTATCTCCTCCCCACGATAAACCTTTCCCCACTATTGACAGGAAAAACCCATTAATAGCGGTTAATTCTGCAATGTCGTTGTTGTTGTCGCCTGCCTTGGGTGATGGGTCCTTTCTGCCTCTATGGCAGCACTGAAGTGACACTTGGGCAAGAGTTTCCATCTCTCCCATTCTCTTCTCACTCTTTCAGAGTTGTTTCTTTTAAAAAAAATACAATATTTTTGTAACTTTATAGTAACTACCATGTTTTCCCAAAAATAAGACAGTGTCTTATATTAATTTTTGCTCCCAAAGATGTGCTAGGTCTTATTTTCAGGGGACGTCTTATTTTTCCATGAAGAAGAATTCACATTTATTGTTAAACAAAAAAATGAACATTTATTATATACTGTACAGTAGTTGTTATCACAAAGCAGCATAACCAGACAAACTGAATCCTATCAAGAATTTCTTGTTACTACCAATATTTCCATGTACAACACTCTATGGAACGTACATTTACCGATCCTGCATGCTCTGGTGTTCTGTTTGTTGGGCATGCTTCCAAACAAAATCTTTGCTAGGTCTTACTTTCGGGGGAGGCCTTATATTTAGCAATTCAGCAAAACCTCTACTAGGTCTTATTTTCTGGGGATGTCTTATTTTAGGGGAAACAGGGTACTGAAACTGCAAAACTGCAGTAGCATATGTGCATGAAGGTGGAGGTTATAAGAATATGAGGAAGTACAATTGCATGACCATAAGGGTATTTATGTCAGTATGTACCTGGTATTGATGACTGCCCTAGAATAGTGGCTTTGTGCAGTAAAGTCCATATTCACATGATCTGGATCATTTATTTTGAGTGGTTTCACCTGTTGCGCCAATAATAATAATAATAATAATAATAATAATAATAATAATAATAATAATAATAATGGAAGCAGACGAAACGATGGATCACATCCTCAGCTGCTGCAAGAAGATCACACATTGCTAAACTCTTAGTTTCATTTGCATTTTAAAATAACTGGAGATACAGTAGAATCTCACTTATCCAACACTCACTTATCCAACGTTCTGGATTGTCCAACGCATTTTTGTAGTCAATGTTTTCAATACATCGTGATATTTTGATGCTAAATTCGTAAGTACAGTAATTACTACATAGCATTACTGCGTATTGAACTACTTTTTCTGTCAAATTTGTTGTATAACATGATGTTTTGGTGCTTAATTTATAAAATCATAACCTAATTTGATGTTTAATAGGCTTTTCCTTAGTCCCTCCTTATTATCCAACATATTCGCTTATCCAACGTTCTGCCGGCCCGTTTATGTTGGATAAGTGAGACTGTAATGTACTTGTATGTGGTCTTTAGCCTAGATTTTAAATTGGTAAATAATGCAATTTTATAATGGGTTTTAAAAAATTTTTTAATTATAATTTTATTATTATTAACGAAATCTGACATGGATGTAAAGAACTGGGTACCCCTGTTACGAGCTGGTCACTGACTGTAATAAAAGTTTGCTTACTTACTACTTAAAATATAAAACACAACAATAAAACAAATCAATCAACAATAAAGCAAGTCATAAAACAAATGTAGGCCTCACCTGCGCCTCATCGTCTCAGTGAGCAAGAAGGAAGACAGTACAGTACATTCAAAGAGGGAGACAGGGAGAGAGGGTTCGCAGTCTGGGGGTAATCCTGGACTCATCACTGAGCCTGGAGCCTCAGGTTTCAGCGGTGGCCAGGAGAGCCTTCGCACAACTCCGCCTCGTGTGCCAGCTGCGTCCGTTCCTTGGGAGGTCTGACTTGGCCACGGTGGTCCACGCTCTGGTCACATCCCGGCTGGATTACTGCAACGCACTCTACGTGGGGCTGCCTTTGAAGACGGCCTGGAAGCTCCAGCCGGTGCAGCGGGCGGCAGCCAGGTTAATAACGGGAGCGGCTTACAGGGAGCGTACAACCCCCCTGTTAAGCCAGCTCCACTGGCTGCTGATATGCTACCGAGCCCAATTCAAAGTGCTGGTTTTGACCTACAAAGCCCTAAATGGTTCTGGTCCTACCTATCTATCCAAACGTATCTCCTCCTATGAGCCCGCTAGAACCTTAAGATCTTCCGGGGAGGCCCTGCTCTCGATCCCACCTGCCTCGCAGGCGCGGCTGGTGGGGACGAGGGACAGGGCCTTCTCGGTGGTGGCTCCTCGGCTGTGGAACTCCCTCCCCAGCGATATCCGGCAAACCCCATCCCTCCTGGGATTTAGAAGAAAACTAAAAACTTGGCTCTGCGCCCAGGCATTCAGCGAATAAGCTCATTGGCTGATGTAATCGGGTCGCAAATCTGTAATTGTAGCAGTATTGAATGACTGAGGATGGTGCAACATCGCTGCCTTGCAGCGTTTTAATTTTTGTATACTTTTTATCATGTTTTAATTGTCTTGTTGTATAGTATATTTGTTGCTGGCCCTTGTGGCAGAATGTAAGCCGCTCTGAGTCCCCTCGGGGAGAAGGGCGGGGTATAAATGCATATAATAAATAAATAAATAAAATACTTTGCGGATTTTCATTTATTGCAGGAGGTCCTGGAACAGAATCCGCACGATAAGTGAGGGAACACTTATCTCGATAAGTTTCCACAGTCTATTCTATCTCCTTTTTTTTTTTTTTTGAAAAGGGCGGCATTAGGAAGGTTGAGAAGTAGACTCTAGAGCAGGCCTGGGCAAACTTGGGCCCTCCAGGTGTTCTGGACTTTAGCTCCCACCATTCCCAACAGCCTATCTGAAGTTTGTCCATGCAGGGTTGTTGTATGTCTTTCGGGCTGTGTGCCCATGTTCCAGAAGTATTCTCTCCTGACGTTTCGCCCACATCTATGGCAGGCATCCTCAGAGGCTGTGAGGCATGGATAAACTGGGCAAGGAAGGATATATCTATCTATCTATCTATCTATCTATCTATCTATCTATCTATCTATCTATCTATCTGTGGACAGTCCAGGATGTGACAAGAGTCCTTTGTCAGTTGGAAGCCAGCGTTAATGTTTCAGTTAACCACTCTAATTAGCATTGGAAAGGTTTGTCTCTTGCCAGGGGGGCATCCTTTGTTAAAAGTCATTAGCTGTCCTTGGGGCTCCTCTGCCCTCAGAGTGTTGCTTCCCATCTACTGTTTTGATTTTTGAGTTTTTTTAATACAGTAGAGTTTCACTTATCCAAGCTAAACGGGCCAGCAGAAGCTTGGATATGCGAATATGTTGGATAATAAGGAGGGATTAAGGCAAAGCCTATTAAACATCAAATTAGGTTATGATTTTACAAATTAAGCACCAAAACATACAACAAATTTGACAGAAAAAGTAGTTCAATACGCAGTAATGTTATGTAGTAATTACTGTATTTACGAATTTAGCACCAAAATATCATGATGTTTTGAAATCAGTGACTACAAAAATGGCTTGGATAATCCAGAAGCTTGGATAAGCGAGGCTTGGATAAGTGAGATTCTACTGTACTGGTAGCCAGATTTTGTTCATTTTCATGGTTTCCTCCTTTCTGTTGAAATTGTCCACATGCTTGTGGATTTCAATGGCTTCTCTGTGTAGTCTGACATGATAGTTGTTAGAGTGGTCCAGAATTTCTGTGTTCTCAAATAATATACTGTGTTCAGGTTGGTTCATCAATTGCTCTGCTATGGCTGATTTCTCTGGTTGAGTGAGTCTGCAGTGCCTTTCATGTTGTTTGACTCGTGTTTGTGTGCTGCGTTTGGTGGTCCCTATGTATCTATATATATAAAAGGGTAATGAAATTTTGGCCTAGGACAAAACAACAAAACCACACATCCCAGAAACTCTAAACTTGGCAGCACAACCCCTCATCCATGCCTCCACATTCATACAACAAAAAGAAAAGAAATATAAAGTCCTAATTAGAGGGAGAGGAATAATTGTTTTTATCCAATTGCTGCCAGTTAGAAGGCTAAGCTCTGCCCACTTGGTCTCCTAGCAACCCACACAGCCCAGGGACAGGCAGAGTTAGGCCTCACTTAGGCCTCTTCCACACTGCCGATAAAATACAGATTATCTGATTTTAACTGGATTATATGGCAGTGTAGACTCAAGGCCCTTCCACACAGCTATATAACCCATTTATAATGGACTTAATGTAAGGTAAAACCTTTACCCTTTACCTTAACTACCACCAATTCCTCAATACTTTATTTCCCATACCACCATACTTTGCCACAGCAATGCGTGGCAGGGCACAGCTACCCTGTTTCCCTGAAAATAAGACATCCCCGGAAAATAAGACCTAGTAGAGGTTTTGGACCTAGTGAGACTCTAATGTACTTGTATGTGGTCTTTAGCCTAGATTTTAAATTGGTAAATAATTCAATTTTATAATGGTTTTTAAAAAAATTTAATTTTTTTATTATAAATTTATTATTATTAACGAAATCTGACATGGATGTACAGAACTGGGTATCCCTGTTACGAGCTGGTCACTGACCGTAATAAAAGTTTGCTTACTTACTACTTAAAATATAAAACACAACAATAAAACAAATCAATCAACAATAAAGCAAATCATAAAACAAATTTAGGCCTCATCTGCGCCTCATCGCCTCAGCAAACAAGAAGGAAGACAGTATAGTACATTCAAAGAGGGAGACAGGGAGAGAGGGACGTTATATTTATTAAAATACAGTAGAGTCTCACTTATCCAACATAAATGGGCCGGCAGAACGTTGGATAAGCGAATGTGTTGGATAATAAGGAGAGATTAAGGAAAAGCCTATTAAACATCAAATTAGGTTATGATTTTACAAATTAAGCACCAAAACATTATGTTATACAACAAATTTGACAGAAAAAGTAGTTCAATACGCAGTAATGCTATGTAGTACAGTTGAGTCTCACTTATCCAACACTCGTTTATCCAAGCCTCTGGAAAATTCAAGCCATTTTTGTAGTCAATGTTTTCAATATATTGTGATATTTTGGTGCTAAATTTGTAAATACAGTCATTACTACATAGCATTACTGCGTATTGAACTACTTTTTCTGTCAAATTTGTTGTATAACATGAAGTTTTGGTGCTTAATTTGTAAAGTCATAACCTAATTTGATGTTTAATAGGCTTCTCCTTAATCCCTCCTTATTATCCAAGATATTCGCTTATCCAAGCTTCTGCCGGCCCGTTTAGCTTGGATAGGTGAGACTCTACTGTACTTTATTTCCCATACCACCATACTTTGCCACAGCAACGTGTGGCCGGGCACAGCTAGTACTTTATACAGTTTATCCATGCCTCACAGCCTCTGAGGATGCCTGCCATAGATGTGGGCGAAACGTCAGGAGAGAATACTTTTGGAACATGGCCACATAGCCCGAAAGACATGCAACAACCCTGTGATCCCGGCCATGAAAGCCTTCGACAACTTCGACAAATGAACAAAATCTGGCTACCAGTATTACAAAACTCCAAAATCAAAACAGTAGATGGGAACCAACACAATAAGGACTTGACTGAACAAAGGATGACCCCAGGCAAGGTACAAAACATTTCCAATGCCAATTAGGGTGATAAACTGAAACATTAATGCTGGCTCCCAGTGACAAAGAACTCTTGCCACACCTTGGACTATACACAGATATATATAAAGCCCTAAACGGTTTGGGACCCACCTACCTTCGTGACCGTATCTCCTACCATAAACCTGCCCGAGCCCTTCGATCATCAGGGGAGGCCCTCCTGTCGCCACTGCCTTTATCTCAGGCCCGCCTTGTGGGAACAAGGGAGAGGGCCTTTTCTGCTGTGGCCCCCCGTTTATGGAACTCACTGCCCATTGAGATCAGGCAAGCCCCCACTCTTTTAGCCTTTAGGAAAGATTTAAAAACATGGCTCTTCTGGTGTGCTTTCGGAGAGTAACTGTTATATACCTCCTTTGTTACTCCCCCCAACATCTATCCTCTAGACTGTTTCACTATCTCATGTCCCTGTTCCCCATGGTTTTATTCTTATCTCTTCTTACCCCGAGTTTTAACTTTGTGTCCATGCGGCCCGCCCTTGTTATGTTATGTTGCTTTTGCTTTGATTTTGTTCTGTACTGTGCATTATTATTCTTGTATTGTTTAATTGTATTTTGATATGCTGTTTTTATATTTTGTTATATTGTACTGTCTTGGGCATGGCCCCATGTAAGCCGCCCCGAGTCCCCGTTGGGGAGATGGTGGCGGGGTATAAATAAAGTTTTATTATTATTATTATTATTATATATATTCTTTCCTTACCTTACTTAATGTATCCATACCTCACAACCTCTGAGGATGCCTGCCATAGATGTGGGTGAAACGTCAGGAGAGAATACTTTTGGAACATGGCCACACAGCCCGAAAGACATGCAACAACCCTGTGATCCCGGCCATGAAAGCCTTCGACAACTTCGACAAATGAACAAAATCTGGCTACCAGTATTACAAAACTCCAAAATCAAAACAGTAGATGGGAACCAACACAATAAGGACTTGACTGAACAAAGGATGCCCCCAGGCAAGGGACAAAACATTTCCAATGCCAATTAGGGTGATTAACTGAAACATTAATGCTGGCTCCCAGTGACAAAGAACTCTTGCCACACCTTGGACTATACACAGATATATATAAAGCCCTAAACGGTTTGGGACCCACCTACCTTCGTGACCGTATCTCCTACCATAAACCTGCCCGAGCCCTTCGATCATCTGGGGAGGCCCTCCTGTCGCCACTGCCTTTATCTCAGGCCCGCCTTGTGGGAACAAGGGAGAGGGCCTTTTCTGCTGTGGCCCCCCGTTTGTGGAACTCACTGCCCATTGAGATCAGGCAAGCCCCCACTCTTTTAGCCTTTAGGAAAGATTTAAAAACATGGCTCTTCCGGTGTGCTTTCGGAGAGTAACTGTTATATACCTCCTTTGTTACTCCCCCCAACATCTATCCTCTAGACTGTTTCACTATCTCATGTCCCTGTTCCCCATGGTTTTATTCTTATCTCTTCTTACCCCGAGTTTTAACTTTGTGTCCATGCGGCCCGCCCTTGTTATGTTATGTTGCTTTTGCTTTGATTTTGTTCTGTACTGTGCATTATTATTCTTGTATTGTTTAATTGTATTTTGATATGCTGTTTTTATATTTTGTTATATTGTACTGTCTTGGGCATGGCCCCATGTAAGCCGCCCCGAGTCCCCGTTGGGGAGATGGTGGCGGGGTATAAATAAAGTTTTATTATTATTATTATTATTATATATATTCTTTCCTTACCTTACTTAATGTATCCATACCTCACAACCTCTGAGGATGCCTGCCATAGATGTGGGTGAAACGTCAGGAGAGAATACTTTTGGAACATGGCCACACAGCCCGAAAGACATGCAACAACCCTGTGATCCCGGCCATGAAAGCCTTCGACAACTTCGACAAATGAACAAAATCTGGCTACCAGTATTACAAAACTCCAAAATCAAAACAGTAGATGGGAACCAACACAATAAGGACTTGACTGAACAAAGGATGCCCCCAGGCAAGGGACAAAACATTTCCAATGCCAATTAGGGTGATTAACTGAAACATTAATGCTGGCTCCCAGTGACAAAGAACTCTTGCCACACCTTGGACTATACACAGATATATATAAAGCCCTAAACGGTTTGGGACCCACCTACCTTCGTGACCGTATCTCCTACCATAAACCTGCCCGAGCCCTTCGATCATCTGGGGAGGCCCTCCTGTCGCCACTGCCTTTATCTCAGGCCCGCCTTGTGGGAACAAGGGAGAGGGCCTTTTCTGCTGTGGCCCCCCGTTTGTGGAACTCACTGCCCATTGAGATCAGGCAAGCCCCCACTCTTTTAGCCTTTAGGAAAGATTTAAAAACATGGCTCTTCCGGTGTGCTTTCGGAGAGTAACTGTTATATACCTCCTTTGTTACTCCCCCCAACATCTATCCTCTAGACTGTTTCACTATCTCATGTCCCTGTTCCCCATGGTTTTATTCTTATCTCTTCTTACCCCGAGTTTTAACTTTGTGTCCATGCGGCCCGCCCTTGTTATGTTATGTTGCTTTTGCTTTGATTTTGTTCTGTACTGTGCATTATTATTCTTGTATTGTTTAATTGTATTTTGATATGCTGTTTTTATATTTTGTTATATTGTACTGTCTTGGGCATGGCCCCATGTAAGCCGCCCCGAGTCCCCGTTGGGGAGATGGTGGCGGGGTATAAATAAAGTTTTATTATTATTATTATTATTATATATATTCTTTCCTTACCTTACTTAATTTATCCATACCTCACAACCTCTGAGGATGCCTGCCATAGATGTGGGCGAAACGTCAGGAGAGAATACTTCTGGAACATGGCCACACAGCCCGAAAGACATACAACAACCCTTCGACAACACTTTGTCCACTTGAGCGCCCATCCATCCAGCCTGCAGGTGTCAGTAGAGGCTGCGAATAGGAGCAGCAAGGCTAAGAGGAGCAGGAGGAGGAGAAGCCAAGGCTGGCTGTCTGGCTGGGCAGGAAACTTCCCCTCCTCCCTGCCTGCCTCCTTTCCTCCTTTCCTCCCCCCATAGTCTCGCCGTCCCTAAGAGCCAGACAAGCTGCAGACAGGCAGCAGGCAGCCAAAGGGAGGGAGAGAAGAGGAGGAGGAGGAGGAGAGGAGGAGGCGGGACTGGGAATGAGTTGGAGGCAGAGGCAGAGCAAGCAGAGCCAGCCTGAGGGAGACAGAGGAAGCAAGGAAGGAGGGAGCAGGAGGAGGAGGAGGAGGAGGATAAGCCAAGGGAGAGAAGGAGAGAGAGAGAGCAAGAGGCTGACTTCCTCCGCTGGGGCAGAAGAAGACGCGATGTAGGGCTGGCTGGCAAGCAAGGTGAGCACCAAGAGGCATCACCTGAGCGGCTGTGGTGGGATGCAAGGCGGGCTTTTGGAGGGAAAAGATGCCTTCATTGGGAGATATGAGGGAACAGGGAAGGGGGAGGAAGAAGAAAGGCAAAGGCACCCTTGGAGAACTTCAAAGTCAGGCCCAAGTTGAAGGTCTGCTCTGACAAGAGAACAAGGAGGTGGAGAGACCGAGAGAGCTTGCAATGCTCGCTTACAGGCATGGGCAAACTTGGGCCCTCCAGGTGTTTTGGACTTCAACTCCCACCATTCCTAACAGCCAGTAGGCTGTTAGGAATGGTGGGAGTTGAAGTCCAAAACACCTGGAGGGCCCATGTTTGCCCATGCCTGCTCTATTAATATGCCAGGGAAGTTCAACTGGGGTCAAGCTTTCTCCTCAGCATTTGTATCATCCCAACCCTGGAGTCTTGCCCTTCGACATCCATAACTTCATGCTATGGCATCCTTGAGGTTGGAAGTGGGCAATGTCTTGAGTTTTATGTGTTGTCGAAGGCCTTCGTGGTTTGCTGTAAGCCATGTTCCAGAAGCATTCTCTCCTGATGTTTCGCTCACATCTATGGCAGGCATCCTCAGAGGTTGTGAGCTCTGTTGGAAACTAGGCAAGGGAGGTTTGTATATCTGTGGAATGGACTAGTTTCCAACATACAATAGAGTCTCACTTATCCAACACTAGCTTATCCAACGTTCTGGATTATCCAACGCATTTTTGTAGTCAGTGTTTTCAATATATCGTGATATTTTGGTGCTAAATTTGTAAATACACTAATTACTACATAGCTTTACTGTGTATTGAACTACTTTTTCTGTCAAATTTGTTGTATAACATGATGTTTTGGTGCTTAATTTATAAAATCATAACCTAATTTGATGTTTAATAAGCTTTGCCTTAATCACTCCTTATTATCCAATGTTCTGCCGGCCCGTTTACATTGGATAAGCGAGACTCTACTGTACTTCATTACCTCCAAGGATGCCTGCCATAGATGTGAGTGAAATGTCAGGAAGGAATGATTCTGGAATATGACCAAACAGCCCAGAAAACTCACAGCAGTCCAGTCTTGAGTTTTCTCTACCCAAGAGTTCTGGCACCTTACCCAACTACAGCTCTCATGAGCCATGACAGGGAAAGTGGGGTCAAACTGCCTTCATTGGACAGTGTAGATGCACCTGGGCTTCCAGGAATGTTGAGTGGGAAATGTGTCATCTTGCACGCCTGGGATGCAAGATGTAGACAGAGAGAGGACACGTGGGAAAGAAGGTGGTGAAGTTCACACAGCAAAGCACACTTCTCTGTGTCTAGCTTTGCCCAACTTTGGCATAAGATCTGCAAAGTCAATGGGTGCATCCACACTGTAGAATGAATACAGTTTGATACCGGTTTCCTTTCCATATCTCGGTGCTATGGAATCACAGTAGTTGTAATTGTATATATACTGTATATTTATTTATTTATTACATTTATATCCTGCCCTTCTCACCCCAGAGGGGACTCAGAGCAGCCTTACAGAAAGGCAGTAAATCGATGCCATAAATATACATACATACATACAATAAAATAACATATGCATTAAAACCAAAAAACAAACAACAACAATATTATTATTATTACTATTAATGTTATTATATTGTTATATAGATTATATTATTCTGATAGCTATTATTGCTATTAATATTATATTTGATTATATTATTTATTGCATATTATTACTATTATTATTGCTTTTATTAGTACCATTATTATACTGTATATTATTATTGTTGTTGTTATTGGAGCCCGGTGGTGCAGTGGGTTAAACCCTTGTGCCAACAGGACTGATGACTTGAACGTTGTATTGCTGGCCTGAAGGTTGCTGTTTCGAATCCAACCTGGGGATAGTGCAGATGAGCTCCCTCTTATCAGCTCCAGCTCCATGCGGGGACATGAAAGAAGCCTCCCACACGGATGGTAAAAACATCAAAAACATCCGGGCATCCCCTAGGCAATGTCCTTGCAGACGGCCAGTTCTCTCACACCAGAAGCAACTTGCAGTTTCTCAAGTTGCTTCTGACACAAAAAATATTGTTATTATTGCTATCAATATTATTACATTTTAGTGTATTATATATTGTATATTATTCTTATTACTATTATGCTAGTGTCCCACCAAACGAAACCTCCAAGGATTCCATAGTGTTGAGCAGTGGCAGGGAAAGTGAGGTCAAACTGCATTCATTCCGCTGTATAGATGCACCCTAGCTTCCAGATTGCAGAAATGTAGAGAAAGGACATGTGTCACCGTGCATTCCCTAGTATGGAAGATATAGAAGAAGGCAAATATACTGTTACTGGAGGTGGGAGAGAAAGCGGCAAGGTTTTCCCAAGAAAGTACATTTATTTCTCCTTGTTTAGTTTAGCGTAAGACATGGGATGTCAGTGGATGCATCCGCACTGTGGAATAAATGCCGTTTGAGCCCACTTTAACTGCCATGGCTCAAGGCTCTGTATGGGTCGTGGTAGCTGTAGGTTGTTTTTTAAAAATCGTGTCAGAAGCGACTTGCAAGAACATACTGCAAGTCGCTTCTGGTGTGAGAGAATTGGCCGTCTACAGAGATGTTGCCCAGGGGATGCCCAGATGTGTTACCATCCTGCTGGGAGGCTTCTCTTGTGTCCCCTCAAGCTAGAGCTGACAGATGGGAGCTCACCCTGTCTTGCGGATTCGAACCAGTAACCTTCAGATGAGCAACCCAACCTTCAGGTCAGCAGTCCATTGCGCCACCATGACTCCTTGGTAGGTTGGTGGGACCCCAGCATTCTTTATAAGAGAAGACCAAAGACCTTGTACTGCTATAACTGCCGTGATTCGATAGCATTGAGCTGTAGCATTTAAAGTGGGGTCACAATTTATTCTTTCTCTAGTGTAAATGCACCCAAGTCAAACACAGGGAGCAACTGGGAAGTAACGGATGACTACCAGGGCTGCCCTATTCCCTATTCCCATTTTTGCCTTACCTCAGCAGCCCCCAGGGATGGATTTGGTTGCAAGCAGCGACATGAAGTTGGCTAACCATCATGACATCAGAATTCTCCTTCTGTTTAAAAGAAAATGTCCCCGAGCCTTCTTGTGACTTTTGGCGGGGCTTTGGGGTAGGTTGCCTGTGCATGTCGGATGCACCTGGATGGGTTGTTTTTGTTGGGAACATAAGGTAAAAGTAAAGGTTTTCCCCTGACGTTAGGTCCAGTCGTGTCTGACTTTGGGGGTTGGTGCTCATCTCCATTTCTAAGCCGAAGAGCCGGCTTTGTCCATAGATACCTCCAAGGTCATGTGGCCAGAATGACTGCATGGAGCGCATAGGGGGGTGTCATTCCCATTTCTGATCTGGGCCCCTGGAGTGGAGACCCAGAAATAATTTGAACTGGTCTTTCGAGAGCAGGAGAACCCAAACTTCATGTCACTTCAAGCAGTAGTTTATACATTATAGAGAAATAGAAAGGCATGAAGCATCACCTTCAAGCTATTACCTTTTAGATAAACAGCAACAACAACCCTGTATATATAAACATATCCCATTGCTTGGAGTGGTTACACTTTATACTTTGGAGGGTAAATAACAATTTGATGCACCAGATTGCAGGATCCTCTAGAGCAGTCTCAAAGGGGTGCCATAGGCTGGCTTTACACTGGAGAATTAATGCAATTTGACAGCACTTTAACTCATTGCTATGGAATTTGTAGTTTGGCAAAGCCTCAGTGCTCTTTGGCAGGGAAAGATAAAGACTTTATAAAACTTTATAAAGCTACAGCTCCTGTGATTCCATAGCATTAAAGCATGTCAGTGCAAGTGGCATCAAACTGCATTAATTCTACAGTGTAGATGCACCCAGAAAGATATCTATACATTGCACACTATACAGCAGAGTCATGGATGCTGCTTTGATGAGATTGATCAGTAAGTATCTACTGATGTTTGAGCTTTTGATAAGTCCGTATCTGCAGAATTTTTTTGTCCTTTTCCATACATTAATGGTAGCTCCCGGGGATGCAATGGGTTAAACCACTGAGCTGCTGAACTTGCTGACCGAAAGGTTGGTGGTTCGAATCCAGGGAGCGGAATGAGCTCCGGCTGTCAGCTCCAGCTTCTGCCAACCTAGCAGTTTGTAAACATGTAAATGTGAGTAGATCAATAGGTACTGTTATAGCAGGAAGGTAACGACACTCCTTGCAGTCATGCCAGCCAGCCACATGACCTAGGAGGTGTCTAAGGACAACGTCGGCTCTTTGGCTTAGACATGGTGATGAGCACCAATCCCCAGAGTTGGACACGACTAGACTTAATGTCAGGGGAAAACCTTAACTTTATGCATGAATGGGAACTTTTCTTTTGATATTTTCTCCAGTCTAGTTTTAGTCATAGATTTTGGAGTGAATCAGAGGTGGATTCTGCTGTTATATGCATATTTCATATATATGTGTTTAGACTATTATTTATTGTCACTAAGGGGCATTTAGCATAGAATTGTGTTTTTCTAACACACTGAGATAAGAAACTGTTTGATACCAAAAGTAAGTACTGTACAAACTTGTGCAAGCTTCTTTCAAGCTTTAACTTGTTAATGCTTAGCCTTTTTGAAGTGTGTCTTCTTAATGTGCAAATTGTGGTAATTATGTTGTTACTTGTTCAGTAATTTAATGTGGTACCAAAGGAGCATTAAGTTTTGTACAATGTTACTATTTTGAAATACTATTGCTTTTGCTTGTTCTCAGTGCATGTATGTCATAATGAATACTTTGCTTAAAAGGGAAAAAAAATGCAGTGCCTGAGTAATTTAAGTTAAAAATGATTTCAAGTTATTTTGTATTTAATTGCATGGCAGCACAATCCTCTTTACACAGAAGTAGGTATTACTATGTTCAATATGCTTTACCCATATGATCACTTGTAGCTGATTAATTGACTAATGAAGAGATCAGTTTTCAGAAGAAGCATTACAAATACTTGCAGTCTTTTAATTTTTGATTGTAACAGGATAACATGTTAATAGTCATGCATTTCCAAGACGCTCTCGGAACGTGCTCCTTTGCATGTCTGCACAGAGTTGAGTCTCACTAAGTTCCTTGACACTAATACCAGGTAAAGGGGCTTTGGATTACAGCCTTGGTCTATTTAACTGAATTTTTATATCCCTCGCTCCCTCGGTAACCATGTTTACTTGCTAATGGCACAGTTGTTTTGCACCTCCTAGAAAGCACAGCATTACATCTTCCCTATTGCTAGAAATGAAGGGGATAGTTTCCTGGACAGGACAGTATGGGAGATGGCATATATTAAATCCAGTGAATGTCCCTACTTCATTGCCAGCTGAAATAGTGACAAAATGTTCTGCACGTCTATATCTGTACTGGTGTTTTCAGCACAAAGTATTGAATTACTGTCTGTGAGTGTCCCATAAGATTCTGTAGCTGAAAAATGCCCCACTTGTACACACACACACACATTTGTTTTTACTTTGGGTTATATTCAGCTCCTTGTCTTGACTAGTGGTCTATAGGCATTTGGATATTAGTCATATCCACACTTAGGTAATTAGAGTTCCAGCCCACCCTCTTTGCTTGGACATGAAACTTGGGCATGAAACAATCAGGGCCAATAAAGGATTCCCCCAGGCAGGAAGCAGCCAGGTTTTGAAGCTGCAAGGCCATTCAGTGCTAGTCAAGTTGGCCAATTGCAACAGTCACACTTGCCTCCAATAGACAAGAGTTCTTTCTCCCACCCTGGACATCCCACAGATATATAAACCCCACTTGCCTAGTTTCCAACAGACTTCAGAACCTAGATGTGGGCAAAACGTCAGGAGAGAATGCTTCTGGAACATGACCACACAGTTTGGAAAACTCACAGCAACCCAACATTAACCTACTTTATTCTATTCACATTTTCCCCCCATAGGTGCCAATGTACTGCTTTCACACACTATATTTATCTCATAGTTCGTTCTGACCCTCTTTCTATGAGGGTCAGGAAGTCTGGCCTGGGTTTCTGCTCAATGCGAATGCCTCCCTGCAATGTTGGTAGCAGATGTATCTCTGTGAAGGTCATGGTGCCTTCAGTGTAAAATGAATGAGATGAAATTACGCAGAGGCTAGTGCCCACACTGCTTTTGCTGCTGCCTTGCCCTCTTGCCCTGATCTGAGATCATGCCCAGAGCGTATGACCCTAGAGCAGCATTTGCCTTATTTCTCTTTGCAGAAAATCTGTTGGTCATTTCAAGTCAATGCATGAAATAAAACTTTATTCCAGCTGATTTGCTGTTGTCTTTAGAGTTTTAAGATTGACATTGTGATGGGGAATCTGTTGAGTATCCCTTATTTATTTAATTTAAAACATTTCTACCCCGCCTTTCTCACCCGAGGGGACTCAATTCGGCTTAAAAAACTGGCAAAATTCAATGCCAGTGACACAATACAATAGAATAAAAACATAGTGCATTTAAAACAATTGGACATTAGTCAAATAAAAACAATGTATAAAGCTTAAAACATGTAGAGTCCTTAGTCCAGACTGTGTCGAGCCATACAGCTTTATTCATTAAACGCTTGCGCACATAGCCATGTCTTTAGTTTCTTCTTAAAGCCCAAAAGAGATGGAGCCTGCTGGGTGTTGCTAGGGAGGGTGTTCCACAACCAAGGAGCCACCACTGAGAAGGCCCTGTCTCTCATCCCCACCATTCGTGCTTGCAAGGACCGAGAGCAGGGCCTCCCCAGATGATCTTAAGGCTCTTGTTGGCTCACAGGAGGAGATAGGTTTGGACAGGTAAGTTGGACCAGAACCGTTTACGCTTTATAGGTCAAGACCAGCTTGGAACCAGATGTGTTTTGAATTTTGGATTTTTGGAAATATCTTGGAAATGAGACTCAAGCCAAAATATAAAATTAATTTATATTTCATGTACACATTGCGACGTATCCTGAAGGTAATTTTATGCACAATGTTGTAAATGTTTTTGTGCATGAAACAAAGCTTGTGTACATTGAACCATTGGAAGGCAAAATTGACACTATCTCAGCCCGCGATGTGTACGATTTTGGAGCATTTTGGATTTCTGTATTTTGGGTAAGGGATGCCCAACCCGTATTAGTTATATACTTAGAGGAAGATATTGTATATGTGTTTTTATATCATGGAACCCCCGGTGGCGCAGTGGTAGACACAAAACAGAGGCCAAACCTTCCATTTACTTGTCTGTATCAATCTGGTGCCCCCAGTGGAGCAGCGGGTTAAACTGCTGAGATGCTGAACTTGCTGACCAAAAGGTTGGCGATTTGAATCCGGGGAGCGGGGTGAACTCCCTCTGTTAGCTCCAACTTGTGCCAACCTAGCAGTTCGAAAACATGCAAATATGAGTAGATCAAAAGGTACCGCACTAGTGGGAAGGTAACGGCGCTCCATGCAGTCATGCCGGCCACATGACCTTGTAGGTATCTAGGGACAATGTCGGCTTTTCAGCTTAGAAATAGAGATGAGCACCAACCCGCAAAGTCAGACAGGACGTCAGGGGAAAACGTTTACCTTTACTCTTTTATATCACATCAGTGTTTCTTAGTCCTACTATTTTTTTTATTTGGAGTTTGCAAAAATTACTGTTAAATCTCCTAGGATTCTTGAATGTAATAGAATTATTGGATTTCATAATAGCTGTGCTAATTGCTGTGAGAGTTTATTGATATAATGCTTCATTTATAGTCTTTAGCTTTCAGAACTTACTTGTACATTGCTTAGCCAAACCAGCTTAAATATGGCATTGCATTGCTTTTTTGGAAGGTGCTTGGCACGTATTGCATATTGTTGTTGTATCTAGTCAGTTGGAATTTTAAGACCTTTTCTGGAAATTTAGAGGGAGATTATTCATATGGCTTCTGGAGCACAGATCTACGACCAAAGGATTCAACTCCTTGAGTTCTGTGTGCTATTTTTAGCAAGGGAAACACCTTCTTGAGAGGGTTTAGGGCATATATGTGTGTCTTATGATATGCGACTACTGTTTTTGCCAATGGCACCCAGCCAACATCAGCTGCTTTTAAGATGTCAATAGCAGTCCTTAAGAATCCACTCTTCCTCCATGAACATACTTATACATTTTTTAACTTCACCCCCACTAATGACTATATCTAAGAATAATCTCCTTGCTTGACAGATTGACAAGGTATTAAATTTTTGAGACAGCAGTAGATTTTATTTAAGACCCACGTTTCCTTATCAGATTTCTATTGGGGTTTTATGTTTTCCATACCCAAAATGACCAAGAATACAATTCTCTTCTCTTCTCATGTCTTGTCCTCCACTACCCTGAAAGGAAGGTCACCAGGAATGGAAGACCAAACAACAGGATGGGAAAACAGCAGGACCTAGTTTTCCAGATTTTCAGCACAAAGTGTCTCTTTATAACATTCCTAGCTGTAAGAAAGTCTTGCCTCAGATAGGCTTGGTTAATGTAACAAACAAGTTTGTTTTCATGGTTATTTGTGGTTAGGCTTTCTTCTATACCAGGCATGGGCAAACTTCGGCCTTTTAGGTGTTTTGGACTTGAACTCCCACAAGTCCTAACAGCCGGTAGGCTATTAGGAATTGTGGAAGTCCAAGACACCTGGAAGACTGAAGTTTGTCCATGCCTGTTCTATACGAAGTACTAGAAAGGTATCACTTAAAGCAATTGTCTTCTGGTCTAAAACAGGACTTCTTAAACTTATTCCACTCATGACCCCTTTTGGCCCAAGACATTTTTAAGCGACAATAATTCAGCATTTGCAAGGACTGATTTTCCTTTTTTATGAAGTACAGCTGAAGCATTTTCTGCAGAGTCTGCTGTAAACATTGCACGTTGTTGCTAACAGATCTGTGTAATGTCTAGAACAACCACTAGATGTTTTAGTAAAGGTAAAGGTTTTCCCCTGACGTTAAGTCTAGTCATGTCCGACTCTGGGGGTTGGTGCTCATCTCCATTTCTAAGCCGAAGAGCTGGCGTTGTTCGTAGATGCCTCCGAGGTCATGACTGCATGGAGTGCTGTTACCTTCCCGCCAGAGCAGTACCTATTGATTTACTCACATTTGCATGTTTTCGAACTGCTAGGTTGGCAGAAGCTGGTGCTAACATCAGGGGCTCACCCCACTTCCCAGATTTGAACCACTGATTTTTTTTCCCGGCAAGTTCAGGAGCTCTGCGGTTTAATCTGCTGTGCCACTGGGGGTTGTTTTACTTTTGCCAATTTTTTTGTGACCCCGACATTGTGCTAAGGGTGTCTGGTTTGGAGTCAGGGCCCACAATGTAAGAAACAGTGGTTTAAAAGGTCTCTTCCAAATAGCTGTCTCACAGCATCACATGAAAGTTAGTATCTAGCAGTAGCTAGTTATAATTGTATCTTTTTGTTTTGGCTATAAAAATATAAATTTTTGGTCTGTTACTTAAATGCTGTCAGTTCAGTACACCGTTTCCAAAGGTTTCTCAAACTATTAGTATTTTGCTTATGGTATTAGTTTGTATGTTTTTTTTAAAACTTAAGACAGTAGTGGAGCTTTTAGACCAGGCATGGGCAAATTTTGGCCCTCCAGGTGTTTTGTGTTAGGGAAAACTCCCAAAAAATACAGCAGAGCACCCAAAAAATGCAAACAGGAAACGTGTAGTTGAGCATTCAGCTCACAGCAAGCAGAGTGTGAAGTGTTGTGGTCAGGAAAGAATTTAGGGCTTAGGAGGCAATGATGCAGAGTTCAATCTTTAAAGTTACAAAAGGTTTATTTACAAAAATAATAATTACTACATTTCTTAATAGTAAAGAACTGGGTCTGAGCTACTCTAACACCATCTCTTCTTGGATTCAAAAGAGAGGGGAAAAAACTCCAAGCACTACATCTCCTGACACACACAAGCAGAGAGAGGTCTCAGTACACTAAGACAATGGTTCTCAACCTGTGGGTTCCCAGGTGTTTTGGCCTACAACTCCCAGAAATCCTAGCTGGTTTACCAGCTGTTAGGATTTCTGGGAGTTGAAGGCCAAAACATCTGGGGACCCACAGGTTGCGTACCCCTTCTCTAAGAAGTAAAGCAGAAGTCTGAAACAAAGATATGTACAGTAGAGTCTCACTTATCCAACATAAACGGGCCGGCAGAATGTTGGATAAACGAATATGTTGGATAATAAGAAGGGATTAAGGAAAAGCCTATTAAATATCAAATTAGGTTATGATTTTACAAATTAAGCACCAAAACATCATTAGACAAATTAGACAGAAAAAGTAGTTTAATATGCAGTAATGCTATGTAGTAATTACTGTATTTATGAATTTAGCACCCAAATATCACGATGTATTGAAAACATTGACTACAAAAATGTGTTGGATAATCCAGAACGTTGGATAAGCGAGTGTTGGATAAGTGAGACTCTACTGTACCTGCAAAGTATCCATTCTACATAACCAATCAGAATGAGATCAAATCAGACCAATCAGAAAGAGAGAGAGAACAAATAGATACATTCAGGAGTCAGGGGGGAAAGGGATTCCCTCAGCTTATTTCTAAGCTAACTTTTTCTCATTGAGGACTGCAGACTTGAGCAGCATGGGATGAATTCCAACATTTTGGACTTCAATCCCCACAATTCCTAACAGCCTATTGGCATTTTGAGCTTCAGGATTGCTTTGGCTACCAGTATCTGTCCCAATTTTATCTTTAAAAATGACTGCAGCTGGCATATAAATTAACAGGTACTGGCTTTGCCATTCAACGTTGTGAGACTAAGTGGGATTTTTAATTACAGTTGAACAGCATGGTTCCCTGGCAGCACTGTGATAGCACCTTGCTCTGTTTCATGAGGGCAGGGGGATATTAGAGCAAAACCCACATGCCAGATTATATCTGTCTCCCTACATGAAGTGTAATCTGGAATGTCTCTGGGGTGCATCATTTGAGTGGGTCCAACTTTGCTACCCCTCTTACTACAAATGATGGAAGATAGATGGCTGGGATCAAAACTGACTTTCCAACCAGAAAAACCTCCAGCTTTGCATTGTCTCCCTCCTGGCTCTATAGAACAGTGGTTCCCAACTGGTGGGTTGCGAGACCTAAAATAAGGTCTGCAAGACATGTGGGGAAAATCAGCTCTAGATTATTAGAAATGGTTTTCTGTGGGCGAGCAGATGGTGACTATTGAATGGCATATGTTCTCTATCAGAAACTAGAGCTGATATGGTCTATCCAATGCAATCTTCTGAATCAGCACCCCAAGTAACCAAACCAAACCTAAAGTTGACCAAAAACTGATTCGTAACCCTTTTGGTGCTAATGTTGGAGGGTGGTCTCTAGTCAAGTGGTTCCTGGTCAAAAAAAGGTAGAGAACCACTGCTATAGAAGGGTTTCAGGGAGGAGATGGAAACTGTGAAGCTTCAGGTTAGGCTGAGATATCTGAGATGCACTTCCTTTGCTGTAGTCTGTGACAGTATCATATTCTCATCCATTACACGTCCTCGGAATATGCTGATCACATAAGATTAATTGGTAGACCTCAGATGTCTGAAGGGGAAATGGGCTTCCGTAGCAGGTTTTCTCGTCCACCTTGTTGCAAGGCTATCCGTAGAGATAACTGTAATGGAATGCATTTCCCACCAGAAACATAAGACACTTCTTCACATATGTTTATACTCATATCCCAGTTTATTTTCTTCTTAAATCTAGGAAGAATAGCACTTTAGTCCTTATCTGAAAGTATGATTTATGTAAATCTCTTCTGCTGAACATGTTGTTCAGACAGGTTTTGAAACCATGAAGAAGTGAAGTGTAATTTCTTTGTTGATTGGCAACAGAGAGCTTTCTTAGATGAAGTATGATTCTGCTGTGCCAAATGGTTGACTTTTCTAGAAGGAAAAAAAAACACAAAAGGTTATGTGAAAAGTACTCTGGTTAATATATTGGCATTCCCAGAACCCACTAAAACTTGGGCAGGCTGCCAGATACCACTTAATGAGGATGCAAAATGTTTGGCACAAATCTGCATAAACACAAAAGAATTTCAGAAAAGGAGTTTGTGAGTGTAAGTTGCATATCTATATTCATGATTAATTTTTAATTACTATACTTTGCACTTAAGACGGGTGGAAATCTTTCCAATTAGATTACTGAGTGTTGCTTCTCTAACATTTTTGTTTCTCTGCCTTGTTTCAATTGCTGCTTTTTTGTCCCTATTCTATCAGCGAAAGTTTTTCAGCATGCATTTCAGTTCACTTCCTGTACCATAATAGAAAGTTATTCAAGTGGGTGGTTAATATTTCATCAAGTTTTCATCAGCTCTAATATTCAAGAATCAGAATGGGTAGAGGAGCAAAAGAAACTTAGTCAAAAACAGGAATGGCAGTGTGAAGTCTTGGCTCTGCCTTTCCTCTCCTTTGCTAAAGAGCTCTGGTGTGGACTGGTCCATGAGGTCACGAAGAGTCGGAGACAACTAAATGACTGAGCAGCAGCAGCTAAAGTTCCCTCTGTTTATGTTCCCCAATAGTATAGATGCCTCCATTTGTATTAGTTTTTGGATGGAGCTTGAAAAACCCCATAGAGGCCAGCCTTAGTTGGTTTAGTCCATTTGCCTGCAAAAGTTTTCTTGCTAGGCCCTCTTTACTTTTCTGCAGTAGAGCCACAGAATTTAGAGGCCTGGATATTGTCTAGAAATCCTAGGCCCTAGCAATCCAAACAGGCATCTTTAGCAGTAAACGCTTCATATACCATCAGTCCCAGTGACAACAGAAGCTTGCGATCAGCCCAAGTTTCACAAAGTAGAAGACCAAGTCCATCGCTTTACATCAGAGGCAAAAGACTTTCAAGGATCCCAGAGAGATGACTGTGACCAGCAAAATCTCCTTTTGTAATGTATTGTTTTAAGCTATCTTTCAATAGTCCCGGGTGGAGTTAAACCTTTATTCATCTTGTTTTCAGTAAACTCGTTTTGGTTAACTTTCACCTTGCCTAAAGTGCCTCTGTATGTTAAGGGTCTTGATCTTAACGGAAAGTATACAGACACCATAGTTCTCCCAAAGGCTTGGCCTTGCCATCACAGGCAGCTTAATATCCAGCCTGCTTTTCAGTTATCACAACTTGGTCTTGCTCTGAAAAATGTCTTCTACAGGAGGAATGCACCAGGGAAGCTCGAGTTTCTAACTGGGAATTGATGGGGGAAATTAGGAATTAACTTCCTCCATACTTAATGTATGTGTGTATTTTTAAGACATCATCCCTTAGCTTAGTGTGCATAGGTTGTAACAATGTGTTGTAATTTTTCTGTTGGCCAAAAGAGACACACATTTAAGGAACTGTAGGTTGTCAGACTGTTTATATGACAGTGCATGTCTGTGCTTGCCAAGATCCAGACAGTCTGTTAATGTTACATGCTGAGGATAGATAAATTATTGTGTCTGAGACAAAATGCACTTTCATTTGATACAAAGCTGTGATGTATCCTTACAGCTTTTTGCCCAATATCTTTTATTGCAGTGGGAGTGGGATTCAAGCAGTGTGTTTGGCACCTGTTTATAAATTAAGCACTGATAAGCTTATCCTATGACCCAAATCTCAGGCTTTATCTATAGCAATACATGTGATATGGGGTGCTGGTGGTTAATTCAATGGCTTAAGCAATCATGCTGCTTACATCCAGGCATTAAGTAGGTCTAAGGACCACAAGGGATCTCAGATCAGTCTGTGGACATGTGTGTACATGCACCTTCAATCACCTGTCAGTTTATGGTGACCCCTAGAATTTTATAGGGTTTTCTTAAGCAAGTCATACTCAAAGATGGTTTTGCCAATTCTGTGGAGGGTTGGGATTCCAGAGATGGGACATCTTTATGAGTCTTGATCAGTACTTAACAGGTAGCAACACAAGGGAATCTGAGCTGTCTCATGGAGCGTACACTAGGACATTGCAGGTCAGGTAGCTAGCATGGCTGTGTTCATTTTTCTTTGATACTGCTTCCATGGTAACTTGAGTGCTTTGCTATTCTGTTATGTCTGTCAGGGCTGTGGGGATAAACATTGCAAATTATATAGGCTCCTCTAGTGGAATCATTAAATGCAAACTAGTAGTATAAGAACATATTCATGTATATTTAGTAAAAGAGAATTAACTTGGGAGTACTCTTAGATCAATTTTTGTAACTTTCTGGAGGCCCAAGTGGACACTATGGCTAGGAGTGCTTGGTGCCAGTTTAGACTAGGAATAACCTAACTACTGATCACTTTCCAATTAGACAAATTGAGGTTGCCCTCAAAAATGACTCAAAAGCTACAGCTCATCCAAAATGCAGCAGCAAGATCGCTCGCTGGTCTAAAACAACTGAGCTGAGTGCCAGTTGTTTGTGAATTCAAGGTGGTTGTGATGGGATTTAAGACCTTTAAAGGCTTGGAAACACAATACCTCTGTCTCTGTCACGTTGGGCAAAATGACACCAGGTGGTTATAGATAGTCCCATGGTTGTTTTTATTATATTTCATTAATATAATATTTTAAATAATAATATTAATAACATATAATAGTATTGTATCGTGTGCAGATAGAGAAGACTTTACCATATATGGAGTAAATGCTGACAAAATTCAGGAGGGATTCAGAAAAGGAAGAGGCACTAAACATCATTTTGCAAACATATTAGGAGTGCACTGAATAATTTCAGAAGAAAATGAGCCTCTGCTTCATAGATAAGAAAATCTTTGACTGTCTCAATCCTGACAAAGTTTGGATTACTGTGAAAAAAATAGGAGTGCCAGAACATTTGATTGTCTTATACTCTGGATTACCCTCAATTTGGAAAAAAGACCACTGTGAGAACAGATTATAGAGAAACAATAATATACTTTATTTATATTCCACTCTATCTCCCCGAAGGGATTCAGAGCGGATTACAGGCACATATATGGCAAACATTCAATGCCATTATACAAATGACAGAGACAGACAATACATAAACAGAGGCAGGCTCTTTTATTTCTGACATCTGGAGGATGCTCGACTCCGCCATGGGGAGGTGCTGTTGTTCCATTCTTCCATGCCAAGGAGCCTGTCAATCGAATTGCCGGCATGTTTTTCAGAGCACCTTTTACTTCATGCTAAAGCAGTACCTATTTATCTACTTGCATTTGCATGTTTTTGAACTGCTAGGTTGGCAGGGAAGCTAGGGCTGACAGACAGGAGCTCACCCCGTCTCGCAGATTCAAACCGCCAACCTCCAGGTCAGCAGTTAGCCAGCACAAGGGTTTAACCCATTGCGCCACTACGGCACCTGAGTGGTTTTCCATCAATAATGGTGTCACACGAGTGCATTTTATCATGCTGTCTGTGAATTTCTGGACAATGGGAACTCATGAATCAGAATCATAGAATAATTTATAGTTTGCTCTGTTTTTACTGTATGGCCTTGGGAAAAATTGAATGTATAATTATTATTCTGTCTGTGTGTATATTTAGAGGATGCAAATAAGATTATATTGACCAACTCACCACGGGGATAATGTGGTCATGAGCAGAGACATTGTAGGACTGATGTATGCAAGATATATATTTGTAATTAGTGGTTTTGCAAATTCTGTGTTGTAAGTATGTCAGCTTCATTGTGTGTTTCATTGTGGGACAAGACTTGTTTAGCATTTCGGTCTCACTAGCTGAGCTGTCCAGCCTTCTTTGACAATTTCAATTCTTTCTTTTGGGTTAAATGTGTGATGACTACAATTGCTGTCCTGAGTGTGTAGTTCTCTCCAAAAGACTTTCAGTTTCTGTTGATCTTGCTTTGTTCTGCCTTGCCTTGCCTTTATATGAGATATGCAGTGTCTGGGACCGCATATCTCATGTAAATACATTGAAAAAGGGAGGATCTGTCATTGTGGTTTCCGCCCCCCTCCCCCCCTCCTTGTTCTTCCTGTATCTCCTTTTTGGGTGCTATCACTATGAAATAGCAACTGGGAGTTAGTCGTGAGGAACTTTCTGTTGAAATTGACCAGATTTGTACTTGCAAGTTGTCTGCATCTGTGACCATATTGTATGCAAAACATAGTCACATAATGGAACATGATTGGGATTTCCTTCCAAGGAAAATAGTAACTTAAGAGGAGCTATTTTTGTCAAGATCTCAGTAGGAAGGAAATAATTCAACACCTCTTTCCTGTCTGCTATGATCCCAGTTAATTATCACCCCATCTTCAGCTGTAGCTGTAGCCTTTTGGAAAATGTTCATGTTCAATGTGACATTTTGAAGAACTTGGGTCTGAAGTTAGTGCTCTTACTCTCCATTATCAGTGCAACTTAAGTTAGTTATGACTCACTTTTGACTATCATTTCAATGGGACCCAAGAGTGACTACCAGATACATTTGCATTATCATCAAATCAAATCTGTCCTGTGAGAAAATTAAAGTTTGTTTTAAAACTTGTTACAATAAATTGCCCATCACAACGTAAGATTAAATAAATGAGCAAAAGCATAGTTATACCGGGTTGCTGTGAGTTTTCTGGGCTGTATGGCCATGTTCCAGAAGCATTTTCTCCTGACATTTTGCCTACATCTACAGCAGGCATCCTCAAAGGTCATGATGTCTGTTGGAAACTAGGCAAGTGGGGTTTATATATTTGTGGGAAGTCCAGGCTGGGAGAAGGAATTCTTGTCTGTTTGAGATAAGTGTGAATGTTGCCAATGGCCAGCTTGATGAGCATTTAGTGGCCTTGCAGATTCAAAGCCTGGCTGCTTCTTGCCTGAAGGAATCCTTTGTTGGGAGGTGTTAGCTGGTCCTGATTGTTTCTTGTCTGGAATTCCACTGTTAGGAATTGTGGGAGTTGAAGTCCAAAACACCCGGAGGGCCGAAGTTTGCCCATGCCTGCTGTAGAATGACCCTGTCATGGTTCTTTCGTGGCAATTTTTGTTTCCCACTGCCTTTCACTGAGGCTGGAAGAATAAGACATGTCATGGGTTTCTGTCAGCCAAAATTTGAACTCAGGTCATATTCTTTTTCTTCACTATTCATTCAGTTTTTGTCAGTAATGTTTGTTGCAAGTATGCCTTTATTTCTCATGTTCTTTACTTCCAAAAGACGTTGGAATGCGTTCTCTATTTTTATATTATAACTGTGCTGAACTGTACACTTTGGTTTTCTCACTAGGGAACTATTTGTGTGCTTCTGTTTCCCACGGGGAAGCTCTCGTAACTGACAGACAGGAAAGCTGTTATAGAATGATATCTTTGACACTTTCTTTTACTGAGTGAGAACTGTTGCAGTTGAATGAAGTGTGTTAATTGAATGAAGAATTCATTTTTACTACTTAAGGCAATAGTTACATAAAGTTGTCGGTAAATCAAAGGAACAGGTGAAGTGACTGGATATCAGCTTACCAAGAATTCGGCTTCGAACATAGAACAGCCTCATAGGGCATTTGGTGATGGTTTTTGTTTAAAATTTGCAATTAGTGTCTTTCTCTTTTTGTGGCTGCTTTGAAATATGTGTATTGAAATAAAGAAATAAAGTATTATTTGCCAGGGTTTGCAAAGATACTATATGTGTATTAACTGGAAAATCAAATGCATGATGCCGATCGGCTGAATTAGCAAGGACCTGGGGAACTGATTTGTAACTGTTGTTATCCTGCTGCTGGAGAACCGGTTTGAACATGTTTCTCTTCTGTGTGTGTGAGTCTTCTGAGTGCTGGCTGGAAAGAAGATGGCTCTGTACTCAGAGAGGCCTGACTATTTCTGAGGCCGCATTTGCTGCTGATCCTCAGTGAAGCAGATTCATGGACTAAAAAAAGGACTGCCTATAATTGCTGATTTCTGTAAGCAATCAGAGAGACTATTGTAAATATCATTGTTCTGTTGATCTCTTGGATTTAGTAAAAGTTCCTATGTTACTTCATTCTGCAAAGCTGAGTGGTCCATCATTCTGCAGGGTGTCTCTGGGTCATGGGCACACGTAAGAGCTTCCATCTATCATCCACAATCCCCAACATTATTATTATTATTATTATTATTATTATTATTATTATTATTATTATTATTATTATTATTGCTGCTGCTGCTGCTGCTGCTGCTGCTACTACTACTATTATTATTGTAAAGCTATAAACCCCCGATTCCATAGCATTGTTGTGGTGCCAAACTGCATTAGTTCTACAGTGTGGATGTGCCCTTGGTCTCCCAGAATCCTAATCCAACACTGAAATTACAATACCTCACTGCTTCATATTCGACCTTTTCCCACAGTTTTTCAGGCTTATGTTTCCACACATTCTTTGCATAAAGTATATTATGCTCTGTGCATCAATTGCAATATAAACCTGAGCCACTTTTTCATGGCATTGCTGAATAATGTGCTGCATGAACTAATAAATTGATTAATAGTTGCCTTTTTTCTTTACATAGCGTTCTGCCGTTATTGTGCAAATGCTATTTGATTGAACTTCTTCCACTAGAGTCCTTCAGTTTCCCTTTTTTCAGAGTCTCATTCTGTAAGCATTTGCAGATAATCCACTTCTCAACTTTTTCTTCTATACTTTTAATATACTGACAGTGTAGGGTTTGTTTCGACAGGCTTCAAGGTGATTTTTAATATTTTTCTTTCTATAGGCATCTTTTGTTTCTTTGATATTTAATAAATTCTCCTTATGTACATGTATTAGCATCTGTGTTCATCACCAAGCAAACTGTGGCTTTCTTTGATGTATTTGCTCAAGAATCTTTCATCTTCTTCAACAGTTTGTTTAATTTGTAATAATTGCGAGCTCTTATTATTGTGTGGTAGACAACAGCTGATCAATGTCACTTCAAAGGTGTAATGTGGCATAATAAATCATACTTTTCTAGGTATTTCTTTATAGGGCATTCGTTCTGCTTCAGTCCAATCAACAATCCCAGCGCTGTTTTGGAAAACTGCTATAGCAGGTATTTATGATCTGTACAATTTTTATTACAATCTCACTTGTTGAATGGTAAACATTAGTAACAATTAAGTCAACATGTTATACGGGCAGGTATTTCCAGCTAGAGTTTGGGACTATTAGTGATTTGAATTCTATCCAGCAATCTAGGAATCAGTGACATATCAACAGCTAACATAACCTGTTATAAGCGGTATCATTTTTGGTAACTGCTGTTGTGATCTTCTGCATGTCAATTTTATTCAGATGTTTTGTCAATCCATTTGGAATTGTTTTGTAGCATTCCCTAGTTTGTGTTTCTCACATTCTATGTTCTTACTACATATGTTGTGCAGTTCTGGAATTTTCTTCCATCCAAACCTATTAGTAGCTGAACATCTTTTTGACTTGAGTAGAGTTGCTTCTTTAGGCACAGCACTAGTTACATCTTTCTGTTGCTCTTTCAATATTAATTGTTTTATGCCATCCAACTTATCTTAAAAGAGTCTCAGCTTTTAGCACAGTGGTACCCAACCTGTGGTCTGTGGACCACCACTGGTCCCCAAGAACTAAAATATGGTTTGCGGCCTCACCATTACTATACTATTGCAACGAGAGTGACAGCAAAATCCTCTTATAGTGCTGAGGCAACAGGGATATCAGGAAGGGAAAGGCTGACTACCCACAAAAGGGTACAACAAGCCTCCTGACTGCTGCTTCTCCTCCTCCCTCCTCCTGAGTGGAACCATTCCATGTGGCCCCTGGAAGTGGGGGCTCATTGGTGTCTTCGTTTTTAGGCCTGTTCCTGGGGTTATTTGGCGTACTCATTCAGAAAATTACATTGGATAGATCATATTAACTCTAGAATATTAAATATGGTTTTTTGTGGGCGATCAGATGGCGACTACTGGTTGGCATATGTTCTGTATCAGAAATTAGAACTGATGTGGTCTATCCAATGCAATTTTCTGAATCAGCACCTGAAATAACCAAACCGAATCTAAAGTTGACCAAAAACTGATTCGCAACCCTTTTGGTACTAATGTTGGAGCGTGTTCCCTGGTCAAAATGGTTTCTTCTCAAAGTGGTCCCTAGTCAAGTGCTTTCTGGTCAAACAACAGTGGGAACCACTGTTCTAGCATGATATATTTTTCCCTTTTGGATTGTTTTATCATAGGTTTTTAAAATAAATGGAATGCCTTCTTCTGCATAGTTGTAACTCCTTTGATGCCACTCTTGCTATCTCTGAGAGATTCTTCACTGATGCCAACCCATAAAACTGTTCCTGTCCAGTTGATGTTTCTGCTGCTGTGTTGTTCCCACTGCTGTTCTTGTTACTGGAAGTCCAAAAGAGTAACAAACTGAATAGACTCCACAATGTCAAAGGTCTGGTTTATGTGGCAGCAGTTGCCCCTTCATTCAGAGCAAAAGTGCACCCGTCACATGTTTTTTGTAAATGTCTCTATACATTAATGGAAATGATGCTGTTGCTAAAAAAACAGAATGAAAAAGATTTGCAATAAATTAGTGCTGTAAAATTTTGAACTGCCTAGCATACAGCAGTGCAACTGAAAATACATCTTTAAATGTAATTATTGGAGGCATGAATCCCCTGGAAAAATTAATTCACCTTCTAGTGTCCTTTCAGCAGTCAGCTTGCTGACACAGCATTATTCTGGTTCCAAGATTTTTTTAAAATGATAAAATAGATGTCAGACTGTTGGATGCACATTTTTTTCTAAAAACTACTTTCAGAATTGAAACCTTAGGCTGGTAGATAAACAAATCATGTTTTAATTAACTATGGCTGTTTTCGGCTAGACTGTGTCAGAATATAAACTCAACAGATTAATTAGCGGTTGATTAAAACAGCACTAGTGTATAGTATTGTAAAATTGCCTCTGTAATATGTTTTGTTCTTACTTGCTGCAAATATATCCTTCTTGCACAGCTAGACTCAGATTTAATTGGATAGTAAGCGGAACATTCAAGATACAGTTGCTTGATGTATGGGGAAGGAAATGGGCATACAAGCTCCATTTAAGAGTGTCTTTAAGAAAATACAGTAGAAGAAATTAAATTGTTACTCATAACGTAGTTGTGAAATATATTGATGCAGTGTTCCCTCACTTATCGTGGGGGTTACGTTCCAGGACCACCTGCAATAAGTGAAAATCCATGAAGTAGGGACACTATATTTATTCTATGTGTGGAGGAGAGCAAACTACAGACCACTTACTACAAGGCAGCCTGTACTTTATTTTAGCAGTTACAATATACAGTACACCGGCAAAGTAGAAGAATGGAAGCTAAATAACCCTTTTTTATTTCCAAACCTTTCCTACCCTCCCCCCTCTCCCTTTATTTCTCCATTATTCCTCCCTTTACCCCCCTTCCAAAACCCTTTGCACACCGCAAAAACCCGCAAAACAGCGAAAATATCGTGATAAATGGTTACATTAATATTTATTGAAAATCCACGAAACAGTGAGGGAGCAAAAAGTGAACTGCGAAGTAGCAAGGGAACACTGTATTTGAAAATAGAACTGCACTGGTTTTTGTATTGTAAAATGATGCAAAGCAATAACTTAAAGTATTTTTCATTTCTGGACTATCACCGGGATGGTAGATGTTAATAACACAATCCTATACAAGTCTACTTAGGAGTAAGTCCTACATAATTGAATGGAGCTTAGTGCCAAGTAGGTGGATATAGGATTGCAGCCTAAATCTGTTAAAATTACTAATCCTATTTAATTAATTAGGATTATTAATTACTAATTAATAATCCTATATGTTGGATCGGGTCTCTGTCCAGACTAGCCTTGAATATTCTGCACAGCAACACACACATTCTCTTTCGTTCAGTTATCTTTGTGGAGAATTAAAAATGCCTATATACTATATCAGTTAGGACTGCAAATTTTGTCTCGAAAAGCAATAATGGGATGAGAGGACACTGTAGTGTCTCCTAGAAACCTTTCGCGAATGTCCATTGCATCAAGAAACACAAGCATGAGAAGATGCCAATTGGTTCTGAACAAGGTGAACTCAAGGCATATGACCGTCTTTGGCTGTGCCAAGATTCACTAATGGCAAATCAAATGCATTTAGAGTAAAGGCAACGCTTTCCAACATCTGAACTTTCTTGAGCTATTTCTAAAGGGAGGAAACTTCTTTCCACCCTGAGAACTTTAAAAAAAGCCCAGATCCTCACCATTGGGTGGAAATCAGGACTAGCAGGCCTGTTTATAATGCTGTCAGCTGTAGGTAGCATTCACAATAATGTGTGATTATGGAAGTTGCAATTCCAAAATTTCTGGTTGGCTATAGTTGCCAATGGCTATCAAATGTCAAATATCAGCGTGCTGGGAGAAGCAAAGACCACCAAGCATTGAAGCAATGCTCCTACGCCATCAACTCTGCTGTACTGGCCACATTGTCCAAATGCCTGATCACCATCTCCCAAAGCAGTTACTACACTCCCAACTCAAGAACAGAAAATGGAAGGTTGGTGGACAGGAAAAGAGATTTAAAGATGGGCTTAAAGCTAACTTTAAAAACTGTGGCATAGACACCAAGAACTGGGAAGCCCTTGCCCTTGAGCACTGTAAGTGGAGGTCAGCTGTGACCAGCAGTGATGTGGAATTTGAAGAGGCCCAAATGGAAGGTGAAAGGGAGAAATGTGCCAAGAGGAAGGCACGTCAAGCCAACTCTGACTGGGACCGCCTTCCACCTGGAATTCAATGCCCTCACTGTGGAAAAACATGTGAATTGAGAATAGGGCTCCACAGTCACTTCCATATCCACCACCAAGACACTACATTTGGAAGGCCATCATATTTGGATGACGAGGGATTGCCTAATGAATAAATGTAGGTAGCATTCACAATAATGAGTGATTATAGAAGTTGCAACTCCAAAATGTCTGGTTGGCATTACTGGTGTAGACAAACAATAATGTCCTTAAGTAAACAAATTGTGATGCAGTGGCTAGAGTGTAGTTAGAACTGGAAGACTTGATTTCCTAACTCTTACAGACTTCTCCTCAACCTTCCTTTTCTTGAATTCCCTTTCTCAAGTGATTGGCGGCTTGCTCTATATTAACTATAAGTTACGTTCACAGGGTTGTCATTTCCTTTGGCATTCACTAACATAGGTGGGTTTTGGAAACAATGCAACCATTCAGATACTGTTGGAATGCAAGCCCCACTATTGGAATGCATGCAGCTAAACCAGTGGCAAAGAAACCCAGATGGTCATAGCCATTTGAGAATGTGACATGCCATCCTAATTGCAGGTAAATCTCAGTTAATGGAGGAGATGCGTTTCTTTAACATAAAATTTGGTTCCTGTGCCACAAAAAAGAGCAATTCAGCATCATTTAGCAACAATTTTATTCCAAACTACCAATATGCATATATGAAATGAAAAAAATAGTAACATAAGCTTTTCATAAGGAGACATGAAGGCAAAAATACAGTGAGTCCAGTGTATCTATGGAAGTTTGGTTCTGGGATATGCTGCCAAAATGAAAAAAGGGTACAATCATGCTCCTCAGCAGGGGTCCCCAAACTTTTAAAATAAGGAGCCAGTTCACGGTCCCTCAGACCATTGGCGGGCCGGACTATAATTTTTTTTTTTAAACTATGAACAAATTCCTACACAGTGCACATTGTACATATCTTATTTTGAAGTAAAAAAACAAAACAGGAATAAATACAGCCTCAGTGTTAATCGTAATCATAATAAAAATAATAAAGAGGGTTGGAAGAGACCCCTTGGGCCATTTAGTCCAACCTCCTTCTGCTTTTGTGCACCAAAAGTACTAGCAAAGCACCCCTTAATAATTAATTAATAATTAAAATACCATTATCAACAAGCAAAGCTTTGGAAGGCACGCAGTAGGCGAGGGAGGAGATGAGAAAGGTGTGCGCCTTTCCCTCCTACTCCGCGCTGCATGCACCTTCCTCGGTGGAGGAGGAGGGAGCTGTCGCTGCAGGGGCCGGATAAATGGCTTCAATGGGCCACATGTGGCCCCCGGGCCTTAGTTTGGAGACCCCTGCTCCACAGTATGGGGAGAAAAGGCAGGGTATTTTGTAATATAAAATATTTTGTAATATAAAGCTTCACTGTCAGAGAAGTTTGTTAAGTAAGATTGAGACACTGCAAGTCACTTCTGGAGTGAGAGAATTGGCTGTCTGCAAGGATGTTGCCTAGGGGATGCACGGATGTTTTACCATCCTGTGGGAGGCTTCTCTCATGTCCCTGCGTGGGAAGCTGGAGCTGACAGATGCGAGATTACCTGCTCCCCGGATTTGAACCGTTGACCTTTTGGTCAGCAGTCCTGCTGGCACAAGAGTTTAACCCATTGCACCACCGGGGGCTCCTGTTAATTGAGATAAGACTGCATCAGGTTCATTCAGTCTAAGGCTCCTTCCACACTGTCCCAATATCCCAGGATCTGATTTCAGATTATCTTCTTATCCTAGATTATCTGGCAGTGGAAACTCATATAATCCAGTTTAGATCAGATAATGTGGGATCAGAACCTGGGATATAGGACAGTGTAGAAGAGGCCTAAGAAGGACCATAGGTTTCCCCCCTTGGTCCCTTCTCATGGTGACAGTGTTACATTGAGAAACATAATATGTAATCCAGAGAAACATAGATATGATTAAGAAGCATCAGTTCTCATGATGATAAATCTCTTGAAATGATTCTGATGTAAGTATGGGAAGTGTAACCAGCCCAATCCTATCTGCCCTATTATCCGTATAAGCTTTCCAGAAGATATTGTGACTGGCTCTACGAAGAACGATATTACTCTCACGTTCTGACATGATTGATTGTTTCTCTCCCAGATTTTGTTAAGGATACTGTTGAGGAAGTAGACATTTCTCACTGCCTATGTACACGTACATCAGGCAGTTCTGGAGATTTTTGCCCTCCAAGCTTGGGAAACGCAGTGTGCTAATCCAATGACATTGATATATCCTGCTTTAGGGTGTGAAAACTGAACAAAAGATATTGATGGTGGGGAAAAAACTCTTGGAAGTTTCGACAGACTTGGCTGTCCCTTTTCACCTCCAAATTGTATAAGAAATTCAGTAGAACTGAAATGAAATTGTCTGAATAGGAACAGTGCCCTTTTACATTCTAATTAGGCAATGAATTAACTAGTATGAATTTTTATGAGTCACAATGAATTACAGGTATTAATTACTTGACAGTCTTACATACACTAAAAGCAGTGGTTATCCAAATAGATCTTCAACCAGCAGATCAAGCTGAATGTCATTAATTAGTCTGATCAGAATTTCGTTTTACTTTTCAAAAGCGTGCCCCCCCCCCTCTGGTTCTTTTAATGAAGGGAAATGGAAACAGGGCATAGTGAAGGCAAGAAGTGGATTCATTCGACTCTTCTGGGTGGGCTGCCGAACAGGGGAAACTGCTTTTGGCAGGCTTTCAAATTGTGGTGCCTTGTGGCTAGATTCCGAAGTTCTGAATTATACATATATCTCATGCGTGCCTCGTGTAGAATGAGTTTTATTACTAGAATACAAGCACTCAAAAGGGAAGGACATCTATTGAACGCTAGAACTCTTTCTCACACTGCAAACCTTGACCCAATTTCTCTAAGCATCTTCATCTTTCATCCCGCTGCGACTACTCTTCTATGCACGCAGCTCAAAAGGCACTTAAAAATTAAATGTTATTTCTTTTCTTATTATTTACAGTCAGTTGTAAACTGGCCTTAACTCTGCTATTGAATTTAGTCACCAGCCATTGTTTAGGCAGTATCCAGAAGTCACATTTCCTTTGTATACTGTTTGTATGCTCTCTTGTGAAACAAAGAAGAGACAGAAGAATATTGGTCATAAGGACTTCAATATTCCTTGGAATAATTAGTGGGTGTTGAAGGGCTTTGCCAGGGGTGTTATTAAGGGCTGAATTCTGTATTCAGTAGTGTCCGAAGCATGTTGTTTACATGGACATTGACAAGGAACACAATAGCCCTATTCTTCTCTGTCATCATCTTACGGTATTTGAAGAGAAAGACCTCTTCTGCCCCTGAAGGTTCTCCACATATGCAAAAAACCCAACTTTCTTGCTGAAACCGGTATTCAGGAGACTTGTAGGAGCGTACAGTCGAGATCCCAGGATTCTGCTTAATAGAGCCATGACAACTAAAGTGAACTCAAAAGGAGAAATTGTGGGTGTGTTCTTTGTGAGGGAAAGTACAACTACTTCTAGACTCTAGGCAAGGTCGTCCTGCTGGACCAATTTCATGTCATTTTTAACGGATAAAGAAATATGCTGTAGAAGTGAAACGTGTTGTCTTGACAGCCAAGCCACATGAACTGAAACTGAAAGCCCAAATTTGCTATAATTTTATGTAAGGTCAAGTCTTGTTCTTGAATCTGAAAGTTGATTTAACAAATGGAAGCTGATTTCAAAAGTAGCAGGGCCCCTTTTCAGCTGGTTGGGATGAAGGGTTGGATGGCTTGTCCATATTTCCTTGAGGTTTACTTCTTTGAGAACTCTTTCTAGAAATTAGAAATATTTGAGGGCACTCTCCATTCTAGAAAAAAATACGGCTATGAAGAGCCTGGTGAGAATAAGGTGGTACATTGTTGGGGAAGGTGAGACTAAATTCATGATAATATTAGGAAGACTAGCAGTAATTATAAGGTTTAGTGGTTAGAGAGGAGCCCCGCTGAGCTGCTGAACTTGCTGACCTAAAGGTCCGCGATTCAAATATAGGGAGTAGGGTGAGCTCCCACTGTTAGCCCCAGCTTCTGCCAGCCTAGCAGTTCGAAAACATGCAAATGTGAGTAGATCAATAGGTACCGCTCTGGCGTGAAGGGAACGGTGCTCCATGCAGTCATGCCGGCCACATGACCTTGGACGCGTCTATGGACAACTCTGGCTCTTCAGCTTAGAAATGGAGATGAGCACCAACCCCCAGAGTTGGACAGGAATAGACTTAATGTCAGGGGAAAACCTTTACCTAACCTAGTGGTTAGAGAAAGGAATCTTCTGTCTTGGAAGAATGATTGTGGAGTCAGACCAACTATGAGTAAAATAAGTAGTAGATGGAAGTTAATTGGATTATTATGATTTATCGTAAGTTATTGGATTATTATGAGTTATTGTAAGTAAAGCCATTTTGGATTAGAGAGCCTCCAAGATCCCTTCCAACCTGATGATTCGTTTCTCCACATAGTAGCAAGGTTGAACTGGAAGACGGGGAACTAGGGAGAATACCATATCCCTCACCAAGAGCTTCATCCATCTTCTGCCAAGTTTTGAATGTATTTCTGAAGATGGATGTTAATAAGAAATAGTAATTGTGTTGGTACATTAGACTCATGGCTCCTTATTGTCAGAGCCGGCCCTAGGCAATTTCCAAGTGTAAGCAAGCAGCATTTTGGTGCCCCCCCTCCTGAAACCAATCACTGAAAAATAAAAGGTAGAATGTAGAGGTGAATAGAATATATATATGTGTGTGTGTGTTATAGTCCCTGCATATGTGTTTGTGTATGTGTGTGTGTGTGTGTGTATGTATACATACACACAATGTGGAGAATATGTGGAAAGGTAGATAGATAAGTAGGGAGCCACAGTGGAGGAACCTTCCCAGGAGCAAGGCCTAATAATAATAATAATAATAATAATCCGAAAATACATCACACAGTCCTAGACACTTGGGAAGTGTTCGACTTGTGATTTTGTGAAACGAAATCCAGCATATCTATCTTGTTTGCTGTGTCATACAACGTCGTTGTGTCAATAATAATAATAATAATAATAATAATAATAATAATATAAAAATCATCCCTTGCAATATCCAAGATGGCTCACTGCTACAGAATCTTGGGAGCTGTAGTTTGGTATGGTACCATTATTGGCAGAGAAAGCTAAGCTGTAGGAGTTGAAATCCAATCATTTATCCTCCCTATAGAATCAATTTTATATGCACTTTTAGCTATGATTTATTTGTGACTTTATTGTGTTGTGTTTTTATTATTGTATATGGCATTGAATATTTGCCTTTGCATTTGGAAGCTGCCCTGAGTCCTTTTGGGGAGAGAGGGCAGGTTAGAAATAAAATAGAATAACAATTATTATTATTATTATTATTATTATTATTATTATTATTATTATTATTATTAAATATCTGGAGGACTAAAGTTTGCCCATGCCTGCTCTATACTGCACTTTCCAGAACTTTCCCATCACAATCTGCTATTGAGCTGGATACATGATTAAGACTATTTCCAGCTTACTGAAGTTGGCTGTATATGTTTTGGCTGAGGGGGCAGAAATTGCCTTAAAGCCATCTTGTGCAGTTTCAAAAACCCAACACTTGAGAACATTTTGCACTATAGCCAGATATTTCCAAGGTCGTACCCAAAGGGATTGCCAAATATACCCTTTTTTGAGATGGATCTAAATCAAGCATGGGCAAACTTTGGCCCTCCAGATGTTTTGGACTTCAACTCCCACAATTCCTGACAGCCAGTATTTGAGAACACAAAAATGCTGGACCACTGTAAAAGCCACCATGTCAGACTACACAGAGAAGCCATTGAAATCCACAAGAAGCACATGGACAATTTCAACAGAAAAGAGGAAACCATGAAAATAAACAAAATCTGGCTACCAGTATTAAAGAAAAGTTAAATCAGGACAGTAAATAAATAACAACACCCAGAAAATGGGAATTCCAGACAGAAAACAATCAGGGCCAGTTAACACCTCCCAACAAAGGATTCCCCCAGGCAGGAAGCAGCCAGGCTTTGAAGCTGCAAGGCTATTCAATGCTAATCAAGGTGGCCAATTGCAACATTCACACTTGCCTCCCACAGACAAGAGTTCTTTCTCCCACCCTGGACTTTCCACAGATATATAAACCCCACTTGCCTAGTTTCCAACAGACCCCATAACCTCTGAGGATGTCTGCCACAGATGTGGGTAAAATGTCAGGAGAGAATGCTTCAGGAACATGGCTATAGAGCCCGGAAAACTCATAGCAACCCAGCCAGTAGGCTGTTGCTGAACAACCTATGCACTTTTAGCATCAAAGGAAAAAATACCCAGGATTTTCTCACTTAATATACAAACTGTTGGCATGTCTGGGGAAAAAGAATAGAATGCTTCTATACCAGGCAAGGGCAAACTTTGCCCGTGTCTGGTGTTAGGAATTGTGGGAGTTGAAATCCAAAACAATCTGACAGAAAACTGGGAGTTGTAGTTTGGCATGCTACTGGCTCTCTTCTGCAGGGAAGGCTAGGGACTTTTTAAAACTACAACTCACATGATTACATGGCACTGAATCTGTTGCAAGTGAGCTGGTGCCATAATCCTCCTGGAGAGATCTCTTAAAGGGATATCCTCTGGCTCTTAAGGATTCCCATTAGAAAGGCTTGCCTGCCTCAGGTGTTCCCCTTTAAGGCTAACTGGCTCTTGGGTAAGTCTGGAAAGAGCAAAACCAAACCGGGGAAGAGACTTTTTTCCTAAGAGGGAGAAAGAGAAAGAGGCTGGTGCTGGGTCCCTTCTTTCTTCCCTCCCTCCCTGCTTTCTCTCTCTCTCTCTCTCTCTCTCTCTCTGCAACCTCTCTCTCTCTCTCTCTCCGACCTCTCTCTCTCTCTCTCTCTGCGACCTCTCTCTCTCCCCCCCCCTCTCTCTCTGCAACCTCTCTCTCTCTCTCTCTCTCTGCGACCTCTCTCTCCCCCCCCCCCTCTCTCTCTCTCTCTGCGACCTCTCTCTCTCTCTCTCTCTCTCTCCCTCCCTCCCTCTGCGACCTCTCTCTCTCTCTCTCTCTCCGACCTCTCAGAGAGAGAGAGAGAGAGAGAAGCAGGGAGGAAGAGAGAGCCATGCCCACTGCTGCGGAAGGTGGAAGGCTTCAACTGAGCCGGTGATCCCCGTGGGGGGGGGGAGGGGGGAGACACCTCAACGGCGCCCCAGGGGACCCTGCGCTCCAAGCGGGGGCCTCACTGGCCTCCATGTTGGACCGGGCCTGCTTATTGTGGCAGTTTTTTTACTTGCATTTTTATCATAGAATACTGTAATGCTATCTTTTTTCCTTTTCAGAGTGATTTTTTTAGAAGTACTGTACTGTGTTCTATCTCCAGGCCATCGTTATGCATAAGAGTTATTGCATTAGTACATTTAACAGTTAAAATGTTACAGCTTGAAAATGGTTAGTAATAATTACGATATATATATTTAAAACAGTGTAAAATAGCATCTGTCATAGGGTCATAATTAATGGGTTCTGAGATTCAAATAGTTATTCTTGACCTATCTCATTACCTGCCATTGCTATAGACAGAATATAGCGAGATATGTGTGTACCTTCAAATTACCTATTGACCCATGGATTTCATAGATTGTCTTAGGCAAGGGAATAGTCAGAAGTGGTTTTGCTAGTTTCTTCTTATGAAATATAGCCACAGCACCTAGTATTCATTGGGATGTACATGTGGAAAAGCACGATTATCTAAAAGTCAATTGCAGTTCCACCAGTAAGTTTATAACAGCAATGACTGGGTACGCTGAGAATCATTTGTCTGTAAACAACTATTGCGCAAAATTCACCTATAATTCTGGAGTCTAGACAGCATAATAAGTGCTGAAGAGGACAATGACCAATCCTGACAAGTTTGCATCTATTCCCTATAAATGTTGAGAGCACATTGGAATGATTTGTATTAACATACATATGTATATATGTGTGTGTGTATAGTCACACACTCAAACGTTTTATCTTGGTACCCTTTTGTATTAACTGTATATTTAAGGAAGGCTTTAAAGCAGTGGTTCCCAACCTTTTTTTTTGACCAGGGAACACACCAACATTAGTATCAAAAGGGTTACCAATCAGTTTTTGGTCAACTTTAGATTCGGTTTGGTTATTTGAGATGCTGATTCAGAAAATTGCATTGGATAGACCACATCAGCTCTAGTTTCTGATGCAGAACATACGCCATCCAGTAGTCACCATCTACTCACCCACAGAAAATCATATTTAATAATCTAGAGCTGATGTGTTCTATCCAATACAATTTTCTGAATAAGCACCTCAAATAACCCCAGGAACAGGCCTAGAAACAAAGACACCCCCCGCTTCCAGGCGTCACATAGGGTGAGGAAGGAGGAGAAGCAGCAGTCAGGAGGCTTGTCTTGCCTTTCATGGGTTGTTGCCTCTCCTCTCCCGACATTTCTGTTGCCTTGGGGATTTGTGAGACCAATCACTCTCGTTGCAACAGTATGGTAATGATAAGACCGCGGACTATACTTTAGTTCTTGGGGACCACTGGTTGTCCATGGACCACAAGTTGGGAACCACTGCTTCAAAGAGACAACAGGTTCTCCTCCCTCATTTTCTGATAAAGTAAACTTGGTTTATTGGGAGATATGATTACTTACCAAATCTCTGTTCACACCGAATGTCTTTGCTCAGTTACACCACAGTGTGGTGATGTTTTGAATCCCTAATTTGAAGCACAACCCAAAGGGATATTGCATATTGTGTGGTACTACTAGAATGTGGAACAGTTAATCTGATTTTTCTTTATTCCTAACAATATGTTGTGAGTTATAAATAAAGCAGCATAAGAATAATTGTCAGAAATTATTCTGACAGAATATAAGCCTCAGGAATTTTGAAAACCTGGCAAATTTTTGGAAAAATTAATCATGGAAGGAATCCTGGCAACAAACCAATGTTGTCGTTCTCTTCCTTTTCTCGTTCTTCGAATTGTGTCAAGGCGATCAGTTTCCCAGGCTATAGGGCTGGATTTGTTGCTTTGCCACATACTTGTAAAGAAAAAAGCGTATACAGTTGCAGCCAGCGCTCAAAGTGGAATGCAGAAAAAAGAAATTGAATGGTTTCATTTCAAATTAGGCTAGGATCAATTAGGCCCACTGGAAAATAAGTGGGAGGTCCACCTCAAAAGGAGTGAGATGGTAACCCACTTTAAATTCTGGTTGCAGTTCAAATGTGTTGTTTTGCGTTATAAATTAAAGCTGGTGGAATGCAAAGCAATAGAACAATGATATATTTATTTAATACGCGACAATAATGCTTTTCTGCACGCTCACTCATAAACAAATGTGCATGATATCTGTCTTGTGTGAAATTGTCTTTGCCCAGAAGCATTTTGTCTACCCTGCATTAATATGTAAAATAATTCTGTTATGAGCCAGCTCTAGCCATTAATGAAAAAAGAGTGACCCAGTTATAAACCAGCCATGTAATTTTCCTTTACATTGTGCCTCTGGAGGGGTTAAAATAAGATTTTTAAGTATGTGCAATCTGATAAAGTACAGCATATGCTCCAGCAAACAGCGTGATAAAAAAAATCTGTTTTAGAAAGAGCTCAGAAGAACCCTTGAGTTAAAACAAAGCACACTCACTTACGCCTAAAATTACTTATCCCCTTTCCCTGTACCACTAGAAACAAGTGTCTTGGGCCATTTTATCTGAAATAAATGTCTTGATATGTAAAGAAAAATAACAATCATACTCTTGTTTCTCCTGTAAGAGCAAAGCATTTTTTCCATTTCATTTGACTTTCAGGAAAGGCAGAGTGGTATTAGTTCAGCCCCTTTCCATTTAAATTTCTTTTTTCAGGAACCTGCCTCACATTTTGTGTCAATCTTGCTTGCTCTTATTACACAAGTCTCGTATCAGAGTTCCTCCGATGAAATATCAACTGCAAAGTATAAAGCACACAATCGTGCTCCTTGTGATGGAGGGGAATTCTGGGAGGTTGTAACTGATAATGGCAACGGTGCATTGAAGACCTTTTCTTACTCCTACACCTATCATTTATATCTTGCTCATTTGGTAGGAATATCCTTGTCTGGGCCAGCCCTAGGAAATTTTCAAGTGTAAGCGAACAGAATTTTGGTGCCCCCCCCCAAACCAATCACTGAAAAATAAAAGTGTTGGATAAGCAAAAATGTTGGATAATAAGGAGGGATTAAGGAAAAGCCTATTAAACATCCCATTACATTATGATTTTACAAATTAAGCACCAAAACATCATGATTTACAACAAACTAGCTGTGCCCGGCCACATGTTGCTGTGGCATATGTAGAGGGTGGATGGCCATCTGTCAAGAGTACTTGGATTGTGTCCTGCATTGTAGAAGGGTTGGACTGGATGGCCCTTTGGGGTCTCTCCAAACTCTTGGATTTCAGTAAGGCCTTCGACAAAGTCCCCCACGACCTTCTGGCAAACAAACTAGTAAAATGTGGGCTAGACAAAACTACGGTTAGGTGGATCTGTAATTGGCTAAGTGAATGAACCCAAAGGGTGCTCACCAATGCGTTGTCTTATCATGGAAAGAAGTGACAAGTGGAGTGCCGCAGGGCTCCATCGCAGACCCGGTTCTGTTCAACATCTTTATTAACGACTTAGACGAAGGGTTAGAAGGCACGATCATCAAGTTTGCAGACGACACCAAACTGGGAGGGATAGCTAACACTCCAGAAGACAAGAGTAGAATTCAAAACGATCTTGACAGACTAGAGAGATGGGCCGAAACTAACAAAATGAAGTTCAACAGGGACAAATGCAAGATACTTCACTTCGGCAGAAAAAATGGAATGCAAAGATACAGAATGGGGGACGCCTGGCTTGACAGCAGTGTGTGCGAAAAAGACCTTGGAGTCCTCGTGGACAACAAGTTAAACATGAGCCAACAATGTGATGCGGCAGCTAAAAAAGCCAATGGGATTCTGGCCTGCATCAATAGGGGAATAGCGTCTAGATCCAGGGAAGTCATGCTCCCCCTCTATTCTGCCTTGGTCAGACCACACCTGCAATACTGTGTCCAATTTTGGGCACTGCAGTTGAAGGGAGATGTTGACAAGCTGGAAAGCGTCCAGAGGAGGGCGACTAAAATGATTAAGGGTCTGGAGAACAAGCCCTATGAGGAGCGGCTTAAAGAACTGGGCATGTTTAGCCTGCAGAAGAGAAGGCTGAGAGGAGACATGATAGCCATGTACAAATACGTGAAGGGAAGTCATAGGGAGGAGGGAGCAAGCTTGTTTTCTGCTGCCCTGCAGACTAGGACGCGGAACAATGGCTTCAAACTACAGGAAAGGAGATTCCACCTGAACATCAGGAAGAACTTCCTCACTGTGAGGGCTGTTTGACAGTGGAACTCTCTCCCCGGGCTGTGGTGGAGGCTCCTTCTTTGGAGGCTTTTAAGCAGAGGCTGGAATTGTAGGAGTTAAAGTCCAAAACACCTGGAGGACCAGAGATGCCACCTTCCCTTTCCTGCTCCAGCACACAAAAGGCACTGCAGACTGATTGAGGCAGAGAAGTCAGCCATAGCAGAGCACCTGATGAACCAACCTGGACACAGTATATTATTTGAGAAGACAGAAATGCTGGACCACTCTTAACCACCATGTCAGACTACACAGAGGAGCCACTAAAATCCACAAGCATGTGGACAATTTCAACAGAAAGGAGGAAAATGAACACAATCTGGCTACCAATATTTTTTAAAAACCTCAAAAATCAGATCAGTAAATAAGGAACAATGCTCTGAAAACAGAGGAATTCCAGACATGAGTCAATCAGGGGCAGCATACGCCTCCAAACAAAGCATTCCCCCAGGCAGGAAGAATCCAGGACATGAAGTTTGCAAGGCCATTAATGCTAATCAAGGTGATTAACAACATTCACACCTGCCTCCAACAGACAAGAATTCTTTCTCCCACTCTGGAACTTCCAGAGATGTTTAATATAAACCTTCCTTGCTTAGTTTTTTTCCAGTATACCTCACAACCTCTGAGGATGCCTGCCATAGAGGTAGGTGAAATGTCAGGAGAGAATACTTCTGGATTCTGGCCCTGCAGGCTGGGAAACACACAGCAACCCTCAATCAGAGAAGAGTCAGTAAGAATATTACACAGAGTCAGGTTGTCCAAAAGGTGGCTTGGATGTTTTCTTCTACTTGCTCAAAAAGGCTATGGCTGGCTGCCTTTAACTACAGTGTTCCGACAGTCGCAGATGCAACAATGTTTCAGAAGCCCATCTCACAGGTGTGGGAAGGTCACCTGTGATTGTGTCTGAAGGTGTGTTCTCTGGAGTCTTGCTGAAATGGAGGGGAATTCAGCTGTGTCTCCTGGCAAAGTGCCAGACAAGGGCTGTGTGCAAGTCTTCTGCTCCTTCAAGGGAGGCAGGCACTGCAGGGTGAGTATCCAATGAAGGAGAAGCTGTAGCTCAGTAGTAGGCACTTGAAAGGCAGAGTCATGACTTGTGGAAAGTAGTTATGCAAACATACCAGCAGAGAGAGAATCTATTATCCTGGTTGGAATGAAAGTGGTTTTGGCAAATTGGAACTTTTGATTTAATTCACTGGCAAAGTGCAGCAAGGTGCACGGCTAAGCATGAGCAGGGCTGCAGCTACACTGTAGAAGTAATACAGTTTGGCCCCACTTGTAACTGCATGGCTCAATGGTATGGATTCATGGAAGTTGCAGTCTTGCAAGGTCTTTAGCCTTCTCTGCCCAAAAAAGGTGCTGGTGCAGCATCGAACTGCAGTTGCCATGATTCCATAGGATTGAAGCATGGCAGTTAAAGTGGGGCAGTCTGCCATCCAAGTACTAAGGAGAGCTGACCCTGCCTAGGGTGCTTGTAGGGTATTTGGAAGTAATTCCTAAACAAACAGGGAACTTTGTTTGGGGAACCTAGCCAGTGGGGAGACTCTGACACATGTGCATGGCTACTAAAGAATATGCGTGCCAACAGAGACAGGAGTATAACTATAGCGGAAATGTTGGATACTAAGGAGGGATTAAGGAGAAGCCTATTAAACATCAAATTACATTATGATTTTACAAATTAAGTACCCAAAAATCATGTTTTACAGTAAATCAACAGAAAATGCAGTTCAATACATGGTAATGTTATGTAGGAATTACTATATTTGCGAATTTAGCACCAAACATTGAACTGGGATAGAGGGCAGTGTGGACTCAAATAACCCAGTTCAAAGCAGATATTGTGGGTTATTCTGCCTTGATATTCTGAGTTATATCGCTGTGTGGAAGAGTCCTGAGGGTCCTTAGGAATCCATAGGAATTAAAAGGCCACCAAAAGGGAATCTGGCCTCCGGTATTAAAAAAAAACCTCTAAAATCAGAACAGTAAGTAAAGAACATCACTCTGAAAATGGGAAATCCAGACAGGAAACAATCAGGGGCAGCTAACACCTCCCAACCAAGGATGCCCCCAGGCTTTGAACCTGCAAGGCCATTAAATGCTAATCAAGCTGGCCAATTGCAACATTCACACTAGCCTCAAACAGACAAGAGCTCTTTCTCCCACCCTGGACTTTCCACAGATATATAAACCCCACTTCCAACAGACCTCCCAACCCCTGAGGATGCCTGCCATAGGTGTGGGTTTACCATCAGGAGAGAAAGCTTCTGGAACATGGCCAGGCAGCCCGGAGACCTGGCCTTGAGGGCAAAGGCCAGGCTGCGGCCGCAGAGGCAGGCCAGACTGCAGAGGCAGGAAGGCCACGCCTGGGTGGAGGTGCCTCAACAGCGCCTCCTAGGCGCACCCTAGAGGATGGTGCCTTCAGCAACCGCTTACTTTGCCTAATGGTTGAACCCCCCCTGATCCTAGTATAAAGTGATGTAATTCTGGTAAGTCTGTTTGGTCCATAAACTGTCGGGCAGATGTTTTCCACATATACTGTGTTGCCATGTGTGTGTGTGTGTGTGTGTGTGTGTGTATGGATGACACAAGCATTTTGTTCCCATTCTGGCACATCATGAGGACAATGGTGACCCTACAAATGTTGTTAGACTGCATTCCCCAATACCTTTCATTATTGGCTATGCTGGCTAAGCTCATGGGAGTTACAAACCAACAACATCTGGTGATCACTTCATGGCCAAGTATGGTTGTCTTTCAGAGGTAGAGTCTTGGCCGCGGAGCTGTAAATGACTGTGAAGACCTATTTTAGATCCACATGGTCCTTTACATTGAGGGCATAGATTTCCTGATGGAAGGAGGTCACAATAGGGGTTTGTTTGACAGACCTACCTTTTGGAGTGTTTCTTCCTTTCACCCTCTATGTGTTCCTCTTCAAATCCCATACCACCACTGGTAACATCTGACTTCCAGTTACAACACTCAAGGACTAGGGCATCCCAGTTCTTGGTTTATACCATATTTTTTAGGTTAGCTTTAAGCCCATCTTTAAATCTCTTTTGTTGTATACTGACATTCTGTTTTTGTTCTTTAGTTGAGAATAAAATAACAGTTTTGGGAGATACTGATTGGACATTCGGACATCTGGAATACATTTCTTGAAATAGACATATCAAAACAACAACAACAACAACAACAACTTTATTCTTATATCCTGCCACCATCTCCCCGAAGGGACTTGAGGCAGCTCACACGAGGACGAGCCCAACAAAACATAGGTTAAAAACACAGTACTTGAATTAAAATAATATAAACCCTGTAAATATACAACAGCATAAGGGAAGCCTCACAGATAAATAACAGAAGTGCATAATTTTGTATCTCTTGACTCCTAGTTTTGCATTGTATTTATAGATTAAATGTTTCCTCAAATTGTGTTAAGAACTGGATCTACTTATTTTGGTGCCCAGTTTTGTTCTCGTCTTCTTAGAAGCATTTGCCTGACTGTTGCTGAAACCAGATGCTTTAATTTCCAATAATAATAATAATAATAATAATAATAATAATAATAATAATAATTTTATTTCTTACCTGCCTCTCCTCATGACTCGAGGAGGACAATTAAACCACATAAACACAATATAAACACCATAAATACACATATTAAAATGTACCTCTATAGCTAAATGCCAAAACATATATCTATAAAACACATATTAAAATACACAAAACAGAGATTAAACAAAGGATTCATATTTAAAATTCATGTTTAAAGACTGTCTGGGTAAGCCTGCCAGAAGAGATAGATCTTTACATGATTTTAAAATTCTGACAGTTCATTTTACTGTTAGAGTTCTTCCGGCAGGTTGTTCCACCGTTGTGGGGTGGCCGATGAAAGGGTCCTCTGGGTGGTTGGAGCAGACGCCCCTCAGAAGACCGAAATGTACAGGGCAGATTGTACAGGAGAAGGCGATCCTTTGGGTAACCTGTACTGAAACCATATAGGGCTTTAAAGGTCAAAACCAACACCTTGTACTTTGCTCGGAAACTAATTGGCAGCCAGTGGAGTGACTTTAGGATAGGTGTGATATGCTCACTCCTAGATATTCCTGTAACCAATCTGGCTGGAGTTTTTGAACTTGGTACAAGGGTAGCCCAATGTAAAGTGCATTGCAGAAGTCCAACCTTGAGGTGGCCCGTGCGTGCACTACCATCTTCAGGTCTTCCAAATCTAGGAAGGGGCACAGCTGGCAGATCAGCCAAATCTGATAGTAAGCACTAAGCTTGATAACCATGCTGGCTGTTCCAGATAGGAAGTGTAGTCCAAAACATCTGGAGGGAATTGAGATTGAGGAAGGAGCTGCTTTGCGTCTCTGTTAAGAGAAAAGGAGGTATAAATAAAGGTAAAGGTTTTCCTCTGACATTAAGTTAGTTGTGTCTGACTCTGGGGGTTGGAGCTCATCTCCATTTCTAAGCCAAAGAGCCGGCGTTTTCCATAGATGCCACCAAGGTCATGTGGCTAGCATGACTGCATGGAGTGTTGTTATCTTCCTGCCAGAGTGGTACCTATCGATCTACTCACATTTGCATGTTTTCAAACTGCTAGATTGGCAGATGCTGGAGCTAACAGCGGGAACTCACCCTGCTCCCCGGATTCGAACCGCTGACTTCCCGGTCAGCAAGTTCAAGAGCTCAGTGATTTAATCCGCTGTGCCACCAGGTGCTCCTAAAAGGGGATATACAAATGAATATAATAATAATAATACTGCTGTTGCTGCTACTAATAGATGTGGAGAAAAAGGAAGTTGCAGAAACAGAGCAATGAGCAATACCCAGTTTCTGATAAATAGCTAATCAATAAAGTGGTGGATAAATTATTATTATTATTATTATTATTATTATTATTATTATTAACAACAATATAAAGAAATAAAGAGAATGAATGACTGAATAAAATGTTCCCCTCTGGATTGGAAAAAGAAGAATAGTTGTTTCGGCATATCAGATTTCTACTATGTATAGCAGTAAGCTAACATTATCTACTGAAATGAACAAAAGCAAGGGTTTAAGGTTCTTCACAATAAGTGGAAAGTTGTAACTTATTTTGTTTAGCTTCTCGAAAAACGTGCCTGGATCCCATATTGGGAGACAAGTGACATAAATAGAGAAAAACAAAAAAGAGCAAGTGGTTGGATTTCAGGAATCACTGCTACACTGAATATCTAAACACTTATCAAATTTATGTTGAGGCTAATACATCCTGAAGCCTTCTGCCTGTGTTAACAGAAAATACTCAGCCTACCTAAGGCATAGAATTTCCTTGCAACATAAATAACAAGCTCTTTTCTCATTTCATGCCTTGGTAATTTAGTCCTGGTGTATTTAACATATGATTCCTTTTACATTCAAATGGATCTTTGTGTTAATATCAGTCCTGAGTAAGGATACTTCTAGACAAGGTCATAACTCTGCCTCATTCACAGAATCTACCAAAAATAAATGTAAGCCTTTCTGGTTTCCCCACCACTTCTTCCACTTTTTCTCTTATCACAGAAAATCCATTAAGGAAGGAATGATGGAACAATGATATTTTTGTTTCATCAATTTATATTTTCCTGGAAAGTTTCCATTTATCGCTCATTAACACTGAAAGGAAAATAAGTTGTATGCAGCTTCCATTTAGCTAATGTTGCTGTCTCCTACCAAAACACTGCGCCAAAGAAATGAGCCATGGATAAATAATTTGAGAATCTGAATCTCAATTTGTGAGCCGCAATGTAATTTAAATTAATGGTGAGATTTTCAGGTGGAAACCTTTGGAACTTCCCAAAGTTGAAAAGGAAAGCAACATTGAAATCTGAAGCATTTGTCTCTTTGCAGACTGGTTTCATGTATAGTATTTTTTTTTTGTGTCAGGAGCGAATTGAGAAATTGCAAGTTCCTTCTGGTGTGAGAGAATTGGCCGTCTGCAAGGATGTTGCCCAGGAGATGCCCAGATGTTTTTCATGTTTTACCATTGTTGTGGGAGGCTTCTCTCATCTCCCCACATGGAGCTGGAGCTGACAGAGGGTGCTCATCTGAGCTCTCCCCAGGTTAGATTTAAATTGGCAACCTTCAGGTCAGCAAACCAACCTTCAAGTCAGCAGTCCTGCCAACACAAGGCTTTTAACCCATTATGCCACCGGGGGCACCATAGATGTATAGGATGACCCCATATCTATGGGGAATATGTTCCAAGCCTTCCCCCATGGATACCTGAAATCATGGATAATAGATAACTTATATTTTTTTATTATACTTGGCCCAAAAGCTTACCATAGAATTGCACTAGAAGACATAGAGTGGACCATGATCACTTTTGGGGATGGAATATTTTTTTAGAACATGGGTAAGCGAAACCATGGATAACTGAATATGTGGTTAAGGGGGCTGTACTTTATTTTGCAATCAAGGATAACAACTTTTGGCTGAGCCCTATAAATGTACATTACAAAAAATGATAAGTGTTCGTTCCAATTTAATAAAATCTGATGGATAGGTTCTATATTCAGTAAAATGAAGGGGCCCATCCTTTTCTGCCACTTCTAATATCTGTTCTCAGTTACACCACAACAGCTGCCAACATTGCTACTGGGGCCATCCTTTTAAGTATATCACATAGCCCTAAGGATGTGTACATCATGAATGAATGAATGACTGAATTTTCCACAACTTTTCCACAACTGTGATGTCTGGTGTGTTGTGTTCCAGAACTTTGTCAGTCTGGATTCTGAAGTCCCACAGTATCTTTGCGTGCTCGTTCTCCAATACTTTTGCAGGTTTGTGATCCCACCAGTTCTTTGCTGCTGGGAGGTGGTACTTGAGGCATAAGTTCCAATGAATCATTTGGGCCATGTAGTTGTGCCTCTGTTTGTAGTCTGTCTGTGCAATTTTCTTACAGCAGCTGAGGAGATGATCAATGGTTTCGTCGGTTTCCTTGCACAGTCTGCATTTTGGGTCATCAGCTGATTTTTCGATCTTGGCCTTAATTGCATTTGTTCTGATGGCTTGCTCCTGGGCTGCAAGGATCAGGTCTTCTGTCTCCTTCTTCAGGGTCCCATTCGTGAGCCAGAGCCAGGTCTTCTCCTTATCAGCTTTTCCTTCAATTTTGTCAAGGAACTTTCCATGCAGTGTTTTGTTGTGCCAGCTGTCAGCTCTAGTTTGTAATGCAGTTTTCTTGAACTGTTTTTTTGTCTGTTGTGTTTTGAGGAGTTTCTGATTTTTGACTTCAATCAAAGCAGGTTCTTCACTTTGCTTTACATATTCTGCCAGGGCATGTTCTTCTTCTTTGACTGCTTGTTTTACTTGTAAGAATCCTCTGCCCCCTGATCTTCTAGGCAGATATAGCCGGTCAACATCACTGCGAGGGTGCAGTGAATGATGAATGGTCATGAGTTTTCTTGTTTTTCTGTCCAAATTGTCCAGTTCCATCTGTGTCCAGTTTATGATGCCAGCAGTATATCTTATGACAGGTATGGCCCAGGTGTTTATGGCTTTGATGGGTTATTATTATTATTATTATTATTATTATTATTATTATTATTATTATATCATTTCTACCCAGCTTTTCTCCCGTCGGTGAGATTCAAAGCGTCATACTACATATAAAATTCATACAAATACATCCGACCACAATGAATAATAAATTAAAACATCATATCCCGATGTAAAAACTCAATTCAAATATCAAATAAAACAATTTAAAAACTTACAGCAAGTACTATTTAAAGAAATTGTTGGGGGAGAGATGGAAAACAGCAGGTTAACAGGGTGGATGCTGGCAGCTAGATTATTTATTTATTTACAGTATTTATATTCTGCCCTTCTCACCCCGAAGGGGACATAGGGCGGATCACAATGTACACATACATGGCAAACATTCAATGCCATTAGATATACAGACAGAGACAGAGATGAAGACACAGAGGCTACGCAATTTTCTCCAGCTTCCTGGCTTCATCAGGGTATGCTCAATTCCGGCCACAGGGGGAGCTGCTGCTTCATCATCCACTGTGACACCGAGTCCTTGATGGATTGCTTCCTCATTCCTTTCTGCATGCTGCTGGACATTTTTATGGTGTTGTAAATTAGTTAAATTAGCCTCCCCACATAAGTGGTACCTAAATTTTCCCGCTTGATAGATGCAACTATCTTTAGGTCAACAATGAGCTGGGCTATTTTAATGGTCGAGCGCTCAATCCGACGTGGACTGGCTTTGAACTCATGACCTCTCGGTTAGTAGTGATTTATTTCAGCTGGCTACTAACCAGCTGCGACACAGCCCGGCCCTATAGGTAAGGTACAAATAGATGTACTTAATCCTCCTCCTCTCTGTAAGCTGAATTGCATAAATGTGCTTTTAATGACTTTTTTGAAGGGGAGGAGAAAGGAGGCCTTTTTAACTCTTTAGGGAAGGAGTTCTAGAGGTAGGGAGCGATCACGGAGAAGGCCGTCTCTGTCTCGTTCCCACCAGCCGTGCTTGAGATGGGGATGGGACTGAGAGGAGGGCCTCCTCCACTGACTGCAGTGCTCATGTTGGTTTGCATATGGAGATGTGGTCTTTCAAATAGTCATGTATCCAAAGTATTGGAAGTAAAACAATAATTGTTGTTATCAAGGTATAAGAAGCCTCATTGGAAACCTTAGGACATCATATTGTAACATTATATAAGATTACATACAGTAAGGCTTTTCAGTAATAAGAAAGAACAATGTTATTTGCTATGCATTATTGTTAACCCCAGCTGCATATTCTCCATTTTTATTATACTATACATTTCCAGGGTTTTATGGTAATGCTCAAAGATTGGTGAGTGCTTGCACTTGTGCTGCAGCATCATAAAAAAAGGGGGGGGGCAGGAAGGGTAACGTAGTAGTGAAAACACATTCTTATACGACAGTGGTTCTCAACCTTCCTAATGCCGCGACCCCTTAATACAGTTCCTCATATTGTAGTGAACCACAACCATAAAATTATTTTTGTTGCTACTTCATAACTGTAATTTTGCTACTGTTACGAATTCTAATGTAAATATCTGATATGCAGGATGTATTGTCTTTCGCTGGACCAAATTCGGCACAAATACTTGATATGCCCAAATTTGAATAGTGGTGGAATTTGGGGGTGTGGGGGGGTGATTTTGTAATTTGGGAGTTGTAGTTGCTAACCTACCATCAAAGAGCATTCTGAACTCCAGCAGTGATACAATTGCACCAATAATGGAATTGAACCCAACACGGCACACAGAGCTCCCATGACCAACTGAAAATACTGGAAAAGTTTGTGGGTATTGACCTTGAGTTTTCGAGTTGTAGTTCACCTACATCCAGAGAGCACTGTGGATTCAAACAATGATGGATCTGGACCAAGCTTGGCATAAATACTCAATATACCCAAATGTGAACACTTCTGGAGTTTGGGGAAAATAGACTTTGACATTTGGGAGTTGTAGTTGCTGGGATTTATAGTTCACCTACAATCAAAGAGCCCCTTGAACGCCACCAATGATAGAATTGGGCCAAACTTCCCACACAGAACCTTCATGACCAACAGAAAACACTGGAAGGATTTGGGTTCCTAAGACCATAAGAAATATGTGTTTTCTGATGGTCTTTGGTGACCCCTCTGAAACCCCGCTCATGACCCCCCCAGGGGTCCCGACCCCCAGGTTGAAAATGCTGTTATAAGGTAAGATGGATAGCACATATTTTAAAACATGCCACAGATAATAATAATAAATAAATATAATAATAAAACTTTATTTATATACCGCCCTATCTCCTCAAGGGACTCAGGGCAGTTTCAGACATAGCAGGAAACCATACAACAGCTTAAAACCATACAATAACTAAACATAATTACAATAATGAACATAAGTACACAAGACATACAATTAATCAGGTAACAGACTTGAGAACTAATGACAGAATATTCCATCAACGAGCCAAGATACAGTGACCAGGGTTCAACGTTGGGGAGGCTAACTATAAGGTGCTCAGCAGGTCAAGTGCAACAGTGTAGCCTGGGGCCAGGAAGTGGGTAAAGTGCTAAGTGGGATCATATTGATCTGAGGTTAAATATAGTTAGAAAAAAGGTATGTGTAAGGAAAGGCAGCAGAAATAGTATTCAGAAAAGTAGTTTTGGAAATGTCAAAGGTGCCATAAGGATAACTTTTTTTAAAAAATCTATGAAAAGGGACCTCAGTGTAAAAAAAAGCGAGCAGTATACAGCGGACTGTGGTAGGAATCTGGTTTGGAATGATTTTATTGTTTCATTCTGCTGTTTTTGTTTAGAGATAGCCTTGTCGTTTTTTTAATCTACTTTGACAGCAGAATAAAGTTTTTAAATTTTAAATAATGGTGCAAGTTTCCTGTTCAGGGTTTCTTTCTTCTGACATCCCTTAGGATGTACAGCACTTGAGGTGGTCCCAGCAAGTGGAAAAACAGCTGCTGCAACTCTCCCTCCAGGATGTTGTCTGTTTTTTTCAAGAGCTGCTGACATAAGTTGCCTGGAATGGGCCTTTTTCAGCTTTTTATTGGGTCACCTAGGTCTTTAAATACAATTGTGCTGCCCTCATACATTCCAATACATTCAGTAGAATGTCTACAAATTTTCTTATACACACACACACACACATCTATGATAAGGTTCAATTTATAAATTAGGCACAATAGACACTAACAGCAATATCTTACAATGACAAGAAACAATTAGAATAAATATATAGTGTAATAAAAGTTTTGTGAATGGGATCTCTCTCCCGCTCCCCCCAAATATCATACTGTACTGTAATGTTTTCGGACCATGAGGACTGTGGGAAGCTGACACTATGGAAAGCAAAACCTTAGATAGATGGGACTAATGTACTTGTTTGTTGATCTATTTCTATTTCACATTATATCTGAAGATTTCAAAGTTTTGTAGTTATGTTGTGAACTGCTTTGAGTCCCCCCAGGGATGAGAAAAGCGGTATATAAATGCAATAAATGTGATACATAAACAGTGATTTCAGCTAGGACTGCAGTTAAGAGATCCGTGCCCAGTGAGCATTTGCGAAACCAGATCAGCCAGGACAGAGAAATAATAATAATAATAATAATAATAATAATAATAATAATATACTTTATTTATATTCTGCTCTATCTCCCAAGGGGACTCAGGGCGGATTACAGAACACACATACGGCAAGCATTCAATGCCGTTATCCAATTAACAAGGACAGACAATACACAAATAGAGATAAAGGCATTTCCCATCTTATTTCCGGCATCTTGGAGGCTATGCTCGACTCTGGCCATTGGGGGTGCTGTCGCTCCATCTTCCATGCTGAGGAGCTTTTGTTGCCCTTAGACATCTTCCTGATCGATGTCCTTTTTTAATTACCTCCCCGCTAGCAGGGATACCTATTTATCTACTCACATTTCTGCTTTCAAACTGCTAGGTGGGCAGGTCAGCTGGGTCTGACAGACAGTGCTCACCCCGATCCAGGCTTGAACTGCCAACCTTTCAATCAGCAGGATTTTTTGCAACACAGCAGTTTAGTCTGCTGAGCTAAGCCCAGCCCAACTTGTCTGGGTTGAAGGCAAGCCACAGAAGTTTATTATGATTTGGCCAAAAAGGATGCAAGTACAGTAGAGTCTCAGTTATCCAACATAAACGGGCCGGCAGAATGTTGGATAAGTGAATATGTTGGATAATAAGGAGGGATTAAGGAAAAGCCTATTAAACATCAAATTAGGTTATGATTTTACAAATTAAGTACCCAAACATCATGTTATACAACAAATTTGACAGAAAAAGTAGTTTAATATGCAGTAATGCTATGTAGTAATTACTGTATTTACAAATTTAGCACCAAAATAACACCATGTATTGTAAACATTGACTACAAAAATGCATTGGATAATCCAGAACGTTGGATAAGCGAATGATGGATAAGTGAGACTCTACTGTACAAGCAATTTGCTTCAAACTGTATAAGCATAAATTCACACAAAAAAAAATACAAGACATCTTATACAGTTCTGACAGCTGTTCAAGCTTCCCACTCCTTCCCCAAACTCCAGATGATGATGCACATTATGGGCTTTCTTTTGTGCACTTTTGTAGGAGTTTGTGGTCTGGCCATTGCAATTTGAAGTTAACTTTGAACTGCATTAAATGGTCAGTGTAGCAGGGGGGTGAGTTACACGCTGAGTTGCTAGAAGTGGAACAAGTGAACCAGTGAATTCACAGGAAGGGTGGCTTTGGAAAAGCTTTGGAAAAAGTCAGGAAAATGGACAAACCGTAACAACTTTTTGGTGTTCCACACTTCCATGGAATATTTTGTTCTCATTCCATCAGCTTATTCCCATAAATTCTTGGAAACATTTTGTTCTAGTGCAGTGAGGGAAAAATGGTTTGACCTGAAAAATAAAATACACAGCCCCCTGAACGTGGCACTGCTTTTAAACAGTCTGTCTCTTTGCCGTCACAGGGAAGATTCAAGGGCACTCTGTGAAGAGTCATCTCTTGTTTTGTTCACTTGTTTGGCAATATCTGGCTTATTCATTTTTGCCTTACAATACGGCGTCCTCTTAGGAATCTGCACTAGTTATGCAAGCTTTGATTCTGAGTCCTTTATTCAGAAAAGATTGTTTTAATGCATTAGACATTCTGGAACTGAAGACACTTCCCTGGATATGTAGTGGTTGAGATGAAAGCATCTTTTTCACGTAATATTTTTAACAGTATTAATATACGACTCAAAGTTCTGCAAGCGGTTTACAGTAAAAATTAAAAGTAAAAGAGCAATGAAATCCTAAAATAAAATCTTAAATACAATGCAGTTGGCAACAGCACAGGAAACAAGCTACAGTGAATGAGGCCAATATAAAAGATCAAAGAGACAGCAAAGAATGTAAAACTGAATATTTAAGGGAAATAAAATGCTCTTTGCTTGGTGTCAGAAAGGACCATAGTTGAGAGTATTTCTGAGGTGCTATTTATAACTGGGGTGCTCCCATTGAATGGTCTCTGATAATTTCATATAAAAGGAACACTCAGGCACCATCTACACTGCCATGTAATCCAGTTTCTGAATCTAGGTTATCTGCTTTGAATTGGATTATACTGTAGTGTAGATTTATATAATCCAGTTCAAATCAGATAATCTGGATTATCATCTTTGACAATCTGGATTATATGGCAGTGTAGATCCAGCTTCAGAGAAGGAACTCATAAGATAAAATTAAGGCAGGGTGAGAGTTGGCAGATGTAAAAGCTGGGTTTAGAAGAGGCAGAGGAACAAGACACCAAATTGCCAATATCCGCTGGATAATGTAGGAAGCTAGGGAGTTTCAGAAAAATATCTATTTCTGATTTACTGACTATTCTAAAGCCTTTGACTGTGTGTATCATAATAAATTGTGGCAAGTTCTTGGTGGTACGGGAATACCAAGTCATCTTGTCTGTCTCCTGAGGAATCTGTATAACCGTCAAGTAGCAACGGTAAGAACAGACCACGGAACAACAGACTGGTTCAAAATTGGGAAAGGAGTACGGCAGGGCTGTATACTTTCACCCTACCTGTTCAACTTGTGTGCAGTGGTATTCCCCGTACTAAGCTATGGATGCGAGAGCTGGACCATAAGGAAGGCTGAACAAAGGAAAATAGACACTTTTGAACTGAGGTGTGGAAGGAAAATTCTGAGAGTTCCTTGGACCGCAAGAAGATCCAACCAGTCCATCCTCCAGGAAATAATGCCCATCTGCTTACTTCAGGGAAGGATATTAGAGGCAAAGGTACTTTGGCCACATCATGAGAAGACAGGAAAGCTTGGAGAAGATAATTATGCTGGGGAAAATGGAAGGAAAAAGGAAGAGAGGCCGACCATGGGCAAGGTGGATGGATGATATCCTTCAAGGGACTGGCTTGACCTTGAAGGAGCTGGGGGTGGCGATGGCCGACAGGGAGCTCTCTTGTGGGCTGGTCCATGAGGTAACGAACAGTCGGAAGCAACTGAATGAATAAATAACAACAATACATGTATGGGAGAAAGCAATTCACTAAGTAAGACATCCTGAACCATGTTTAGGACTTTTAATTGGGTCCACGTTTATCCTGCAAGAGTTTATTAATCGGTCAATCAATTTCTCCTGCCCTTTTTCCAAAGAAGTTGGGTGTCTTCCTGTCACTTCATTCTTGCAATGATTGCGTGAGATATTGCAAATTTGGAGATGGTGACTGACTTGAAGTCAGGAGAGAAGTGGTAAGGTTGAGGGAGTGTTTGAGACTTCTGCCTCCATTTCTTTCCCCACTAGATATAATCGTTGTCTAATACTGACAATTATGGTTTGTATATATCTTTTCCACACATGTAATCACGTAGAGCAATTTAGTTTATTACCTTGATTTAGTAAGTTGGGACCTGAAATAAAAATTAAATATAACCAGTCAATTCATGCAGCACTGGTTTTTGTTTGCCTCATAAGTATGTTTTTTTTAGTTCTTAGTGGTTTCAATGGAAGACATGTATGTGCATGTTTAACTACAGTATACCATGAAGCTTGGTGGCAATCCCTCCAAATGTGTACTCAGAAGTTCTATTTATGTCAGTAGGATTTGCACACAGAAATGGTTTTTGCTATGGTGACAGAGCCAATCTGCACAAAATTTAGTTGCTGAGTAGCCAATGATGTTGATACCTGCATTCCCTGTTTCTGTCCTTGAGCAGGTATTGAGGACCCTTATTCCTTCTTGAAATGGCAGGATCATTCATATTCATGCTGGCGATGGAAACCTTAAGCCAGATACCACAAATTGCTGTGGAAATAGAATAGTTCACAATAGGATAATTGCCACAAAGCTCTTTCATAATGCGTATTATACAATTGCTATAACGACAAATGTGTTTTTATTGGTTCTGAAAATAGGCATGTATCAGGAATGACAATAGTACTTGTGTTGCAAACAGAGTTATGTGTTGCACTTGGCGAAACTTCCACCCAGAAGAACAAAGTAGGTAATTTGTTTTGCAACTCCTTACAAAACAGGCCAAAGAGAGCAGCTGGGGCATGTAGATCCACGCTTAAAAGGAGATGTTCAACATGAAGAATAAATTGGGTGGAAAGGATCAATATAAAAAGTGTAATTCCAGAACTGCCGTTTGGGTAAATGCATAATCATGCATAGCATCTGTTAGATGAAAATATTAACATTATTACATTGAAACAGTAGTCTTGCTGAAGGTGCAATTATTTGGAAAACATTTATATGCTTAAAAGCTGTGACTTACATCTGAGCTGAGCAGTAGCATTCTTCTGTCAGAATGATGAGAAAATTGTATATGTAAGAATTATCCTGGTGAAAATTTTTAAATACGTTTTCTGACAGTTGCTTATTTTGTGTGCTATGCTAACATATTGTCATGCACATCTAGTTCATTTGGGAAATGCAACTGTCATGAACGGTGCCTTGGATGTAACTGACGAATGGCTGTGCTATGCGGATTTAGAGAACATTCACATTTGTAACCAGATGCAGGAGACAAAACTAATCTCATTTATGTCATGAGAAATCTTAGACCAGGGATGTCAAACGCATTTTCATCGGGAGCCACATCAGCTTTATGGTTGCCTTCAAAGGACCGTTGACTCCATGGACAGAGAATCCATGAATACAGAAGGTAAACTATGGATTTTTTACGTAACGGTTAATGCTCCTTAGTTTTTACCCAGATTGGATCCCCAGATGTTATTGAGCAACAACAACAACAACGTATTACTGGAGCCCCTGGTGGTGCAATGGGTTGAACCTTTGTGCCGGCAGGACTGCTGACCGACAGGTCAGTGGTTCAAATCCGGGAAGAGCGGGGTGAGCTCCCCTCTGTCAGCTCCAGCTCCCCATGCAGGGACATTAGAGAAGTCTCCTACAGGATGGTAAAACATCAAACATCCAGGCATGCCCTAGATAACGTCCTTTCAGATGGCTAATTCTCTCACACCAGAAGCAATTTGCAGTTTCTCAAGTTGCTCCTATCAGGAAAAAGAAAACAAAACAACATATTGATTATTCACCATGTGGATTGGGGATAATGGGAGCCCAACAACACTTATGACTCTGAGATTAGGAAAAGGTTACAGGACATTTTAAAGTCAGACATCACATCCACAAGCCTTGTATCTAAGTTCAAATCCCAATATTCTGATAATACAGAACAAACTGAAGCCTTCCAGATGTTACTGTATCACAACTCCCATCAGCTCTAGTCATGATGTCTAATGATGAGGAATACAGGAGTTGTAGGAGCTGGACAGATTGATTCGGCACCTGAGCCTTGCGTTTGACACCTGTGCCATAGACTTTAATCCTAGCAGTGTATAATACTGAATGTCATTGCCACCCAACCCCCAATCAATTAATTTAGAAAAATTAAGGAAAGCAAACACAATTATTAAGGAACAAGAATTTATCTTATATAGTATTTTAGTAGGACCTGGCTTTTAGGAGGATTTTGATTCATGCATATATAGTGAGAGAAGAAGTTCATTAAACAGTATGAGTTGAACAGTGATTCTATTTCAGGTTGAGTATCTTGAGACTGCCAAGATGGTATATAAGCACTACTCAATAACTATTTTTGCATACTGGATGGCTTGCTATGAGATCAAGCTGTATTTTTTCAACCTTAGAGGAATCTGGACCCCTAAAAAGAGTATGTGAGATTGCTTGTTTAAACACACCCTCTATTGTGTATATGCAAATGTGTAAATGTTTGTCCTTGACTACTACATCTGCATTGCTGCTGTTGTCTGCTGAAATCTAGTCCTTAACTTCCTTGGTTTTCTAAAATATAACAGAGTGAAGTTATGCCAGAGTACTTCCTGATAAACATAATATTTCTAAACTAAGCTATCTTTAATGACAAGCGTCCTTTTAAGATGACCTACGATTACAACCCACGGTTTTGCTGTCACTTAAGCTAGAGGGGACATGTGTTACTGTCTTGCTCAATTGATGGGACTGGATGGATGACTGAGTGATGAGACCGCAGGCTGGGTCTTTAGCTTGTCATCTTGTCTGTAATTCAGAATGACAGCATGCATGCATGGCCAGTATATTTCTTCTATCGTCCTTATGCTTGAAGACAGAGTTCCCTATGTGTCTTCTTGCTCCACATAAAACATAATGGCAACTAGCAGAAATTATATGCATACAGGTTTTTTCCTTATAAACAACAGAGTATTGGCAATTTTTTAATGTACCCTCGTTCTGTCCTGTCGTGACATAAAAACCAATGAATAAAATAAATGGAGATATGTACTCTAGTATGTTGTTTGTGTGGGACAGACTTGCTGAATCTCATGACTTGTCAGATGTGCCCTTTCTATTTCTGCTTAGCTTCTGCCACTCCTTTTTGAAGTCTTGCATGGTTACAGGAATTTCAAATCTGCTAGAAATTATGGACATATCAGTGGCAATTGATGGGACATGTACTAGCCAATTGTGTAAATCAGCAGTCAAAATCACCTTTGTATATCGTATTTGCAAGCGGAGCTTAGAGGAAGCTTAATTAAATTATTGTTAAACATTCTTGCCTTATTTTGGTATATGCTATAGGAGATATAGGGAAATCACGCGATATACGAAGAGAACAAAACCGCCGAACTAGTCTTAAGTGTTAATTGGAATATTAATAATCCAAAGAGGACAGTATCCCTTTCTTAAAATATTAACTGTTTTCCCCTTTTTTAAGAAGAACCTTTCAATGAAATGTTAAGTATCACCTTATTTATTTACATAGTTATTTACTATATTTATACCCTGCACTTCTCACCCTGAGGGGGGCTCAGAGTGGCTTATGGACCATGGCAAAATTCAATTCCGCATTACACATACGATAATAAATATAGCATAATTTAAAAACAGTTAAAACATAAATACAATACAACATTAAAACATATATTGTGCTGAGTCTCATAGTTGTTACTCAGGCTGCTACAATTCCAGTCAGATTCCCTATTACACTATTCCCTGAACGCCTATGTGCAAAGCCAAGTTTTGAACCTTTTTCTGAAGACTAGGAGGAATGGGGCCAGTCTGATGTTACTGGGGAGGGAGTTCCATAACCGAGGGGTCACCACTGAGAAGGCCTTGTCTCTCATCCCCACCAATCACACATATAAAAAGAGTGGGACCGAGAACAGAGCCTCCCCAGATGATTTTAAGGCTCTGCTTGGCTTATAAAGGGAGATACGTTCAGACATTATGATTCCAAGATGTTGTTTGAGTATAATCAATATAGGTTATAACAGCTTACCTCTAAACTAGCGCTTTCCATAATTTTTGAATTATAGCTCCTTGAAGTCCCACTTTCCCCAGTTACTTTTCATACTTGAACTTATGTCTGAAGCTAGTTTTTAAGACAGTCGAAGTATCTTAAAGTTTTCTCTGCATGTGGATGTCTTCATGCAATCTTCTGCATTTACTTTGCTTTTTCTAAAAGATTGCCCAAATGTTTTGAAAATAGGCTGTGTGAGGGTATTGGAATGATTTTTCCTTCTATGGCTTGAACGCATTTTTACAAGGACAATTTACACTTAAATGTACTAAAAGCAAATTAATTGCAAAAACTGTGGGCTCCAGTTCTTACGAACATGTCAGTGGCAGCCAAAGCATGAAAGGGTTTCCCCGTCGCAATCAGTGGGTCTTTCTCAGGGTGGCCTTAAATTAACACTTGGATGAAATTCCCAGTGACAGAACTTTCTTTTTGTTTTTTGGCCAGTGCCTTACCCTCAATTTTGAATAAGAAATTTATTGTGCAGAATGAATGTTGGAACGCAAGTCAGTATTATGTGTCTCTGCCCCCCTCCCTTTTCCAGTTGAAATTGGTTCACAGAGTGGAGATTCGCCAACTTGCATGGAAACTCAGCAAATCTGTTTACAGAACACTCTGCCTCTTAAAATAATGAAACCAACCAGAAGGAGAAAAGGCTACACAATGTTCAAGAATGGTGTTAAAGGAGAAATTACACTTTGCTGAATTGTTGTCTTCTATTATTTCTCCTCGTTGGCTATTCCAGCAGAATGAATAAGTTTGTACTTAGTTACCGATAGTAGTTTGAGCAAAATGACTTGACCAGATGGTCAATACTACACTTATATCATAGCAGCTCTTAAAGTCATTGCTAGAGGAGCGGTAGTGTTCCCTGAGAAATGATATTTAAAGGACTGTGGACCAATCTATACTGCCACATAGCGCAGTTTGAAACTGTATTATATGGTCAGTGTAGACCAGGCATGGGCAAACTTTGGCCCTCCAGGTGTTTTGGACTTAACTCCCACAATTCCTAACAGCCTACTATCTGTTAGGAATTGTGGGAGTTGAAGTCCAAAACATCTGGAGGGGTGAAGTTTGATCATGCCTGGTGTAGACTCCTATAATGCAGTTCAATGGATGGGGCCTCCATCTCCTTATGTAAGCCTGTTAGAAAGTTTCTTCTCTCTTTCCCAGTATCATCCCAGATTTTTTTGGTGAGAACAAGCGAATGGCATTCTTACTAGATTGCTTCCCTTGTTTGAGAAACTAGGATGCCTTCTACTGTGCTCTCCTTCTGCCAAATGTTTCTTTTCCACCAGAGTTATATAAATCGATTGTAATGGACCTTTTGTAATGGACTGTTTTATTATTTTTTTCAAAAAAATATTTTATTGGATTGTGTATGGTTTTGATTCTATAGATTTAAAAATCTCATATTTTTGTATGTTTTTCAGATTTTATGTCATTATATAATTTCTGCCCAACTATGTTGGTTTAATTTATTGATGTTAGGTTTATTCCATTGATCTTAGCTTTAATTTGATGTTAGGTTTTAATTGCTGTTTTCATATTTGGGGTTTTCCTGGGATTTTATGTCAGTATTTGTTTGTTTTATGGATGCATTGAATGTTTGCCATTGTATGTTGGAATACACCGTGAGTCCCCTTCTTATGGCTTCCTCTTATTTAAGAGCATTTTAGAGTGCCAACACTGACATTGGGAGATAGGACAGAATACAAATAAAGTTGTTGTTGTTGTTGTTATTATTATTATTATTATTATTATTATTATTATTATTAAAATCTATTATTATTTTTATTAATTTGTAAACTGACTTGTGTCGGGGGAAAGGGGGATATAAATTAATAAAAGAACAAGCAGCAAACAAAGCCCTCAAAACATGAATGCTCATTTTTCGGGACAACAGAAGGACCTCCAGAGGGAGCTCTTTCACCAAGTGGCTTTGCGACTGAAAGCTGTTCCTAGGACTGGTTTAAAATTGTCAAAATTTTACAGCGATGGGTCTGTAGATCAGTCTTTAACAAGATCCCCATTGGATGACAGTCCAGTTAAGGACAAGGGCAGCAGCAAAGCACTTGTTGTGTGCAAGTAGCCACAGGCAAGCAGGCAGGTAGGATTCCCCCCCCCCAAGGATAACATAGGCAAATTCACATGTTTTGTGCATGAAACTGCATGCTGCATATTATTACTTTGATGTGAAATTCTTTTTTACTAGTCCGCACTGTTTACCCAGTGAGAGTTCTTAAGCAAATGGGCAAAATATACAATGTTGGTTCAAAATGTGTCTTGTGTGCTTCCTCGCTTTTTGATAAGGTAGAATTCCTGGCAGATTATTTTGCTATTTTGTAGTGGGATAATAATGTTCTAGAGAAAGACTCTTTTGATTAAAAATATTAGTTGTTGCTCACAATGTCAGTGTTGGCACTCTAAAATGCTCTTAAATAAGAGAAAGCCATAAGAAATAATTGCAACTAGCAATATTATAATTGCAAAATTGCATAGTTTACTTTAGTGACATTCTTGGAATGTTTTTATAAATTGAATTTTTTTTAGTATCCTGACATAGGAAAAAGTCATATTTTAATGATTGTAAAAATTTAAATAGCAAAAAATATTTCTCCCTTTTCTACTTGCTAGACTTTTTAAACATATGTATACAGAACTCCTCCGATACTTCAAGGATATAGAAAAATAATTCTGGCTATTTTGTATGCTATACATTTCTTGTCTTGTGTACAAATGCTTTTAAAAGTTAGCAGAATCATCTGAATGGTAAAACAGCCCTGGAAGGGCAAATCCACAAATATTATTTCATAAGGAAGGAAGACATCTTTATTTTTAACTGGAAGATGAAAATACTTTGCCTACCAAATTTCTAGCTGACTACTTAATTTTTTTTATAGAAAAAAGATATTATTTCAAAAACAGAAAAATAGTTTGCTTTTGAAATGTGATGTGTATTTGTAGGAGAATCCTCAGGGTGGTTCTAAGAGTTGTAGCCCCAAAGTTAATTTTCTAGCCTCTGGCACACAAGGAAGCTTTTCTTTCTTTCTCAAAGGAGAGAACGGAGCATATCCGCAAAGTGTCCCTGGGTTCAGAGTGTTCTATAGATCTTACTTAATTACTGTCACAATGCTCATAAAACTGTTCAGAGTTGTGATTTCCCCAAAGCATCAGACAAGTCCCAATGAAGATTTCAGATTTGAGCACTCCTACTGATAATGCTAAGAATTTTTTTTTTCGTGTCAGGAGCGACTTGAGAAGCTGCAAGTCGCTTCTGGTTTGAGATAATTGCCCGTCTACAAGGACGTTGTCCAGGGGAAGCCCAGATGTTTGATGTTTTACCATCCTGTGGGAGGCTTCTCTCATGCCCTAGCATGACAGATGGAAGCTCACCTCGCTTGCCGGATTCAAACCACCGACCTTTCGGTCAACAGTCCTGCCGGCACAAGGGTTTAACCACGGAGGGCTCCAACCATCAATCCTATTATTAGCGATAGAAATAAGTAGTTGAATCAAGAGATGGTTTGTATTATGTAAGAGAGTAATGCTTCCCCTAAAACCTCTGGATAGAATAATAGAATCATAGAGTTGGAAGAGACTACATGGGGCATCTAGTCCAAACCCTTGCCATGCAGGAAAGGCACAATCAAAGCACTCTCGACAGATGGCCATCGAGCCTCTGTTTGAAAGCCTCCAAAAGAGGCGCCTCCACCACACTTCAAAGTAGTGATTTGGGAGCTAAAATGCAAATCCTGACTGGATGAGATTCAAGGAAGACTACGGATTAAAAATTCACATAGAGCGATCTGGAATGGAGAAAGCAAGTGAGAAGGTGATTGAGAAGGAGGAGCAAAGCTTTGGCATGTTCTCAGAAAATGAGCAATAATATTGTCTGCAAGGAACTGAGTCACCATCACCATCATTGGATGCCCGTCCTTTGTAACAATGAGGCTTTCAGGTTTTTGTTAAATGAATTTATCTTGGTTTGCAGTTTTCAGACCTTAGCCTACAGCAACTTCTCCAAACAAAACCCCACTCTTAGCTGTAACCTTGCATAAAAGATAAAGGTAAAGGTTTTCCCCTGACGTTAATTCCAGTTGTGACCGACTCTGGGGGTTGGTGTTCATCTCCATTTTTAAGCCGAAGAGCCAGCGTTGTCCGTAGACACCTCCAAGGTCATGTGGCCAGCATGACTGCATGGAGCACCATTACCTTCCCTCCTGAGTGGTACCTATTGATTTGCATGTTTTTGAACTGCTAGGTTGGCAGGAGCTGGGGCTAACAGCGGGCGCTCATTCCGCTCTCAGGATTTGAACCTGGGACCTTTTGGTCTGCGAGTTCAGAAGCTCAGCGCTTTAACACACTGTGCCACCAGGGGCCCCTGTAACCTTGCATACAAGACACTTTTTTAGAGTGATTGGTAGAAAAAATGGCATGTATGGGCTGTGTTTGAAGGCTTATAGAAGCAGCAGCTTCAGGGAGTTATCACACTTTTTCCAGCATGGGGTGGATGTGGGAAAGTATGGAGACTACATGTAGGATAAGGGGACCATGATTACCAGTCCTATATATTTTCACAGGCGTAAGATCTTGTCCCTTTTGGCTTGACCTCCTGGCAAGAAGATATTTCAATTGCAAAAGACAAGAATTCTTTAAAACTATGTACAGGCAGTCCCCGAGTTACAAAATTGGACATAGTTAAGAACGGGAGGTGAGATAACAGGAAATGTGAGAAACCTATCTCTTGGAAGAGAAATTAACTCCTGAAAGAGTTATAATGGGGAAAAGGTGTCTCCACTGAAGACACTTCTCACCAATCCTTGTTTCCACAACAAGCCAAAGTTTTCAAAATCCAATGACATAACTTGGGGACTGCCTCTACTGCTGTCCCCATTCCTCATTGCCGAATACTGCTTTGATGTGACTGCTGTAACTTATTTTGAGACCTCATTTTCTCTCTTCTTTTTTGGTCTCGTTTGTTAGATTTTTTTTGTTGGTTTGTTTGAATGATATGCTCCGAGCAACTCAAACTTCAGGGAGAACTTCCTGATGGTTAGAGCTGTTTGACAGTGGAACTCTTTGCCTCTGAATGAAGTGGACTCTCCGTCTCTGGGTGTTTTTAAACAAAGGCTGGATAACCATCTGTTGGGAGTGTTTTGATTATGTTTCCCTGCATGGCAAGGAGTTGGACTGGATGGTCCTTGGGGTCTCTTTCAACCCTGATTCTGTGAACTATGCTGGATGTTTAATGCATCATGATCAGTGGAATGAGCCCAAACCTCAGTGACACCAGTAACATTCAATTTTTGTCCATGGAAACTCTGGCTCACCTGGCAAACCTATTCATAGAAAAAGTCAGGATGGATAGGTAAAGGTAAAGGTTTTCTGCTGACTAGTAATGTCTGACTCTGTGGGTTGGTGCTCATTCCATTTCTAAGCCAAAGAGCTGGTGTTGTCCATAAACACCTCCAAGGTCATGTGGCTGGCATGACTGCATGGAGTGCTGTTACCTTCCCGCCAGAGTGGTACATATTGATCTACTCACATTTGCATGTTTTCGAACTGCTAGGTTGGCAGAAGCTGGGGCTAACAGCGGGAGCTCACCCCGCCCTCTTGATTCGAACCACCGACCTTTCCGTCAGCAAGTTCAGCAGCTCTGTAGTTTAATCAGCTGTGACACCAGGGGCTCAAGGATGGCTAGAGAGTGGATATTTCCTGTTTACTTGATGACATTCCTGACAAACGCTAACAGTTTAAATGGTAGCACATACTTGAAAGATTGTGTTCATTCCTAATTCATTGGGAAAGACTGAATTTCCAGTCAGCATGTGCTACATATTTCAGCTACGCAGCCAGAGGTAGCAATGGATTCAGAGGAAACTGCTCCCATGTTAACTATATGTAGAATTGCAGTCATGCTCCATAAACAGTTTTCAGATTTTAATAGTAGTGGGTTCATTTGTTTTTGGATCTCTATTTTACGGACTAGTTTGTTTAATAAAAAGTCTGAGTGTTAACTGAGTATGAATAATAGAAAATGTGTATTGTGCGGTATGTCTTCAGGTATTTGTGATTGTTCGTGTGTGAGGGAGAGAGAGGGAGGGAGGGAGAGTGGGAGAAATGATTTTCTCAATTTCAAATCTTATCACTGCACCATTGAAGCCAACAATTCAGTCCATTGGATATTCCAAAGACGTCAACCAGTATCATAGAATCATAGAGTTGGAAGAGACCTCATGGGCCATCCAGTCCAACCCCTTGCCAAGAAGAAGGAAAATTGCATTTAAAATACCCCCAACAGATGACCATCCAGCCTCAGCCTAAAAGCCTCCAAAGAAGGAGCCTCCACCACAGTCCGGGGCAGAGAGTTCCACTGCTGAACAGCCCTCACAGTGAGGAAGTTCTTCCTGATGTTCAGGTGGAATCTCCTTTCCTGTAGTTTGATGCTATTGTTCCGCGTTCTAGTCTCCAGGGCAGCGAAAAATAAGACTTCCCCTTACATATTTATACATGGCTATCATGTCTCCTCTCAGCCTTCTCTTCTGCAGGCTAAACATGTCCATCTCTTTAAGCCACTCCTCATAGGGCTTGTTCTCCAGGCCCTTGATCATTTTAGTCGCCCTACTCTGGACACATTCCAGCTTGTCAGCATCTCCCTTAAATTGCGGTGCCCAGAATTGGACACAGTATTCCAATCATCAGAGTGATTTAAAACCAGAAATTTGTTCAGTAAGTAAGATGCTGGTGGGAAAAAGATTTGAACTCAAACAGAATACTGTGTTCTTTGGGCTAAAGTTTGGATTACTGGGTTGTATGGCAGATAACGCCATCTATAACAGTGTATAAAGAGCAATCCTTCCTCCTCCTCCTCCTCCTCCTCTTCCTCTTCCTCCTCGTCCTCCTCCCTGTACTTCCCCATAGCCTTCTACTCCATCCTTGTTATAGTGCACACAGAAGCGGAAGCTCTCAGTTTTAATTCCAACAAGTACTAACAGCACACAGACAGGAAACTTTATCTGAAGTTCAAAGTCCCGCAAAAGAAAGCCTTTTTATTAGCCAAGACAGGCCATTTGGGCTGATGTAGCTTTGCTTGTCGCAGCTGGTCTAATCTTCTTGTGAAATGCAGCTACAGTAGAGTCTCACTTATCCAACATAAACTGGCTGGTAGAATGTTGGATAAGTGAATATGTTGGATAATAAGGAGGCATTAAGGAAAAGCCTATTAAACATCAAATTAGGTTATGATTTTACAAATTAAGCACCAAAACATCATGTTATACAACAAATTTGACAGAAAAAGTAGTTCAATACACAGTAATGCTATGTAGTAATTACTGTATTTACGAATTTAGCACCAAAATATCATGATGTATTGAAAACATTGACTACAAAAATGTGTTGGATAATCCAGAACGTTGGATAAGCGAGTGTTGGATAAGTGAGACTCTACTGTATTAAAATGCATAGAAGATGTTCTCATTCCAATTTAGCCATTTGGAATTCTACCATTTCTGATAATGTATAAAGCACTGTTGGAACTAGAAATCTATTTAGACGGGTTGTGTTGATACAATCACTCTTAAGTGATTGTGCATATATGGCCATCTTTTTGTCTAATGTACTGTTGAAGGCTTTCATGGCTGGAATTATTCGGTTGCTGTGAATTTTCCAGGCTTTGAGGCAGCCAGGCTTTGAAGCTGCAAGGCTATTCAATGCTAATCAATGTGGCCATTTGCAATATTCACACTTGCCTCAAACAGACAAGAGTTCTTTCTCCCATCCTGGAGAGATATATAAACCCCATTTGCCTAATTTCCAATAGACCTCACAACTTCTTAAGATGACTGCTATAGATGTGGGCGAAACGTCAGGAGAAAATGCTTCTGGAACATGGCCGTATAGCCCAGAAAACTCACAGCAACCTAATATTTTTGTTTGCTTGTTTCGTTTGAAAGGGTTTCTTCTGCTGCGTGCAAAGGAACTGGAAGAGGCTTCCTCTGAGGAATGAGACTGAAATTTGCAAGTCTTCTTGTGAAGTTTAAGATCCCATGGAAATAAAATACATAAACAGAAGCTGAAGTGGAGACCTGCCCTGCTATAAAGGGACCCAACTGCACGATTTCCATCATTTGTTACTGCTAGACAAATAGACTTTATTTTTTTACCAGTGCTTTCCATTACAAATACACTGTGTTTGACCACATTGCTTTGCTCGGTTGATGACATCTTTATACCTTAGGCTGTTGTCTTGTGAAAACGGTTTCACTACCGTTGTCAGAGTTCCTCTTTGTAAAAGACCAAATGCCCCCAATTTAAACTGGTCTCCTGCACTGTAACATGTTGTATTAACAGCAGATTCATTTATTTCCTAATTAACAAAAAAGTGTTCTTTTTATTTAAGCCATCTGACGGGAAAGCATGTTGTTTAACTGCTTGCTGTTACAGATTGGAGCTACACAGGGAAAAAAAGATCTCTCAGCTCTTGTTTTGGCTTGCGTCTGGGTTGGTGTTGTTGGTGTTCTAATGCGCATGCTCATCACTGTCACATTTATTCCTCACTAATTGCAAAAATATATTACAGAAGAATATTTTTCCTGGTTAAAAAAAGTATATAGAGGACCCCACGAAACTGGAAAAACCATTAATATTTCTAACCCATCCCCCAAACTGCATTTAACATGTATAACCCTAACATAGATAAAGGTAAAGGTTTCCCCTGACGTTAAGTCCAGTCGTGTCCGACTCTGGGGGTTGGTGCTCATCTCCATTTCTAAGCCGAAGAGCCGACGTTGTCCTCCAAGGTCATGTGGCCAGCATGACTGCATGGAACGCCGTTACTTTCCCGCCGGAGCGGTACCTATTGATCTACTCACATTTGCATATTTTCAAACTGCTAGGTTGGCAGAAGCTGGAGCTAACAGTGGTGCCCACTCCTCTGCCCACATTTGAACCTGGGACCTTTTGGTCTGCAAGTTCAGCAGCTCAGCGCTTTAACATACTGAGCCACCGGAGGCTCCCTAAAATAGACATCGATAAAACATTATGATAATTATAGAAATATAATATATAACAACCAACCAGTCAAATAAAGTGCTCTCAGTGAAAACCAATGGCTCTACAATTTTGGGCTCTATACTTATTGGAAAGCTTGGTTAAAGAGCCAAGTTTTTAGGTTGGACCGAAAACATTAGAGGGTGGGGGCTAGCCTAATTTCCCTTGGTAGGGCGTTCCAGAGCCGGGGGGGGGGGGGCTACCGAGAAGGCCCTCTCCCTCGTTCCCACCAACCGTACTTGTGAAGGCGGTGGGACTGAGAGGAGGGCCTCCCCGGTGGACCTCAGAGTCCATGCCAGTTCATAAAATGGGATGCAGTCGCAAAGATAAGATGGACCCGAACCATATAGGGCTTTGTAGGTAATAACCCACACTTTGAATTGGGTCCGGAAACTTGTTGGCAGCCAGTGGAGCTGTTTCAGTAGAGGCATAGTATGCTCCCTATAAGCAGCTCCGGTTAGCAATCTTGCTGCCAACCTTTGCACTAATTGCAGTTTCCGAGCCGTCTTCAAAGGCAGCCCCACTTAGAGTGCATTTTAGTAATCTATCCTGGATGTAACTAAGTTATGGACCACCATGGCCAAATCAGGTCTTTTGGGGTACGGTCGCAGCTGGCACACATATTTTAACTGTGCAAAAGCCTTCCCGGCCACCACCAACATCTGAGCTTCAAGCGTCAGTGCTGAATCCAGGAGAAGCCCAGACTGCAGACCTGTGTCCTCAGAGGGAGTGTAACCCCATTGAGCACAGGTTGCCACGCGACTGACCAGGAGGACCTCTGTCTTGTCAGGATTAAGCCTCAGCTTGTTGGCCCTCATCCAGTCCATCACAGCTATCAGACACTGGTCCAGGACCCAGGGAGCTTCCTTGAAATATGTGTTTTTCACAGATATATGGAGGAAATACAATCGACTTTACCTTGTCTTACAGGCCATTTTAACTCTGGAAGTGAAGCTTGATAAGCTTCACACAACTAGATAACTATCATAGCTAAAACAGTAGTAGAATGGAACAGGAAAAAAATCATCCCGTCAGCTAAAAATCTGTCTCAGAAGACAGAATGTGTCTGCTTTTATCTTTCAGCCTCCCAGGGCTTTGAAGGTGCTGATCTACATAAAAAAATCTCTTGTTTAAAAAACACTTTTATAATGCCAGATTAAGAGGTTAAAACAGAATAGAACAGACTGACGTTGCAAAAGACAACTCAATAACTGATTTTGAAGAATAGACTTGGCTGCTTGCCAAACATTCAGCAGGGATGACCCAAACTGATTTGCTTTGGAAGGAGAATTCCATAACTGAAGTGCCACGATAAGAAAACTGTCCTTCATCGATATAGTCTTTCGAGGTGGTGGGGTTTACAATAGACCAGGTCTGCACAACATGTACCCCCCACCCCGGGTGCATGCAGTCCGCACAAGACATTGGAGTGGCCCGTCGAGCGCTGCTGCAGCCAACTGCTCCCGTTTCCGTCCGTCCCCCCAACTGCTACCATTGCTTGTACCTGCTCCCACCGCCTGCCCCCAGGAAGGAAGGAAGGAAGGAAGGAAGGAAGGAAGGAAGGAAGGAAGGAAGGAAGGAAGGAAGGAAGGAAGGAAGGAAGGAAGGAGGACAAAGGCAAATCCCCTTGGAATAAATAAATTCATAGGAAGACAAAGGCAAATCCCCTTGGAATAAATCTTGACAAGAGACCTTGGTGATAGAGTCACCCTAAGACTGAAACGACATGAAGGCCCACAACGACGACAAGCGTAATTAATTTTCTCAGTGTACAAAATTGTCATAAGTTGCTTGGGCTTCTTTGCCAGATTTTCTCATTCCACAATAGCAGCAGTCATGCTTTTTTTTTTTCTTGTGTTCCCCATGTAACATGAAAGTTTCCCGTTCGTACCTTTTTTGATGCTTCTGAATAACATAAAGAGCCGACTGATATTATTTTGAGTCTATTGGTGTTGGTGGGCATCTTGCAGAAAAATACAGTGTCCCATCTGTTGAGGTTTTTTTTTTTTTTTGCTTACCACCTCACCCTATCTCTTTTTGTATTTTATATAAGTTGCCTTTTATATGTATATTTTTATCTCTCTCAATCTTTCTATATATCTATATGCATACACACACGTGTGTGTGTGTGTGTGTGATTACTCTTGTGGAATAATTTTTACGGAGAAGTCTGTCCCTATGTGATGTTTACCATAAAGCTTCCTTGCAGTCCTTGGATTTTCGTACAAACTTGCCTGGGGGTGGCCTTGTCCTATTTTCCTCTTAGATGGCTTTGGCATTTATAAAGCTTGGGAGATCATGCTTCCGAATTTTCCAGTCTGAAGAGTTCAAGCCAAAACAGCAGGGAGGACAGCAAACCTGCTAGTTGTTTGGCTTTAAGGCAGCTGGTTCTGCTTTTCCTTTGACCCAAAGCAATGGCATAATTCCTGAGGTTTGATGTGGAAGCAGGAGGGACAAAAGAGAAGGAATGCTTTTCTGCAAAGTAGTATATTCTTCAATTTCGTGAAATACTGCCTTAAATATCCTTAATCTCATGTCTAGAGGAACATCTTAAAACTCGTGTTGGTGATAATTCATTTATTGGTAGTGTGGTGTATATTGTGGGTGGAAGACAGATATGATATATAACAGATTCTCACTGGTGACTTTGCAGTTTTCCTTCTACCTTTGCAATTTAGTTTTTGATGAGACCTATGTACTAACTAATTGCACATTTGTTCAGCTTTGACTCTTGCTGTTCCTTGCCATTTTATTTTGTAACGTACCATATGTACACTTCAGCCATTTTTTGTTGTCATATTAATTTAAAACACTTTTAAAAAATGACACAAACTTGTTTATTAGGAACTGAGCTTCACAATTAATATTTGGCTCAAATACAGGGAAAATGTACTGCTTTAAATATATTCCATCTCTATTAGCACTTAGTTTTTGAAACTTCATTATCTCTTTAGCAGCACCTAAGTATGTTGGTATGAAGTCTGTACTGTTTAGTATTCATATAACAAGTATGTTGTAGACCTTCTAATTTGCTAAGGTACTTTGAGAAAAGCAATACTCTTATCCAGGCCACAGAATGATGCCTTCTTAGAAGACGAAGGGCCTTGCCTTCTGTTGTCAAAGTGCAGAATTACTGTACATACAGATGCTTTTCTGAGGGTGCATCTACACTGTAGAATTAATGCAGATCGACACGACTTCAACTAGCATGGCTCGATGCTATTGAATCATGGAAGCTGTAGCTATAGGTTCCTTCTACACTGCATTATAAAACCCAGATTATCTGCTGTGAACTGGATTATGGGGCATTGTAGACTCAGGTAATCCAGTTCAAAGCTGATAATGTGGATTCTCTGATTTGATAATCTGGATTATATGGAGGTGTAGAAGGGGACTCCATCTTCTTTGCCAGAGTTTTGGTGCCTCACCTAGCACAAACTCTCATGATGCCATGACAGTGAAAGGAGTGTCAAACTGCATTAACTCTACAGTGTAGATCAGGAATGGGAAAACTAAGGCCCGGGGGCTGGATGTGCCCCCCTGGGTGCTTACCCCAGGCCCTCCATTTTTTCTTTGTCCTCTTGGCATAAGGTCCTGGTGGCTCACTGCATCCTTATGCCAAAATGACAAGGGAGGCACGCAGTGGCTGAGAGCCCTTTGGAGCACTCTCAGCCACCACTTGTCTCATCCTCCTCCTGGCATAATGCCAAAAGGACAATCCAAGGATCAGGGGAGGAGAATTGGGACAGTTGCCGTATGTCTTGCCTTTGTCCCAGCATAAGGATGGGGTGAGCAGCCCTGTCCTTATGCCAGAAGAACAACTTGAAGATGACCGCTGCCTTGCCCTTTCCTGGCCCTTCCCACCCAGCATGTGCCCAGCCTCTAGCCCTCCTGGCCGGGCCCGCAATGTGGCCCCAAGGAAAAAAAGTTTGCCCATGCCTGGTAGATGAACCCTTGGACTTGTCTTTTAGAAGCCTGTTTATTCATCTTATAATTACTATATCCCTTCATATATTAAAACCCTAGTAAAATTAGTAGTATACAACATTATGACCAGACTTAAAATAAAATATTAATGTTTTGCATCATGGGACCTTGGTGGTAAAGGTTTCCCCCTGACATTAAGTCTAGTCGTGACCGACTCTGAGGGTTGGTGCTCATTTCTATTTCTAAGCTGAAGAGCCGGCCTTGTCTGTAGACACCTCCAAGATCATGTGGCCGGCATGGCTGCATGGAACGCCATTACCTTCCCGCCGGAGCGGTACCTATTGATCTACTCACATTTGCATGTTTTCAAACTGCTTGGTTGGAAGAAGCTAGCGCTAACAGCGGGAGCTCACCCCACTTCCCAGATTCGAACTGCTGACCTTTTTGTCAGCAAGTTCAGCAGCTCAGTGGTTTAACCCACTGCACCACCAGGGGCTTCTATGTATTAAGATATATGATGAAACTAGGATTCAGGGTCGTCAATGAACCTGAGGTTTCTGTGCCTTGGTGATGACTTTAAGCATTCAGCGTCACTCGCAGTTGTTCACAGTATGCCATTCAAACACAGAGAGAGAGTGAGAGAGAAAGAACATGTTTTTCTGGTTAGAAATTAACACACACATCTTTGCTAAAGGGGCTGTTTCAAGGTCAAGGGGAAATGAGGGGATTATTCCTTCTCACTTACTTTGGGAGATAGGATAAGGAACATTTAATCTAGTTTGTATGCTTCTAGCCAAAAATGGATACAGATCAGAGTGGAACTACAACAGCTAGTGGAGAAGGATGGAGCTAAGCAAATGCATAAGATGGAGGGGGTGGGTGTCTATTGCAAAAACAAATCAATTAAGCCTTGCAAATTGTGGCAAACCGTATTCTAGTTGAGCTGGACATTTGCGTATAGCCCTTTTCTCTTACTTGGAGCTAAGCCCAGCAAAATGGAAGAATTTTCACCTTTCTCTCCCACCTGGAGATGAACTATGCGAAAACTGAAGTCTTTTGGATAGGCCTTGACTTCTGGCAATCTTAGATGAGTAATATCAGCTGTTGACAGCTTTTTGCTCAATCATTTTAGTTGATTTAAACATCTTCCTAGGAAAATCCTGTCTTTGAAACATCAACATGTGCATACCTTTTAGGTGGTTGTGTTGGTTTGTTTGGTGAAAATGAGCTAGGTTGGTTTTATTTATTCATTCTTGATTTTTCAAGGGTTGGGTTTGATTGATTGTATATGTTATGCTAACTTGATTGTTTAGATAGTAGGATAATAATAATAATACGTAATAATAATAGCTTTATTTATAGACCGCGCTCTCTCCCCGAGGGGACTCCCCAAGTGGTGAGGATGAATGTACCATCGTAAAATCTATAGTTTTGCAACTTCTTGCAGGATCATGTCTCTTAAGATGCATTTCCAGGCTTAGTAAAGATCCATGTGCACGAAAATAATACAATTATTACGCTGCTGAGACAAAATCAGTGTCTGCTTTTGGATGACATATCTGTAAAGTTCCCAGCAGATGGGTATCACAGGAGGTTAGGAAGGACTGAACAGTTTGACAAACACAGCCCCGGAGAACCTCCTCTGGAATTCTAGAGAGGGTTTTCCAGCTAGACTTAGTCATTTTTCTCCTCCCAAATGTCTTGGCATGGCTGATCACTTGAGGCTAACATATGGTAGGAACATGCTCTGAGGGACAAGCCTCCCGGATGGCAAACAGCACCATGCAAAACAGACAGATGGTGGCTTATTCAACCTTGGAAAGTCATTTAATCCTACATACTGGCAAGGCCTGAGTTTAGAGAGAGGCAGACATAAAGCCGTAATGGAATCTGAAAAAAAAAAAAAAGATGTGATGGTTGTACTCACATATTCCCTAGCACTCTGTCTGCAGTAGTACTCAACTGAAGTATTAGAACAGAAGAATTTCTGAAATATTACAATAGAGTGGATACTTTGAAAAATATTGTAGATATTGAGTAAAGCAAGCACTGGTTCTTTTGACTAAAATTGAAAGGGTGTATTTGAAAAGCCACTGACGCAAGTGCCTTAACCACGCACAATCCTTTTGAGTTGTTCACTTGGCTGAACCTTTGCTTAGAAGAAGGGCACATTCCTTGTCAAGAGGATGCCTAAATTTTAAAAGCGTATTATTCAATAATATTCGATTCTCTCACTAACCAGCGGTAATTGTTTCAAGTATGGTTTACAACGACTCAAGAATCAGGTAAGAGGTACATGAAATGGCATCTCTCCACAAACCAAGCATGCTTTCAATTTCTAAGATTCTGTATAGCCACTCCTCCGTAGTCATAGTACTGTGCTGAGTCTCTTCGCGGTAGCAGTTCCCCCTACGTCTGTGGTAGGCACCTGTGGTGGATCCAGACACCAATTTTATACCTTTGGGACTCTCCCAACGGCCTCCTCAGATTTTCAATATTGTCAAAGCACAAAGTCAGGAAATCTGAGGTGGCTAGAAATCCAGTTGTGATTTTGAAAATTGGTATTTATTGCAGTGATTAAACAACAGAATGGGCCCCTGAATTAGCAGGTTAATTGATGCTTCTTGTGGTTTCCAGAAGAGACACTCATCTTCTCACACTCTTTTTTGACCAGAAAAAATGAGCAGCCGAGGGAATCTCGAGTGGCTAAGGGCTGTAAAAACAGCCTTTGTGGAGATACATGCATCCCCAAGGCTACACTAAGCCTATCCCTGGCATAAACTAATGAAGTTTGTGATAGATCTTAAACTCGGTTTGTGGTCCTCCAGAGGCTTTGGCTAACAACACTCAGAATTCCTTGCTCTTGTCAATGGTGCCACTGAACTGCATAATATGAGTTTACACATTACAGTATATGCCTTATGGAAGTTCAGATCCAATACATCTGGGGAGTAATAGATTGAGAAAGATTAGGCCACATGATACATAAAAATCCCATGCTTTAAGAGCATACTAGCCAGCTTGCATTTTAAAAAAAATAAGATTGATTAAATCATCACAAAGTCATGAAACCGCTTTGTGTCCCCTTCAGGGGAGATAAAGTGGTGTATAAATAAATATAAAGGAGTCTCCAGTGGTGCAGCAGGTTAAACCACTGAGCTGCTGAACTTGCTGACTGAAAGGTCGCCAGTTCAAATCCAGGGAGTGGGATGAGCTCCTGCAGTTAGCCCCAGCTTCTGCCAACCTAGCAGTTCGAAAACATGAAAATGTGAGTAGATCGACAGGTACTGCTCCATTGGGAAGGTAACAACGTTCCATGCAGTCATGCTGGCCATGTGACTTTGGAGGTGTCTATGGACAACGTTGGCTCTTTGGCTCAGAAATGGAGATGAGCACCAACCTCCAAAGTCAGACATGCTAGACTTAATGTCAGGGGAAAACCTTTACATTAAATAAATAAATAAATATATTATTATTATTATTATTATTATTATTATTATTATTATTATTATTATTAACAACAACAACAACAACAACACCACAGACAGGCACAAAAATGGTTTTAAAGGAGGGCTGTAATGGAGAATACCTCATGTAGAATATAAACAGGAAATAGTTATATGCTATCTGCCCTTTTCAACAGTCTGACCATAGCATTCTAGACAAACTGTAGTTTCTGAACACTTAAAGAAATTTGCACATTACAGTAGTTCATGCAGGATATAACAAAGCCTTGTGTCAATAGGCAGTTGAATTCTGAGTGTTCTTGGAAGTACATAATAGTAGCAAGCCTGCTAAAACTACTGCAGGTTTGATCAAGGTTTTGATGAAGTGACATTGCGGGAAATGTTAGACACTGAGCATGTCTTTTCTGTGCACCTCCTGTTTGCTATTATAGTGTCAGCTGAATGAACATGTTCCAGAGTTGTGTTGTGCCTGTCTTAATTAGCTTTATTTATACCCCGCCTTGCTCCTCGTGGGAACTCAAAGCAGCTAACAACCACACACTTTAGTCCCCATTTTAAACAAAATGAATCCAAAAATTAAAAAACAATACTGTGTGGGTTAGGTTAAAATATAAAATAAAAATATAAGAAACACAATTAAGATGTGTTTTCAAACACACATTCCCCCCAAATCCCACTCACAGCTTCCCCAGCAGTGCCTCCCTTATCCTTCCCCAAATGCCTGCTGGCAGAGGAAGATCTTGACCTGCTTGTGGAAGGCAATGGAGTCCTCCTGGTCTCTCTTGGGAGGATGTTCCAGTCTGGGAGCCGCCACCAAAGAGGCCCTTTCTTGTGTCCAACCAAACAAACTAGAGAGGATAGAGGGATAGAGAGACAATCTCCAGTTGGTTGTAAATGTCTGACAGGTTCATAGATTTGTCCTCTACATCAATTATTTCCCATATGAAGCAGTAACCCTAGCTTTCAATCATTATCTTCCTTTCCCCTGCCATCCATGGTGTCATTCTACAGTTTGAGAGGCCATGGTTTGTTTCCAGCTTCTTGTTTCTGGCCATGTTTCAAATCAACCATGATTCTCTGAGTCTGGAGATCAAACGGGGTGGTGGGTGGGAACTTGCTTCATTTCCTCCCTTCTCTTTTTCTCCTGCACACAAGACTATACCAAAAAAGGGGTCTCTCTATCTTTGAATCGGGATGTTCTGCTTTGTAGTTGAGAGCCAGGTTTTAATAGAGCTGTTCTATTATTTGCATCTAATAATTAGGAATGTGACCATTCCAATTATACCAATGGGCTGCCTCCCAGGGATATAGTCTTGAAGTAAAACAGTAAAGCCAAATGCTGTGAGCAGAATTCTGTTTTCAAAACAGAAAATAAGCAAATAGCTCTTGAAAATGCAATGTCTTTAAATGTTCCTAAGTCTCTTTTTAAAAAAAAATGAAGTGCAGGGGTAGAAAGAGGGCACTGTGAACCTTGAGGCAGCTCTTCCTAGGAACCATCTCGTAACTGTTATTTTTCTTAGCATTTCCTTTCATTATTAAAGGCTCAGTTGTGCAGCTGTCTTGCATACAGTTCCTCCCTTTGAAGTCCCAATAGCTTCCAGCACTGAGTGGACGGCAGACTCTGCTTCTGTGTGTTTTGGTTATGTAACAGATTAGATCACTAGGAGCGTAATCAGATGATCTCAATATAGTGGAAATGAGGGGTTTGAACAGGGGAGAGGGAGGGAGGGAGAGACTGCTCTTGTTTTAGCTTTACTTAAAAATACATTGCTACCCATTGTAGCAGTATGCCAACGATACCAGTTATACAACAGCAAATTCTGTCCTCTTTCTTTTTTGCATTCGAAGAATGATTTCTGCATTGTGAGTAAAGGGATTCGTGTGGATTTGTCAAAGCAGCACAGTTGAAGTAAGACGGAAATAATACATAAGACCCCTGTATCTGTGGGGGTATACATTTCCGGCCAGACTGTGGTTATGTGAAACTACGGATATTACTGAATTCCATTGAATTACATCATTTCTGGTCCTAATATATCCTAGAGATTGCATTGGAAGACCAAGGAATTTACTACGTTTTCTCATACAACTCTATGTGGGAAACATACTATAGAATTGCCTGGAACACAGAAAATTCTTAGAGAAACTGTTTTACCCTGTGGGCATGAGTAAATGAAACTGCAGATATGGGTTAAATGGTTAAAGGGGTCCCACTGTACATTTTTTTTTTAATGTAGAGAGAAAGTGTTTGGGAATGGATGTCTAAAAATTCTTTCTGCCCCTATTGTGGTCATAGGTGTGTCACACTTGGCTCATCCAGACAGAGCCCATAACACAGGAGCTCCCATGATTTTACCATAGGTGTCCAAATGATGTTTCCAGTAAAGCTGAGACAAAGTAGGAAAACAGTTGTCCATGTTTTATGACAGTTGACACTACAGGTTATTGGGCGCTGTTCTGAGTTCAAATTATTGTTTTGATACTACTTGTTTTATTTTGTATTGTACTGTGTGTTTATTTTGTGCATTGTTTTAGGCACTTTGTGCCATATGTAAGCTGCCCAGAGTCCCTTCGAGGAGATGGAGGCGGAGTACAAAAATAAAGTTGTTATTATTATTATTATTGTCCTGAATTAATTTGATATTCCATTAGACCCGGGTCTTCTTTAATGCAATATGGGCCTTGTGGGGACTGACCCACAAGTCCACCCTCAGCCACTTTGTCCGCACAGCCCAATTTGTTTCTTTGGGCCCTGAGAGTCCAGAGAAGCGAAGGGGGAACCCATCCCCTCCCCAAATCCCCCCTAAAACCTTTAAAATTAAAGAAAAACTTACTGGGCCACCGTTAGGCCTCTCTGCATGCTTCCTGGAACATAGCAATGTAGCGTTAGGAGACAGGGGGGCTAAATTGCTTCTGCCCCCCCCCCCCACTTCCTGGTGTTACATTGGTACGCACCAGGAAGCTCCGGAGGTGGCCTGGTAAGTTTTTATACTATTTTTAAGGTTTTAGGGGAGATTTGGGTTATCACAATTATAGCACAGTTGTTACCGCACTACAGTGGGGACAATGCATGGGAAAGCCCACTTGTTTTGGGTGCCTGCGTAGACAGCAACGCGGGAGAAAATGGGTTACTTTATCTCATTTTCTCCTGTGATAAATTGCTGTCTGGAAGCAGTCTCAGTTTCTCGGGTCGGCTTATTATATAACTGGAAAGAACAAGAACAAAATGTGGGATTTTACAATCAGTTTGAATGGCCCCATGATTTAGGTGTGGAAATAATACAGAAATAAATTTTTACACAACACTCCCCACCCTAGCAAGCCACAGTTTGTATGCTTTCACCTGAAAATGCATTCTGGAAGGCTATTTCTGATTCATATTTCTGTGTTTATCTGCCAGTTTTGGACGTTTGGAAGAGTGGGGAACTGGGTAGTATCATTAATCTCAAAACTGCACCAACTATTATTTGCAGGCATTGAATTACAGGACTTCTGCCCAAATTTTGAAGCAAAGAAGCTGCTTGGGGAGGGTTAAGGGGCTTGGACTCTGGAAAAGTGGCTGCGGGTGGACTCATGCAATTTTCACCCATTGGTTTAGGGCAGAGATGTGGAAATTTGGAAAGTGTTTCAAAGTGGCTCATTTTGAATAGCTTTGTCCGTTTTGAAATCTATTTTGGATTTTATTTGGAAATGCTTATTTTCTAACTGTAAGAAACAGAAATTTGATCACATATTGAGAAGTCAGCTACCTGAAATATTCAAATGTCTCCTGTGATGCATACTTGAGATGAGCAGCTAACTCTGATAATGTTCAAGTGAAACCTCAATTTTCGTAATGTTTTAATGAATACTGAAATGTTGCATTAATGTGGATGAGTAAGCCATTCCCCAAGTCATCAAAGGAGACGGGATAAATAATAATTAGAATTCATGCTTGAAAGACTATCTGGTGTAGTTTAATGGCAGGTTGGCATTTTCCTCCCGCCCCTCAAATCTTGCTAGAGGAAAATTGCCAATGAGTCATGATATGCTGTAAGTGCCCCAATGAAGAGCATGTAAGAGTATGATTCATAAATAATTGCTTGTAGGGATAAGAAAGTCGACCAATATCTTATAAAATGGGGAGACCTGTCACAAAGGCTTAGTTTACATATAGAGAAGAAGTAAGTTAATGACCAGTGTGCGTCAGTTCAATTTTAGTCTTGCAATGTGCATTTCATGAATATTTATTCTATGTATTTGTTTCTGTGTATATACATACCCACACATATAGGAATCCTGGGTACTTTAAAAACTGTTTACTAGAAATTCTGAATTCATTCTCCAGCTCTTCCTGGGTTAACAAAATTGTTTCAAGGATTTTAGTGATTACTCAGCATAGTAACTAATCTGGAGGGGTTTAGCCATTTGCAACTAATGATTTTTTTCAGATACAGAAAATCTAGATAGCATCATAAATGTTTGACTTTTTTGTGACAATTCAGAAGTATTAGCATCAAAAAAAACTTGATCTCCATAAGAATTCAATTTTGAACAATGTCTTTCTATACTACCTTTTAGTAAAAATCCTTCACAAAAGACTCCTGGGTAAACATCTCAGATGTGGGATGAGAAGACTATTCCTCGCATAGATTTATAACTATAGAAAAGGTAGTAGAGAGTAAAATAAACATACACTTTCGTCTATCCTGGACCATAACAAGATCCACCAAGTTGGATGTTCCTTCATCCACTAATGCCCTACATTTCAATCACACGTTTACTATTGAATATTCCACATTTTGTGAATGTAATTCTAGCATGCTTTAGAATTACAAATCTGATATTCCAGTATTTTCTACCTTCATTAACAGTTTAAACATTTTGGCATTTCCTGGGGGCCCTTTCATCAATTTTACAAGTACAGTAGAGTCTCACTTATCCAACATTCACTTATCCAACATATTGGATTATCCAACGCAGTCTTCAGTAGTCAATGTTTTTGTAGTCAATGTTTTCAATACATTGTGATGTTTTGGTGCTAAATTCGTAAATACAGTAATTACTACATAATATTACTGCGTATTGTACTAATTTTTCTGTCAAATTTGTTGTAAAACATGATGCTTTGATGCTTAATTTGTAAAATCATAATCTAATTTGATGTTTAATAGGCTTTTCTTTAATTCCTCCTTATTATCCAACATATTTGCTTATCCATCGTTCTGCCGGCCCGTTTATGTTGGATAAGTGAGACTCTACTGTATATGAATTTTTATTCTATATTCTCTCACAAAATGACCAGGGGAAAAAAGATACAACTAAAATGCATTAAGGTGTGTTTTAAAATACAATAAAACAATTTGTCTCTTTCCAGCAACCATGAAATAAAAACATATGTGCCATTTCCTTTCTCCTTCAGTTACACAATGGTGTAAAATTTTCAGATTGTTGAAAGTGAGGCTGCCACATTTATTCTAAAATAGAATTAACTAATCTAAAGTCTTTTTAATGCATTCAACCAATTACAGATAGACAGATTTAATTTCCAAATACTTGTGATATTGAAACATTGCCTTTGTCTAAGACGTGTATGCAAGGTTTATCCTTTGGGTGTTTCTTTACTTCCTTATAGGTACAAATTCCTACTTAGGTGGACCGATTTCAGACTGTGGCATAATATACAAAGAGTTAAATATTTGTGCTGAAATTCAACAGCATCGCAGATCTCTTCAACACCAGCGATTATAACCTACTAGATGTCCTCTGTTTAAGCAGCAATGTGACTTTGTGGACTGCTGAGACTCAGTCTGTTGCGACTGGCATCAGTTGCCACAGGCAAGTAATCACAAGAAACTGACCTTGGCGAAAGCACATTTTACACTTCAGTGCTGTTCAACTGTGTGTGTATGAAGGGAGAGGGAAAGAGAATGAATGCTATAAGTGAAAGCAAAGAAAGAGGATGATCACAATTTCTGATGGAAGAGGGCCACATTGTCTGTGCAGGTAGAAACTACCTTTTGAACTGTATTTTAAATAAACGAGAACCACCATGTCTACCTATGAAAGGCTGATCACACACAGTCACACGGTTAAATACATTTTAATACAGTGATTGATAACTGCTTTGAAAATTTGCCTCTCTAGAAGTATGAGCACAGCTCACTAACAGAAATTGCTTTTTGTTCCTCGGTATATAACGGCACCTTATAAAACGAACAATGATGAAATCCTTAAAATGTAGGATGAAAAAATGTGGCTTTCAAATCTTTAAAAATTATAAAACCAGATAGATTTTTGACTATGTAACTGCAGGTTTGCTGCAATTAAAACTTCTAGATATTTTTTCTGATTACACTTAGGGCCCATCTACACTGGCCATTACATTCAATTCAGAGCTTGCTTCCAACTGCGATGGCCAGATAACAAATGACACAACAACATGTGAAAGATAGCCCTTAATGTGCAACACTGCTCTCTGGTATGCGCACCATCTGAGCCTCACTGATGCAAATTCACTTTCTTCAATACCAGTTTGAAACTGTATTAAATGGTCAGTGCAGATGGGGCCTTAAAGATGTTCAGTTTGCAACTTTGGAATAGATAGAACAGTGGCTGATCTCCAGTGGCTGATGCTGTATTATTACTCATTTGTTCTGATATTATGTGTTTTATTGTATTTTTAAAATGTTGAAATTGTTTATTTTATTTTATCTATGTTATTACTGTTTTGATATTCGTTGTAATTGCTTTATTCTGTTTTGTTTTGGGCATTAACCCATGTTAGCCGCCCCGAGTCCCTTAGGGGAGATGGTGGCGGGATAGAAAAATAAATTATTATTATTATTATTATTATTATTATTATTATTATTATTATTATTATTATAGAACACGTTTAGTGAATTGTGTCATGTAAGTCTTCACTGTTTAGAAGGTGCAATTGTCAACCAATTTACACATAAAATTGAATTGTGAGGTTGGAGGAGCAGGCACATAACTCAACAGGATCAGCACGCAAATGAAGGTAGAAATGTGAGTCTTCTGCAATATTCCTGTTGCACTTATGAATATTGTACTGCAATAGCACACAATGTGATGTCCAAGTGTGTATTGCTGTAATTCAGTAGAAAGGTTGCATATCTTGGATGTATTCTGAAGTTATCTATCATTGCCTCAGGATCTTGGCCATCATGTATATATAATATGTATTAATAGTATAAAAACACAAAACGTAAATACACCTCACTTCTCTGCCCTATTTTTTTAGTTGCATCTATTTAAGAATTTTATCACAGTGTCCTTTTCAAAAAGGTGCTTGATGTGTGGTTCTGAACTTTCTCATATATTCACTTGTGACCTTGGACTACACAGTTTGACAAGCCAGAAGCAACATTGTCCACAGACATTGATGGCCTAGTGCTTTTTCCTAAGGTCAAACCTACAGATTTTAGGTTTTGTTGTGATAATTTGTGCATTTTTTTCAAAGTTAAACAACAGACAGCTCGAGCAATTGCAATTACTTAGAAACATAACAGTTTATGTTTTACAGATTGATGGGTCTCTTTGCAAAAAATCTTATGTAATGTCACAGGTCATTGTTCCAGCTACCAAGTCATAGCTCTGAATCCTTTTAGTAGCTGTAACTAACACATAGCATATTATATGGATTGGAAAAATTATTCCTGGATTTTTTGATTAAGAATCGGAAGCTTTATCTCAACGGATGTCCTCCAAATGTTTTGGAATATAATGCCCATTACTTCCCATCATCCCAGCAAAGCCTGTGTACCCAATATGTATAAGTCTAGATGTTTTCTTTTAAAAAATGGCGCCTTGAGGTGGCATTGCTGTTTTCTCCCCTTTACAGAATGACTCTTGACTTATTCATGGGTTCTACTAAAATCCATAATTTTTGCCTCCAAAATTGCCTTTGATTTCTGCTTGGGATTGACTTATACATGAGTATATACAGTAGAGTATATACTTATCCAACATAAACAGGCCGGCAGAACATTGGATAAGCGAAAATGTTGGATAATAAGGAGGGATTAAGGAAAAGTCTATTAAGCATGAAATTATGTTAGGATTTTACAAATTAAGCACCAGATCATCATGCTTTACAACAAATGGATAGAAAAAGCAGTTCAGTACATGATAACATTATTTAATAATTACTGTATTTATGAATTTAGCACCAAAATTTCGCAATTTATTGAAAAATTGACTACAAAAACATTGACTACTAAAAGGCAAACTCTATTATTAATGGTTTGATTTTAATTGTATGTTTTAATTTTTCATTTGTGCGTTTTCGGTATTTGATGTTTTTGTATGTATACTTGTTTTGCATTTGTAAGCCGCCCTGAGTCCCTGCGGGGAGATATAGGCGAGGTACAAGAATAAAATCGTCATTATTATTATTATTATTATTATTATTATTATTATTGGATAATGCAGAACCTTGGATAAGCAGAACTTGGATAAGTGAGACTCTACTGTACTGTAGTTTCAGCAAAGCCACGTAGTAGGACTAAACCAGTCCCTCAGTCTCTGAAGCTGCTTTCCATGCAGATGGATTGATCTAGATTTTGAATAGGTGACATATTGATTCTTAGGTGGATACCTTTTCATCTGAAAACAAAATGTTTCTGTTTACTACACACTGTTTTCTCTTCAATTATTACCTTTAAATCCTTAGTTTTCTAATTCTGTTAAAGGCTATAGTATGATTTCTGTTGAATCAGATGTATATCAGTTCTGCTCAAAGTAATGTGGTGCCTGGTCTGCTGCTGGTCTTTGAGCCATTGACTGCCAGTTCATGTCAAGTACAGTAGAGTCTCACTAATCCAAGCCTCGCTTGTCCAAGCCTCTGGATAATCCAAGCCATTTTTGTAGTCAATGTTTCCAATATATCGTGATATTTTGGTGCTAAATTCGTAAATACAGTAATTACAACATAACATTACTGCGTATTGAACTACTTTTTCTGTCAAATTTGTTGTATAACATGAAGTTTTGGTGCTTAATTTGTAAAATCATAACCTAATTTGATGTTTAATAGGCTTTTCCTTGATCAGTCCTTATAATCCAAGATATTCGCTTATCCAAGCTTCTGCCGGCCCGTTTAGCTTGGATTAGTGAGACTCTACTGTATTCAGGAAAGAAAGATATGCTAGGAATTGGCACAAATTTTGTGCCAATCTTTGGCATATTGGAAGAAGATTTTGCTGGCTTTCCACATCAGAGAGACTGAAAAATCCTGTTTTACATAATTGATCCATAAGAATATATTGTTTACCTACGTCTTTTAAGTCCTTGCCACGTTTTAATGAGAAGTCTTAAAGCCTAGGAAGATGAACCTTACAGATAAGTTGCTCATGTACAGTATATCTATTGCTAATCCCTAAAGACAAAAAGTATTACAAAGAAGCATTTCATATGCCAACACAATAGCTTCTCTTCTCAGAACAACAATTTCAGTAGTGTTTTAATTCATCAGTGTCAGTCTCGCCAATCCACTGAATAGCTCTTTTTAGCACTATGCAGCATCTGTCGGTATTCTGTATTCTTCTCAGTTTTCTTTCATACTGTGGTCCATTATCAAGATAGCAAATTAGTCTCATTGTATAAGCATGGACACAGAATAGACAGTGTTGTTTTGCTGTATTGTTGGTCTATTCTCTATGGAGATAACTTTGGAGAAGTGATCTTCTACCTGCTTCTTTTAGAGCTGAGGCTTTTAAAGATCTAGCTTAATATTTAGTCCCGATAAAAACGTATGGAAACTCTTCTTTCATAAGTGTTTTATTCACAGAGTGCTTCCCTCTAGAATGTTTTCTGATCAAGAGATGTTTATAGGCCTTGTTCAACAAAAACGAAGATGTGGGATTGTTTTCAGTCAAAGCACTTAGGTTATATGTATGTATGCATGGCAGCTGTTAGCGTGGCTGCTTACCTGTTATCCAAAAAGTGGAAATGTCCTCAAAAGGTATATAAAGGATGGAAGTACATAGAACAAGATTTGCACATGCTATTTTAGATCTATTTCAAAAAGTTTGCTGTAATTTAAATAGATATACACTGCATTTAAGCATAATAGGGAAGATAGGGGTGTGTGGCTATTCATTTAGCTGTTGACTCGGGAATATCAAGGTGAATCTCCTCTTTTCTTATGATTTTTTCTTCTTAAATCAAACTAGGGCAGAATAGTCCCTGAAAGAGATGACTATTTTATTTCCAAAAGGAGATATGGCAGTTCTAACGCCAGAGTGCTTGAATGTACTGCCATAGTGTTACCATTGCTCATTACATCTATGATAAATTGGTTGGTTTGTTCATTGTGTGGTGGTCTCTAGTTTTAGAGGTTTTTAAAAAACATTTCAAGCAATATCTCGGGACATCATCTGCCTAATTGGAAAGAATGCAAATGGTCAGGGCATCTCGTGCATGAATCACAATACACATAATACTTTTGGACCAGGTTTTAGTGATTTTGAAAATTATTTCAGAAAAGCATTTAGAAGATTACTAAGGACCCTTCTATACTGTTATATAATCCAGATTATCAAAGCAGATAATCCATATAATATACTTTGAACCTGATTATCTGAGTCTACACGGCCATATAATCCAGCTCAAAGCAGATAATCTGGATTTTATATGGCAGTGTAGAAGTGTAGAAGGGGCCTTAGTAGTAAGCAATAGTCAGTATCATTACTCCATTGATTGATATAGGACACGGGGAAAGACAACTGCCACTGGAAATTTGTGTATTAATTAATGGGCTCTCCTCCTCTGGGCTTGCCTGCTCGTACTTGATTTTTACATTTAACTTTACAAGAATCCGATTAGCAGCATGGTGTCATTCTGAGGACACCACTCTCATACATTTCTTAAAGTAATTATGGGGAGCTATAGAAGATATGTTGCCACATTTAATGGCTTCTTATGTATGGTAAATAACAAGACAATATACAAAGCTTTTGGCTTGAAACCGGCATGATGAAAATTATGGTGAAAGACTTCCTGAAATTGCTGGAGGGAAGTGAGGAAAATGTTGCAGAAAAAAAAATCCAGAGTGCTATGGCTTCTTTACACAAACTTCATTTATTTTACTATCTGCTTTCAGTGGTCATCTTCTGGTAACCCTATTCCCAAAGATTCACCCCTCAAGATGCTATATCCTGGCATAGGTCAGTTATTCAGAATTGAAATTGAGGAGGTGGATAAATAATAGTTGTTTTTAAATAAAGTACTTTAAGATAAATTATAATGCAACATTGGGGGAAAAGGGAAATGGTGGCTCCTGGGAGGTTCTGCAAAGAGCACAAAGTAAACAGGAAATAAATCATGAGAAGCCACCACAAAATGTTGATTGCCTCTGAAACATTTGCTTTTCTGCAAACTACTGCAAACCAGTGTGATGCCAGTGAATACTGTGGAGAATCAGAAATGAATTTTGCTGGTTTCTGAGAATAGTCTCCTTATTTTTCTATTTCCTTTCCATGAGTTTCTTTGTGTGTCTCTTTTCCTGTAGCTAGCTACTATCAATATAATATGGGACACATCACCTTGAAAAAAAAAAGGATAAAATCATATTAGGTTATTATTTGAATCAGGTGGGGTGACAGTTTTGTTGGGACTGTGTAAGTATGAGCAAAGTGGGATGAGTTGAGATTTTTAAAATGCAATGAGTCATTAATGACAGGTTTGGAAGTGGCCACTTGAAATTAATAAGAAATTGTATGGTGATATTGCTAGTTGTCCTGGTCTGCTCTGACAGTGAGGATGAGGGGTTGTTGGAGGAGCCAGTGTTGGAGCTGGAGACCAGCAGCTCCCAGCAGCCCTCCCAGCAATTAGTTATTGCAGAAGAGGGGCCTTCAGCAGTAGCTACCACTTCCCAGCAGGGAAGGCAAGCTGAAGCCAGTGTATCAGCATAAATATTTCCCATGCTCAAACCCCTAAAGAGACATGCAAATTGGCAACCATTCATGGCGTGCTAAATTTGCTATCTCTAACACCTTCAAGGCCACATGTTTGTATCAGGCAGGTTGATGAAAGGTTAAATGCTCTGTCCCTTTTAGAGTACAGACAAGAGCGTGTTGAGACCCACAGGTCTGCCCGATTAGTAGAAAAACAAGAAACACCCCAGAACGTAGGATAAAACGTTCTCAAGGTTTCGGTCTTGTTGCAGGTCCCACTGCTTGTTTCATGGTGTAACTCTGGACTCTGGAATATCGGCTTTGTTAATTCTGGATTGTACCATGGTTTGGATTCTGACTTCAACTTCGGACTCTGTTATCTTGGGACTGCTGGTTTTGTTGACTTTAAATTAGAATTCTGGTTTGTTGTTTGTTTTCCTTTGGAACTCTTTCAGCATGATCATGGTAATTTGGACTCTGTTGTTGGAATTTATCTTGCTCCCAACAGCTGGAGTGTGTGAAAATGATAAGCTTACAAGGACTTTGGGTTGTCTACGTATTAATACTGGGACTTCGTTTGAATCTTATGTTGGTTGTTTAACTGGGGCTTGGCATAACACAACATTCGTGACTAATGCAATTAGTTATGTTGTGTTTAGATTACTGCAACACACTCTGCATGGGGCTACCTTAGAAGAGTGTTCAGAAACTTCATCTGGTACAAAGCTGTAGCCAGGCTGTTAACTTGGGCAGTTAGAGGGCCCATACCCCTTCCCTGTTACAACAGTTCTACTGGTCACTAGTTTGTTTCCATGCACCATTCATAGTGCTAGTTATAAAGCTATAAAGCTCAGGTCCTGGGTATCTGGCAGCTCTATCTTCCTGTTTGGGATTCCCTGAGCCATTAGACCATCACTCTCGGTGTTGATGAACTGCTGCATTGCTGAGTAGATAGAGTTGGTGAGAATTGCCTTGCAAAAACATCTGGAGGCAAGAGGGCTACAGGTTTCCCAAACCTGTCATAAAAAACAATTTATGAGACCCCTAGGGTCTATAAGTGAATTTGCTTAAGCCCAGATCTCCTGTAAGAGTATGTTTCTAATTTCCAAACCATTACAAAATGTCGTGACACTGTTGGAGATTAGACTACAACCTTGAGAATATATTACACATAGCATTCATAGTGTACTGCGTATATGTTTACTTATTATACCGTTTCAAATTAATGAGCATAGGGCATTGTGAACAACCTGAAAAGATATTGCATGATGTTTAAAGAACTTAGGGTTTAGACATTACTGATGGGGCTTATTTTACTCTTTTATTGACCGGATCTAAATCATGGAGTCATAGAGTTGGACAAAACCATGAGGGGCATCCAGTCTAGCCCACTTTCATGCAAAAAATATACAATCAAAGTATTCCCAACAGCCTTTGTGTTAATATCTGCAGAAAGGGGGATTCCACCATACTGAACCATGTTGAACAGCTCTTGCTGCCAGGAGTTTTTTTTAGGTGGAATCTATTTTTTTTAATGCATCTACGGACGATTTAATCCAAAGTAGCAATACTCTGGAGAAGGTTACATTGCCCGTTTCCATGCAACAGTGGCAGGATGGGATCCAGACCATCCAGTGGGGGAGAAACTGGTTTGGCCCTGCTGGGTGATAGCCTTATCTTGGCTGTTCTTGTTGCTGCTGCCCTGGGGAAATAAAAAGCTTTTGGGAAGAGAGGAAATCAAAGTAATTGGTTGAAAAATATGAGTGTGATAGGGGCCCCTAAGGGCCCCAAAATGGCCTGGGAAAGGCTGCATGTTGTGGCTTCTGGGACACATTTTCCCTACCTCTGCCATAAACTGAAATGTTTTGACTATTAAGACTAGTTTTATGGCTTGGAAACGTTTTGCAAAGTCTTTCAGACAGGATCATCCTATTACATTGTTCCTGGATACACAAATCACATGGAGAAATGTACTTTATGAATTTTAGAAAATGCATACCCACTTTGATGTATGTCAACACGGATCATGACAAGTGCTGATTAGGGGTATTTTCCATGTTGAAGTCCAAAAAAGCAAGTTTCCAAGCTCTTAGTGATCACTGAGAATCTAAAATCACCACTATGTGATAGGAAACAGTTATTTATTTCGTGTCAAAAGCATTGCACGACAAATACATTTCAAAAATGATGGGGGGAAAAAAGGAAATCACAAGCAACTAAATAGTTTTGGACCAAAAGCGGGCAACAGCAACCGCATTGTCCGTAGCTTTAAACAACTCCTCCTTCGTACATGAGGCAGGGCATTGTGGGCAAGCATACATATGCGGAGTTGTTTGTTCTGCTCCACAGTCACACAAAGTGGAGGCAGAGGCGGTCCAACCATAAGGCGAAATAGGCATTTGCCTGTGGCGCCATCGTCCCGGGGGCACCATCGTCCTGGGAGGAGGGCACCACTCTCCACCTCCTTCTCTTTCGGGCCTTCCAGCGGCCGCGCTGGGCCTTCTGGCCAGCGCAGACCCACCTTCGCACCACGCAAGCCCACCTTTGGGGCCTTCAGAGATTGTGAGGTCTGTAGGAACTTGGAAGCTAGGTATGTGGGGTTTATATATCTGTAGAAGGTCCAGGGTGGGAGAAAGAACTTTTCTTTGAAGCAGGTGTGAATGTTGTAATTAATCACCTTGATTAGCATTTAATGGCCCTGTGGCTTCTTCTTGCCTGGGAGAATCTTTTTTTGGGAGGAGTTAGCTGTCCCTGATTGTTTACTGTCTGGATTTCTTCTGTTTTCAGAGTGTTGTTCTTTATTTATTGTCCTGATTTTAGAGGGTTTTTTTTAATACTGAGGGCTATCTGGGTTATCTAAGTCCACACTGCCCTATATCCCTGTTCAATGTTTAGTGCTAAATTTGCAAATATAGTAATTCCTACATAACATTACCATGTATTGAACTGCTTTTTCTATTGATTTGTTGTAAAACATGATGTTTTGGTGCTTAATTTTTAAAATCATAATGTAATTTGATGTTTTATAGGCTTTTCCTTTATACTTCCTTATTATCCAACATTTTCGCTTATCCAACGCTTTTATTTTTCAGTGATTGGTTTGGGGGGGCGCCAAAATTCTGTTCGCCTACACTTGAAAAATACCTAGGGCCGGCTCTGGGTGGAGGATTCCTCCAGGTAGTGCCATCTTGCCAGATTGTCTTTTGATCTGCCCACACCGCTTCTCAGTCTGTTTAGGGACTTCCAAGTTGCCCATTCTTGGTTTGCCCCGGGAGGAAGACCCTCCTGGGGGGCCATCCAGTTAGAATTGCCAGGTTTAGCTGCCCAGAGAGACACCCTTGCTGCTGCTGGAGGAACATCGAGAGGAGTGGTGGTTCTCATGAAGCCCTTCCTTGATTTGAGTCTGGTGGGAGGAGGCTGATAGTCATGCAGTGGATGGCTTTCACAATGTTCGACCTTTTTTCTCTCGCAGTTTATATATATTTATTTATTTCACATATTTGTATCTCGCCCTTCTCACCCAGAAAGGGACTCAGGGCGGCCTTACAGCAGGCAGCAATTTGATGCCAATACATATAAATATAAAAATAAACAGATACAATTAAAATCCATACAATTAAGCATTAATTGTTAAAACATCAATTAAAATCATGCAATCCAGATTGTCCAATTGTCAATTTCATTAATCCATTATCATTATTGTACTGTTTACTGGTTGAATGCTTGGTCTCACAGCCACGTCTCAAGTTTTTTCCTGAAAGACAGGAGGGAGGGTATATATATATTTAAAAAACACCAAGAAAACAGAGAATTAAAGACAAAAAAATTCATCACATAATAGTCGCATCCCTCTTTTCTTGGTTAAAAGAATGGAATAAAAGTTTGACTATTATACAGTTATATACTGTTATTGAGTACACACTACTTTTGTGCTTTGAAACAAATTTTAATCCATTGAAATAAGCTAAGGGCTAAAGGAGAAAGTGCAGGGAGGGGAGAAAACTAGGACATTTAAAAATAAGTGGAAAAGTGGGACACTAGAAGTTTAATCAGGACAGTTGATGGGTATAGTACCCTTGTATAACTACTATTGACAGTTGCTTTGGACTTTGATACCAGGTCCCCCTGTCGATTCAAGAATCTCAAGTGCTGGAGAGACCCTGAGGAGCTGAGAAACAGCAGGAGGCTACAGCAGGTTATGCGTCCATAACAACATAGTGCTCAGCATACAATTTAGGATAGCGTTTCACATGGCAAGCTGAATTACACACATTTTCTAGTCTTGCTGACAATCAAACTCCCCACTGCCATTAGGATGAAATTTTGAATCCTAAATTAGAAACTTTTTTGTGTCAGGAGCAACTTGAGAAACTGCAAGTTGCTTCTGGTGTGAGAGAATTGGCTGTCTGCAAGGACGTTGTCCAGGGGACGCCCGGATGTTTTGATGTTTTGCCATCCTTGCGTGAGGCTTCTCTCATGTCCCTGCATGGTGAGCTGGAGCTGGCAGAGGGAGCTCACCTGTGTTCTCCCTGGATTCAAAATGGCAATCTTCAGGTCAGCAACTCAACCTTCATGTTAACAGTCCTGTCAGCTCAATGGTTTAACCCATTGTGCCACCGGCAAGATATTTACAAAATATGGGACTGTTTTGGAATGTTTAATACCAGTTAACCAAGTACATTTTTCTGTGTTCTGTTTAGTAATATTTTGCTTATATGCACGAAGAAAGATTTACCTTTTGTCACTTAAAAAAACAATAATAACCCTGTTTATTATTTGCAAAGAGCATAATCTTTGGACTTTTGTTCCAGGTTCCATGGGCTCTATTATTTTTGCTTTAGAGGGCATTTCATGTAACATTATACAAAGAAACTCAATTGAAAACAAGGCTGTGGTGTTCAGCTATTTCTGGACAAGGTTTGTAATTAGCATGCCACTGGTAATTCCCTGCTGTCTCAAACACTGTGTTTGGTTCCTTATTCCAATACAGAGTGTTGGGAGATGAGGTTTATTTTGTTTGGAAATGTGGCTTTGTCAAGACCTCCAAAATGTCACTGTGAGATTAATCGCTTTCACAGCAAAAGTTCAACAGACCTGGTATTTCCATTGCAATTGTTGATTTTAAGTAGGCTGCTCTTTGGAGCGGAGCTGCAGCTTGATAGACTGGAGCTTAATGATACTTCATTTCAAAGAGGGATGTGCTATCACCTAGAGCAGGAACGTCTGATACAGCATTGGGCGAGAAGGTGATTAAGGAGCAAAGACTCCTGTTTCATTAAAGGATCTTGCGCTTTTCTTATCTGTTTCTAGCTTTAGCTTCTTATTTTTGTCTCCCTAGACAGATGCTCCAGTTAATAAATCTGCCCTCACGGAGGTTGCTTTTATTTATTTAATTTTTTTAAAAAGAAAATTCAGCCTAAGAGAGTTTCTTTTAACCCCAAGTTTTTTCTCTTTGTTCTGTGACTGGGAGTGATAAAGCCAAGTGCAGCCTCTTTTCCTATAGATGTATCTTTGTAAGGGAGGGGGAGTGTGCCAGTTTTTAATTTTTTAGCAAATAAGTCTAGGAAAAACTGAAGACTTGTAGTAGACACAATGTGTCAAGGTAGATATTAAGTGTATCTTGGTATTTTGTGGCCATAGCACATCTTTTACTTGTTTTCACCAAGTGTATACGCAGGCAGAAAGATTCTTCATTCTTTTTTGCTTGGAATTAACTCATGGAAAAAACATTTCTCCATAACCCAATCTGTGGGGGAACATGATTATAATTGGACAGAGTAAGAGAGCTTTACCTAGTGGCCCCGTTCTCACATCCTTTACAAGCCCCCACCTGCCACGGTCAGGGGCACGACTCTGTAATGAGAAGCCTGATGAAAAGTCATAGGTTAATCCCATTACTTGTTACGCTGTCAGCCAAGGTTCTAAACAATGTGAAGAGCCTATATGTATTTAACAGGCTTGATGGTACAGACATTGATCATGAGGATTACTGAGTGATGCTGGACAGGATAATGGTTGGGGTTGGCTGGGCCGGTGGATATGGCTCCACTCTTTTCCTCTGGAACAGTGGTTCTCAATCTTCCTAATGCTGCAATCCCTTAATACAGTTCTCATGTTGTGGTGATCCCCAACAATAACATTATTTTTGTTGCTACTTCATAACTGTAAATTTGCTACTGTTATGAATCGTAATATAAATATCTGATATGAAGGATGTTTTTTCATTAACTAGACCAAATTTGGCACAAAGACCTGCTACACCCAAATTCGAATACTGGTGGGGTTGGGGCAGGATTGATTTTGTCATTTTAGAGTTGTAATTGTTGGGATTTATAGTTAACTAGCTGTGCCCGGCCATGCGTTGCTGTGGCTAAAACTTTATTTTTCTTTTCTTTTTGTTGTATGAACATAGAGGCGTGGATGAGAGGTTGTGCTGTCAATTTTCGAGGTTGTGGGGCATTTAGTTTAGTTGTTTTGTCAGGTTCCGGGATTCCATTACCCTTTTTTATATATATATCTATATAATCAACCCAATGATGGAATTGAATCAGACTTGGAACACAAAACTCCCATGACCAACAGAAAATACTGGAAGAGTTTGGTGGGCATTGACCTTGGGTTTTGGAGTTGTTGTTCACCTACATCCAGAGAGCACTGTGGACTCGAACAATGATGGATCTGGATCAAACTATGATAATCAGAAATGTGTGTTTTCTGATGGTCTTTGGTGACCTCTCTGAGACCTCCCTCGCGATCCGACCCCCAGGTTGCGAAACACTGCTATAGAATAATAGAGTTGGACAAGACCACATGGGCCTTCCTGTCCAACCCCCTGCCATACAGGAAAAGCATAACCAAAGCACCCTTGACAGATCGCCATCCAGCCTCTGTTTAAAAGCCTACAAAGAAGGAGCAAAGGGTTCCTCTGTTGAACAGCTCTTAGGGTCAACAAATGCTTCCTAATGTTCAGGTGGAATCTCCTTTCCTGTAATTTGATCCCATTGCTCTGAGTCCTAGTTTCTAGGCCAGCAGAAAGCAAGCTTGCTCCTTCCTCCTTATGGTATCCTTTCACGTATCATGTCTCCTCTCAACCTTCTCCTCTGCAGGCTAAACATACTCGCCCCTTTAAGACGCTTCTCATAGGGCATGGTCTCCAGACCTTTGATCATTTGAATCGCCCTCCTCTACACCAGATCTTTTGCAACATTTCATGTTGGTGATGCACTTTTTAGAAACACATTATTTTGCAACACATTTAGCAAACCAAGGGTTGAACCAACTCTTCTAAAAGATACGGACCCATACATAAATTGTAATAATGAAATGTATGAGATGACACATATCTTATAAACACTTTCTGATCTTGAGTTTGATAACTGAGTCTGACAGCAAAAGGCAATCATGATAAAGGTGCCATGTGTTTTTAGCTGTATTATAGAATTTGAAATACATTCCAAAAATGCAGACTTGAGTTCTGGCCAAAGTGGGTTTTTATCTTTGGGTTTTCCCCCTTGTTTACTATATTAAATTTCAAAAGTTTGGGGCTTGCTTTTCCTTTCTTTTAAAAATACTTATTTATTTTTGTTGGTCTCCTTTTAAAGTTGTTCGTTAGTTAGGGCTGACACAGTGGTTTGTACACTTCCATGCATTTAATTTTTTGGATCAGTGACCTGTATATACTTGAGCTGATGTTTTATGAAAGACAACATACTATTGTTACTGTTTTGTTCTGGAGCTGATAGAAATGCTGTCATGTCTTGCCTTGAGATTAGATTCGGGACAAGCAAGAAGGGATAATAACTGATGTTATATTTGTTGAAACCGATAAATAGATGTATTTTTCCATGCCATCCACTATCTCTTTTGTTCTGTTCTTTCTTGCAAAAACTATTGGATCTATTCCGTTATCACATTTTTATTTTCAGCTACTTATCAGTAAGTTTCCTGTTCATATCCTTTTTAGTAGTGACAGAATCACAACATAATTATTATTTTAGCTTAGTGAATTTACATTATTAGTTATCTTAAGACAGAGTATTGTAGGTGAGAAAGTTGTGACATTGAAATTAGAAGGTTTTACATGTGGGATGTATTGAGCTCTTTGAGTTAGTACTGCTTGCGACGTAAATCAGTCAGGATTTATGTTATATGTCAGAGGTTTGATAATATTCTGTTGAACTCATTGAAGAATTTACAGGGAGATTCTGGAAATGCCTTGCCTTTGTGACCATTTTATCATTTTTTTTCTTGCCTATTACATTGCTGCTTTGTCTTCAGTTAAAAAATAATGTGAGGCTTTTTTATTTTAATACATTTTTCATTCTATCGCTGTGATCTTTCCTGGTCAAAATGCCATGTTTTAGAGGTAGAGTTACAGATAAACTACCATATACAGAAAGGCCCTGTGTGCCATCTCAGATTTGGGTTTAGTAGAATATGGCATAGCATCAGAAAGCAGTGGTTCTCAGCCTTTGAGTCCCCAGTAGTGGTGTGCATTTGTATGGAATTGCTGTTTGTTTTGTTTAGTTTCATTTGTTTCGGCTCATTTTTTGTTTTCGTCTCCGCTTCTGAAAACAGGGCGCCTTTCTGAATGGGATTTTATCTTGCGTCCAAAAATCTTTGGACCACTGGGAGAAAATAATTATAGTTCTCCTAAGGGCCAGTTTTAGAGAGAAACTGAAGGTTTGAATAGAGACAGGAGCCCAAAAATGTCTTTGATTTTAAAATTCATGTAATCTATAACAAATAATAAGACGATCCTATTGTATTTGTTCACTATACAGCCCAAAGGAGAGGGAGGACCAAGCCACAGGCAATACAGAGAGTTAGGGAGAGAAAAAAGAGTAGTTTTTCCAAGGGCTAGTTATATATAGAGAGAGACAGGTTTGATTTCTAAACAGAGAAGGGAAGCCCAACAATTTCTTTCCTTGGAAAAATATTTCTTAAAAAAAATCAATAAGGGGGAGGAAGAAGGGGTTTTTACACAAACAATAAAGAAGAAAAGTCCCACATGCGGTCCCCAGCCAAACCCACCGCTACCACTTCAAAAATCCCAGCCCCTTCCCTTCAAAGATTTTTTTTAAAAAAAATATGCCGAACAGCCAGGCAAAGAATAAAACCCAAATCTTTGCCCAGTGCCCTCACCAGCAAGGCAAGGAAGCAGCAAGGCAAGGCAAAAGGCAAGGCAAGGCAAGGCAACCAGTCAGCCAAGTCAAGCGGAGAGAGAGAGAGAGACCCAGCCAGCCAGCCAGACCACCAACACCCAGCAGCAGCAGCAGCAGCAGCAAGGGACGTGACCGCAGTGGCCGCTTTAGGGGCAGTCCCCCCCCAAATATATCCTCCCTGTCCAGTCCACGTCACTGTTTCTTTGGCCTCCGATTGGCCGAGGATCACCTCCTCCCACCTCCCCCTCTGACGCATGAGCAAGGAGTTTGCAGGAGTGGATGCCACACGGCCAAAAACCAAAAGCAAAGCACGATGTTTGTGCAGCTTTCTCTTTAGTGCCGCCTTTTGTTTCGTCTGAAAATTGCATCTTTTATTTCGTGCATCCGAATGGATGGTACGAAATGAATACACTAATGAAACCTATGAAACGAATACTGTGCACAACTCTAGTCCCCAGGTGTTTTGGCCCACAACTCCCAGTTTACCAGCTGTTAGGATTTCTGAGAGTTGAAGGCCAAAACATCTGGGGACCCACAGATTGAGAACGACTGATATAAAGAGACATGTAATACAGGGCCATGCATAATCTGTAACCTTCATAGGTTGAGGCTGTAGCCAACAGGCTGATTATTGACATCAATATATGTCCAGTCATTTATACAGAAATCCGTAAAACAAAATTTGCAACCAGTCCTTTTTTGCTTATTTTTCTGTGGTTTTCATGAAAATTGTGTAGCATTTGAATAGCAGACCATTGCTTGATGAGTTTGTTAAATTACTCAAATGTGCAACTAAAGTTAGAAATTAAATTATGATACCTTCTGTAAATGTTTGAATCAGAGCTGGAGTCATGCAGCCCTCCAAATGCTGTTGGATTGCCACAACCACCGTTCATCCCTATGGGCTGAACTGCCTAGACCTTCTGTTAGTGACAGGCAAACAGTATTTGGAAGCTGGAAAATTCCTGTCCGTTCTTTAAAGACACCATGGAGTTTAACACTGACCTGGATGCGATAATTGTGGTTATACAAGAAGCACTTTCAGATATCAGCAGAACTTGAGCGGGACTCTCTCTCCCTTTAGTTTAAGGTCGCTCTGACAGTAAAAACCCCTTTCAGTCTGGAGCAGTCTTCTCCAGATATATGTTAATGCGCTGTGAAAGTGCTCATCATGCCTGGATGGGCCCTGCTGATAAACTACTGCCTGGAGATCTTTCCAAGTGCTAATGTGTCAAAGTGCCTCCAAGCACAGGGTGAACATTATTAGTGCTTTCTAAAGGTCGTGTCTGCTGCAGTTAGCTTGTACACTCCGCGGAGGAGAATGATAGCCTCTTTTTACAGAGGTTTGGGGAGGATTTTCTCATCAGGAGTAAAACAAAAACAAAAACGTGGACTAATAGGAAAAAAATCAATATAATTCAAAAACAAGACTTTGGTTGGAGAGTTTCCAGAGGAACAGACACAACAATGAGTCATGTGGCCCCTTCAAGATTAGCAAATTTATTGTGGCACAAACTGCTGGAAAGCGGGCTCTGGTCCATAAAAGCTTAAGCCACCATAAACTGATCCTTTATTTAAGATGCCACAGGATTCCTCCTTGTTGATCCTTGGGGTGTGATTGTGGAAGAAGCAAATGCTATACTTTTTCAGTGGTGGATAATCTTACAAGAGTTTGACTGTTACTTGGATAGTAAATTTGATGTTCAGGAGATTTCAAATTGTTTTAGAAAATTTGAAAAAGTTTATAATTTCTGACAGCTATTTGCCTCATCTCCCCCCACCACATTGCCATCATAGTTTGCTAACTTTATTATCCCCATACTAGAGAGTAATAACTGTGTTGTTTTAGGAAGTAGGAGCCCCCAGTGGTGCAGTGGATTAAATGGCGGAGCTGCTGAACTTGCTGACCAAAAGTTCAGTGGTTTGAATCTGGAGAGCGGGGCGAACTCCCGCTGTTAGCCTCAGCTTCTGCCAACCTAGCAGTTTGAATGCAAATGTGAGTAGATCAATATGTACTATTCCAGTGGGAAGGTAGTGGTGCTCCATGCAGTCATGCAGGCCACATGATATTGGAGATGTCTATGGACAACGCCAGCTCTTTGGCTAAAAATGGAGATGAGCACCAACCCCCAGAGTCGAACACGACTAGATTAAGTGTCAGGGGGAAACTTTAACCTTAACCTTAAGGATGTAATTTTTGTTCATTGTCAGCTCTTCTGCAACATAAAAAAACCCCTAAGTATAACCGTTGTAATCGTTTGAATGCAATAACTTAAAGAAACACTACTACACAACAAAGACTTGTTTTAAGAAGGCATTGGTTGCTCTTCTTGAGATGGCCATGTTGAACAGCTGGGCACACTTCTTTTCTTATCTGCTGCGTACTTGTACTAGCTTGTAGCCATGCATGTTCCATAGTTCTGTGAAAAATGCCATTTGATACATAGGTGCTTCGTAGTAATTCCAAGTATTTTATTTACCTCAGGGCACATATGTGAAAGGCCAAGAGAATTTTTCTTTTTTTAGGTATTGTCAGATGATTTATGCTTCCCAAGCTCAGCCTGCTATTTACCTTATTCAGGTGAAGTACTGTTGTGTAGTTTTGCCTTTAGAAAGCAACATATTGTTTTCTAAAACAACAAAGGTTATTGTGTGCAGAGAACCTTTATCATTTTAGAAAACAATCTGTTGTTTTTAATGTGACAGTATTTAAGATAATGCTCTCCCGTTTCTCTTTGTTTGGACAAAAAGATGTAAGGGCCTTACTGCTTCTCTGCATCATACTTTGACCCAAAACAATATGGAACTCTTTTTTTGTCCCACAAACTTGGCTAGGACATAAAAGCAATACTTTGTTAGGAAAAATTTTGTCCGATAATTTTTTGTCCTACATGACATTTCTCTCACTGAAAAATAAATCTGTACATGGCATTAAATACCAGTCTTGTAGGTCGAATATGTGTGAATTCTGCAAAACACCCATGACCACGGCTGCTAGAGTAAAACCTGGAGAGGGCTCCAGTATTTTAAAAGGATGTACAGAAGAGAAATTTTCAACAAGTTTTGCTTGTTACTTATCATAGTACAGTACTTTGATTGTAAGCTACCATCGGTTTTAAGATGCACACTAATTTCAGTACCACCAACAGAAAAAAGGTTTATAGTCCCCAAGTTATGAACAAGATAGGTTTTATAAGTAACTCCAGCCATATATATATATATATATATATATATATATATATATATATATATACACACACACACACACACACACACACACACACACACACATATATATATAAAATTTACTATATTTCTATCCCGCTCTGTCTAACCCCGAGGAGGACTCAGAGTGGCTTACAATTTGACAAAATTCAATGCCACACTATACTTAAGAGAAAAAAAAGCAAATACATAACACAATTCATTAAATATCAATATATATTAATAAAAACCATTAAAACATATTAAGATATTAAAATGTTGTAAAGCATATTGAACATTGCACCAGTCCCATAGTCATCATTGTAACTTGGGGATTGCCTATATATATATAGGCAGTCCCGAATTACAATGATGACTCTCTCTCTCTCTCTCTCTCTATATATATATATATATATATATACACACACATACATATCACCCACAATTCTAAGATAATAATACACTTTTTAAATATTCCACGCTATCTCCTTGAGGGGGCTCAGAGAGAATTACAACAAATGCAGATAGGCAAGCATTTAATGCCTTTAATACAGTGGAATAACAATAACATACAAATACACAGAACAAAGGTAAATGTTTCACTTTTCATCTCTGGCTTTTTGGAGGTGGTGCTCAACTCTGGCCATGGGAAAGTGCTCTTGTTCCATTTCCAAGCCGAGGAGCCTGTAGACACTTCCTGGTTGTGTTTCCGGCATGGCTACCTTTATTACCTTCCTGCCGAAGCGTTACCTAGATCTATTCACATTTCATGTTTTCAAACTGCTAGGTTGGCAGGAGATAGGGTTAACAGTGAGAGCTCACCCCGACCCGTGGCCTTGAACTGTCAACCTTTAGGTCAGCAGATTCAACGGTTTAACCCGTTTTTAAAGATATCATATATGGTTAAATGTGTGTCTTAGAACTGAAGAAATACTGAAATTTTTGACTATGACAGCTGCTGAAATCACCTCCTATACACCTCTGTGCTCCTCTAAAGGTACAAGAGTTCTGTCTAGTTTTCACTCTGGTAACTCTACCTATGACTCTAGGAGTTTATAATATCCTATTCAAAGTAATTTTTAAATCTTGCATAACTTTGGAGATCTCTCACATTTTGTTATTTGCTGCTTGTGTCAAACTACAGATGTGCTGCTGTGTAATGATAAAAAAAGCAGTGTCTTCTAAACCAAAGAGAGAGATGTGAAGGTTTAAGCAAAATGTACATACAGGAAACACCTCTTTGTCTCGCTTCCTTTTCCTTCTTAATCAGAAGTGATTTCTTGACATTACAGTTATCTTCCTTTTTTAAGGTGGCTTTTATGAAGCTTTCTTCTCATCATAATTGGCTAATTGCCCTTTTAAATGGATGCCTTTGGTTAAAAGGTATATTTAACCAATATTAATGGACATCTGTAATTACTGTTCACCTTGCCTTCAATGGCAGTCATAACCCCTTTATTGCTTTGGATTTAGAGACTTGACTATTTTCAGATATCCACTATTATTAACTTAGATTTTAAATATAATATATGATTGTCATTATTTTATCTGTTACCCACATTCATAGATTATTATGGTATGAATGAGACAGATGTAGTGGTTTTTTCTGTGTATATTACCAATTACTAGAAGCTGACTTTGATTTTTTTCAGTCAATCTTTTAAAAACTATTCATTTCTTTAAAAGTAATATTGTATCATGTTGATTAATCTTTTCTTAAATTGTTTTTATTTTTTATTTGAGAGACAGGGAAGATATTAATCTAACAAATAAACAAATGTTTGTTCATCATTGGTTCCTCTTGGATCCCAACTTTGAGATATAATTGTTTAGACTATAAACATACGATTAAAATATCTTTTTCACTCTAGGAAAAATGGCTAATGTCAAAATAATTTCTATATAGGCTCAAAAACGGTAAAAAATATCCCAGATGTATAGACATTTAATGGATATTTTAAGTTCATAAATTTTAAGTTCATGAACTTAAATGTTTGTGAAGCTGTCACAGCCACCTAGCTTCACAAACATTGAGTGTTTCTTTCTAGTCCAGGTCTTAATATTGAGTTGGTAGAGAATATCGTCCAAGAAAGTAGTAATGCATTTAGAATGATGCACATACATCTACAGAAGCTGTACAGTTGTTAAAAAACAAGGATCTTATATGAGAACCCTTGGCATTTATAATAGTAATGAAAACTAACATCCAAATACGAAATTCATGGTAAAGGATTAGATATTATCTGCAGTTTTGTGCCCAATTTTTTTCCCATTCTGGCTTTTTAGTTCCAGATGCATCAAGAACATGTCTTAATATTTATTTACTGAAGGTGGATGGGTCAATCAAATACAAATGTAATATTGAAATCAGGTTAAAGCAGAGTTGAAAAAACTGGTAGAAAGTGGGAGGATGTAACATCGTCCCACAGGTTCTTCTTAGCAATTTTTTAATGGTCAGTATTTCTTTATTGTGTCAGAAGTGAATTGAGAATACAGCTATAATGTATAGAAAAACCACAAAGTTAAAAACTTGACATTAATTTCCTTTGACCAGAAACTGGCCACGTTGAATGCCACTGGTGTTGCTATTAGAAGGTCCTCCATTGTGCATGTGGCAGGGCTCAGACTACATTGTAGTAAGTGGTCTGTGGTTTGCTCTTCTCCACACTTGCATGTTGTGAACTTCACCATTTCCTAAGGTTAACTCTGCATCTCGTGGTGCCAGAGTGCAGTCTGTTCTTCACCTTCCAAGCTGCTCAGTCTTCTGTGTGCCTAGGGGGAGTTTCTCATTCGGTATCAGCCACTGATTGAGGTTCCGGGTTTTAGCCTGCCACTTTTGGACTCTTGCTTGCTAAGGTGTTCCTGCGAGTATCTCTGTAGATCCTAGGAAGCTATTTCTTGATTTAAGGTGTTGGCATGTTGGCTATATCTGAACAGAGGATGAGCCGGAAATGGCAATGCTTAGGCCTTTCATTACAGGTTTCTACTTCCCGATGCATGTCAGGTGGTGCAATACCGGCTAAAAAGTTTAATTTTTCCAATGGTGTAGGGTGTAGACATCCTGTGATAATGTGGCATGTCCCATTAAGAGCCACATCGACTGTTTTGACGTGGTGAGATGTATTCCACACTGGACATGCGTACTCAGAAGCAGAGTAGCAAAGTGCAAGGGCAGATGTCTTCACTGTGTCTGGTTGTGATCCCCAGGTTGTGCCAGTCAGCTTTCGTAAGATGTTATTTCTAGCACTCACTTTTGGGTCAGTAAACTACATTATTCTGATGTCAAGGGAATGGTTCTGCCCATTGTCTTTTGGCTCCACCACCTGCTTGAACGAAGACTTCAGAAACTTGCCCATTACATATGACCTTGGGTTTAAATATATTCTCCATCCTGCTTGGTAGTTTTGAATATAAATGAATTTACTTTTTTTTTTTTTTTACTAAAGAGAAAATAACACCAGAACCCATTATGGTAGCCCAGTTGTGGGTAGAGCACAAACATGTAATTGAAAAGTGTACCAAGAAAAGCAAAAGTGTGCTCAAGAAAGGCAAAAGAGTAAATACTGCATATTAGTGTGCCCAAGAAAAGCAAATGGAAGACATTTTTCCAAGGCAAGTTGTATTTTATAGCTTCCAGATTATTTGACACATTACAAAGTGCCTTAAATTCAATCTGTTTAGACCCCAAACCTACCCACAATCATTTGACACAAATTCTCGTAAGACCAGCAGCAATTTCTTCCTCACAAGTATTTTAAGGCTGCAGCTATAGTTTTAAAAATCTTTGTGTAGTTTTCTGTTTTCTCTTTTAACTCAGTGTTTACATGGTATTTTGAATCACTTCCTTAAAAAGAGAGGGCTGCCTGATTTTGAATTGTCTCAGTTCACCCACAAGGTGCTTGAACTGGAAGAAAACAGAGTGTGTTGTTGATGCTGAGTGTGTCTTGGAGGAAAATGGTTGGCCAACATGGGAGGAGAAGAGGAAGGAGCAGTGAAGGAAGCTGGAAGAGCAACACTAGTGGATAAGAAGTTTTTTCATAATATTTTAATTACATTTTAATCAGGAATTTATTTACCCTGTCAGAAGTGACTTGAGAACATACTGCAAGTCGCTTCTGGTGTGAGAGAATTGGCCGTCTACAGAGACATTGTCCAGGGGACGCCCGGATGTGTTACCATCCTGCTGGGAGGCTTCTCTCATGTCCCCGCAGGTTAGAATTGACAGACGGGGGCTCACCCTGTCTCACGGATTCGAACCAGGAACCTTCAGGTAAGCTACCCAATCTTCAGGTCAGCAGTCCAGCTGGCACAAGGGTTTAACCCATTGCACCACTGTGGTTTATATCAGGAATACAAACACAAACAGGAAAAAACCACAATACTTATGTGTACTTAAACATACTTTCAAAACATTGACATGGCAATGTACACAACACACATCTTTAATTACGTATAACTCTAAAATTATCCTGCTTGGCTTACAAGTTCAGATGGGATCTGGTGCCGTTAAGGCAGTGATTCTCAGCCTGCAGGTCCCCAGATGTTTTGGCCTTTAGCTCCCAGAAATCTTAACAGCTGGTAAACTGGCTGAAGATGTAGGCCAAAAACATCTGGGGACTCTAGGTTGAGAACCACTGCTTTAAGGTATTTAGGAGGTTTGGACTGACTAACAGTCATGTAAATCACCCACTGCTGCAAAAAGTTGTATGAGTGTTGAAAGTTTTTATATTTCCCAATTTCCTCTATCTGTTGGAAGGTTCTGGTTCTAAATTATTTTTAAGCAGGCTCCCAGTTTAATTTTATTAAACTGTGTTATGTTGTAAAAAAAATCACTGGGTAAAAACTAAAATACAGTTTCTGCAACTGTTTTCTAATGTTTTACAGAATTTGGACGAGTGCAAAAGGATTTTTAAAGAAATGTTTATGTACTTGATAAGAGTTCAGAGGAAGTGGAATGACGCTTCCTGGTATTTGAAGTCACTGCCATTTCAGGGAGGATATTGATTAGTTCCTAGAGATTGTAACAGATTGACTTTTCTGTCTTGTAAAGTATTCGTGGAATTGTGAGTACATATACATTTGTACTTTGACATTTTAGTGTGTTCCCAGAGCAGTATTACATGCATATTGTCTAAAATTAAATTAGCTGCTGTGTCAAAAGATAGTTTCAAAGAGATCTACATGTTCATCACTATCTTTTTAATGCGACATGGCATGTATTCAAACTGATACAAGAACACATTGTTCCTAAACCTGTACATATTACATACTGCATAAATGGTAGATTTTCTTGTTGGATGTTGGACATGTGGTTATTGCTCAAGTCAGTAGGAAAAGCATATAAACATCACTGTGAATATATAATTCAGTGTAGGAAAGTTCATGGTCATGTCTGCTGCTGTACGGACAGGATTCAACTCCAGAAAAGCCTAGTTCTGCCATAAGCAAAGAGCGACAAAGTGCCAAGGAGAGAAGCTATGGTCAGACTTAGGCTGATGGTCAAAATCAGGGGTCTTCAAACTAAGGGCTGAGGACATGGCCCTCCAAGATTATTTACCCAGCCCATACCCTAAACTTTAGACTTAGAGTTGCCCTAAATCTGAAATGACTTGAAGGCACACAATAATAACAATCCTAATTAACTTGACTATCTCATCAACCAAAAGCAGGCACATTGAAATACTAGCAAATTAATGTTGGTTAAAATTGTTCATTTAAAATACAGTATTACAGTAGAGTCTCACTTATCCAACATAAACGGGCCGGCAGAACGCTGGATAAGCGGATATGTTGGATAATAAGGAGGGATTAAAGAAAAGCCTATTAAACATCAAATTTGGTTATGATTTTACAAATTAAGCACCAAAACATCATGTTATACAACAAATTTGACAGAAAAAGTAGTTCAATACGAAATAATGCTATGTAGTAATTACTGTATTTATGAATTTAGCACCAAGATGTCATGATTTATTGAAAACATCAATTACAAAAATGCGTTGGATAATCCAGAATGTTGGATAAGCGAGTGTTGGATAAGTGAGACTCTACTGTATACTGTTCTTTCATGTTTTTTTGCACTACAAATAAGATACGTGGACTGCGCATAGGAATTATTTCTTTTTTTTTTTTCAAACTATAGTCTAGACCAGGGGTCTTCAAACTTTTAAAGCAGAGGGCTGGTTCATGGTCACTCGGAGTGTTGGGAAGGCGGACTATAATTTGAAAAAATAAATAAATAAATTCCTATACACACGGTACATGTCTTATTTGTAGTGCAACCCCCCCCCCCCAACAATGAAAAAACAATACAAATATTTAAAAATAAGAACAATTTTAACCAACATAAACCTACCAGGATTTCAATGGGAAGTGTGGGCCTGCTTCTTGCTGATGAGATAGTCAAGTTAATTATGATTGTTGTTGTTGTGTGCCTTCAAGTCATTTCAGATCTAGGGCAAGCTTATGCCTAAAACTGAGGGTGGGGGCCAATTAAATGACCTTGGAGGCCACATCCGGCACATGGGCCTTAGTTTGGGGACCCCTGGTCTAGACCCCCAACAACCTGAGAGATTATGAATTGGTCCTCAGCTTTCAGAGTTTAAAGACTCCTGGTCAAAATGTAAAACAGTCCACACATATTCTTCACCACCATAGATAAGAACCAGGACATGTGACCAAAACAGAGTGAGGCAAAAGTTATTAGGGAAGAACATACATGCTAGGAAAGGCTGCAACAGTTTGTTTGTGTTTGAGCCTACTGGAAAGGGCAAGATTCCGCCCTCTGCTTTTCCCCTGCTGAGTTATTTTGAGTGCAAACTCCTGTTGCATTTGAATTCTGTTTGCAGCAATGGAATAAGTTGAAGTGGGAAAGTGGGAGGAGAAGAGAGCACCTGGGACATTCTAAAAGAAGTTGAAGAAATTAAACAACAGAGGATTAATTTGAAGTCTCCCCATAAATAGGGATAGTTGGAGAATATGCTCTCATGGCTACCAACAATGATATTTTTACTTAAGACTATTGAGCTGAATTGGCATTGAAAGATTTGTTGTGTGCTAGTTGTTATGAAAACAACTGTTTTTAAAAGGTTGGTGTCAGAAGCAGGTGATGTAACTTCGTTGGACATCTAAAGTACTTGAGTGTTGGTGGCCCAAGTTAACAACATGTAGGGTATTGGCAGCAGGTTTTTGATTTGCCAGTGTGTTTTCACAGTCACGTGATGCACCACACATGGGAAGGATAGGCCTAGACATTGCTAGATACATACTACCTTTCTGTTTGATGCCATTTAGAGACCATCTGTAAACCATCTCACTTCCACCTGAAACATAGAATTAATGCGTCAAAAAGAAATATCAGAGGGGAGCTGCTGCGGGAATATATAAGCCTCGAGTTCAGTGGTTCTCAACCTGCGGGTCCCCAGGTGTTTTGGCCTACAACTCCCAGAAATCCTCAGCAGTTTACCAGCTGTTAGGATTTCTGGGAGTTGAAGACGGAAATATCTGGGGACCCATAGGTTGAGAACCACTGCTCTAGTTCCTAAATGCAGTGTTCTGAAAATGGAACCAGGACTCGTACAATTACTTGAACATAAGTACAAGCAGAGGTACAGCTATGTGCAATGGAATTAATATAACCAGGATAACATCAGTGCTAATCAAAATAATGGTCCGTGAACTAGTGCTGTTTCTTTCCTTCCTGTAAAGTTGCCATGGGCAGGTAGTCAATAGCCCATGAACGATGAGCTATTGACTGCCAGTTCATGACAACTTTATTATCACATGATAGTTGAATGAAAAGGAAGTAAAAACTCTGCATAGAAATTCACTGATTGGTACAAGCTAGCCTTCTCCACTCCAGCAGTGTAATTTTAAAGTAAGGAAATCCAATTATTTTATTTATTTATTTATTTGCATCACTTTTACCCCGCCTTTCTCTCCGAGGAGACTCAAAGCAGCTTACAGTAAATAGGCAAAAATTCAATGCCTAAAAACAATGTAAAAACAACAATTCATATAAAACAGATACCATTACAAAATAAAATCACATTATATAAAATTTTAAGAATGTCCAAGATTAAAATCCATTCATCCAGAATCCTCAAGTCTTCGTACAGGTCATGTAAAAAAAATTATTTTTCTGCTCTTTAAAAAGTCTTCTAGGAATCAGGTAGTTTTGCCCATCTACTGCAAATCATCTGAAGATGTCCTGGACTTCCTATCTTCTTTGCATCTCTGCTTTAGGGATAGGAATACAGTTGCCACTCTTCATCTCTTCTTTATGAACCTCAATAAAATAAAATAAAATAAAATAAAATAGTGCAATGCTGACAAAAATTCTGAAGCATCCTGTTCCAAAAAAACTAAGATTTTGTTAGGAGGGCCATCAAGATCTGTGAGGTAATGTCACATTTGCAAAGCCATCAGCAGAGCAACTACTCTGAGACGAGGATGTGAGATACTCCTACAGGTAATGATTTTGGTGGCAAACATTTCATAGTATCTTCTTGTTTCTCGTATTTATTTTTCAACTATTATGTATTACAGTTAACAACTGAGAAAAGAACAAGGTATACCTTGTTTTCTCTAGGTCTAGGCACCAATATTATTTGATTTCAGCTTCCATTTTAATTTTTGCCCCAGGGAAAAAAATTGCTCAAAAGAAATTTAAACAATTTCCATTACTTGCTTTTCATGCCTGGTACACTCTACATGCACATACCTTTTCAATCACAGGAATTGCTTCAGGTTTTCACTAGTTTGTAAACTCTTTTTTTTTGTTCTTGTTGTTGCTTGCCTGATAGTGGATTGTAGTTGAAGTGCAAAGCCTGTGGGGAACTCATTACAGCTGCAAAGGAAATGGGGAATGCTGTTTGAATTCACAGAAGGGAACATATTGTCTTGCATTTAAAAATGGCAGAGCCTGGCTGTATTTACGAACATTTCCAGCTCTTGAAACTCAGTGTTCTAATCATGAGTTGTCCGTCTTGATGGAAACGTTTCTGTGCTCCCATTAATTGGCCGGTGTCTGCTGTTTCTGTTCTTGTGGCTCTGCAAGTTACGGTAAGTGTTTTGTCATTTGTTAGTCCTCTTTTGTGTTCATTGCCAAGTAAAGTGATTTTCTTTTTTGTTTCTCTGTGTTGGTGGCACTAGTGGAATTGAATTGCCCTTCTGGGAGATTAAAAGAGGGCTAGCAATCTCCAGAGGCTTCTTTGGTTTGCAAAATGATGCCAGTCAAGGCTTATTCTGCACTTGCTTTCAGTGGCGTATGCTTTGGATCTTTCTGCGTGATTAATCAATATGAATCCCAGCTATATTTTAAGCTCTCTGCAATATACCCTGAAGTTCTCAGACAGAGATGAGGATGTCTTATCTGATCTGATTGCACTAAATTTTGCCTGTGTGTGGTGGTCTTTCTTTTTGAAAATGAAAAGTGGTGTTCCTGAGTACAGAAGATGCAAAGTGCTTAGCCTCCAAATAATGAATGAATGGATGGATGGAGTCTCCATGATTCATTGAGCAAGAAGACAGTGGTGGCACTGAATTGACACTTTTGCCAAAAATTGTCATTACAAAACGGTAATCCTCTCTGTTTCAATTTCACTTTTCTTCTATTTCTTCCCATTCCATAGCATTTTCAGTTCTTTCCCAAGGATTACCCATTTCTCAGTTTTTGTTCTTACTTGTTTTAAAAGTAAATTTAACACATTATCTCAAAGATCCATTATATTTTCTAAAATACAGAGCAATAGTACAGAGCAAAAGAAATTTTACCTTTAGGGAAGCTGTGTGTATGCACACATAAGAAGTTAGAAATTTGATCTTTTAACTAACAGTGATAGAGGAAAAAGTGCCCTACTCTCTTTTCTTTGAAAGAACTTTGTGATATTGTTTATCTTTTATTTATGTACCAGATTGGGTACCCAGCGTTTCCCGAGTTATTTGAAAACTTAATTTTTTAAATTGTACAAAATGCATAAGGTTGCGGGTGAGCTACAACTCACATCATGCCAGGTTAACCCCAAGAAACTCCATCAGTTTGTTATGTTGGGCAGGTTTGCTCTAGATGTATCATCGGTGGGCTTCACTGTGCTCTCTGGCTGTAGGGTAAACTACAACTCACACTATGGTGAGTCAGTCCCCTCAAACCCCTCCAGTAGGTTGAGTTAATCATGGGAGTTATGTGTGCCATGTTTGGTCCAGGTCCATCATTGGTGGAGGTTACACTGGGTGAAATACAACTCTCAGAAAGGAAGGTCAGTTCTCCCCAACCCCCTCCAGTAATCACATGTCGGCATATCAGGTCTGTGTGCCAAGTTTGGTACAGATCCATCAGTGTTTGGGTTCACAGTGCTCTTTGGAAGTAGATGAATTACATTTTCCCCAAATCAAGGTGAATTTTCCCCAAAGACCTCCAACATTTTTTGCTGGTCATGGGGGCTCTGTGTGCCAAGTTTAGTCCAATTCCATCTTCGGTGGAGTTCAGAGTGCTCATTGATTGCAGGTGATCTATAAATCCCAGTACAGTAGAGTCTCACTTATCAAACACTCGCTTATCCACCATTCTGGATTATCCATTGCATTTTTGTAGTCAATGTTTTCAATACATCGTGATATTTTGGTGCTAAATTCGTAAATACAGTAATTACTACATAGCATTACTGCGTATTGAACTACTTTTTCTCTCAAATTTGTTTTATAACATGATGTTTTGGTGCTTAATTTGTAAAATCATAACCTAATTTGATGTGTAATAGGCTTTTTCGTAATTTATTTATTTATTTTGTGTCAAAAGCATTGCTTTTTTCTTAATCCCTCCTTATTATCCAACATATTTGCTTATCCAACGTTCTGCCGGCCCGTTTATGTTGGATAAGTGAGACTCGACTGTACCTACAACTCCAAAATGTCTAGGCCAATTCCCCTCAAAACCCATCAGTATTCAAATTTGGGCATATTGGGTATGCATGCCAAGTTTGGTCAGATCCATTATTGTTTGGGTTCATAGTGCACTCTGGATGTAGGTGAACTACAACTCCTATATAAATCCCTCCAAAGATCTCCAGTATTTTTTGTTGATCTTGAGGGTTCTGTGTGCCATGTTAGCTCTAGGTCCATTGTTGGTGGAATTCAGAGTGTTCTTAGATTGCAGGTGAACTATACATCCCAGTACCTACAACTCCTATAAATCATGGTGAATTCTTCCCAAACTCCTCCAGTATGTTCAGTTGCTGATCTGTCTCTGTTTGCTGTGTGCCATAGAAAATAATAGGAAAGAGTTAAGAGAGAGGCAGTGGGCAGGGTCATGAAAATTCCACACAAATGGAAAGATTCAGAAACACTGGGGTGTCTGTGGTGGAGGAAACACATAAAATCTAGGATGAAATTGTCCGCGAAGGAAAGCCTTCACTTGGATGGTGATCAGTATGGTGTTTGTGGAGGACATTGGCAGAGCTCTTGGACATGTTCATGGTGCTCACTATAACCTGCAATGTTATTCGAGGGAGGGCCATTGGTGTCTCCTGAACAGTGGCATATATAGCTGTTTGAGGAGGCAGGAGCATGTCTATGTAAGAGGACACCCCACCACATACACACATACATATTTTCACTTTTATTATAGAATCATAGAATCATAGAATAGCAGAGTTGGAAGAGACCTCATGGGCCATCCAGTCCAACCCCCTGCCAAAAAGCAGGAAATCGCATTCAAAGCACCCCCGACAGATGGCCATTCAGCCTCTGCTTAAAAGCCTTCAAAGAAGGCTTTTATTATTTTATTATAGATTTGTTGAATAAAGACATCTAGACTCTGATCAGAACAGCTACTTGGGTTCTTGTCAGTCCAGTAAGTTTAAAAATGAAAGTCCTGTGCTTTATCACAAACTAGTTTAAAGACTTTTTTGGGCATAAAAAGGAAAAAAACCAACATTTTGCTGTGTTATACAGTGAGAACAGGGCAGCTGTTGATATATGAAAACATATCTAATCTAAAATATCCCTGGGTTCTCAGAACTGGTTTCATAGTGATTTGAATTTCATTCGGCTTTCTTTAAGACAGATATGCACTGGCGTAGATTTTCAGATCCTGATCTTGCTGCATTGATAAGGAAATCAAATAGGATGATACAAATCCAGTATTGGTGAAATGTTCCATGGCAGGGGAAGTACTTCTTTAAATATTTTTCTGCTTGTGTTGGAAAGTATTTTCTATCTATTGGTGATGGACCCGATCAGACATTACTTAGAGATAATCTCCTGTCCTGTTTGAAAAAACTCACTGTACATGCTATGGGTCTTTTTCTGGAAGAGTGGTAATGCTTATCTCTGCATTGCCTTGCATTAAAACTGCAGTTTAGGCAGACTGGGAGCTTTTCATATGTTTGATATTCACTATACTGTACCAGAAAATTTTTACGTATAGCCAGTTTTCTCAGTAAGAGGTATGCAGAAACAATAAATCTAGGGCACTAAATTATAATGTGAGAGCAACAGATGGTGAAAATCTGGGACTTTCCTCCTCATTTCAATTCTGAATACTTTGTTCAAAAAATTAAAATTGCGTGTGCACTTATGTGTGTACATGTCCATTCATATCCCAGAAGAAAGTGACAAATATGCTGTCATCTTCACATTACAGATTTACTTTCCACTACGCCATAGTCTTGAATGATAAGGTACATATTTTACATTCAAAACCCATGTCTGTGAGAAAGGCAAAGTAGTGATTGGAAATGTAAAAAAGTAGCATTATTGTTATTCAGATTCATTGGTTCAAACAGTTGGAGAAATATTATAAAAAATTGGTTTTTTGAGTTTTTCCACTTCAAGAGACAAATGAGCCAGGCTTCACTGGGTTTTCAAAAATGTGCCTTTTTGGTTGGTCCAGAATATAGAAGTTAACTGTTACCTATTTGTTCAAATAGCAGATTATGAGTAAATTTTCAGCAGTAAAATTTGAGAAAGCCACAGTAAGGACTTCATCAGATGGAGCTGGGGAAAAGCAAGGGAAAGCGTCTTCTTTGTGTGTAGAATATTCATTTTTGTGTGCTATTCTGTCTTTAAAGAAGATGGAGAATTTACTTACTCCCATCACAGATGATTGCCTCCTCCCATCTCTAGCTAAACCATCTGTGAAGGAGAAAGAAGGCATCGTTCTTAAGGCAGACACCTCCTCTTCTTTCCCTCCTAATCTTTTAATTCTCAATCACGGAACTCTGAAGCCTACTAGGCAGCCCTAGAACCTACTGTAGTTGGTTAAACAAAAGTCAAAACAAAGTTTAAAAGCTAGTGGTAGTGCAGTTTCAAAAGCCAAGATTACTGTGAAGGAGTAATGACAGGAAAAACAAAGTGATGATATCTTGAAATTGCAATATTCCTAATGATTAAATTAATTTTTAAAAATTACTCAAGAAACAAAATTTTGGGAGAGAGATGCCAATGCTTGGAAGGAGACCACCCATAGGAATGCCCATTACTCGATGCCACTGAAGCAATTTAACACAGGCAAATTTGACAGATCCTATCCCACGTTTTCCCCCCTTCTTTCTCCCAATGTCATGCAGATCATGAGTTCAGAAGACAATTTATCCCTGTCTCCAGTCCTCACTGTTTCTAAACACTTCTAAAACAGTTCTCTGACGAAACATTACAGACAACAGGCAGAAATCTGTGTCGTTTGATGGGCTCCGTGATGCTTCATCAGGGAATTGTTTCAGAAGTGTTTAGAAACCAGGAAAAGGTTTGCATGTGATGAAGTCATAAGAGAGTGTCTTCTGTAAAAGTGATTGAAGAGAGTAGCTCCTTCGTAGGTTTGAGAAACTGGCTTTCTGCATGCAAAAAGAGCAGAAAATATTCATAGAGAGCTTTATAATTTTTGTACCTATTTTGTTTGATAATTTTTTCCTGGTCCAAAATTTTCCTGTTTTAGTTTGACTTGGAGTAGACTGATTGAAAACAATGGGATTTGTTATTCACAATTAACTTAAGCCAATTTTATTTCAATGGGTTTGCTCTAGACAAGACCAATCTTGGATTTAGCCTGTGGTTAGACCCACTAAAACCTGAAAGCTCCACTTTGTCATAAGTAACGTTCTGTCAATTAGGCCGGCTGATTTAGTCTTCTCCAAGGATTGTTTTTGGCAGGAAGTCCAGGTTTTTTTTTGTTTCCAAGTCACTTCAGTCACTTGTTGGATAGCTTTTACTGTCCAACAATTCTGTCCCCGAAACTGGTTCCTTAACACAAAGATCCCACATTCTAAAGAAAACAAAAAGGTTCCAGACTCATAAAAAAAGAATAGGATCCAGTATTTTCCATTTAGTAGAATTTTATAGCAAAAAACAACCAAAAAACGAGCATGCAAATCAGAACTTAAATTGAATTAAAGATGAACTGTCATACAGTTGAAGTTTTTGGCATGCAAAATGTTAATTAAATAACATGTTTGTTTTGTGGAGTTGTTTAATAGCAGCACTGAATGTAATTTTAGAGTCAGATTTACTGTTTATACTTTTAAAAAAGGAAGTTTTCCTCTGGCTAGAAATTATGGAAATTATGGACAGACTATGGGGACTTGTGAAATACATATTTTCTGGGTGGCTTGCTGTATTAAGAGGCAGGATAGTACAGGCAGTCCCCGTGTTACAAACATCCAACTCACAAACCACTCAAAAGACTTATAAATGACTTACAGTGACTTACAAACGACTTACAAACAGAGGTGCGACAAAAAGAAGTGAGAGAAATCTACCCCTCGGAATGGAAATTCACTCTTGGAAGAGTTTTCATGGGGAAAAAGTGTCTCAACTGAAACTTTATCACTAATCCTTGTTTCAAGAAAAAAATCCAAATTTTTCCAAATCTATTTATCACAGGGAAAGAAAATGAGGTGAAATCTTCTGAACACAGACAGCAAAACAAACATCCCTATGCTATCCAACGCTAAATATATATTTGGGTGTTGTTACACTTAAACACTGTACTTATTCTGACTTACAAACAAATTAAACGTAAAAACAAACCTACAGAACCTATTCTGTTCATAACTTGGGAATTGCCTGTATACTGAAGTAAATGTTCTCTAACTTCCTTGTTTAGATTACTTAAGAGTGGATTTCCCAGGCTTGATTTGCTTACTATTTTCTGGGGGTTCTTTACAACAGTGTCATCTAGTTGCTTTCTCCCCCCCCCCTCTCTCTCTCTCTATATATATATATTCAGGCTGAACATTGGATAGCTTTTTGTTCCTAATAATGGAAGAGGAACACATTTTCCACAGATACCTATAGTAATACTCTTCTGCCAAGTCTGAGTTTTGTTATGTGCAGTTTTTTTAAAATTATGTCAGAAGTGACTTGCTTGTCACTTCTGGTGTGAAAGAATTGGCAGTCTGCAGAGACGTTGCCCAGGGGACTCCCGGATGTGTTAACAAATACTGTCCATGTCTTGAGAAGGCTTTGTATGTTGCCATCCCTTTGTAATGCTACACTTCCCTGAAATAATAATAATAATTAATAATTTTATTTCTTACCCACCTCTCCTCACGGCTCGAGGTGGGTTACAATATTGCTGAAACACACAATCATTTTAAAAACTCTGTAGAACACAATATTAAAATACATTTCCATAAAATACGTATTAAAATTAATGGTGTGCATTCGGGACTTACCTTTTCTCATTTCGTGTTGTGGCTTTCAGTGGGGCTCTGATCTGTTTTCATCTGAGCCACCCGAAATTGGGAGGTCAGACATTCATTTGTTTGTTTTCGGGGGCCAAAAGATCCGTTTTCTTTCGACCCATTTTTTTTTGGGGGGGGGACTTCACCTGTAGGCCCAAAGCTCCTGGGCCTATGGGTGCAGGCTTTGGGTCTTGGGTGCAGAGCTTTGGGCCTACGCAGAGGCGGTTCAACCACCAGGCCAACTAGGCAGTTGCCTGTGGCGCCATCTTGTTGGGGGCGCCATTGAGGCAACTCCTGTCTCCTGTGGCCTGCCTCCGCAAGGTATTGAACTGCTTTTTCTGTTGATTTGTTGTAAAACATGATGTTTTATTGCTTAAGTTGTAAAATCTTAATGTAATTTGATGTTTAATAGCCTTTTCCTTAATCCCTCCTTATTATCAAACATTTTCACTTATCCAACGCTTTTATTGGTTTGGGGGGGGGCAAAATTCTGTTTGCCTACACTTGAAAAATACCTAGGGCCGGCTCTGGGCCTACGTACCCGGGCCTCGCAGGGGTGTGGCCGATTGCAGAGTAAGGAGCACTTCTGGATCTGTCTTTCCAATTGTTAGCCCAGGTAGATGCAACGGTTGGGGGTGCTAATACCCGAGCCTCACAGGTGTGCTTCAGCTGGTATGCCAATGGCACCGCTTCCTAGATTTGGATGGTTGTGCACGCGCTGGTAACCTCAGGGTTGGACTTCTGCAATGTGCTTTAACTTGGGCTGCCTTTGTACCAAGTTCGGAAACTTCAGTTGGTTCAAAATACAGAAGCCAGATTGGTTGCAGGAACATCTAAGAGTGAGCATATTACACCTACCCTAAAGTCACTCCATTGGCTGCCAATTCATTTCCAGGCAAAATACAACCTCTGGGGATGCCTGCCATAGATGTGGGCGAAATGTCAGGAGAAAATACTTCTGGAACATGGCCATACAGCCCGGAAAACTCACAACAACCCAGTGATTCTGGCCATGAAAGCCTTCGACAACACAAAATACAAGATGTTGGTTATGATCTTTAAAGCCCTACATGGTTTGGACCCAGGTTACCTAAAGAATTGCCTTCTCTCACATAATCTACCCTGAACACTGAGATCCTCTTGGGGGCAGCTGCTTCAACTTGTCTGGCAACCACCACCTAGAGGACCTTTTCATCGGCTGCTCCAAGACTGGAATGACTAGCCGAAAGAAATAAAAGTATTATTATTATTATTATTATTATTATTATTATTATTATCTTTATTATATATAACTGATAATAAGTATAAGCATCTGTAACTTCCATCTAAACTGAATGACTTAATGGGTATGGGTGTGTTTGTTTTTAACATTTGGTTTGCTTGGATTCCCAATTAAAATACACTATCCAGCTGGCTGTTAAGTTCCATAATTTCGTTGGCACAATATGGAAGATTTTATTGACCTGCCTTTACTGTTATTATTGGCACTTTATTTAATGGAAGATGAAGTCAGCTTTGAGGCTGAAATTGTTTGGCAGCCAGATACGTGAGCCCTGATGCTTCTGGACCCATTGGCTTGATATCTTTCTAGATGATTGAGGAAATAAACCTTTTTACTTGAAGTTACATTATTACTAATCCAGATCTGGAATGTGTGGTACCATACCTTCTGGCTCAGAAAAAGGGAAGGTTTGCTTCAGATAACTGCACCCCGTTTGCGCCTGTCGGGACAATAAATCGGGGGGAAAGGTCTGCTGGAGTAAGAAAGCAATATCCCACCAACAAATTAAGAGGAAAGGATGTACTTCATCCAAATTTTGCTCACTTTTATTTCCCCCTGATTATAGTATAAGCCTTAAGCACATGGTTAATTTCCTAGTATGGGAATGAAAGCAGACATCTTTAGCAGGGCCCTTGCAAAAGCATGTTTGCTTTTTAAAGACTTGTAAGAGATTATTAAAACGGGACTTGATGACTAATGTATTAATTAGCAAAATAACTGACATTGATTCACAGTGGAAAGTGTAGATTCTATCCAATCATGGCTAAGGCCAATATTGAACACTCTTAATGATTAGACTTATTTATTTGATTGACTTTCGAGAAGGGAAAGTGAAAGAAGGACTAACTTGCTGAATAATTGGAATTTATCTCCTTTTATAACTGATCATAAAAGTGAAATCTGCAAGAAAATGTAGTGTTTTTGTTTGTTTGTTAAGTGACCAATCAGAAAGCCATGCTGTATTCCAGGAAACTGTACAGGCTCAAGCAGGCTGGTATCGTCTCTTTTGTTTTTATATTTATTATTTGTTTTGTTCATAACTTGGCTTTTTATGAACTCATAAAATAAGTATTGGCTTTCATTCCATGTTAATGTGATATATTGCACCTGTTGATTTTTTCCTTCTGCTCAACAGTTAAAGGTCTACCAAGGAAAGTGACTGTGAACATTTTAAGCTTAGGTGACTCTCAGTCTCAGACAAACAAAACAATAGGTAGAGCCAGAGGCAGTGATAGGTGCAGCTATAGCCAATGAGAGTTAGAGCTCAAGCAGAATTATTCTCATTTGTTCCCATCCTCTTCTCAGTTAGAGTAATTAGACATAAGAACACATCATGAGATGATATGAGTCATTGGAAAATATTATCATTCTTATTAAAGTTTTTTTTATCATGTCAGAAGCGACTTGAGAACATACTGCAAGTCACTTCTGGTGTGAGAGAATTGGCCGTCTACAGAGACATTGCCCAGGGGATACACGGATGTGTTATCATCCTGCTGGGAGGCTTCTTTCATGTCCTTGCAAGCTAGAGCTGACAGATGGGAACTCACACCATCTCGCCGATTTGAACCGCCAACCTTTAGGTCAGCAACCCAACCTTCAAGTCAGCAGTTCAGCCGGCACAGGGGTTTTACCCATTGCGCCACCGCAGCTCCTCTTAGTAAAGTGAAAGGTAGGAGGAAAAAATAAGAGCACACTATATATAGGTGGAGAGACGAAAGCCAGGAAGTGACAACTTGCAATATACAACTGTGTTAAAATGAAAGGAATGATTATTTCCAGGGAATTCTGATAGAAATTAGACATTGCTCTAGAATATCCTTTCTTGAAATGTTACTCCCCAGTAAGCACTAATTGTAGATTGAGGAACGTTATTTTCTAGGATCTTACTTTTGTGGAACACATTTCTTAACCCATAATTATACAACTTTTTATGTTTTCTTTTCTTTCTGCTTTGGTCAAGTAATGAGATGTAAAGTTAAGTAAAAGGTCAAAGATGCCTTCAAGATGATTGTATAGGTGTGGGTCAAGTTCATAAAAAACCTCAGTGCAAGTTCTCATGTATTTGTTGGCCTTATTTCTGAGTCAATATGCATAGAATATTGCAACTGGAAATGAAATATAGGTGGATACATAGGTTGCATATGTATGTTATTCCTATTCCACCGCAATGATTTTTGCAGTGGGTGATGGCCTGCGATAATGGTCCAATGCATTTTCACTTCTAGTGTGGGCTCTTGCACGTATCAGTTTTGTTTTGGAGATTACCAATACTGCTTTCGCTCACTCACCCTTTTGCTCTCTGTCTCTCTCTGTATACCGTATAAACGCATTATCTGTCTCAGTTTTGTAAACATTGGTGCCAGGAACACCCTGCAGCTGATTGTGTCTGCAGTTCTTTAGACTCTGTTTGCTTGTCTGGATAATATTCTGTTTGCACTTCTTTATTTAGCACCCAGACGGAAGACGTTGACTACTGGGACAGTGCAAATAAATCAAATTAGTTCTTGCAGCATAGTTTGATTTGCAGGAGGAAACAAACTCTCTCTTTGCCTAGTAGCATACACAAAAGTCTGGAGCATTTCCCCTAGATTAGTTTGGCTCTCGAACAACTATTGGTCACAATAGATGCACTTTTGCACCCTTTCTGCATCCAACTTTCCAGGAAGTAATGAATTTCTGTGAACATTTCTCAGTACGTGCAGAGCCAGAGTCTGTTCATTGAACTGTTCTGTAGGATACTACCTTTTGCACAACCAGAGTTAATATTATTTAAAGCAGGGCTTCTTAAGTTTTTCTACTCGGGACCCCTTTTGGCCTGAGAAATTTTTACATGACCCCAGGTATATAGATATATAAAATAGCTATAAAAATCAAGCACTTACTGATAACAAATCAGTACTTGCAAGGCTTGCTTAACAAGCTGATTTTCCTTTTTATGAAGTACAGCTGAAGTGTCTTCTGCAGAGTCAACTGTAAAAACACTGCACAACAGATTCGCGTAATGTCTAAAACAGCCACTACGTGACATTCAGAAAAGCTTTATTGTTGACAAATTTTTGGGACCCCAACATTGAGCAAAGAGGACCCCATTTGGGGTTGGGACCCACAGTTTAAGAGCAGTGGTCTACAGTACATAACTGACATCCTTCTGTCTAGTCCAGTGGTTCTCAACCTGTGGGTCCCCAGGTGTTTTGGCTACAACTCCCAGAAATCGCAGCCAGTTTACCAGCTGTTAGGATTTCTGGAAGTTGAAGACCAAAAACATCTGGGAACCCAGGTTGAGAACCACTGGTCTAGTCTTTCAGGCAGGACTATTTTTCAGCCCTACTTAAAGGTCCTTTTCATGCAAAGTATATGCCCTAGCACTGACCTATGTTTGTGGCCTAATGCAATTAAACATGTTGGATGTGTTTTTCCTTCCCTGAAGAACTGGCTTGTTAAACAAGATTATTCTTGAGAGGCAGAATTTTGCCTTTCAGCAAATCTTGCCCGAAGAGCTCCAGTTTTTATCATAGCATCCTGAATTAGAATGGAAGTCAAAGCAACTACCTGCCCTCTGTTCAGCATAAAGGAGATATATTTGGAAGCTTAGTTGTTACGCATAGTGACTGATGGTACTGGAAGAGTCCTCTTTTAAGCCTGCTTTTCTTCCTTTGAATGTTTCGGCTTGCAGGTAGGTTATTAAACATCCAGAGGTGCAGGAAATCCTTGTTTCCCCTCTTCCTCTTCCTTCCATCTGCTACAAGTCTAGTATAAATGTTTGGTTTACCATTTCCTTGCTTTACATTTTGCAAATATTTTTGCTTAGATCTTCTTGAGCCAGAAGAAATATTTCTTTCTCCTTGCTTTCAAAATGTTGCTGCATTGGAAATCTGTCATATGGTGTTTTCATTTTCAAGAGGAAAACCTGACTTGGTAAAGCAATTTGATGGAGGAAGCATGTCTGCCTTTTCTCTTTCTCTCCTCTCAACCAATGATAAGACACCATCAGAGTAGTTTAGAAAACTAGGTTCCGCTTACAGTTCAGTATACGTGAGTGGGTTTCCTTTGTTGATACAAAGGCTGTCTTTTCAAGCTATTGGTAATTGCTTTTGGTTTTGGATTGCTCAGTATTTTGGATTGCTCAGTATTATTGAATTTGGGCAGGCCCGTGCACTTTTCATTCTTGATTAAGAAGACTGATGGTTCTCACATAATTTAAGAACCCATGGTCTAAAACAATAGCAGGAGGTTTGCAGCCCTTCATATGCTTTTGGTTGGCAACTCTCAGCACTCATCACGATTAGTTACATTGGCAATGACTGTTGAGGTCAACAGCAGCTGGAGGACTGTATAAGTATCATCCCTCCCTGGGACCATTTCATCTCACACAATTGAGGTGCTTGTTATTGTTTATTCATTCAATTGCTTCTGACACTTTGTGACCTCATGGACCAGCCCACACCAGAGCTCCCTGTTGGTGCTGTCATTCCATTTTAATTCCCTTGGTAGTATCCTGTGGAATCCTGGCATTTTCAGTTCAGAAAGCTGTTCTTCGAATTTTAGGATCTCACCAAACTACAAATCCCAGTAGGAAAATAAGAGTTAAAATGGAATCACAATGCTGTATTTGCCTAATCTGAGAGTAGTGGTTGGATTTAGGCCACAATTTTCATGTCCTTTAAAACATTTTATTATATTCATATAGACTCCCAAAGGGGTGTGGCATAATTGTTCGACCCTAATGAATAATCAGAAATAAAGCCTATTAACCTGATTTCTTAATGATTTTTGTACTCATGTTCTACCATTTGCTATTATGACAGTGACTTATAGATACTGTATGGTAAAGGTAAAGGTTTCCCCTTGACATCAAGTCTAGTCATGTCCAACTCTGGAGGACGGCTCGCATCTCCATTTCTAAGCCAAAGAGTTGGCGTTCTCCGTGGCCAACATGACTTCATGGGGTGCCGCTACCTTCCCGCCAGAGCTGTACCTTTTGATCTACTCAAATTTGCATGTTTTTGAACTGCTAGGTTGGCAGAGGCTGGGGCTAACAGTGGGAGCTAACCCCGCTCCCTGGATTCGAACTGTCAATTTTTCAGTCAGCAAGTTCAGCACCTCAGCAGTTTAACCCACTGCACCACCGGGGGCTCCTATAGATATTGTATAAGCAATGTTAATAGTGTTAATGAATTACCTGTTTTTAAAAGAAAAGGGTATCACCATGGTGTGATCCTGGTGGGTCGGATTTTGTCCATGCATAGTTTCTTGCAATTATAATTTTTTAAAATATATTTCGATATTGCATTTCATCTGTTAGTTATGATGAGGGGCCTTTAGGTGTTTTAGTAAAGCCCTTAACATCCTAAAAAAGACAGAATTGGTAGAGGCTTCATTATTATGAGACTTCTGGTTAGTTTTGTAAACAAGATGTACACTTTGGTGGCCATTTTCAGTCCTCTGGAACAATAAGCTTTTCACTTAGGGAATATGTAGCTAACTATTTACTTGCCATGTTGAAAGCATGGAATGACAGTACTGAAAGTATCAATCTCTCTTCCCTGGAAGACTATGTGACTTGACGCAGCTGATATTTCCCAAAGAATTTGTCATCATATTATCAGATGATGAATGGCCATGGCATTTGTGGACCGTTGCCTTTTTTGTACTGTCATGGCCTGAAGCTGGCTCAACCCAATGTCCACATCCCCTTTCAGACTGCCCTGGATGTAAGAATGTTCAAGGACATTTTGACCAAAGAAAAAGCAGGAGAGAAGGTGCAGTTTTATTTTTTCTAAACTCCGGCTAACATTTGCAGTTATTTCTGGGATCTCAGGGAACTGTGGTACTTCCAAGGCATTCTGGGGAAAGGTGACTATTATAAACTTGATAACTTGGAGTAATTGTATTTTCTAGACTTCTGATTGTTTTCTATTTCATTGAAATGTCCCAATTTTACTACCTTATTTATTAACAATAACATTTATTTATTAACAATTTAGCTATGATGTTAGAACTGATTTTCTGTGAAACATGTTAAGCGTCAAATGTTGCTATAATACATTACATTTTTGTATTCATATTTGACTTGGTTTTGATAATATCTGAAATAATAGTGACAGATGATATTCTTACTGAAAATTGATTCTCGTGACTTGGGTTCTACGAAAATTGAGGGTTCTTTGGTCTGCTGTATACAATTTCTTTGGGATTTTATTTTTGAAACATAAATGGTTGAAGTACCTTGTATCATGTTTAGCTTCCTGTTTCATAATACAGTTTTATAAAATGGTAATGACGAGACCTGATAAAATGATAATTATAAATTAGACTTGAGGGCCTGGGTGTTTTTATTTTTCCCCCTTTTAACTGCAATTTTGTTATTGTACTGCTTCCCCCATCCTTACTAAATGCGCCTTTTGAAATGTAAATCATATCATGTTCAGAAATGCATATTGACATCTTCAGTGCTGTCTCTCTTTGCATTTCAAAGGGTTGTGCAGTCACACTATGCATCTCAGCAAAATTGCCATATTTTCCTTGTAAAGGCCTCCTTTAATGTGCGCTAACAATTCCTACTGAATGGGGTTGTGCGGGCGTGCACACATGGGTGTTGTTGTTCCTTGATTGTTGTGAATCTTGCTATAAGTTACTAGAACACATTTTTTCCCTTTTTCATTTCTCAGGTTGCCTAAAGGGAAGGGAAAGCTCAAGAAAGAAACGAGAAGACCAAATTCGGAAAGTAAGCAAGCAAAAGAACAACAAAACTCAATCATGCTTTCCAAGCAAAGGATTAGAACTAAAATTTAACAAGACAAGTGTGGTATGACTGCTTTTGGTTACATGGACATCATGGCCCAAATTCTCTGGCTGGACGGCTGAGGCACCCAAGTTGCACTTGCATTTTGAAACTCACACATATCCTTTCCACACCTTGGCAGAAGTCGCTATGCCAAATGCTCTACTGGAGAGAAGAAATTGATATTGAACAGCCAAGATGGAAGTAACTTGACAGCTTCAGTTTTAGAAGTTGCCTCTTCAAAGGACAGGTTAAGACTGGAATCACAAGCTTTACTGGGAGAGCAGTATGCAGGAAGCTGGTTTCCAGGCCACAAATACTTTCACAGGTAAGGATTTTGCTAGAATTTCTAGACCATGTTTTTCACTTAGAGCTGGAATTAGACGGCAGGAATTTCCATCTGGATTTCATAGATAGCACATGAGCAGTTTTGCCTTCCAAACCCCTAACACTGGCAGATGTATATAGTTTGCTTGGAATCTTGGGTCTGGAAAGATGCAACCTATACCTTCTTACTGTAGTAGTTTGTTAAAACCACTGTAAATGCTGTTGCCGTATAGGTGAGACACCCAAATGTTGTACTCACAGGTGTACAGCCTTTGTTTTCTTTGGTTGGCTACAGTAGCCTGAGAAATTATGGTCAAAACCACGTGACGATCCTCTGAGGAGGCAATTTGAAAAGGGTTGGTGGTTGACTTGCAGGGTCTGGCAAAACTTTCTGTGTGGGTGAACTTGGCATTACTTTAGATTCTTCATTTTTCCAATCAGTGCAAGATGATGGATGTGGTTTGCTTCTCTGTTTGTTTGTTTCAGCACTTTGGGAGACGTACAGTAAATGGAACCAATATCATTCAGGGTTACATTCTTTTCTTTACAGATCGCTGTGGTGAAATTCTAGTAGATACTGTTGTAATATTGTAAAAGAAACTCTAGGATTCCTCTAAAAAAGCCAAACACACATAGAAACTGTTTTTAAAATGAATTTGGATTTCTGTTATTAACCTCAACAGATCTTGACACTTGTGTTGATCACAGCAACACAAGTAAGTGTTCGACATTTGATCTTCTTTTGTAAAAGATTGTCAGCTTTTTAAAAATGTCCCTGAAGTATGTCACACCTTTACATGCTGTTTTAAAACATCTGGTCCTCTGTCTGTGTCCTAGTTTGTCATTCTGCTATGAAATCTTTACAAAACATTAAGTTACGTGCCCAAATTTACCCCTTTTTTGCAAACATTTGTTTTTGTGTGTGTGTTCATTAGCAGCTGCAGATATTAGTAGGTGATTATATTAATCTCAATCCTGTGAAAGACCTGTTCATTGCCTTTATTAAAGCACTGCCTATTTAACAGTGAGCTGTGCAGAGCAAAATTTGGGCCTTTTATTCTCATCATATTTGAAGGCTATTATAGCATAAATTTCAACACCACCAGAGCACTTTTCCGAATGAAGAAGAGAGTATTTGAGGATCAGGACAACCATAGGGATACCAAGGTTTATAAAACTATTGTCCTCAAAATTCTGTTATATGTCTGCAAAACGTGGACAGTCTACAGATGTCACATTCAACTCCTGGAATAATCCCATCAGTGTTGCCTCCGAAAAATCCTGCAAATCTCTTGGGAAGACGGGCGGAAGAAGACCACCAGCATTGAAGCGATACTCCTTTGCCATCAACTCTGGACTGGCAATATTGTCCAAATGCCCAATCACCAAAGCAGTTACTGTACTCCCAACTCAAGAAGGGAAAATGAAATAGCCAGTGTGGCTGCTGTCATACTGCCATTGGCACTGGGGACAGGTTGAATGGAGTACTGGTTCATTCACATGACAACAAAGTTCCTCAGCAAAGCATAAAGGCAGGTATGGCCAACAGGAGTTAGCCACATTAGCATATTGGAAGGCACACTTTGGGGACTATTTTGATTGTTGGGAGTTTGTTGGTTGCATTGGGGTCTGGGTTGGTGACAGGGGGAGTGGGCCCCCCACTCCCTCCCTTTTATGGCATTTGGCATGGGCTGTCCGTTTACTGACACAGGACATATGCATGGCGGTCAACCCTGTTTCTCATCTGTAATCAATAAACTAGTTGTGTCCTTTTGTTATCCCAACACTGAGTGTTTGTTGTTCTTGGGTTCTGTGGCAGGAAGTTGGTATCGCCCATGCCCATGTAATACAACAACGATCCTATGTCTATTCTTTGCATGTTATTTTCATTTCTGGTACCACAGTTTCTGTTGAAGTAGTCCCAGGAAGACATCTTCATTAACTAAGTTTTGCTTGTATATATACCAGTATTGTTGAGGTACTGATTTTATGAACTAAATAGTTGTTCGTAAATCCCTTAGAGTAATTAAATAAAAGCCAATTGTTTTCAGTGTTTTCATTAACAGGTGTGATGAAAAAATTGTACTATTGGGAATATGTTCTAACATGGTCATACAGTGACATTGCTATTGTGGTATAAGGCACTGAAGGAAAATTGGATTGGGTCTTCCTGGGGAGAGAGGGTGGGATGTTGTTGTTGTTGTTGTTTTATTACTATTGATCCTCATGGCCAGAATGGCTCCAAAGGATTTTTCATAGAATGGATGGTATAATAGTCCTTGAAACCCCTTCCCTCTAACATCATTCATCTGTCTTTCTCCAAGCAACGAGATGGGACAAAACTTTGTTTTCACTGTGGAAGGTACTAGTTGACACTTGAAGGAACAGTTCCTGTGGTGCCTTCTGAGGCTCCTTCGACACTGCCATATAATCCAGATGATCAAAGCAGATAATCCACATTATCTTCTTCGTACTGGATTATATGAGTCTGCACTGCCATATAATCCAGTTCAAAGCAGACAATCTGGATTTTATATGGCAGTGTATAAGGGGCCTGAGTCCCCATTCAAAGGTCTGAGATTTTTCCTTTGTTCAGCTAACTTTGGCCCCATCTACACTGCCATCATAATGCAGATTGAACTGGATTATATGATTATATATTCTAGTTCGGTTAAACTGCATTATATGAGTCCACACTGATCATATAATGCAGCTCAATTTGCATTATAATGGCTGTGCAGATTGGGCCTTTGTTTTGATTTAGTACTGTAATCCAGTACATGTCTCTTAAGACATGTGTATATACGAGAGTTTGTGCAAAGCAAAATGTAAGCTTTTATCTCGATCTGGGGCATATTTTTACTGACTCCCAAGAATCAAAATAGCCATCAGTTGATTCTTCTAAGATACGATTCATGCAATTCTGCCATGTTGCAGCTTGTTTACTAAATTCAAACAGTCATGGATTTTCCTTACCTTGGTATTTTGTATTAAAGGCTTCTTGATTTTTGCCATAGTAGTTTTTATAGTGTGGTGGAATATGTGGTTCGCCTCAAAAACATTTTTTTAAAACTGTCTGACTCATGTATTTATTCAAAGCATTTTTGACCTCCTCTTTAGCCACAGAGGTTCCTGGAGGAGCTTGCATACTTCAGTAGCTTGCTGCCCTCAGGCTTACAATCTAAAACATATGACACACAAGGCAAAATGCTGGGTGGGAAGAATGCATGAGTGGCACTTCTTAAAGTTGCAGACTTTATAATGACCAGCTTGGCTGCAAAGAAATCAGATGGCTTTAGAAGAATGGCTTTTTCTAGGTGGCTTTTGTGGGCAGGACCAAAGGAATCTTGTCTCTCAACAGACAGCCCTGCTCATCATCTCCCCTGCTCTCCTCAGGCTGATGGAGTGGTTTCACTCTCAATATATAGTTAAGTGAACTTTTGTAGAACATAAAAAGGAGTGAGTGTTTCACAGACATGTTTTTGGCATCCTCTTCCTCCTGCACATCACCACTTTTCTGCAAGGTTTATCTATTGTTCCAATCAGGATTTGTGTTATTGTCGTTGAGAACAGATACCTCTACTGTGAATGCCTACCCTAGCAGGACTTTGCACCTCTAGATATTTGGGATTCCAACATTCAGAAGTCCCGATTAAGCTTATCAAATATTCAGGAATACTGGGAGCAGAAGCCGCTCTGAGTCCCCTTCGGGGTGAAAAGGACGGGGTATAAATATAGTAAACAAATAAATAAAACAGTCCAACAGAGCTTTTAGAGTGGTCAGAGGGCTACTACATATGAGTCCCCAAGGAGACATCCCTGACCATTCGGCAGCTTGCTGTGAAGAATTTGCAGGGCTCTTTGCAGATAAAGTCACTGTTCCAACTTGGATGCTGTTATTGATACAGTTCCAATTGATGTAACTCTGGCTCCTGCTTGTCCAGTGTTGATGGATACCTTTCAAATTGTGCAGCCTGGGGATGTGGACAGGATCTTTGGAGGGGTGAGAGCTACCGCATGTATTCTACATCCTTGTCCTTCCTGGCTGATCAGACAGGCCAGAGGGGGACTGGCAGAGTGGGTGAAAGTGGTGGTCAGTGCCTCCTTGAAAAAAGGCAAAGTTCCAACTTGCCTAAAGGAGGCAGTTGTGAGACCTATATTAAAAAAGCCATCCCTGAATCCTTCTATAATGGACAGCTATCGGCCAGTGCCAACTTTTCCTTTCTGAGCAAGGCCTTGGAGGTGGCCTCCCAACTCCAGGGACTTCTGGATAAAACAGATTATCTAGATGCATTTCAATCTGGTTTCAGGTCTGGCTATGGAACAGAGACAGCTTTGGTCGCCTTGGTGGATGACCTACACAGAGAGCTAGACAGGGGGAGTATGTCCCTGTTGGTTCTGCTGGATCTCTCAGTGATTTTTGATACCATTGACCAGGGTATCCTCCTGGGTTGTTTCACTGGGTTGGTACTGGGAGGCACTGTTTTACAGCGGCTCCGGTCCTTCCTGGAGGTGGGGGGCGTACCCAGAAGGTGGTGCTGGGCGACTCTTGTTTGAACCCTGGGCATTGTTCTGTGGGGTTCCTTAGGGTTCTGTTTTGTCCCCCTTGCTGTTCAACATATATATGAAACTGCTGGGAGAGATCATCCAGAGTTTTGGAGTACGGTGCCACCCATAGGTGAATGACACGCAACTCTGCTACTCCTTTCCAACTAATGCCAAGGAAACTGTCCTGCCCCTAAACCAGTGCCTGTCATCAGTAATGGGCTGGATGAAAGCAACAAAATTGAAACTTAATTCAGACAAGACAGAGGTACTCCTGGTCAATTGGACGACAGACCAGAGAATAGGGATCCGGCCTGTGCTGGTTGGGGTTACACTTATCTTGAAGATACAAATCCGCAGTAGGGGATCTTCCTGGATTCAGCGCTGAACCTGGAGGTCCAGGTATCTGTGGTGGCCAGGAGGGCCTTTGAGCAATTAAATCTTGGGTGCCAAATGCGCCCGTTCCTTGAGAAGCCAGATCTGGCCACGGTGGTACATGCCTTAGTTACATCCCTTCTGAATTACTGTAACACGTTCTATGTAGGGCTACATCTGAAGAGTGCGCAGAAATGTGAGCTGGTCTAAAGAGCTGCAGCCAGGTTGCTCACTGGAGCTGGCTACAGGGAGCGGACAACTTCCCTGTTGCAGAAGCTCCACTGGCTGCCAGTCTGTTTCCAGGCACAATTCAAAGTGCTGGTTATTACCTTTAAAGCCTCTAGATGGTTCAGGTTAAGGCTATTTGGCCAACTGCATCGCCTTAAAAACCTGTCACGGTCCACAGCTTTATTTGCCAAGAGTAGTCAGAGACAGTCCAAGATTTAAATTAATTGTTCCTTTAATTTACAGCAGTAAGCCAATTCCAAGGCCATTCCAAGAGGTCTAAATGCACCTAATTTCACCAATAAGTCCAGGTCGAAGATCCAAAAGCATAGTCCAGAATTCAAAGCATGAAGTCACCAATGATACATGGCTGTAGCACCAAATCCAGACATTTGCTTACAGCAATCAGCTGTTCCAAACACCTGTCCTTTATGCTGCTCCTGGCAATTATTTACGCCTGTTGAATCCTCTTCTGAGCTAGTCAGTTTGACCTTCGCAGCTGGATGGCGTCAGTTCTGAGCTGGAGCTGGACAAGGCGAGTTAATGCCTGTTCTTGCTTTTCCCCTTGCTCCAACTCGGGTACTTCTATTTTGGAAAGGTCCTGCTCCTGTGCAGTGGTCTCAGGCTGTTCCTCTTCCTGGGGCTCAGAGCCTGCTGCTGGGAGGAAACCTTCCTCCTCTTCATCCTCCTCTAGCCTGATGGCCCTGACAAGACCTGCCCTGAGATCTTAAGGAGTGGCCCATCTCTCGGTCTCACCTCCATCTCAAGCTTGGTTGGTGGGAACAAGTAAGAGGGCCTTCTTGGTGGTGTTTAAGATCTAGTCAGGGGTGCTGTGGTTGTAACTTTGAATATGTTTTGGTGGATTTTAACTGAACTTTTGAGTGCTGTTTATGTTTCATTCTGTTTTAATTTTTGTATGTTTGTATATTTTAAATTCTGTGCTAATGTTTTTATTTCAAGTTGCTTTGAGTCCCTTTTGGGGAGATAAGGCGGGGTATAAATTAATATAACAACAACAACAACAACAAAACACCTGGAGGAATAAAGGTTGGATACCACTGGTGTAACTCAAAGACTTGCTTGCTTGTCAACAAATATTACAGTAGTATTCAGTTTCCTAAGGGACTGTGTTCCAGCTAATATGGGATAGTCTAGGTGAGGGGGAAAGTAATTCTGACTATCAAATGTTCAGCCACTGTAGGCAGAGGGTACTACAACATTTCTGTCCTTTCATCAATTGTAGTGCTGAATCGGGGAAAACAAAAGACAGTGTCTCAAGCTGAGATACAATGGCCTCTTGGCATCTGCTGGGATTTGGTTTCAGCATCTCCTGTTGACACCAGAATTTGTGGATGCTAAAGTCCCATTATATGAAATGATGTAGTAAAATGGGGTCCCTTAAATAAAATTATAAAATCAATGCTTGACTTTCGTGCTTTAAAAATATACATTGTCAACTGTGGATCGTTGAGTCTGTGAATGCAGAATCTGTGGATATGGAGGACTGACTATTGAAGGGATCTTAGAGCCTTAGAAGTAATTGGAAGTTTGTTTATTCTGAGTTGGAACATAGCTCCGTCTAGCCCAGTATTATCAGCTCTAATTGTCAGCAGCACTTCAATATTCAGAAAGGATTATTGCCCAGCAGTCAGCCAACCAAGTACAGATCAAGCCTGACTGTTTTCTGCAGTTAGACAAGTTTGGGTGTGTTCAGGATGGTGGTATGCGTGAGTGTTCCGTATTGTTTTGATTTAACAGAAACTGGGCCACCAGTGGTGACCTTGTATTCTTTCAGGGATTGGAGCCTTGAACATGTGAATTCTGTGCGATTAGTGTAGAAGTGCTGACAGGCTCACCTTAGCACGCACCATCCTGCCTCTGCAATGGAAAAGGCAGTAACAGGTAAAACTCCAACTGGTTGTGAGCAAACAGTACAGTCATTTATGACTGTCTGCTCTTAGTATCTCTGACAAGCCTGTAGGCTTTCTCCTCCTGATGTGAGCTGCAGAGATGACAATTCAACTGACAGGGCTTCTGCCAGCGACTGAACAAAAATATATATGTGAAAACTGCCTTTTGCCTACTGCACTGCCATCATTTTTATCTGCTAAATAAGGATCTCTGGTTATGATAATCAAGTTGATGGTTAATTCCTTAACTTAGTTATGACTCCCAGATTTAGCCTATAGAAGTTATTCTCTTGGTTCTAAAACCTACATTGATTTATTTCCCTTTGTGCAGTTAAATTTTTTAAAAAGTGTGATTAATATGAAGGGAGTTTTATACAGATTTGGAAGTTTGGAGCAGTCCTTTTTTCTGTCATAAACATGTAATGAATGGGAAGAAGATAGGAAATACTTATCTGACCTACCTTGATATGTAAATATCTTGTGGCCACAAAAGCTCAGAAGACCCATTTCTATTGGCCATTTGTTAGCTATCCTACCATGTGCCATCTGAGATGGTAAAGACTGAAGTTGGGCTTTCTATCTGTGAAATGTATGTTCTCTTCTTGAGCTATTTTTAAGTGAACTTTCAGCCATTTCTTTAAAAATACTTATCAGAGAAATGTTTCTATAGGCAGTAATAAGCATAATTAAGGATGGTAAGCTGTTTTGAAGATCTATCATTATATGTGTGTCTGTGTATGTGTTTTTTAAAACTGAATTTTGCATAGCTTGATGGATAGGGTCATGTTTCTCTTCTAACTCATCCTTTGTTAGGATTTTATTATCTTTATATTCAAATGCTTTTAACAGTTTCATGCATGGATCGAAGTCCCAAACTTTGCCAATTTGTTTCCAACATCTCTCTTGCAAGTTGATGCCTCTTGTTGTTTGAACAGGGTTTGTGTCTCAGCCTATTTGAATGGAGTGGCATGTCTTGCTGCTTGGGCAGTAGGCTACCATAGCATACCAAGGTGACCATGGATTAGATCAGATGATCCTAAAGTTTTCTCCTAAAATCTTTATTTAGAAATGGAATGCACTTAGATTTTGCAGGAAATCTCTTGGGAAGACAGGCAGACAAATGTCAGCATGCTGGTAGAAGCATTGAAGTGATGCTCCTACGCCATGAGCTCCTCTGGACTGGCCACTTTGTTCGAATGCCCAATCACTGTTTCCCAAAGCAGTTACTATACACCCAATTCAAGAATGGAAAACAAAATGTTGATGGGCAGGAAAAGAGATTTAAAGATGGGCTTAAAGCTAACCTTAAAAACTATGGTATAGACACCGAGAACTGGGAAGCCCTGGTCCTCGGGCGCTCTAACTAGAGGTCAGCTGTGACCAGTAGTGCTGTGGAATTTGAAGAGGCATGAATGGAAGGTGAAAGGGAGAAACATACTAAGAGGAAGGTGCTTCAAGCCAACCCTGACCGGAACCACCATCCACCTGGAAAATGATGTCATCACTGTGGAAGAACATGCGGGTCAAGAATAGGGCTCCGCAGTCACCTGCGTATCTACCGCCAAAACACCGCACTTGAAATGCCATTATACTCAGACAACACGTGATCGCCTAAGTAAAGCATTTATAATTTGCCTATGCACATTGTGTGTTGGAATGAAATTGTGGAGCCAAGGAGACTAAATGCAGGCTTAAGCTTTATAACGCACTGGTGGCACAGTGAGTTAAAGCACTGAGCTGCTGAGCTTGTGGACCAAAAGTCCCAGGTTCAAATCCCGGGAGCGGAATGAGCGCCCGCTGTTAGCCCCAGCTCCTGCCAACCTAGCAGTTCGAAGACATGCAAATGTGAGTAGATCAATAGGTACCGCTCTGGCGGGAAGGTAACGACGCTCCATGCAGTCATGCCGGCCACATGACCTTGGAGGTGTCTACGGAAAACGCCGGCTCTTCAGCTTAGAAATGGAGATGAGCACCAACCCCCAGAGTCAGACATGACTGGACTTAACGTCAGGGGAAACCTTTAACTTTACCTTTAAGCTTTATATCACACCTACATGGAGAACTTGGTAAAACGTCAATTTGAGGTAATAGGGTGAAAGTGATTGTAAAAATATCACCTCACTCAACAGAAAAGAACACGTGTCTGAAATCATTCTATTACTCTTGCAATAGGTATCTGTTTCCTTGAAGAAAACAAAGATGGTTTTTAAAAAAGGCGGTGTGTGGATTTATATGGACAGATGGTGTACAGGAAAGAACAGAGAAACTCCAGGGAAGTGTGAGCTGTCCACTGAGCCTTTCATTCTGTTCCTGTTCTGACTATTTCCTAATACCGCATTGTCTAATTTTGGATTATTATGCCTTTTTTCTTCTATTTAGGAAAATGGCCAGATTTCTGACTGCTTTGACATTTGTGTTCTCAGTCAAGTTACTCCCATTTGATTTAAGGGGCACTCATAGAGGGAGCTTTGTAGAGTAAGGAATTTAACATTGGGAAAAAAAGAGATGAGCACACTCGCAAAGAATTTGTCTTTGCAATCAACATCTGTGTACAATTGGTGCTTATGAGAGCAATGTTAGGGAAACAGCTTAATGCCGTGTCAGTTGAATGTGGATGGCTTTCTGTGGGTTGTGGTGGTGGGAGATGGAACTTGGTAAACAGGGCAAGATAGTTGCTAAGAAAAGCATGAAATATTTGTTCGGGATATGACTGATTCAGAAATTGTATGTTTATCCTGGAAGCTTAGACTATACAAACCAGTAATTTATACTGGCGGAAGATGAATATGCAGCCGGCTGTATATTCAATCAGTTCTTGATTTAAATGGAAAAAATGGAAATTGTAGATGACACACTCTATCTGCCCCCCTTGCCCCAGCCTCCTCCTGAGTCTTATTATACTTGATTTGTTTATCTTGAAAGAAATGCTTTATATATTCTACCCCAAATATTGTCTGTTATTCCAAGCAAGATGTTGGACAGACACGGTCCTGCCAGTAAAGTGAGGAAATAGTTGCTTCGGTGAAAAGGCACTGTGGCTTATTGTATGGGATCAATTCTACCTGCGAAGGAATGCATTTTTTTTGCTTGTTGGAGAAATGCATTTTGCTTGCCAGAATAACAGAGTGGTGAAAGAAGCTTTATGTGTTTCATATGGTGCTGAAGAAAAGATCCAGCAAAATGTAGAGAACATGGGTCTAAGCTTGCACTAAATATGTTGTAATTTAGGAGAGTGGTTTTTTCTACCTTTTCTTCTTCTTTCCAAAACCAGTAACTGATTTGCAGAAAATTTGGCTCATAAACCTGTTGGGTTAAAAAGGGAATTCATTTTGTACATCAAGGTAACATGGACTATTTTGTTCATGAGGGCTTGTCTAAATTTAATTTTCAGAAGTCTACACAAAACTTGCCAAGGTGCCATTTCTGTTCTCCTCCCACTTGCTTTTAACATCAAGTTTAGTGGCCCTATAACTATCATGCATCATTTTATACACACACACACACACACACACACATACATATATATACACTAGCTGTGCCCAGTCACACATTGCTATGGCTTATGGGAATCATTTGTTGACCAGGTGTAATAGCAGTGAATAGCCTTGCAGTCTCAAAGCCTGGCCATTTTCTTCTTATGTGAATCCTTGTTTGGTGAGCTGGACTACAATGGAATAGGCTTGCTGCATGGAAGGCTGAGTGCTTGCATTCTAGGAGAATGGTTTTTTGGCCGATTTGAATTGCACTGAATAGCCTTGCTGCTTCAAAGCCTGGCCGCTTTCTATATAGGGGCATCCTTCTTTGGGCAGGTTGAATGGGACGGATTAGCCTTGGGGCTTCAAAATCTGAGGTTTTCTATCTAGGGGAAATCGTGGTTGGCCAGGCTGAACAGCACTGAATAGCCTTGCTGCTTGCAAGCCTGGCCACTTTCTACCTTTTAGAATTCTTGGTTGGCCAGATTGAATAGCAATGAATAGTCTCAGTGCAGCAAGTATAAATGCTGCAATTAGTCACCTTAATTAGCATTTAATTGCTTTGCAGCTTCAAAGCCTAGGTGCTTCCTGCCTGGGCAAATCCTTTGTTGGGAGGTGTTAGCTGGCCTTGGTTGTTTCCTTTCTGAAATTCCCCTGTTTCACAGTGTTGCTCTTTATTTACTATCCTGATTTTAGAGATTATATTGTTTTGTATCATTATACTACAGTAATTTTAGATATTATATTTATAATCTTATATTATCTGCTTAGAACTGGATTATATGAGGCCTCTTCTACACAACTGTATAAAATCCACACTGAACTGGATTATATGGCAGTGTGGACTCAAGATAATCCAGTTCAAAACAGATACGGTGAATTATCCTGCCTTGGCATTCTGGGTTATATAGGTGTGTGGTAGGGCTTTGAGGCTACACTGCCATATAATCCAGTCCAAATCAGATAATCTGTATTTTATAGGCAGTGTGGAAGAGGCCTAAGTGAGGCCTAACTCTGCCTGTGCCCAGGCCACTGTGGCTGAGTGGGTTGCTAGGAGATGAGGTGGGCGGAGCCTACCCTTCTAACTGGCAGCAAGGGGGAAAAAAACAGTTCTTCCTCTTCCTCTAATTTGGACTTTATTTTTCTAGGTTTTTTGTTTGAAAGATATAGACTGGATGACTATGTCTTTTGTGGCCACATTTGGTGTGATTTGGCTCAGTAGTTTTGTTCTTTAGGTAAAGGTAAAGGTTTTCCCCTGACGTTAAGTCCAGTCATGACCGACTCTGGGGTTTGGTGCTCATCTCCATTTCTAAGCCGAACATTATATATATATATACACACACACACACACACACACACACACACACACACACACAGTATATAGCATCAGAAACAACTTTCAAGTTACTTCTGAGGTGAGAGAATTGGCCATCTACAGAGACGTTGCCCAGGGAACGCCTGGGAGGATTCTCTCATGTCCCTGCAAGCTAGAGCTGACACACTGAAGCTCACGCTGTGTCGTGGACTGGCAACCTTCAGGCCAGCAACCCAACCTTCAGGTCAGCAGTTCAGCCAGCACAAAGGTTTAACCCATTGCAGCACCACAGCTCCATCATGTAAGCTTAAGAGATATATTTAAAATTGGTTCAGTCACCTAAGAAGGGGGATGTAAATCATAATTTGCTTTGCCCTCAGACACAAGAATGAAAACACACCAGTTTCTCCTTGCCCACAAGACGACAAAGCTTTCCCAGCTCCTTTCAGCAATATATATATATATCTCAAAAGCTAATTTAGTACATAAAACTACAGTAACTATGTTTTGACTAACTGTTATAAGGAATGCATGAACTGTTTGCATCTTTTTGATCAGTAAGCCACTTATTCTGTGCTTGCTGCAAAATGCATTTGTTTTGCACACATATTTTGGTGCAAATTATGGACATCTCACCCCCCCCCCCCCCAAGTTTCCCTTGTGGAATATTGTGTGGTTTCCTGGCTGTTTTCCTTGTGTTGTTTTTGCACTGAAGGTGAGAGAGCACTTGAGCAGACTGAGTCTTAATGTGTTGAGATACATTCTTGCTGAGACTGCAACATTTTTGGGGATATTTTCACATCCTTATCTGAGATGCAGTCTTTCAAGTCCTGCTTAGAATTAAATTGACCAAGTTTCAACTATATCTAACATAACATCTTCCCATCAGAAAAAATTGTGGGATTGCTCTTCCATCATATTAAGAGACGTTGACAGTGAGAAACTTGACAGTCCTAGACAATATATGCCAGTCCCTCACAATGTCTCCATTTTCATTTGGATGATGTTATGTCATGCCACCAGATCCAATTAGAATTTATTTATAGCAGCTAAATTGATTAGGTTGTATAAGGAATCTCCTAATTAGTGATGCATTGAGAGAAGAAGGCAGATCATTTGCACAGATAATTCCCAATGCACTATGACTTATGTGTCATACTGTTAACTTGTTTTTGGCTGGGTTAATAATAAAGAAAAAGGGAATAATTAAAATAAATCTGTGCTTTGTTGCACCTTCATAGCATGTAGGGCTGATTGTAAATGATGTCTCAACACAATATTCAAGAATGTTAATGCTAAGTAACAGCCTATCAAGTTTCATTTTGTAGATTAGTTAGTAGTTATTGTACTATAGTTATGGGATAATTCTGGAACAGTTAAAGAAAATTGCATTTTCTGCTGAAGAAACTTTTCATTTTTTTCAACTTAGTACTACAGATGTGCACCCACACATCCTAGAGTTTAAATGTGGAGATATGCTAGGGAAATAGGGTGGATCTATACTGTAGAATTAATGCAGTTTGACAGCACTTTTAACTTTCATGGCTCAATTATGGGAGTCATAGTTTGATGAAACTTTAGCAGTATTTGACAGCAAAAGTGAAAAGATTCTGTACAACTACAACTTCAATGATTCCACAGCATTCAGCCATGGCAGTTAAAGTGGGGTCAGGCTGCTGCAGCGTAAATGCACATTAAGACCCATTTAACACAGCAGAGTTTACTTTCATATGAATAGGATTAGGATGTCAGTTTCTTTCTTCGTTCTTACAGCCTGCACAGGACATTAGTCATTTGCATAGCTTTGTATATTGTTGTTTGCTGCATGTATACAGATCTCTGCTCACTGAGAAATCATAATATTCCAGAATTTGAATTGATCATGAAATGATAAGACAGGAAAATTAGTATTTTTAAACTCTTTTAATTTTTTAAAAAATATTTAATTTCCTGTTCATGTCAAATATTTTTATATAAATCACAAATATCTGTAGAGGTCTCTGGATCCTCCAGGGTGACACTATAGTAACATTGTAGTCAGAAACTACATTACGATTTTGCAGCATTCTTGCAGAATGAGGATAGCGATCTTTCTAGTAAGTAGCTCTGGATGTTAGACCCAGGATGCAGATAACTTGCAGCAATAAATAATTTTCGATACACTTGATCAACAAAGGTTCTTGCAAACTACAGTTTAAAGCAGCGCTTTCCAAACTGTATGTCACGTTGCGTTAGTTAGTATGTAAGTTTGTCATGTGAATGTTATGAGAAATGACAAAAAACTTGGAAATGTTTGTTATTATCTTACAAATCATATATTTTATGAAAGATTTTCATCAGATATGTTGTTTTTCCATATATTTCATTATTACCGTTTATGTATGTATCTTATAAGGCACTGGTTTAACCTCCGGTTTGCTATTAAAACTGAATTGCTGTGTTGTGAAATGATGCACGTCTAAAAAAGTGTCACCAACATGAAATGGTTGGAAAGCTCTGGTTCAAAGTGTGTTCTCTGAATATACAATCTATATGAACCAGATGTATTTTGAATTGAGAATATTGAAAACAGAGTTTGGAAATGCACTTTTAAAAGCAATTCGTTACGGCAATGATTCTGAGCCTATCCGCAAATTAGTTGGGTATCATCCTTGTTACAGTTTTTAAAAATAACTGTTAACTTTATTATTATTCAAAAGTAACTAAAGATGTGATTTTGTTTGTTTTTAAAAGCCATTTGAAAGTCACCAGTTTTTGGCTTATAATGTTGTCTCTTTCTATCAATCCATGTAGTCATCACATCAAAACACACAAAGGAGTATGAGACTGCAGTACAAGACCCATCATGGGTCAGCAATTGAACTATGAGAAAAAACTTCATTTATCATTAAATGAAACTTATGAAGTCTATATAAAAGAGACTTCAGAAGTTTTAGTTATACCACAAAGTAAATAGTCCCTCATTCATTTACAGACATAATGTATTATTTTCTCTGTTGGATAAAGGCATTTGTCAAATGTAAGTAGTTATTTGTAACTAGCCACTTGGTAGTTATTTGCAACTTGTTACTTCCAGATTCTGATTGAAAAACTCATCATTGTCAAAGAAAAATAGCTGTCTAGCTCATTTTTGTCTTTACGTTTACACTTGTGTTGCAATGGAGATATGTCAACATGAATCAGCTTATGAAGTGTAGCAATCTGCCTTTCCGTGTATAATTTGTCAATTGCACTACTCCATCTGGAATTTTCAGCAGCTTTAGAGGAGGGGGTGATATAGCATATGGGGCAAATTTTATGAAAAATAAGCTTAAAGATAGTTTTGATTTCTGGCCTGTATCCAAAGTTCTGGAAGACATTCAAAAGTTGTGTTTTCTATTAGGAAAATGTGTCCTCTATCTTTGGAAGCCTTCATAAAGCAACTTAACTAAGGTTTTGCAATATGTGAATTTTTAAAAATGTAATTGATTCATCAATTAGTCACTTCAAAGCCAGCCAGTTAATTGATTAAATGTTTTCAGTGGTTGATAGCTCTAGAAATCAGAGACATAGAATTAGGATGGAGAAGAAAGAAAGCATTAAATGCAAAATGGGTTGGAAAGTTTAGCCACGCTTGGAGATACCTATAAATCTTGAAGGCTGTAAAGGTAAATGTCAGTGTAGGACAGCTTTATGCCTACACCTTTTTGACATATAGATATATGTCACTATGACTCAGTGCATGTGACCTAGCAGTCTTGGTATGCCTTTTGTGTCTGGTTTGTCACAGACTACTGCCTTTCTGCAGATCAGCGCAACATTGAAATTCCTCACAATTTCTGCTAAGCCAGCTCCAATGGCTTAGCTTGCCTTTAACCTACAGTTACAAGGGCAGAGTTATGGCAGTCTGGTTTAGATGGTTTACCAAGGACTAAAAAAAAAAAAGGAGAGAATAAGTGTTCAGAGCATTCTTTATATTATAAGGTAAAACACCTTCAGGGCAGTTTCTCAGAAGAACTGGAAAATACGTTTTTGTGTGATTATTTTTTCACAGCATTTTTGTAATTGTTGGAAAATAGAAAGTACTGTGATGTCATGATGTGCTACACATTTTTCGTTCAGCTCCACATTACTTTTCACCATACATTTGAAAAACTATTAACACTAGGATAGTTGCATAATGACAATGGGATGTTAATGGTGGTTTGAAGCTTGTGAAGGATTGGATTTAAAAAATAACACTTCCTAGCAGTATAAATCCAACTCTGCTGGATGCCCAAAGTTCACATTCTCCAGTGATACTGAGAAACTTCAAGTTGCCTTTTGACTTTTGGAGACTTTTCACTGGGTTTTCTTAGGCAAGGAATAATCAGAGTTGCTTATGCCACTTCCTTCCTTGAAAATATAGCCTATAGCATTGGCAGTCACCCATTGGACTCCTTACCAGGATAGATCCTGTTTAGCTTCCTATATCAGACTGGATCTGTTTCCTTTAAGGCAGTGGTTCTCAAACTGTGCTCCATGGAGCACTTGGGGCTCCACGGGAGATAGTGAAGGGCACCACGGCACCATGCAGCTTCCCATCTCCTCTTTCTTCCTCCTGAAAAATGCAGGGAAATTAAAGTTTTGAGCTGCCGGAAAAACAACAGCATCATCAGCAGCGTCCTCCTGGGTTACAGACCCTTTCTCCTCTGCCTCCCTCACCACCCAGACTCTTTTTCTTACTGCCCAGACCCCCCCTCCCCACTCTGTTTGCTTCCAAAACCCTATTCCCTCCTACTGCTCAGAGGGTGCTTTGATTGTGTTTTTCCTGCATGGCAGAAAGGGGTTAGACTGGATGGCCTCTGGTGTTTCTGCTGCGATTATTATTATTATTATTATTATTATTATTATTATTATTATTATTATTATTATGCAACAAGATGAGTACACAGCAAACAAGATCACTATGCTGGATTTTGTATTGCATCACATGTTGGGCACTTTCCAAGTGTCTAGGACTATGTGATGTATCGGCAAATAATGTGTGCAGTTCCAAGTAGGGTGGCCTTTTGCAGCTGACAGATGGTAATTTTGTCAGTGCCAGTTGTTTTCAAGTGTTGACCAAGGTCTTTAGGAACTGCACTCAGTGTATTGTTCTTTCTTTCCCTTTTTTTGCACTGTATGAATTAGTTCACACAAATACTCTCCATCCATCTTCCACTGGCCCGGCCCATGCTTGATATATATACATTATATTTAATATAATATAAAATATAATACATAAACATTTATTGGGGTTCCATGAGAATTTTTGCTTCAAAAAGGGCTCAGTGACTGAACAACTTTGAGAACCCCTGCTTTAAGGTATTCATAGTGCAACACTAGTACTGTGGTCCTATGTATGTTGCTTATCTCTATGCTCCATCAAGTCCAGCGGGACATAGCTTTCTCTAGTTCATTTTGATGTGATTTTTTAAAAATAGCAGTTCTTCATAACATTTGATGGGAATCGAGATATGCAAAAATGTGGAAGAAAGTCAACAGATTCTGACATATTGAATCGTTCAAGGAATGGGCTATGAGTTCTTCGGAGCCTGGCTTTGAATCCTTGTCGGTTCAGCTATATTTGAATCTGTTGATTCTCCTTTATATCACATTCCTCATCTAAAAGGTCCATAGCAGGCAGGTGTAATATGTTTTTTTAATATCAAATCTGGTCAATGCACATGGTTGAGAACTTAGTTTGGTTAATTTTTTATAAAAGCAAATGTGGGAGAAATTGTTTAGATGAACAGATAATGTGGCAGATTGGAATATGTTTACTCTCACATTAAGTCAAGTGAGGAAACATTTGGCTGTGAACTCTCAGAATCACTGCTCAACATAGCCAAGGGTAAAGATTGTGAGAGAAGTACTTTCTCAAGCCTGAATTGTAGCCTAAATGGTATATGAACCTGTGTGAAAGAAAAGCCATTTCTACTCAGTAGGTATGAAATGACAGGTAGTATTCAGTTGTCCGTATGCACTAAGTATATTCTAAAATGACTATAGGTTTTGTGCGTATATGTTCCATATGTTATGATTGGGCAGAGTACTACTGCAAAAAGAACAGATGTGCTATGAGTTATCATTTCTATTTAAATACGTTGAATAACTGGTGATTAAATTGAGCATGGCTAAATTTAGGGGAATTGTTAAAGAAAATGACAAAGGAGGAAAGAGTGGGCAAATGAGCTAAATGCCAGATGAAATAACCATTGCCAAAAGAATATTGTGACACGGTTATGTCATTTGCCGTTTTCTCTAAGTGTTGGCTTCCTCTGGAACCTGTATATTTTTTTCACTGCCACTTTTTGATCAGTGATGCTGAACTTCTGTAAGATTTCCCTTTTGGCTGCTCCACATCTGCTCATGATCAGCAGCTGGAGGTGCTGGAAATTGTAAAATCCACAGAAATTGACTTTAACAGCTGCATGACTGTGTGGTATACCCTGAAATCATTTTGGCTCAAAACATATACATACACACTCAGTCCTTGTAATATTCCATAGTTCTAGTCCCAAGAAATGGACACCTAGATTAGTATGATCTTATTCATGACTGGGTTCATTAATTCCAGACCATTATGCTATGATCCATATAACTGTAGCATGCTAAGCATGAGTATGCATTTACACAATGCATCTTTCTAAGCATTATTCTTTCCCATTTTAAAAGTTGTGTTAAATAAGTATATACATAGAAGGGAAGTTTCCTATAGTTTCTTGTTCTAATACTGGAGATATAAATTTGTATTTGATAATGAATTAGCTACTAGCTATTGACATCATCTGAATGATAACACCCAGATTTACGATATCTTTGTATTTTTTAGTGGTAAGTGAACATGCTGCCATTGTCTCCTGTAACTTTTTTTTGCTAGTTGTCAAAAGTCAAAGCTGTCTTGATTGTGTGGTGCTTTGGAGAGACTTTGATAGACTCTGTCCCAAAGTAAGTGTCTGAAGTTGTTTTCATGACACAATACTTAACTTCACTCTTTGTATACGTGCTGACCTTGTTCAAGACATTCCTTATTGTACATGAAGAGAATGACCAGGGGATGTGCATTCCATTATATTTCCCATCATCCCCCTCATTTTAATAAGATTATATGTGGCAGTGATTACAATAATATTATAAACTCATTAATGTTGGATTTTCCTTCCTTCCATTCATTCATTTATTTGAATTTATTTACATTTGGAGGGTTCTTAGTTATGTATAGTAATGCTCCAAAATAGCAAAGGCAGGAACTAACATTGATAACCAAACAAAAATAATCACATAAGCAATGTATGTTTTTTCATAATAATTTTTATGACTCCTTGAATTCTACTATTAGAAAAAAGCCAAAATTATTTCATTAATTTGTATCCTGGCCTTTTGTATTACTGTGAAAAGTCCTGAATTAAACCCTGACCATTAAAGGGAAAATGTAACACGTTTCCTGCTTTCTGCTATGTAAAGGAATTAGCAGTGCATTAAGATATACAAGTAACACAAGCTCTGATGGTCCTGGGGAACTCTGGAAGTTACTTATTTAGGCAGTCCCTCGTTGTCCGAGTATGATTGTTTTCCAGGTATAGTGTCCTGGCAGTAGATACGTAGGTAACTGTGGAGCCCTATTCTTAACTTGCATGTTCTTCCACAGTGAGGACATCAGTTTCCAGGTGGAAGGCAGTCCTGATTAGCATTGGCTTGATATGCCTTCCACAGAAGAGTAGAGTTGATGGTGTAGGAGCATCACTTCAATGCTGGTGGTCTTTTCTTCTTCCAGCACGCTGACATTTGTCTGCTTATCTTCCCGAGAGATTTGCAGGATTTTTTGGATACAATAATGATGGAATCGTTCTAGGAGTTGAGTGGGATGTCTGTAGACAGTCCATGTTTTGCAGGCGTATAACAGGGTTGAGAGGACAATAGTTTTATAAACAAGCACCTTGGTATCCCTACGGATGTCCCAATCCTCGAACACTCTCGGAAAAATGCTGCACTCACAGAGCTCAATCAGTGTTTTATTTCAGTGTCAATGTTGACTTTTGTGGAGAGGTGGCTGCCGAGGTAGCAGAAATGGTTAACATTTTCTAACATTAAGCTGTATTTCTGACATTGCAGAGGGATTGGCTGGTGACTGCTAGAAGAGCGCTTTGGTTTTCTTGATGTTCAATGAGAGGCCAAGCTTCTTGTATGCTTCTGCAAAGGAGTTTAGAGTGGCTTGTAGGTCTTCTGAGTGCGCACAGACTATGTTATAGACCAAATTATGTAAGTTTCCCAAGATCAGTTTTTATTTATATGGTACTTACTCCTCAGTTTCAATAGATTGATCTGCTTTACAAGTTAGAACAGTCACTTGCTGGTTCTTTTATTTTTTCTTTATCAGATCTGAATATTGAATATTGTGTTGTGAAGGATGCACTGCAAGCTTGTCTGGGTTATGGATTATCTGAACATTTGGAAGTATCTTAAAGCTTCACTAATAGTGAGGAAATAATGTTTTATGCCTTTTAGCTGATCTCCCCCACCCCACCCCAAATTGGGTACTATGTGATCATGTTCTTTTGGTCTTGCTAAAAAATCTGTTCTCTTCTCGTTCCCATCTGTACCATGCTGTTACTTTTAATTTGTATGTAGAAAGTGGAGGAGTAAACATTTAATTTGTTCTGGCTATTGCTTAGGCATGCCAGGTGGCTTACCTGGATAATCCGTTCTCCTGCAGCAGATGCTATGGACAGGGAGTGGGTTGAGAATCAATACCTGACTTCAACTAAATAGTGACTAAGGGTGAGGAGGGGTCCCATGGTTTCCTGGTGAGCACCATTACATTGCTTAGGAGACAATTGATAACTGGAATCCATATGCTGGGGTAATATGGTTGTTCCTTAGGATGCAGCATGTAGCATTGATTGGTTTAACAGGCTAACCTAGCTGTGCTTCCACTGTGAATCTTTCTGGCAAAAGTATTGTCTTTCAAGTCTTTGTTTTTGGACAAAAATACCTTTGCCCAGTTTCATTGGCTGTGTCTCCTGCTGCCACCAGAGAATGCAAGATAAAATAATTGTTAACTACCACACAGTCTGACATACCTGATCTAACTTGAATTCAGAAAATAAGTAGGGTCACACATAGTTAGTATGTATAATGGTATAATGCCAGGAATACCAAGGATCCCCAATTATAGCTTACAAAGGAACCTTCTTGAAAGCTTAGACAGCCTTGCCAGCCATGGTTGACAATATTGGACTAGACAAAAAAGCTCTGACAAAGTATGAGGCAGATAACTAATACTTTGATCTACAAAGGCAAGGGAGATGTTGTTGTAAATGTGTGTGCTTTTATTTCATGATTCCTACATGATTTTTGCTGCTGAAAATATGGAGGATTTTCTTCCTCCTTAGAGAGGAAATCCAGTTTTTAGGGTTTTCTTGTCCAGAAAATGAATTTTAGAGTTGATGCTAGAATAAATAATTGACTAATATTATATTATATGTAAGGGGGACCTAAAACTTTTGTGGAATTGTGATAAAAGATGTAAAGTCTCATTAACACTATTTTGGGATTGTAGACATACAGTACAGTACAATTAACAAGGCCATACTATCCTATCAGTTTCCAGTTTAGATCATTCCAGGGACAACCAAAATAGTCTCTATCCATAACTAGGTCTAAAATGGAATTGAAATGAATCTAGATCAGTGTTTCCCATACATGGCCTTCCAAGTCTTTTGAACTTTACCTCACAGAGGACACTTCCAGACAGCACCAAAATCCACATGTTAAATCTAAGACAAAAAATCCCAGACCTGACAGACCTGTCAGCACAAGGATATGGTCCCCCATCATCCTCACAGCCTTACTCTGTAGTGGATCAAGATGGAGGGCAGGCGGAGGACATCTGTGGAAGTTTTATTTTAAACAATCCCTCCATTATGAGCTGAACCATATATGCGCACATGCGAATATCTTAATATAAACACAAGGAGATTTGCATGAGGTCCAGCTCATAAACGGAGATAATTTTAAAAAACTTCTATTGGATCTCTCTCTTCTCCCAATTCTTAATTTAACATATGTTTAAGATTATAAATCATAGACTAAAGAGAATTGAGAGTTCTAATTGTTCTCCATTTGTGGTTCCTTTGAATCACCCGTGTGTGTCCATTTGACAGCTCAATATGCTGACCAGCTTTTTCGGGCTTTAAAAAGTGCATGTGTGCTGAAGCAGTCTACATGGGGGGAGGGAAAGAAAACACATGTTTTTCATGACAGTCTGTAGGGATATACAGTCATGCAAAGGCTGAATCAAGTTATAAGCACACCTTTTAAACATGTGCTTTTCTGCTCTTAATCCAATCCCTCCTGCACTTTGGCTAAACATTGTTTAGCCACCACACCTTTTGTAACCCGGTTACTTCTGTGTTTTACAGCATGTGTAGAATGGTCTATAATCTCTGATTATTGACACTGATGTTTCTGATAGTTGAGTTTAGGAATCACTGATCTAGATTATTTATCCCATTTAGCAGTCTCTTCAACTGATTGTTACAGTTCTTGTGCCAGATAATTCTATTCACAACTTTAGATGAATGCTAAAGTGGTTAGAAACTAGTTATAATATTAATGATTTAAAAAAATCCTAAAAGTGACAAATTAGAAGGTTGGGCAAACATAACCTTCAATGGGAAGAGTGAGACAATAAAATCTTTACAGTGTTGGTTATTTTTCCTCAAAGAAAACAAAAATCTTCTTCCAAAGAAAAAGCAGCTAAACATTTTCCCCACAAAAGGCCAATATTGTTAAACAAATAATAATAATGATAATAATAATAACTACTACTACTTTATTTTTATATCCTGCCACCTTCTCTTTGAAGCAGTAGTGGCCCTAGGTAATTTCTCCTTGTAGGCGAACCTAGTGGCCACGCCCGCCCCCCAAAATTGCACCCCCCCCAAGGCCCCACACATACCTTCGGTGGCGGTGGCAGTGGCGGGGACCATCGGCTCCCGCCTTGCTGAACACAGAAGGCCTCAACTGAGGCCTAGCTCTTCTCGCAAGAAGAGCTAGGCCTCAGTTGAGGCCTTCCGCGTTCGGCGAGGAGGGAGCCGATGGTCCCCGCCGCTGCTGCGGGGGCGCCTTGATGGCACCCCTGGGGACAATGTACCACAAGCAGGCCCTTACATTGGCCACTATGTTGCGCCGGCTCTTCTCTGAAGGGACTCGGAGCGGCTTATATATGGGGACCAATCTAGCACAAACAAAGATTACAAGCTAAAACACAATTAAAAATATAATATCACATAAACAATCTAATTAAAGTAATTAAAAACAGCAGAGTAAAAACATCATAAAAATACATCTGCTAACATCAACAACCAACAAACAGGACATGGTGGGCATGATCATATACTGCAAACTCATGAATATTCACATATAATGGGTATTTAACACAATTTAAATGATCCCGATGCACCTTGCACTCACATGCAAATTTAATCCCTATTTTAGGATGGGCTGGGGTTCGGAAGCTTTCTTAACAATAGCTTATCATGTCATCTAAATCCAGAAATATGGTTGACATTAAATACTGTGACTAGTTTGAAAAGACACTTCCTAAAACTCCATGGGTCATTTAAAGCTAATTATAGTTAATATTAATGATGTGCTTGAACAAGAGCAGAAACTGCCAAATGGCTCTTGCTTGTGAAAGGAGCAGAAGTCCAGAAACCCGAAGGTCATTCATCTCAAATCAAACTATCCTTCAGTAAGAACTTGGCAACGTACGGCCCTCATTATGTTGATATTAGATTGCGATTCCTATCATCCCTCCTCCTTGGCTATGCAAGACCTGCTAGACTAATAAGGTTGGCCACCCTTGGTAATGTTAAAATACAGGCAACATGAGCATCGTTGTGTTAAACATAATGAAGAATGTCGATAAGGTGAAACATTTGCAGCATCCCTCTTCATCTGTATCCCCGTTCCCCCCTTTTATGACAACTTGCCATCCTCAAGGATTTTGCTTACTGTGGAAGATGGTTTCTTTTAGGATTCAATTTGCAAGCTCAGTAAATCCCAGGCAGGCTTAATGACCACACTTGTGTTCTGGAATAGAGAAATGGAGAAAGGCACCTGGATCCTTCACGCTCTATAGACATCTCAGAAATTTATGATGGCTCTTGGAACCAATCCATTCCACGCACGTCCGGTACTTAGCATTTAATTGGGATTCTGGGAATATTAGATGCGGTAGGATTGGACAGCAGTGCTTGAAAACATAATATGTTGCTTCTGTTGTGAACTGACCCTGAAGAGAAATATTGTCAACGCCGTGTTAGGGATTGAGGGCAGGAAGCTGAAAGAGAGTGGACTTGAACCCTTGACCTTTCAATTCTGCTGCGAGAATTGGCAATGGAATAAAATGACTGCTCATTTATTAATGGCAGTTTAAGTCCAGCAATGTGGGCTCTTTCCTAAATTTTCCTGTATTTATCTCTGTCAGATGACATGGCCTAGAAAAATAAATGAAAGGGACAGACCAAAGGCAAATTCTTTGGCTTGGCTTTAATCACTTTTTATCAATAATCTCTGGAGAGCCAGGGAGGGAAGGGGTGCATGTGCAAATGTACGAGAAAAGAGCAGTGCTAAATTTCTGATTGTTTAAAAACAAAATGTATTTCCCTTCTCTGAGAGGTACAGATTTCCGCTGCATGTTTTGTGGAAGGGCTCTTCATCAGCTGGCAAAATGTTTGATGCTACTTTACAACTGCCGGTCTTGCCTGCAAGGAAAGTAACATCATTGAATTGGATTGTTGAAAGAAAATACCAGCTCCAAAGGGTCACGAGTCTGTTCTGAAAAACAGAAAGACGCTATTACAGCAATGTATATCACGAAGCATAGAGCTTAATGAAAGAACCTTCACAATTGCTTGTAAGAAGGTGTAATACTTCCCCATTCTCTCCCCAGAGACTTAATAAGCACATTGCAACCATTTTAAGAATGAGCTCTCCAAGCATTCTCCATGCTGAAGAATAATGAGGAAACCACCCCACCCTCTTGCAGAATGAGTACAATTCATTTCAGCAGGGAAGACTGAGGGCTAAACTAGAGATTTTTGTTTGTTGCGTAGTTTAATTGTTTGCAGTCCATTTATGAACAATAAATATCCAATTTGTTTTTTCCCCTGTGGTGGTGGTATGGGGAGGGGAAGACTTGGATTACAATAGTGTGTTCGAAAAGGATTTTAAAACCAATCCCCTCCCTTGTGCCTTGTGTTTGTAATAAAAAAGAGAACCCCTTCATTATAATAATAGAATCATAGAGTTGGAAGAGATCTCGTGGGCCATCCAGTCCAACCCCCTGCCAAGAAGCAGGAAAATCGCATTCAAACCACCCCCAACAGATGGCCATCCACCCTCTGTTTAAAAACCTCCACCACTCTCAGGGGAAGAGAGTTCCACTGCTGAACAGCTCTCACAGTTTGGAAGGTCTTTCTAATGTTCAGGTGAAATCTCCTTTCCTGTAGTTTGAAGCCATTATTCCGTGTCCTAGTCTCCAGGGCAGCAGAAAACAAGCTTGCTCCCTCCTCCTGTGACTTCCCCTCACATATTTATATATGGCCCTCATCATGTCTCCTCTCAGCCTTCTCTTCTGCAGGCTAAACATGCCCAGCTCTTTAAGCCGCTCCTCATAGCACTTCTTCTCCAGACCCTTGATCATTTTAGTCGCCCTCCTCTGGACACATTCCAACTTGTCAACATCTCCCTTCAATTGCGGCGCCCAGAATTGGATACAGTATTCCAGGTGTGGTCTGACCAAGGCAAAATATAGGGGGTAGCATGACTTCCCTAAATCTAGACACTGTACTCCTATTTATGTAGGCCAAAATCCCATTGGCTTTTTTAGCTGCCGCATCACATTGTTGGCTCATGTTTAACGTGTTGTCCACAAGGACTCCAAGATCTTTTTCACACGTACTGCTGTTGAGTCATTCTGTATCTGTGCATTTCATTTTTTCTGCCTAAGTGGAATATCTTGCAATTGTCCCTGTTGAAGTTCATTTTGTTAGTTTCGGCCCATCTGTCTAATCTGTTATTGGCGTGTTTTCAAAATTATACCAAGAGCCATCTATGGGCAGTCTTCCCTTCTTTGCTAGAGTTGGAGTGGGGAGATGTATCAGAGTTCCTGAGCCCTGATGAGATGCCCAGGCCAAATAATTCTTCAGCACGATCTATGCTGTCCTATATGCCAGGATTTGATTGCAGATTATCTTTTTATCCCAGATTATCTGGCTGTGGAGACTAATATAATCCAATTCAAAGCAGTTAATCTGGGATCAGATCCTAGGATAGAGGACAGTGTAGATCTAGCCTCAGTTTCTGTACGTAAGAAATTCCTTGCGTAGTTTGCAGTTTGTAATTAGAGCATCACCAGATACGTCCAGGTGGACATTCATAATACTATTGGGGGGTGTCTTTCAGCCACAAACTAATACAAATGATGTAAAGCATAGCCAAAAAACAACAAGGCATGAAACAGTGATAAAATGTTTTATTGTGCAAACTTATATGCATGGACAATGATGGGACACCTTTTTGCTGCCAGTCCCTCATCAAACAACTCCACAGTGCTATGGCCTTCTTCTGAGATAGTGCAGTAAGGAGTAAAGAGTTGATGCTAGAGTGGGATATAGCAGCACTGTGATAAGAAATGGACATGTTGTGTGTGTGTGTAAAAGTATTGATACCAAACAATTAATAAAGTACAGCAGATTTGGTTAACCTGCACTACATAATGATCTCTTTTAAAAGGAGATTTATAGGGAATAAAAGAAGGGTGAGTTCATCTACAACAGTGGTTCCCAACCATTTTTGACCAGGGACCACTTTTTCCAGGGGCCACTTGACTAGGGACCATTTTGGCCAGGAACCACTCTCCAACATTAGTACCAAAAGGGTTATGAATCAGTTTTTGGTCAACTTTAGATTTGGTTTGGTTATTTGAGGTGCTGATTCAGAAAATTGCATTGGATGGACTACATCAGTTCTAATTTCTGATACAGAACGTATGTCATCCAGTAGTGGCCATCTGCTCACCCACAGAAAACCATATTTAACAATCCAGAGCTGATGTGGTCTCTCCAATTCAGTTTTCTAAATCAGCACCCTCAGGAAAAGGCCTAAAAATGAAGACACCAAGGCGCCACATGGAATGGATCTGCTCAGGGGAAGGGAGGAGAAGGACGAGAAGCAGCAGTAGTCAGGAGGCATGTTGTCGCGCCTTTCATGGGTAGTTAGCCTCTCCTTTCCCAACATCCGTGTTGCCTCGGTACTTTAAGAGGGTTGTGTGAGACCAGTCATGCTTGTTGCATGGTGAGGCCATGGACCAAATTTTAGTTCTTGGGGACCATGGTGGTCCACGGACCACAAGTTGGGAACCACTGATCAACACTGTAGAATTAAATACAGTTTGGCACCACTTGAATTGCCATGGCTCAATGCTATAGAATCATGGTAGTTGCTGTGTTAAAAGGTCTTTAGGCTTCTTTGCCAATGAGTGCTGGTATCTCACTAAACTACAAATCCTAGGATTCCATAACATTGAGCCATGAATGGTGTCAGACTCTACAATGGAGAATCAGCTGGAGATGAGGCAGGAGACTCATTTTACTAAACATTTGGATAAATATTTTAGGACAAAGCTACAAACAAAATGTTATGGAATACTTTGGATCTTTCCCTCCCGTGACCCAGTTTTCTTTTTTAATTCCAGCCTGCTTAATATAAAGTCCCATATTTTGAATTTATACTGCACCCAGCAATTAGGTGTTCCTTCCTGATGGAAACATTAACTTCAAGCAGTTATTAACCCTGGGGCGTAGAATTTTTCATAAAGCTGAACTTCTTTGGTTTGTGTTGACGCTATAGTTAGTTCCCGACTTATTTTTTATTTTCTCCTTTAAATGTTTTTCTTGTGGCAACTTGCCATTTTTTAAAAACTGCAAGCTTTCTCCCCCATCAACATGTTTCCTGATGTGAACTGTCTTTTTAATTTATTTGTCCTCATAATTGTAAAGCCTTGAGTATTAAAATAATATACAGCCAGATGTTTACCTTTATTTTAATATGATTTCAAAACAGGGCTGACAGTTGGTGATACATTTCTGTAACCTTGGGTGGATTGTGCCTCCATGATGTGGACTCGAGGAAAAAGATTTTCTTATTAGAACAAAGTGTAACTTTCAGCACAGAGCCATAATAGAAATGTATGAGTGCAGAGCCTTAGCTAATTGGCTTTTCTTTTTTCCATGTGATTAGCATATTTACTCTTTTATTAGCCTGGCACGTGTCCAAATATTCTGGAACATTCTTATTCTTAAATTGCAACACGAATAAGAATAAAACATAGAATCTTAGCATTGCATGGGACCTCTGCCTTCAAAGAAGGAAACATTACCACACTGTGTTCTACTTGTACAAAGCGTTTCCTGTCATGATACTCTTCCTAACAGCCATTAAACACTTTGCATGTAAAACCATCAAATTACGTCCCTGCCCATCATGAACTTAGAAGGTAAATGAAATTAACATTGTGTCACATTTGGAAATAACATTTAGCAAGTAGTGGCAATACCTGGAGCACATTACCTTTGGAGGGCTAATGAGAACATGGCAATGTTACTGTTCATGAAGAAAGGTTACACAGCTTAAGTGTGATGAGCAATATTTACTTGTAGTTTCTAAAACATATGGGGGCATTTGGGGAAATATTTGGTTCTTTTCCTGTTTTTGAAGTATGTGCGTGTGTTTGTGTGTATATATATATAACTAATAAAGTGCTATTTTATTACATAATTGTTTAAAATAATGTCTTTCTTGTTTTGTGTATGTGTATGTGTGTGTGGGTTCTTGTTGTTTATTATGATCTTTCTTTTCTATTGAATAAGGTTTTTTTGCCATCACATTTCTAACTACAGTAGAGTCTCACTTATCCAACACTCGCTTATCCAACATTCTGGATTATCCAACGCATTTTTGTAGTCAATCTTTTCAATTCATCATGATATTTTGGTGTTAAATTCATAAATACAGTAATTACTACAAAGCATTACTGCATATTGAACTACTTTTTCTGCCAAATTTGTTGGCTAACATGATGTTTTGGTGCTTAATTTGTAAAATCATAACCTAATTTGATGTTTAATAGGCTTTTCCTTAATGCCTCCTTATTATCCAACATATTCGCTTATCCAACATTCTGCTGGCCCGTTTATGTTGGATAAGTGAGACTCTACTGTATCTAACTGTCATAAATGGTGAAGGCTAAGAATATGTATGTGTTAGGAAGGACTTAAAGCAATGGTATTCCCCATAGTAACCTATGGATGCGAGAGTTGAACCATAAGGAAGGCTGAGCAAAGGAAGATAGATGCTTTTGAACTTTGGTGTGGGAGGAAAATCCTGAGAGTGCCTTGGACTGCATGAAGATAAAACCAGTCCATCCTCCAGGAAATAATGCCCGGCTGCTCACTGGAGGGAAGTATATTAGAGGCAAAGATGAAGTATTTTTGCGACATCATGAGAAGACAGGAAAGCTTGGAAAAGATCATGATGCTGGGGAAAATGGAAGGAAAAAGGAAGAGAGGCCGACCAAGGGCAAGATGGATGGATGGTATCCTTGAAGTGACTGGCTTGACCTTGAAGGAGCTGACGGCGGCGGCGGCTGACAGGGAGCTCTGGCGTGGACTGGTCCATGAGGTCACGAACAGTCGGAAACAACTGTGTGATTGAAGAAGAAGAAGAGGAAGGGGTGAGCATGAAAATAAGACATACCCATAAAATACGCCGTAACAGGATTTTGAAGCATTTGCACAATATAAGCCATACCCCAAAAATAAGACATAGTGATAGACGTGGCTATGCAGCGTACCAGCACGGAGCGATAAAGAAGGCAGCCGCCCTTTCCCTCAGCCATGGCTGCAGCTGACTTACCAGCTCACACCAGCTTGCCCTCCTCCCTGCCCAAACAAGGGAAGGGCACAAGGCACTCCAAAATCTCCCAAACGGAGGGAGCAGGAGCAGTGGCAAGCAGTGGTAAGGGGAAATGCTGCAAGAAGGTAAGGGGGATGGACTTGCTCGGGCCTTCACCCCACCCACAGCGCAGCTGCAGGGCTCCTCCCCGGTGCTCTTGCTGCTAGAGGAGGATATTGGAGCGTTACTCGCTGGGCCGCCTCTCTCACTGTTACAGGGCTTGGGTGCCACAGAGTTCCCTTCCTTGCAGGAGCAGCACCCCCCCTCCGGACCGAGGGAGGCATCTGGCCATCACGCCATATGAGTGCTTGAGTACTGGCCATGGATATAAAAATAAGACATCCCCTGAAAATAAGCCATAGTGTGTCTTCTTGAGGAAAATAAATAAATATAAGACAGTGTCTTATTTTTGGGGGGGGGGGGGGGAACATGGTATATGCAATTTTTCATGTCCAGTTCAGAGCAGTGCTAAAGACAGAAGGCGTGGGAAACAAGAATTAAATGTGTGTGCATGGATGTGGACATTTGTTAAATGGTATCTTAAACATTGCTGTGAATTCAGTATCAGAATTCTTAGGTTATGTCTATACCAGCAAAACAAGGCAGACACATCCTAAAGCTGGTGCTGGTAATCAAGAAGAGGCATGGCTACTTCCAAGGAAGGTCTGCATTTTTTTACCATATCCCAACTGTGTTCTGAGCTAAGCAAAGTCAGGGGAAAGTCCAAGAAATTCTGTATTTCCTGGAAACTCTGAAATGGATTCAGATTACTGGTAATTTGTCATTTGGACATTTAGATCAGGTTCAATTTGGCCTGACCATCTATACACATGACAGAAACTGCATCACCCTCTTCCACCAACTTGTTTATGTCTGGGGATATATTTCTTACCTCGGGAGAAGAGCTGGCATGCAGTGGGCAGGCTTTCTATGAGGCTTCAAGGCTAGTGAGGTACCAAAAGTGGGATGAGCCAGTGAACCAATGTGGTGTTGGTCTCCGGGTCAGTACATGTAGCCACCATTGATTAGGGGCTCTGGATTAGGTGGCTAGTGTAGCCATGGCCTTAATCTATATATTTGGCTGCATTTTGAACACCAGCCTTGCTTTGAAAAGGAAGGGTGAATTCTTATATTGCTAAACATAAACCGAATTTGCAAAGAGTAATTTAAAGCAAAAACCAAATAAAACAAGATTTTAAATGTTCACATGTTTGAAAACATGAGATTATGAAAAATTACTTTACGTCTGTGGATCCTCGTTTACAACTGTTTCCTCATGGCCAGTGTTCTGGAAGCTCACTTAAAAATTGAGATCTGTAGAGCAGTTTTAACAAAAGAAGGATGAGTGCTTTATCTTGAAACTCTAAATCAAGCCAATACGTGAATGGCTTTTTTGCAACCTGTCCTCCTTTTTCTCCCCACTGTTTTGCAGTGTTGGATTTTCCTTATGAAGAAAATGAAATTCTGTACTCCTAAGTAGTAGTGTGATGGAGAGAAACAGACACAGAGAGAGACAGACAGAATAGGGTGTCAGTGGGAGAAAATGCAATGCTGTTTTGTGGGGGACTACCAGTCTCCTCTTTTTCTGTCCAGATAATGGTGGAACGATGCTTGGCAGCTCTGGCGGTTGTTCTGGTGGCTTAAGGCCAGAATCCTGAAATAGAACAGCAAGCTGTGGCACTATGTTATGTCTCTCTACTAGGAAAAAAGTACTACTGTGACAAAAACTAGGGTGTAGGTGGGGGCAATATGCCTAGGACAGGGTGGGGGAGAGGAAGCTGCTATTCTGTCCAGATCTTGTTCCACAAAAGAATACAAGACATCAAGCTGAGAGTACTGGAAACATGCCTGGTTCACATGGCTTCTTCTGATGTTTGGAAACTGATAATAAATCAAGGGTTTTGTCCTGGCCACACTATAAACAATGATTGACCATTCATTCATTACTGGCTCCCTCTGTTACGAGAAGTGTTGTTGACCTCATTTAATCTTTATGCAGTTAGACTGCAAAACCTTGGGTAAGGTTTCATTCTGTGGTTGAAATCCTTCACATGCAGAATGATGGATAACTTTAGTTTAAAACATTGCGAAACAACCAGTCTGGTAGCATAAACCATCATCCTAGATCATGTGATTATCTGTACAACTTTGAAATATGGTTATCCCATCTCAAAAAATATAACCCCTTCTGTTTTTGTATATGTGATGTTAAATTAAAATAATATTTCCTAAATGACTTTTTCTACATTTTTGAAATTGCACCGTGTTTACCATTGGATCCTGAAACTGTCCCTTGCAATTTTGTTTAATATGGCTTTTATCCTGAAGAAGATTCCTATAAAATGTGCTCACTATTTTGTAATGTTTTGATAATACCACTGTAACTGCAAACATGTATAAATACAGCAGTTAATGTTAAAGCTTTTGACATATTTTATTGGATGATCCATAAATCTTGGGTTATCTCCAAGATCATATTTTCTTGAAAGGTCACACTTCAACGATAAAATAATTAGCTGGCTTTTGCTTCTTTCAGTTTAACCTCCCTATAGCCTTGGCTATTTGATATGTATTTATAGCCAAACATGACATTATGGGGTATGTGAACAAAATAGACATTTACTTATATATGTTTTCGTCTAGCATTTTTTTTAGCTTTAAATCATCACCATTAGCTCTCATCATGCTCGGGATCCAGCTACATGTTTAATATGGTCTCCTCAGCAACTGCATTTCCTTCCTTTTATATGCAAGGAGCTTGGGAACTAGTAGTTTTTGAGACAACATGTCACACAGGAAAATACAGTCTGCATCTCTTGAAGTGAAAGTCCTGGTTTAATGACACACACATCATAAAATCTGTTCCAGCGATGGGACTGGGCCAGCAATTTATCATTTAGCACATTGCTTATTTTGTTCTTTTAGTCTCTAATTTACTAGAACAATTTTCATAAGATACAAAGATATACGGAATTTGGAAAAGAAGCTTCCTTAATATCTCCAACATCATCTCCAGTTTAATGGATTTTGCTCATTCAGTAAAGTGTGCTTCCCCACTGTCAAGGGGGTTCATCTGTGGTTGATCTCAATCAGATTGTCACATAGAAAAACCAAATATATCTTTAATGCCTTGATTATTGTCCTGTAATCATTATGTATTTGTGTAGTTGGAGACATAGGACCTCATCACGTTTGGAAAATTCCTTGTCATAGAATATTTCGCTGATGCAGCCAGCACAGAGCCCCCGAATCTCATCACATGACACTCAGCTACTTCTGGCAGGGCTCCATGATGGCTATGTCAGTGAAGTGTTCTATGACAGGGAATCCTGAACATGGGAAACTACCCGTGTTCAGATTAGAAATTATGGGGACAGTGCGGGAGCACTCTGGAAAGCCATGCTTTCCAGTGTGTGATGGGCAAACGGATGATGTGACACACTGGGTATTGAATTTGCCCTGCTGCCTTACGATTTGTCCCACTGCCCTCTGGATTCCCCGCATCAAGGACCTCCATGTGATGAGTCCTGTAGGCAGCCAAGGTAGGGTTGGATGCTAGAGGAAAAACACAAAAGTTATTTTCAGAAAAGCTGCTCCCCCCTGTGGCCAGAATCGAACAACCCCTAAGGAGAAGGTTAAATTGCCTCTGCGTCTGTCTGTCTGTTGTCTCTGTCTCAGTTCAATGTGTTTATGGGCATTGAATGTTTGCCCTATATGTACATAATGTGATCCGCCCTGAGTCCCCTTCGGGGTGAGAAGGGCGGAATATAAATACTGTAAGTAAGTAAATAAATAAATAAATAAATAAATAAATAAATGGAACTGCTTTTTGAGATTTGAACCTTACTAGGAAGGTGAAACTTTTGTCTTACCTTTTAGTGCAGTGGTGTAATGCATCTTATCTTAGAGTCCATCCAAGATAATGCATCTTGGCTACATAAGAATGAGTGTGAATGCAGCAGAGTAACTAACTCAATAGGATGACTGTGGGGAATTGAAATCTGACAAGACCTAATGCAGTCAAGTAAATAAATGTGTGAGAATAAATAGTCTGCATTGATATTCAGTTTGCAGACTTGTGATGTATGGAAGTCATGGGAGAAGACAGTTTTAGTATCCTGTTGCCCAGGGACCACATGACAGCATGGAATGCTACTTCTAAAAAATAGTTTGTTTTTCTTTGAAGCCCAAACTGATTCTTACGGAATAGGTTACATTTACATGTAATTTGCAATGCCTAATGTTGAACTGGATGACTCCCAAGGTTAGTGTTACGAGCCGAAGTGCAAAGAAGTCTGAAAGGATTAAGCGTAATCTAATCGGATGGGATTGTATGTGGGTGAGTAGACACAGCATGTGTAAAATAAGCATTGGAAATGACAATGGCATTACATTTCGTTGTGTTGTATTTAATGATTACAGCTCTGATCAATTTATATAAGAATGGAATTGTTCAGCTACAATTTCCTTGGTAGGTGTTGGGAAAAACTTATTATTTTTCTTGTTGTTTTATTATTGTAACTCTCCCTTTTAAAAAAAAAATATTTTTCCCCTTAAGAAGCTTGCAATAGTATAGTGATTTGGTTTGCTGTTTTAATTATTTTTGTTGAGATTTTTCCAGATACTTTAAAGGTTTCACATATCTAAACAAAACACCACAAAAAGAAACAAATAAGAATGAAGATAAATACAGATATAAATAGAAATAAATGACATCCAAATGTCTTTTCAGTAGCTATATCCATGTGTATAAAATCCTGCCCTGCTCTTGAGAGATGTCTGCTGATAACTAACTCATATTAATTATCAAAACCAACAGCTATTAAATATTTTTTGTTTTTTCTCATAAGATCTATCAGGGGTTTTCAATCTTTTACAAACATTTTAATGACTTTTCTGTAATCAAACCAGACAATTTATCAATTTCTGCCAATTTCGTTCAGTTTCAAAAACCATTCTTTCACTATACATACTTCTGAATTATTCTAGTTTCTATTCTATAACAGTCTTGCTTCCAGAAGTACTCTTCTATGATCCTTTTTCAGCGGTTCATCCATAAGTTAAAAAAGGAACAGTTCTCATTTTAACAATATACCAGTCCTTACTAATCTTTGAATCAAAGTATGCATTTGAATGCAAAACTTTTGGGCCTTCTTGCAAGTTCACCACATACGGTAAAATGCCCCTACTTGTTCACATTTCCAAATTTGACACCACCTAATACATTCTAGACATCCTTTCTAGACATAATCTAGACATCTTATGCTGCCCTGCCTCTCTCTTATTCTCCATCACTCTGCGTGGGGCTCTGCTTTCTCTAAGACAAAGCATCTCTATGGAGTTGTCATCTTGAAAGACTTTCCATGTTTTTTTCAGTGGTTCCAAACTGTTTGGAGTGACTTCATAAATCAATACTTTTCCCCTTCAGGAAGCCATTTTCCATGTGTCAAGGACAATAAAAAAACAGAGATAGAATGGAGTAGAGCAATTCTTCTCAATTAGCTAATATCTTGCTCCCACGAGAATGCTGGGACTTCAGTTTTCCTGTATTACTCAGCTGAGGAACTAGAGTTCCACAGGCAGATATGGTCTGCTCTTTACAATAAATGTGGTAATTTGGAGAATATGAGATGCAGGTTGTATAATAAGTAAAACTCTTTAGTGTGTATCTATTTGTGAGCAGTTGTGCAGAGAAATCCACATTTATTGAGATTGCTTGCTCAATCTCTAAACTAGAATGCACATTTAGATATATGAAGCAGGGTGCTTGACTTCATCATCCTATTCATGCACGTAGTCTGAAAAATGGTAAATGGTCAGGTTATAATGGCAATAAAATGAAAATAATACCACCAGTGACAATTTTGTTGGAGCTTAAATTATGCAAAGTAGCCCCGGCTTCCATTCATAATAGTAATAATGAGCGATTAGCAAGATTGTTTTAGTATTATTACATAAATTAACACATGTAGTGGAACAGGGAACAGTCATGTTCCAAGTCCAAGACTAAATAAACTAAAACGTATTTTTCCCCTAAGTTGTTATTGGAAAACGACAGAATAGGTATATAATTCAACTGTAAATAAATATTTCAAATAAAACTTGGGGGTGTGGCAAAGGTTATGATTCTGTGATGGTTGGGATTTCTTCTCAAATGTCCTTTCATAGTCGTCCTTGTAGTGGTGGAAGTTGTATTTCATGTTAATTGTTATTCATATAGTTGACAAGGGGAAACTACTGTTGAAAGACAACTGACCTTCTAGTCCATTGACGCAGCTGACATTATCAGTGAGCTTTTCAATATCTCCCCAATTTTTCTCCAACAATTTTCTAAAGTAAGACCACCCAGTTTTTAGCAATCTCTAATTTAGCAACAGTGATCAAAAAGGTAATAAGATTTTACAAAATTAAAACCTCCCTTGGAATTTCTTTCTGATCAGCAATATGGGATCCTCCAAAGTTGAAATGCTCTCCCATTGATTTCTAAATACTGCCTCTTCTGATTCCAGACGTTTGTTTCTATTCTTTTGAACAGAGTCTGACCTATTTGTCCTATGTAGTAAGCAGAAGGGCATGGTATCTACCGCATTGGAAGATTAGCAGGTGAATGAGGCTTTGGTATTGGGCCTGATGTTATTTAGTCTTGTGATAATGTTGTCAGAGTCAATGTGAGGACAAAATTGATATCTGGGCTTCTTGCCGGTTCTCTGGTCCATGCAACGTGTTTGATTTTTGTTATGGGTCCTACTGCTGATGGTGAGTAACAGTTTTTAAAGGAAATATTACAAGCTTGTTAACATTTATGAAATATTCATACCAAAAGTCCATTGAATTAAAATAACCTAATAACTTATAGCTGGTTGACATCAGGTCCTGCCTTGTTAACTTTTTCCTTTCTCCTGCAAAAATAATGTCCTGGGAAAATATAATTAAGCATAACGATGTTTTAAAATCCCACTAATCTTTTAATCTGTAGCTGCTAATATTTTATACCTACTGGGGTTAGGGATTGTTCTGTAACTGACCAGCCGGGATCACTAATTGCCACTTGAAACTGAAGAAGGAAGTTGAATAGCTTTGAAAAGTTATTTATAAAACACAGTCATGCTGGCGTGTCTTTAAAAATTGGATCAGCTTGTCTCCCCCTTCTCCTGTCTAGACAAGCTGTGTAACAACTCAATTTATTGAGATCTCTCTGGTGTGTCATTAGGTACAATTGTGCAGGCTGGCTCTAGTTTATTTGTCAAGCAGAACATGGAAACATTACTATTTTCTGGACTATACTTTCCAGAATCCCCCATAATTTGCATTCTGCCTTTCTCCCGACATGGAACCAAAGTAACTTACAACAAGGTTAAAACAAGAAAGCAGGGGAAAAAAACCCTGATGACAAAGCGATTTAAAAACAATTAAACAATTGCTGATATGAAAAAAATTATTCAAACTGTATTTTCAAAAAGAGAAAAGCATGAGAATGGTAAAAATGGAGATCTCCCCTGGCAAAGACAAAGATTATTTTGCACAATCAATGAATCACGAAATGTCTGTGTAGTGCCTTAATGGGACTCTGAGAAGATTGTACTCTTGTTGACTGCTGTATGCCTTCAAATCTTTTGTAAGGAAGAGATTGATTTTTGCGTGTTAAAATACCCCACCAAACAAGAAATGTGTGACATTTTCAAAAATAGAAGGCTATAATGCTAGCTTGTTGCATGACTTAAAAGGTCTGCCACGAAGAAGGCACTTTGACCAGTTTGGAACAAAGTCTTAATAACTATCAAGCTAAATGGAAAATTGATTTCTAGAACTATTTCTTAGCTAGTTGGAAATGGATTTAGAAACATGTACTTTCTATTGCATTGCAACTGGAGAAATTGCTTTTATAACTTATAGTGTAGATGGTATCTGACTCTATAAATCAGATTCACACAAGAGTTACTAATAGTTGTTGGAGATGGGGGCACGAGATAGACGTATTTGCTGCCTGCTTTGGTCAAGCTAGTAGGTAAGGGAGAAATTAATTTCTATTTTGGAAGAAATTGAAACTATGACAGGTTATACTTTGCTACTAGGTTCATTAATACAGTAGAGCAGGGGTCCCCAAACTTTTTAAACGGGGGGCCAGTTAACAGTCCCTCAGACCGTTGGAGGGCCGGACTATAGTTTTTTTTAAAAAAAAAACTATGAACAAATGCCTATGCACATGGCACATATTTTATTTTGAGGTTAAAAAAAGAAACAAATACAGCCTCAATGTTAATAATAATAATAATAATAAAGAGGGTTGGAAGAGACCCTTGGGCCATTTAGTCCAACCCCCTTCTGCCTTTGTGCACCAAAAGCACAGCAAAGCACCCCTGACAGATGGCCACCCAGACTCAATGTTACTAATAATAATAAAATAATGGAGAGGGTTGGAAGAGACCCTTGGGCCATTTAGTCCAACCCTCTTCTGCCTTTGTGCACCAAAAGTACAGCAAAGCACACCTGACAGATGGCCACCCATCCTCAATGTTAATAATAATAATAATAATAATAATAATAATAATAATAATAATAATAATAATAATAATAATACTGGAGAGGCCCCACTAAGGCCTCCAGCCCAGGGAGAAATCCAAAATAGCAATATACTCCAGATTTCTCCCAGGACTGGAAGCCTGAGTGGGGAAAGAAACTCTCCCTCACTCAGGTCTCCAGTCCTGGGAGAAATCCGGAGTATATTGCTAATCAAGAATAGCAATATACTCCAGATTTCTCCCAGGACTGGAAGTCTTGAGTGGGGAAAGAAACTCTCCCTCACTCAGGCCTCCAGCCCAGGGAAAAATCCGGAGCATATTGCTAATCAAGAATAGCAATGTACTCCAGATTTCTTCCTGGACTGGAAGCCTGAGTGGGGAAAGAAACTCTCCCTCACTCAGGCCTCCAGCCCAGGGAGAAATCCGGAGTATATTGCTAATCAGAAATAGCAATATACTCCAGATTTCTCCCAGGACTGGAAGTCTGAGTGGGGAAAGAAACTCTCCCTCACTCAGGCCTCCAGCCCAGGGAGAAATCCGGAGTATATTGCTAATCAGAAATAGCAACATACTCCAGATTTCTCCCAGGACTGGAAGTCTGAGTGGGGAAAGAATCTCTCCCTCACTCAGGCCTCCAGCCCAGGGAAAAATCCGGAGTATATTGCTAATCAGAAATAGCAATATACTCCAGATTTCTCCCTGGACTGGAAGCCTGAGTGGGGAAAGAAACTCTCCCTCACTCAGGCCTCCAACCCAGGGAGAAATCCGGAGTATATTGCTAATCAGAAATAGCAATATACTCCAGATTTCTCCCAGGACTGGAAGTCTGAGTGGGGAAAGAAACTCTCCCTCACTCAGGCCTCCAGCCCAGGGAGAAATCCGGAGTATATTGCTAATCAGAAATAGCAATATACTCCAGATTTCTCCCAGGACTGGAAGTCTGAGTGGGGAAAGAAACTCTCCCTCACTCAGGCCTCCAACCCAGGGAGAAATCCGGAGTATATTGCTAATCAAGAATAGCAATATACTCCAGATTTCTCCCAGGACTGGAAGTCTGAGTGGGGAAAGAAACTCTCCCTCACTCAGGCCTCCAGCCCAGGGAGAAATCCGGAGTATATTGCTAATCAGAAATAGCAATATACTCCAGATTTCTCCCAGGACTGGAAGTCTGAGTGGGGAAAGAATCTCTCCCTCACTCAGGCCTCCAGCCCAGGGAAAAATCCGGAGTATATTGCTAATCAGAAATAGCAATATACTCCAGATTTCTCCCTGGACTGGAAGTCTGAGTGGGGAAAGAAACTCTCCCTCACTCAGGCCTCCAACCCAGGGAGAAATCCGGAGTATATTGCTAATCAGAAATAGCAATATACTCCAGATTTCTCCCAGGACTGGAAGTCTGAGTGGGGAAAGAATCTCTCCCTCACTCAGGCCTCCAGCCCAGGGAAAAATCCGGAGTATATTGCTAATCAGAAATAGCAATATACTCCAGATTTCTCCCTGGACTGGAAGCCTGAGTGGGGAAAGAAACTCTCCCTCACTCAGGCCTCCAACCCAGGGAGAAATCCGGAGTATATTGCTAATCAGAAATAGCAATATACTCCAGATTTCTCCCAGGACTGGAAGTCTGAGTGGGGAAAGAAACTCTCCCTCACTCAGGCCTCCAGCCCAGGGAAAAATCCGGAGTATATTGCTAATCAGAAATAGCAATATACTCCAGATTTCTCCCTGGACTGGAAGTCTGAGTGGGGAAAGAAACTCTCCCTCACTCAGGCCTCCAGCCCAGGGAGAAATCCGGAGTATATTGCTAATCAGAAATAGCAATATACTCCAGATTTCTCCCAGGACTGGAAATCTGAGTGGGGAAAGAAACTCTCCCTCACTCAGGCCTCCAGCCCAGGGAGAAATCCGGAGTATATTGCTAATCAAGAATAGCAATATACTCCAGATTTCTCCCTGGACTGGAAGTCTGAGTGGGGAAAGAAACTCTCCCTCACTCAGGCCTCCAGCCCAGGGAGAAATCCGGAGTATATTGCTAATCAGAAATAGCAATATACTCCAGATTTCTCCCAGGACTGGAAGTCTGAGTGGGGAAAGAAACTCTCCCTCACTCAGGCCTCCAGCCCAGGGAGAAATCCGGAGTATATTGCTAATCAGAAATAGCAATATACTCCAGATTTCTCCCAGGACTGGAAGTCTGCGTGGGGAAAGAATCTCTCCCTCACTCAGGCCTCCAGCCCAGGGAAAAATCCGGAGTATATTGCTAATCAGAAATAGCAATATACTCCAGATTTCTCCCTGGACTGGAAGTCTGCGTGGGGAAAGAAACTCTCCCTCACTCAGGTCTCTAGCCCAGGGAGAAATCCGGAGTATATTGCTGATCAACGTATTGCTAAACCTGGAGGAAACACACCTTAGTAATTAATAATTAATTAAATAATAATTAAAATACCTTTTGATCAGCAGTAAAAGGCAAGGCTCCTCCACAGCTTATGCAGGGAGAGTGGGGAGCCAGGTGAGGCTCAAAGGCTCATAGAGCGGAAAAGTGGCCGGGAAGGCGGAAAGGCAAGTCTCCAAGGCTTGTGCAGGGAGCGGGACAACGCAGGAAAGGGAGGAAAGCTGCCGCGGGCCGGATAAATGGCTCCGGCGGGCCGGATCTGGCCCGCGGGCCTTAGTTTGGGGACCCCTGCAGTAGAGTCTCACTTGTCCAAGCCTCGCTTATCCAAGCCTCTGGATTATCCAAGCCATTTTTGTAGTCAATGTTTTCAATATATCGTGATATTTTGGTGCTAAATTCGTAAATACAGTAAATACAACATAACATTACTGCGTATTGAACTACTTTTTCTGTCAAATTTGTTAACATGATGTTTTGGTGCTTAATTTGTAATATCATAACCTAATTTGATGTTTAATGGGCTTTTCCTTAATCCCTCCTTATTATCCAAGATATTTGCTTATCCAAGCTTCTGCCAGCATGTTTAGCTTGGATAAGTAATTTGTAATGTAAAAGTTGTAATGGAATTAATTGTATATTAATGGCTGCAGAAATATGATTTCTGTTAACTGGAAAATCTTTCTTTTTTATTTTTTTGTGTCAGGAGTGACTGGAGAAACTGAAAGTAGCTTCTGGTGTGAGAGAATTGGCCGTCTGCAAGGATGTTGCCCAGGGAATGTTCGGATGTTTGATGTTTTTACCATCTTTGTGGGAGGCTTCTCTCATGTCCCTGCATGGGGAGCTGGAGCTGATAGAGGGAGCTCAACCCGCTCTCCCCAGATTCAAACCACCAACCTGTTGATTAGCAGTCCTGCTGACTCAAGAGTTTAACTCATTGCACCACCGGGGGCTCCTCTTTTCTACTAAGATGGTTTCATGGGATGTGGGATGTAGTTTATGTATTAAAGTAGATGAATATAAGCATAGCTGAAAAGGTCAGATAGAAAGACAAGTGTGTTATAGAACAGTGTTTATATATATAGTATTGGACCATTATGGCTCAAGATAAAATTGGTTTATGTAAATTTCTGAATAGAACAATTTTAGAAGTACAGTAGAGTCTCTCTTATCCAAGATAAACGGGCCGGCAGAACATTGGATAAGCGAAAATGTTGGATAATAAGGAGAGATTGAGAAAAAAAAACATATTAAACATAAAATTACATTATGATTTTACAAATTAAGCACCCAAACATCATGTTTTAAAACAAATTGACAGAAAAAGCAGTTTAATACACAGTAATGTTATGTAGTAGTTACTGTATTTACGAATTTAGCACCAAAACATTGCAAAATTTACTACAAAAACATTCACTACTAAAAGGCAGACTGCCTTGGATAATACAGAACCTTGGATAAGTGAAGCTTGGATAAGTGAGACTCTACTGTAATGGTTAAAATGTGTTTGTCTGCTTTCCTATTTATTATTTATCAATAATAATAATTTTAAAAGAGCAGGGTAAGACTAAAACCAGTTGGGTTATGCTTTTCACGCCAAGCTACACAAGACATCTCAAAAAGTATGATGTAGCTCTGCAATACTGACATTTGCAAATGAGTACATAGGATGAAACAGTGAACTATTTGACTGCTGCAGCTCTCCAGTTTGTTAATCTTCATCTGGCAGTAAAAAAAAGTGGGCAGAGATATAATATTATGGGACTGAATGGATTCTTACAGATTACAGTATCAAAGTTAAAACATTTTGCAGCTTTTAAAGCCATTTCTAAAGGCAGAGATGAGCTAATGATTATTATGGTATGCCCACTCCAGAGCTGACAGTGTTACAGGCAACTTTTGTCCAGGGTCAATTCAAATGAAGTTCAGTAGAATCTCACTTATCCAACATAAACGGGCCGGCAGAATGTTGGATAAGCGAATATGTTGGATAATAAGGAGTGTCACGACCCAGGCGGCAGAGGCACCAATAACCATACACAGAGGCCAGAATCTAACTAATATCTTTATTGAAGGAATATATAAAGTTAATAAAACAAGTATAGAAAATAGTCCAGAATTAGACCCTTCAGGAAAGGTCAGAATTAGTCCAAAAAAGCAATGTCCAATAAGAAATATTAAGGTCCAAAGTTGTAATCCAATAACCGAAACACTCACTTTGCCAAGCAAAGTGAGGGGAGATGACAAGGTCCTTAGTCCATAAAACTTGAGCGTGGCTAGGAAATAACTTGATACTTGAAACAAGGCTTGAACGTGGAACAAGGTAACTAAGAACAAGAACAAGGTCCGTGGAATAACTTGGTAAAATCCGTGAAACAAGGCAAGGATTAGTCCTGGGAAACAAGGCAAAGTCCGTAGGTAAACAAAGGCTGGGAAGCAAGGCGAAGGCTGGATAGCAAGGCAAGGCTTGAGCTGAAGCGAGGCTTGAATCGGAGCGCGCTGTCCAGACACAACTCGCTCCGTAGGCTGACGAATTGACTCCGCGAAGTTGCTACGCGGGCAAAACACCTATATAGAGTCCAACTTTCTCACCAAAGCGGTTCTCTGGGAATCAGAAACGAAAGCTAAACTCTGAGACCAGATGTTAAACTCCTTAAAGATTCTCACGAGAACCAATGTTAATTGGCAACATTCTTAGCTGCTATCCTCGCACTCCTGCGCGAAGCTGAATCCAAACTTCTCTGTTGTTTACAAAACTCCCGGCGCAAGAACACGGGAGAAGTAGGCTCTGGGGTTGTTTGACATACTTCTGGGGCACAACTTTCTTGCAGGTGCAAGGTTTCCAGATCTGCCTGGGAAGGATCTGGCTGAGAGGAATCCAGTTCAGACTGGGAAGGTAAAAAACCCAAGTTTTCATCTTCATCAGGGATTACAATGTCCTGAGCAGGACTACAAGGCCCATGGTTCATCACACTATCCCCCTCCTCAGGGCCCCTCCCAAACTGGGGTCCTCTCCCCGAGGCGCGAGGTCGCGGTTTGGTGGGATAGGTCAGATGGAAGCGACGGGTTAGATCAGGAGCATGGACTGTGGAGGCGTCTTCCCAAGAGCGTTCCTCAGGCCCAAAACCCACCCAGTCAATGAGATATTGTAGGCGGCGGCGATGAAAGCGAGAATCCAAAATGTCCTCAACCTCGAACTCCTCCTCCCCATTCATCAAAACAGGAGGGGGGGCCGGTTGGTCTGTATCAGGACGCACACCATCCGCCGGAAGGAGCAGGGAACGGTGAAACACTGGGTGAATGCGCATTGAACGTGGAAGTTGGAGTTTGAAAGTCACGGGGTTTAATTGCGCCACCACTGGATAGGGGCCAATGAAGCGGGCATCTAACTTCCGGCATGGGCGGTGGGAGGGCAGAAAGCGAGTGGACAGAAAAACCCGATCTCCTACCTTGATTTCGGGGCCCGGCTGGCGGTGTTTGTCAGCGTAGCGTTTATAGTCCTCCTTGGCTTGGTCCAGTTGCTGGAGCAAAAGTTGTTGCACCGCTGTGAGTTCCTGCAGCCAATCCTCTGCTGCGGGAACTTCTGAAGTTTCAATGACAGGGGGAAAGAAACGTGGATGGAAACCGTAGTTTGCAAAGAACGGCGTTTCTTTTGTAGAAGCTTGAACTCCATTATTGTAGGCAAACTCAGACAGTGGTAACAGAGAAGCCCAATTGTCCTGTTGGTAGTTTACATAACAGCGAAGATACTGCTCCAAAGTGGCATTGGTGCGCTCCGTTTGCCCATCTGTTTGGGGATGATGAGCTGAAGATAAGCGAGAGTCTATGCCCAGTAGTTTTTGTAGTGCCTTCCAAAAACGAGAGGTGAATTGAGATCCACGGTCTGTGACTAAACTCTTGGGCAATCCATGTAGTCTGAAAACATGCTGAAGAAATAGATCCGCAGTTTCTTTGGCCGTGGGGAGGCCTTCGCAGGGAATGAAATGGGCTAACTTGGTGAATAGGTCCACCACCACTAAGATCGTGGTGAATCCACAGGAAGGTGGTAGGTCAGTGATGAAATCCGCGGAAATTATTTCCCATGGGCGAGATGGGGTAGGAAGGGGGTGCAAAAGCCCTGAGGGCTTCTCCCTTCGTATCTTGGAGCGCTGGCATACTGGGCAGGTGTTGACATATTTTTCCACATCCTTGCGGATCTTGGGCCACCAAAAATCTCTTAGGATCAAATGCATGGTTTTAAATAGTCCGAAGTGTCCTGCTGGTTTGCAGTCATGACACAGACGAAGCGCTTTTTCCCTGCCCGGTCCGGGTGGGATATAAACATGATTTCTATAGCAGAGCAGCCCATCTTTAAGCGAAAAGGGAAAATGCAGACCTTGGCGAAGTTGGTCCTGCGCCCAGGCATCTGCTTGCTGACTAGCCCTGATTTCTTGAGCACAGATGGGTCCTGGAGTAGGGGAAGTTGAACCAATGGGACTGGATTTGGTGTTCCCCACTGTGAGCGTGGCAAAGTTCTCAGGTTGTAGCAGTTGGGATTCAAAGGTCTCCTTGCGTCCTGCAGCGTATTCCGGTTTACGTGACAGGGCGTCTGCTTGCTTGGTTTGAGCTGGGGTCACATAATGGATCTGGAAGTTGAAACGTTCAAAGAATAAAGCCCAACGTTGCTGCCTCTGATTTAGTTTGCGGGCAGTTCTTAGATGTTCTAGATTACGATGATCAGTGTGGACTTCAATGGGGAATTTGGCCCCTTCTAGCCAATGTCTCCAAGTTTCAAAGGCTGCCTTTATGGCCAGTAGTTCTTTTTCCCAAATGGTGTAATTCCTCTCTGGTGTGGTTAGTTGACGAGAATAAAAGGCACAGGGGTGGAGGCGATCTCCCACCGGTTGTAAGAGTACAGCCCCAATTGCCACATCAGAGGCGTCCGCTTGCACCACAAAAGGGGTTCCAGGATTTGGGTGCTGTAGAATTGGCTGGGAGGTGAATAGTTTCTTCAGTTGCTGGAACCCTTTCTCTGCTTGATCAGTCCAGCGGAAAGGCTGCTTTCCACGGATGCAGCTAGTGATGGGGTCGGACCAGCGGGCAAAATCTGGAATGAACTTGCGGTAGTAGTTCGCGAACCCCAAGAAACGCTGCACCTCTTTCTTGTTAGTTGGCGCCCGCCATTCCAATACTGCTGAAACTTTGGCTGGATCCATGGAAAGCCCTAGAGGCGAGATGCGGTAGCCAAGGAAATCTACCTCTTGTAGATCAAAAGCGCATTTTTCTAGCTTGGCATAAAGTCCATGATCCCGCAGTCGTTGCAACACCATTTTGACGTGGTTCTCATGTTCTGATTGTGATCTGGAAAACACCAAAAAATCGTCCAGGTAGATTATCAAGAATCTGTCTAGATAGTCCTGAAAAATATCGTTGACAAAATGCTGGAACGTTGCGGGAGCTCCGCATAAACCGAAATTCATAACTCGGGACTCGAATAATCCGAATTTAGTCTGGAAGGCGGTCTTCCACTCGTCCCCTTCTCTGATGCGAACTAGATTATAAGCCCCCCGAAGATCCAGCTTGGTGTAGACCTTGGCTCCTCGAAGTCGGTCCAGTAGATCCGAGATTAAGGGCAGGGGATAGCTGTTCCGCTTGGTGATATTGTTCAATGCTCTGTAGTCCACCACCAAGCGTAATTCCCCTGACTTCTTCTTCACAAACATCACTGGGGAGGCGGCTGGGGATTGAGAGGGTCTGATGAACCCCTTGCGAAGGTTTGTCTCTAAGAATTCCCTGAGAGCTTCTTGCTCTGGTTCAGTCAGGGAGTAGAGATGCCCTCGCGGGATCGGGGCCCCCTCCACCAAGTCAATGGCACAGTCATAAGGTCTATGTGGGGGTAATTTTTCGGCTTCTTTCTCATTGAATACATCCCAATACTCGGAGTACTTCTTTGGCAAGGTGATGATGGGCTCGGAGTCTGTGGCATGGCATACCTTGGCTACGAGGCAATGGTTTTGGCAGTACGGTGAAGCAAACTGCAGTTCTCTGTTGGACCAGGAGATGTTAGGGTCGTGGAGTGTCAGCCATGGAATTCCCAAAATCACAGGGAAATGGGGAACCTCGGTAACAAAGAAGGAAATCTCTTCCATATGTTCCCTTATCCACATCCTGGTGGGTTCCGACCACTGGCTTACGGGGCCCGTCTTGAGGGGACGGCCGTCTATGGCTTGCACCACACGGGCATTCTTGAAATCATGATATTGTAATCCCAGAGAGTCGGCATACTCTCTATCGATGAAATTGTTGGTAGCTCCAGAGTCTATCATGGCGTGGATCATGACGGGTCCCCTTTTTGCTGACCATAATGTGACCACGAGAAGGAACAGGACCCCGGTTGGCGGCTCTTGGATGGATTTTTTGACCGGGTTGGCGAGCCTCTCTACACCCGGTCGTTGGCTTCCCCCGCCGGCTGTGTGCCAGTCGGCTCAGACGCCTTCGACTCCGTGGAGGACGCCGCCGCAAGACGGGCGGCAGGCTTCCCTTTGGCTGGGCACTCTCTGGCGAAGTGGCCCCCGTTCCCGCAGTACCAGCAGAGGTTCAAGCGTTGACGACGGGCCTTCTCGGCGGCATCTAGTCTGGGACGCACATTGCCCAACTGCATCGGCACCTCCTCGCCTCCTCTGGGGTATGGGGTTGGCGGCGGGGGTCTCCACACCGGACGTGGCTGAACACTGGCGGGAGCGGGGGGTTTTGCCCCGGCTCTACCGCCCTGGCCTCGAACCCATTGTTTCCTGTTGGCAATCATGACTTCAGCCCGTAAACATTGATCAATGAGTGCCTCGAGGGTCTGGGGAGGATCCACCTTGGAGATTTCTTCCAGCATTTCAATGTTGAGACCCTCCCGAAATTGTCCTCTGAGGGCTACATCGTTCCAGCCGGTGTTGTGGGCCAGCACGCGGAACTCGGCTATGTACTGAGACATGGGTCTGTCTCCTTGAAGGAGGCGCCGGAGTTTGTGACCGGCTGCCTCCAAATTGTCCTCGATTCCCCAGGTCTCCTTAAGGTGATCCAAGAAGCGTTGTGCTGAACTTAGGTGGGGGGAGGCTTGATCAAACAGGGCCGTCGCCCAGCTAGCCGCTGGTCCGTCTAGAAGACTGTAGACCCACGCCACCTTGATGTCTTCTTGGGGAAACTCGGCATCACGGGCCTCTAGATAAGCTTGACATTGGCGGCGGAAAACATGAACCTTAGCAGCTTCTCCAGAAAACTTGGTAGGCAACGCCATGGCCGGGAGGCGAACTCCGCGCTCCCTCAACCCTTTTATTTCTCCATCCTGCGCGTTGAGTCTGTCACGGATGCGGTCCACTTCGTCCTTGCTGATGGTGTAGCTGAGCGGCTGTCCAGCCGGCGCGGCTCCGGTAGACATCCTGGCCTCGGTTAGTTGGTGCTTATGGGTGGCGGAGTCAAACTGTCACGACCCAGGCGGCAGAGGCACCAATAACCATACACAGAGGCCAGAATCTAACTAATATCTTTATTGAAGGAATATATAAAGTTAATAAAACAAGTATAGAAAATAGTCCAGAATTAGACCCTTCAGGAAAGGTCAGAATTAGTCCAAAAAAGCAATGTCCAATAAGAAATATTAAGGTCCAAAGTTGTAATCCAATAACCGAAACACTCACTTTGCCAAGCAAAGTGAGGGGAGATGACAAGGTCCTTAGTCCATAAAACTTGAGCGTGGCTAGGAAATAACTTGATACTTGAAACAAGGCTTGAACGTGGAACAAGGTAACTAAGAACAAGAACAAGGTCCGTGGAATAACTTGGTAAAATCCGTGAAACAAGGCAAGGATTAGTCCTGGGAAACAAGGCAAAGTCCGTAGGTAAACAAAGGCTGGGAAGCAAGGCGAAGGCTGGATAGCAAGGCAAGGCTTGAGCTGAAGCGAGGCTTGAATCGGAGCGCGCTGTCCAGACACAACTCGCTCCGTAGGCTGACGAATTGACTCCGCGAAGTTGCTACGCGGGCAAAACACCTATATAGAGTCCAACTTTCTCACCAAAGCGGTTCTCTGGGAATCAGAAACGAAAGCTAAACTCTGAGACCAGATGTTAAACTCCTTAAAGATTCTCACGAGAACCAATGTTAATTGGCAACATTCTTAGCTGCTATCCTCGCACTCCTGCGCGAAGCTGAATCCAAACTTCTCTGTTGTTTACAAAACTCCCGGCGCAAGAACACGGGAGAAGTAGGCTCTGGGGTTGTTTGACATACTTCTGGGGCACAACTTTCTTGCAGGTGCAAGGTTTCCAGATCTGCCTGGGAAGGATCTGGCTGAGAGGAATCCAGTTCAGACTGGGAAGGTAAAAAACCCAAGTTTTCATCTTCATCAGGGATTACAATGTCCTGAGCAGGACTACAAGGCCCATGGTTCATCACAAGGAGGGATTAAGGAAAAGCCTATTAAACATCAAATTAGGTTATGATTTTACAAATTAAGCACCAAAACATCATGTTATACAACAAATTTGACAGAAAAAGTAGTTCAATATGTAGTAATGCTATGTAGTAATTACTGTATTTACAAATTTAGCACCAAAATATCACGATATATTGAAAACATTGACTACAAAAATGCGTTGGATAATCCAGAACGTTGGATAAACGAGTGTTGGATAAGTGAGACTCTACTGTATACATTATTTAGAATTTCTATAATCAATTTAGCATCTGCTCAAAATGATAAAAGTGGTTTAAAAGCTGTGAGATTTTCAAATAATGCATTATTTTTCTATATATGGTGGTGTTTGAATGATATTAAATTCAAAAGTAAGATTGATTTACTTATTTCTCGTGCCAGAAGCGAACCGAGGGTACAAGTTATAATGGATTTGCAAACATAGAGATTTTTTTAAGAAAAAAAAAACTTGGCATTAATACTAAATGTCTTCTGCCCAGTAGCTGGCCACTTGGAGTGCCTCTGGTGTTGCTGATAGAAGGTTCTCCATTGTGCTTGTAGCAGGGCTCGGAATGCATTGCACTAGGTGGTCTGTGGGTTGCTCTTCTTCACAGTCGCATGTTGCGGACTCCACTGTGTAGCCCCATTTCTTAAGGTTAGCTCTGCATCTCGTGGTGCCAGAGCACAGTCTGTTCAGCACCTTCCAAGTTGCCCAGTCTTCTGTGTGCCCAGGGGGGAGTCTCTCATCTGCCGTCAGCCACTGATTAAGGTTCCGGGTTTTAGCCTGCCACTTTTGAACTCTCGCTTGCTGAGGTGTTCCTGCAAGTATCTCTGTAGATTTTAGAAAGCTGTTTATTGATTTAAGGCTTTGGCGTGCTGACTGATATCCGAACAGATGGGCCGGAAATGTCAATGCCTTGGTCCTTTCATTGTTGGCTGCTACTTCCTGGTGGTGCAATGCCGGCTAAGCAGTATAATTTCTCCAGTGGTGTAGGACGTTGATCATAACTTTTCTTAATGTTTTGGTAAGATTTGCAGAATTTAGGAAGCTGCCTCATATTGTTCCAGACAATTGTTGCAGCTTTCTGGAGTTTCAGGTAGATTTCTCCTAGCCATTTTTGGATATTGTCAGGATTAAGCCTGGTGCCTTCTGCACTCAAAACAGAGACACCCTCAAAGTGTCTTAAATGGAATGTGATTATGACTTACACTGTTTGTTTCCTGTAAATCAGCAGCTTTGAGTGTGAAAAGTTTGAAAATTCAGACAAATCCAGAATTTAGATTTATTTGGTTGATGAAAGCCTTCTTTGTTGCAATGAAAGTAAAAGAGGTCCATGTGCCTTCAAGCTCCAGCTACTTACGCATGCATGTTTAAGACTTGACATTAGAAGAAATTAATATGAATTTCTTTCATCTTATAACTATGGACACAATATTTGCTGTTATACTTACACTGGGGCGTAGAAAGTATGACTGTAGGCCACAAGACTATTTTGAGTCCTCTGGAACCTCTCCCAAATTTTGAAGGCAACACTTACAGCTTAGAATGCCCCACCATAACACCAAGGGGAGTGACTACTTACTTATGAAAGTCCTCTCTTGAACCAGAAGTATCCTGAGGAAAGATCTGTTCTATTGGTTTAAAAAAAATCTAAGAACTGTTTGTACAAACTTACGCTAAGATTATAACTTTTTTTCTCATAAGAAATGTATTGACTCCCCAGTGAAGTAAGCAGATGGGCATATGTAGTATTGACAAAGTCATGTTTGAAAACACAAAATAAAAGATGACAGGTTATGATCTGGTCATTTCAATAGTTATCCAGTGTTTTGCTTAAGGATATTCCTTATGCAAGTCAGATGACTGTTGTTAAATGTTTGTGGAGTATGTTAATCAAGAATCAAATAGAAAAACGTCTTAGCATACATAAGAAGGAAAATTTGTTTTACATCACTATACCAGTGGTTCCCAACCTGCAGGCTGCGGCTCAGCAGTGGGCTGCAAGAACAAAAAACAGGCCCGCGAAACTCCTTCCTCTTTATTTATTTATTTATTTATTTATTTTAATTTTATTTCCGCTCCTTTTCGCAGGGCTGACCATTGCATTGGATAGACCTCATCAGCTCTAGATTATTAAATATGGTTTTCTATGGGGAAGCAGATGGTGAATACTGGATGGCATATGTTCTGTATCAGAAGGTAGAGCTGATGTGGTCTATTCAATGCATTTTTCTGAATCAGCACCCCAAATAACCAATTTGAAACTAAAGTTGACCAAAATTGATTTGTAACCCTTTTGGTCCTGCCAACATAGCAGTTCGAAAATATGCCAATATGAGTAGATCAGTAGGTACCGCTCTGGCGGGAAGGTAACGGCGCTCCATGCAGTCATGCCAGCCACATGACCTTGGAGGTGTCTATGGACAACGCCAGCTCTTCAGCTTAGAAATGGAGATAAGCACCAACCCCCAGAGTCAGACATGACTGGACTTAAGGTCAGGGGAAACCTTTATCTTTTTAACCCTTTTGGTACTAATGTTGGAGAATGGTCCCTGGTCAAGTGGGCCCTGGTCAAAAAAAGGTTGGAAACCATTGTTGTATAAAGTCAGCCCTCTATATCCATGAATCGTGTCTCCATGAATTCAACTGCCCACAGCTTGAAAATGATCAAAAATTAAACAATTAAAATGCAAACATTTTATTTTAATATTTTAAATAATGGATGTTCAGCAGGTTAAATTGCTGAGCTGTTGAACTTGCTGACCGAAAGCTCAGCGTTTTATATCTGGAGAGTATGGCGAGCTCCTGCTATTAGCCCCAGCTTTTGCCAACCTAGCAGTTTGAAAACATGCAAAAAGAGTAGATCAATAGGTACCACTCCAGCAGGAAGGTAATGGCACTCCATGCAGTCATGTCGGCCACATAAACTTGGAGGCGTCTATGGACAATGCCGGCTCTTTGGCTTAGAAATGGAGATGAGCACCAGTCTCAAGAGTCGAACACGACTAGACTTAATGTCAGAGGAAAACCTTTACTTTTACATGACTATGCTGTTGTATATAATGGGACATGAGAATCCAAGGATTTTGGAAACAAATCCCAGTGGATACCAAGGACCTACTGTACAAGTTGAAGCAGAAAACCAGAAAGCATTCATGTGTTTTTTTTTCTTTTTTCTTTTTTCAGAGTGCAAATTCACCTGCACTAGTGGTAAATGCTTGTATCTTGGCTCACTGATCTGTAACCAACAAAACGATTGTGGGGATAACAGTGATGAGGAGAATTGCCTACTTGTGACTGAACATCCACCTCCAAGTATCTTTAGCTGTAAGTATTTGCCTTCATTTGCTAATTCTATATTTTGCACTGAATTTTGTTCTACGTTGGGAAAAGCTGTAATGAAACCATCAAGATACTACCTTTCAATATTACCAGCATAAATGCTGTAGAATAAAAACACAGTAATGGTTGTTATGATCTTTTTTCTTGTATTTCTTATACTTACTTTCTTTTAGTAGTTGGGTTTTTTCCAGCATGTGTCCTGCTTTTTCTGTTATGTAATTAGAATGGTAAGAAAAGTTATTATAAAATGCTAACAGACATTTTTTTTATTTGCTATGAAGTGTCCTGTGGTGAAAGTCAGACTACATTTTAAAAAAGATTTTGCATTGCTAATCATGACTTACTGTATATGTTTATTGAAAGGAGGAAAGATAATTCATTACCATGGCACTCTATTCTTGTGACAAGAGGATTTGAATATGTAGTTTTGTAAAATGTCTGTGTCAACAGTGAAGTCCTGTAAGAACGCCCAGCATGATTAAGAAAACAAATAAATTACTAATAGATTGCCCTCGATGGGAATGTCAGAATCGCCTATAGATTGGGAGACTTCACATAACAAGCTACTGTATGTGTCAGAGACAGAATGCCAGTGAGTAAAGCAAAACTCAGTTTATTGAGATTACAAAACTAAAAATGCCCGTAGGAGACAAAAAACAGGGCAAACACTTGACTTCAGTGTGATAGGTAACAAAAAACAACTCAGATTGAGCTTAAACAACTCAAAGGGAAAAAAAAGGGTTAAACAGAAGTATAATCCGGATTAAATCAAAAGTGCTTACTTCAGCCTGGCAAACAATGCAAACAAAGGAGGATCAACAGGAGTCAGAATGTAAACAACAGACTGATAGCAGATTCCTCTCTGCTACTCAGAAACAGCAGGAGACTAAACCAGGCTTGTTTATTCCTCCCTGCAGCGAAGGAAAACGTGGTCGTAGTCAGGATTCAATTTAAGGTTCAACAGCCAACGATATCCAGGTCCAGGCTCAGCAGTCAGGGAAACGGCAGTCAGCAGGGTCCCAATCCGGTCCAGAGGTCAATAGCCAAACGTAGCCGTCTAGGAATCCAAAGGTCTCACCGATAAGCAGCAGAAGGGATAATCCAGAATCGAAGTCAGTCAGTCCAGCGTCAATCCAGTGTGAGTAGGTATTGCCCGTCAAAAAGACGACGGAGGTCCAAGCTATTGAGATTAAACACAAGTTGCACAGAGAAAAATCCCGCACAGTTCCTCCCGCCGTCGATGCCCAGTGTCCTTGGTAAACTTACGTATCCAGCAACGAATCACACCCGTCTTCAGGAAGTTCCCCCACAAAAGCCCAAGCGTCCGTCCAGATTACCTTGCCCAACGCAATTAGACATTGATCCCAAACCCCAATTTATCCCAGTTCAAGCTCATCATCGCTGTCAGCTGCCATCCCAATTCCAGGCGCCCCAAACTCATCATCCTCATCAGAGCTGAAGCACCTTTGACTACGCCCCACAGCATCCCCAGCTGTGGATCCCGCTCCATCCCTCCAGCCAGTCTATGGGTCTGATCCTGCAACCCGCCACTCACCTCCCATGCTTTCATTGCCTGTTTCCCCAACACCCAAATCCTCCCTCACACGAGTCCATTCCATGTCATCCTCCTCCGAGCTGGCCATCTCTTCCTCCAAACCCTCAGAAAAACCCTCAAATGAGTCCTCATCTGTCGGGTCTGTAAACAAATCCCGGAGCCGTTTTCGTTCACGCTCCTCAAAAGAGTCTGACTCTCGAGGAGTCTTATGCCTCCTTCTTCTATTATCGGAGCCCGAAGGCTCAACCATAACAGTATGTGAACTACCACTAGGATAAAATATTGTTGGATTAGTGCTCTTTGGTGTGGTATGCGTGTGTAGGTTAAAGGGATCTTTTATAGTTTTAACCATTCTGATGCTAGTTACTATTATAAGTGCATGTTTTAAAATATCTAACAATTTACTTTCCTGTTTCTTTGATTATTTTTGTTATTTTTAAAAAAAATAATATAAATGCTACAAGCCAGTGGAGTGTAACAACTTGAGATCTTCACCTTAAACCAGGCTTCAATTAAAAGATGTTCGTGCTGAATATAGTTTCTAGCCCTCAGACTTGCTAAGATTCTTCATTTACTATACATACCCATGTATAAGTCTATACATTTAGTCAAAAAACCAACTAGGTCAACTTTTCTAAGGGTCAGTGTAAGTACTGTCGCTTAATTCTTATAAAAAAGGAACCATCCCTTTCTTGGAGTTGAATAGTGAAAGGCAAGAGCTTAGTTTGACTCAGAGGAATGGAAAAGAAGCATTGACTTCATTCTGTTCTCTCCACCACAGTAGTGCTTCTGGCCTTTATGATTGCCTGGGTAAAGGAATGGCAGCTGACCCCCGAGATGACTCTGGCATTGCTATCCTTTAGCACGCGTGTCACATATGTGTTGCACTAGCTTCATCTCCACAGCCACGATGTGTTCCTGCATTCTATAATCTATAGATTCTGACATTTACTACAGGATGCATTTCCGAAAGGCTTGATGTGGGGTGATCTTGTTCCTTGAAGCAGGAGGCTGTCCAGAGATGGGCCATTATGGAGATTGCAATAGAGCTGCATAACCAAAAATGTCTAATTGTAAGCTTGCAACATAGGAAATACGTGGTTTCCTGAAAAAAGCAATACTGAAGGAGCCGATATAGGCCTGAAGCTTGAGAAGAAGTTAAAATTTGTGTCAAGACTGACATGTTGGCAAAACTGTCAGTCCAACAGTTTTGCCATTCCCGTTTTGTATAGTTTTGCCATCCCTCCCTTTGAAATATGTTTTAATATGTGTATTTTAAAGAATGTTATTAGATGAATGTGTGTTTTAGCAATGTTGTAACCCTCCTCGAGCCGTGAGGAGAGACAGACAAGAAATAAAAACTATTATTATTATTGACACAACGACGTTGTATGACACAGCAAACAAGATAGATATGCTGGGTTTCGTTTCACAAAATCACAAGTTGAACACTTCCCAAGTGTCTAGGACTGTGTGATGTATTTTCGGATGATGCGTGCAGATCCCAGCAGGGTGGCTTTTTGCAGTTGGCAGATCGTGATTTTGTCAATGTCTATTGTTTCCAAATGCCGGCTGAGATCTTTCGGCACGGCACCCAGTGTGCCCATCACCACCGGGACCACCTGCACTGGTTTCTGCCAGAGTCTTTGCAGTTCAATCTTGAGGTCCTGATAGCGGCTGAGTTTTTCCTGTTGTTTTTCGTCAATGCGACTGTCACCTGGGATGGCAACATCAATGATCCAAACCTTGTTCTTTTCCACAACTGTGATGTCTGGTGTATTGTGTTCCAGAACTTTGTCAGTCTGGATTCTGAAGTCCCACAGTATCTTTGCGTGCTCATTTTCCAATACTTTTGCAGGTTTGTGATCCCACCAGTTCTTTGCTGCTGGCAGGTGGTACTTGAGGCATAAGTTCCAATTAATCATTTGGGCCACATAGTTGTGCCTCTGTTTGTAGTCTGTCTGTGCAATTTTCTTACAGCAGCTGAGGATATGATCAATGGTTTCATCTGTTTCCTTGCACAGTCTGCATTTTGGGTCATCAGCTGATTTTTCGATCTTGGCCTTAATTGCATTTGTCCTGATGGCTTGCTCCTGGGCTGCAAGGATCAGGCCTTCTGTCTCCTTCTTCAGGGTCCCATTTGTGAGCCAGAGCCAGGTCTTCTCCTTATCAGCTTTTCCTTCATTTTCCAATACTTTTGCAGGTTTGTGATCCCACCAGTTCTTTGCTGCTGGCAGGTGGTACTTGAGGCATAAGTTCCAATTAATCATTTGGGCCACATAGTTGTGCCTCTGTTTGTAGTCTGTCTGTGCAATTTTCTTACAGCAGCTGAGGATATGATCAATGGTTTCATCTGTTTCCTTGCACAGTCTGCATTTTGGGTCATCAGCTGATTTTTCGATCTTGGCCTTAATTGCATTTGTCCTGATGGCTTGCTCCTGGGCTGCAAGGATCAGGCCTTCTGTCTCCTTCTTCAGGGTCCCATTTGTGAGCCAGAGCCAGGTCTTCTCCTTATCAGCTTTTCCTTCAATTTTGTCAAGGAACTTTCCATGCAATGTTTTGTTGTTCCAGTTGTCAGCTCTAGTTTGTAGTGTGGTTTTCTTGTACTGGTTTTTTGTCTGCTGTGCTTTGAGGAGTTTCTGATTTTTGACTTCAATCAAAGCAGGTTCTTCACTTTGCTTTACATATTCTGCCAGGGCATGTTCTTCTTCTTTGACTGCTTGTTTGACTTGTAGGAGTCCTCTGCCCCCTGATCTTCTAGGCAGATATAGCCGGTCAACATCACTGCGAGGGTGCAGTGAATGATGAATGGTCATGAGTTTTCTTGTTTTTCTGTCCAAATTGTCCAGTTCCATCTGTGTCCAGTTTATGATGCCAGCAGTATATCTTATGACAGGTATGGCCCAGGTGTTTATGGCCTTGATGGTGTTGCCTCCATTGAGCTTGCTTTTGAGAATTTTTCTGACCCTTTGTGTGTATTCTTTGCTGACCACAGTTTTCACATGTTCATGCTTGATGTTGTCCAGCTGTAATATGCCCAGATATTTATAGGCCTCTGGCTGGTGACACTTTATTGTTTGGCCATTGGGCATATTTATGCCCTCACTTTCAATGATTTTTCCCTTCTTCAATGCCACTGTCGAACATTTGTCCAAACCAAACTCCATGTTGATATCAGTGCTAAAAATTCGGACAGTGTTGGTCAGAGACTGAATTTCAGTTTCTGTTTTCCCATATAGCTTCAGGTCATCCATGTACATCAAATGTGAAATTTTGTGAGAATTCTTAGATGTTTGGTAGCCGAGATTTGTTTTTTGTAAGATTGTTGACAGAGGGATCATGGCAATAATGAAAAGCAGAGGGGACAATGAATCTCCCTGGAAAATTCCTCTTCTGATGTTGACAAGTCCATAGCTTTCATTTCCAACAAACAGTTCAGTTTTCCAGTGCTCCATCATGTTTTCAATGAAGGTGCCAACGTTTTTACAAATCCCGATGGCGTCCAGGCACTTGATGATCCAGCTGTGTGGGAGTGAGTCAAAGGCCTTTTTGTAGTCAATCCACGTCATGTGAAGATTAGCTTTTCGGCTCTTACAGTTCTCCAGGATCATTTTGTCAATCAATAACTGGTCTTTTGTGCCCCTGCTTTTCCGTTTGTTGCCTTTCTGTTCATCTGGCAAGATGTTTTTTTCTTCAAGATAGTCTTGAATTCTGTCAGCTATGATGCCAGTCAGTAGTTTAAACATAGTGGGCAGACACGTTATTGGCCTGTAGTTTCCTGGTGCTGCTCCTTTTGTTGGATCCTTTTGTATCAGGTATGTTCTTCCAGTTGTTAGCCATTCACTGATACTTCCTTTCTGCAGCATCTCATTGAATTGTTGGGCCATTTTTCCATGTAAACTAATCAGATGTTTGAGCCAAATTCCATGAAGTTGATCACTACCAGGCGATGTCCAGTTCTTGACTTTTTGCACTCGTTTGCTGATCATTTCAGTTGTTATTTCCATCAGTTCCATTTTGTTCTGTGAGAATTTTCCTTCAAACTCCTTTATCCACCCAGCGTTTTTGTTGTAGTTTTTATTGTTTTCCCAAAGTTCTTTCCAGAACTTCGTTGTTGCAGTTTTCTCTGGTTTTATGGTTACTGTGTCTGTTGTTTGGTTCAGACTCTGGTAGAACCGTCTTTGGTCTGATTGAAACAGTTGATTTTGTCTGTACTGGATGATTCTGGCTTCATACCTTTCAATTTTTCTGGCTGTTGCTGTAATTTGTTCTTTCACGATCTCCAAAGCTTCTTCAATTTTTCTGGTGTTCAGCCAGTACTTTCGGATCAGGTATTGCTTGATTTTGTCATTCTTCAGTTTCTTCTATTTCATATTTTTCAGGTTACTTGCATCTGATCTAAGCTTTTTGATTTTCAACTCCAGCCTGACCTTCCACTTTGGTTTTCCAGTCGATTTTCTTTGGGGCTGCCTTGGTTGTAGGAGCCCAAGCTCTTCTGTTACTATCACTGCTGCACTGTAGGCATACTGGTTTGTTTGTTCAATTGATGTTATTTGGACAGTGGAGAGTGCTGCATTCACATCTTTCATGAGAGGCGCCAGTTGTCTCTTGGGCACTGTTTTTAGAGTTGGGAGCTGCTTTCTTATTGCATTTGCTGCAGCATGAGCCACGATCTTATCCTTGAGCTCTTGTTGTCTTGCTGTCAAGGTTCCTGGTGGTTCAACGGGTGTTTCAAGTGCTGGTTCTTCAAATTCTTGCAAAAGCTCCACTCTTTCTTCTGGTTCAATCTGTTCCACCATTCCAAGTGTTGCTGGAGTCTCTGCTGCTGTCTGTGCTGTGGTCTGATGGTGATTTACTTTGCAAATTTTCTGGATTTCTTCAAGTTCAACTTCACTGAACACTTTGTTTCTGATTATGAATCTTCGTTGGTCAGCCAGTCGGGGTTCTGTTATCTGTGAGTCAGGGTACTCTTGTTTCCACAGTTGATGCATCCTTTTTTGGTAGCCACGCCTTTGAGGTTCAGATTTGTAGTAGCATTTCATAATTGTGTGGTTTTCTGGCATTGTGTATTTCTGCCGCTTCTGTTACTGTTCATTTGGGTTTTGATGATTCCGTAGCCCACTTGTCGATGGATGTCCAGAATCAGCAGCATCCACCGCGGTCCTTTTTATCCTGGGCGACGACCGAGCCAGTATAGACTTTGTTTGGGTTTGATTCTCCATAATGCTAATGGGTTAGGTGCTCTTAGTTCTGCTCCTCAGCTGAGGCCTCTCTGGCTTGGTTGGACCTGCCGGTAGTTACACTACCGCCAGCACTGCCCTCAGTCATCATTGGAGCAGGTAAGCCCCCCCACCACATCAAGGTGGCACCTGCGGAAGGGATTATTATTATTATTATTATTATTATTATTGACACAAAGACAGGGTATGACACAGCAACTGAGATATATATGCTGGATTGTGTATCACAGAATCACAAGTTGAACACTTCCCAAGTGTTTAGGACTGTGTGATGTATTTTCGGATGATGCATGCAGATCCCAGTAAGATGGCCTTTTGCAGTTGACAGATCGTAATTTTGTCAATGTTTATTGTTTTCAAATGCTGGCTGAGATCTTTTTGGCATAACACCTAGTGCACCAATTACCACTGGGACCACCTGTACTGATTTATGCCAGAGCCTTTGTAGTTCGATTTTGAGGTCCTGATAATGGTTGAATTTTTCTTGTTGTTTTTCGTTAATTCGACTGTCACGTTTATTGTTGTTGTTGTTGTTGTTGTTGTTGTGAACACTCATAAAATAAATGGACAGAATTTTCAAATTGCATACCTTTTCTGAGAAGTAATCGAGAAAGCTTTGTTTTGAGAATCCTTCAAATATTGAAACTGCCTGTAAAGTTTGGAAAAACTAAAAGGAACATTTAAGCTTTGCTCACTAACACTATCAAAGTGCCCTGTTCCATGACCCCAAACTCTTAAATAACAAGTCCTGGGAGAGTTGCTCTTTATTCTGCAACTATTTATTGGTCACAAGAGGATATGTTAAATGAAAAAGAAAATTCCTTGGAAAAGAGAAAAAAGAGATGGCTTGGCAGAATTTTTTAATGAATGTTATTTTGTCAGACTATTGACATATATTTCACAGATAATATAATATTTTAAGCTGTTATTCATAAAGATGGGTAAAATGTCACTAAAAGAGTTTTTTTAATTGACTACATTTCTGTTTTGCCCAATATATGACGGTCTGTGGAAAGATAACAAAACAAGATCAAAATCATAAAATACATAAGTATAATATATAAATGTGAAATCTAAAACAAATAGAACCAGACACAGAATAAAGTGAGCCATTGTGTAGTAGTTTGGATTTTGTATTACTTACTTACTTACTCACTTAGGCGATCCCTCGTAGGCCGAGGATGATGGTCCTCCAGTTATAGGGTCTTGGGGGTGTGTCCGTAGGTGGCTGAAGAGACCTGTTCTTGATCTGCATGTTCTCCTGCAGTGAGGACATCGGTTTCCAGGTGGAAGGCGGTCTCGGTCAGGGTTGGCTTGACGGGCCTTCCTCTTGGCACGTTTCTCCCTTAAGCCCTCCGTTCGTGCCTCTTCGAACTCCGCAGCACTGCTGGTCACAGCTGACCTCCAATTAGAACGCTCAAGGGCCAGGGCTTCCCAGTTCTCGGTGTCTATGCCACAGTTTTTAAGGTTGGCTTTAAGCCCATCTTTAAATCTCTTTTCCTACCCACCAACATTACGTTTCTCGTTCTTGAGTTCGGGGTAGAGCAACTGCTTTAGGAGACGGTGATTGGGCATTCGGACAACGTGGCCAGTCCAGCGGAATTGATGGCGTAGGAGCATCGCTTCAATGCTGGTGGTCTTTGCTTCTTCCAGCACGCTGACATTTGTCCACCTGTCTTCCCAAGAGATTTGCAGGATTTTTCTGAGGAAACGCTGATGGAAATGCTCCAGGAGTTTAGTGTGATGTCTGTAGACCGTCCACGTTTCGCAGGCGTAGAGCAGGGTTGGGAGGACAATGGCTTTATAAACAAGCACCTTGGTATCTCTACGGATGTCCCAATCATCAAACACTCTCTGCTTCATTCTGAATTTTTTTTTGTATTAGGACTTGGGAGATCAGTGTTCAATCCCCATAGAAACTCAACTTCTGGAGGATCATAATACAGTTAAACCTCCATATCCATGGATTAAAACATCCATGGCTTGAAAATATTTTTTTAAATTTTACCCTTGGAGTGTCTCTGGTATCCCTGTGAGAAGGTCCTCCATTGTGCATGTGGCAGGGCTCAGACTGCATTGTAGTAAGTGGTCTGTGGTTTGCTCTTACAAAGTGTACTCCACTATGTAGCCCCATTTCTTAAGATTAGCTCTATATCTTGTGGTGCCAGAATGCAATCTGTTCAGTGCCTTCCTAGTCGCCCAGTCTTCTGTGTGCCCAGGAGGGAGTTTCTCATCCAGTATTAGCCATGGATTGAAGTTTTGGGTTTTAACCTGTCACTTTTGGATTCTCGCTTTCTGAGGTGATCCTACAAGTGTATCTGTAGATTTTAGGAAGCTATTTATTGATTTAAGGCATTGGTTTCCTGGCTGATATCCAAACAGAGGATGGGCCGGAGATGTCAATGCCTTGATTCTTTCATTACAAGCTGCTACTTCCCAATGGATGTCAGATGGTGCAATACTGGCTATACAGTATAATTTCTCCAGTGGTGTAGGGCAGAGACATCCTGTGATAATGCGGCATGTCTCATTAAGAGCCACATCCACTGTTTTAATGGTAGTGAGATGTATTCCACACTGAGCATGCATATTCAACAGCAGAGTAGCAAAGCACAAGGGGAGATGTCTTCACTATAGCTGGTTGTGATCCCTTCTGATATTGCAATCGACTGTTCTGGGAGGCTTTTACGTAATTATGGCGTGGCTATTTCTATCAAAAGTGTTTCTTGTTTAAGTTTTAATAATACTGAATTCCATTTGATTTCTACCTATAGAAGTGCCAATTCATACAATAAGGCAAGCTTTAACTTTGCTGTTTTATATAAGGGACACCATTCGATTATGCCACTGTATACAATGAGACATGAGTATCATAGATTTTGGTATCTACATGAGTTTCTGGGATCAAACTATAGTGGACACCATGGACAAGCTTTAATAATTTGGCCTTTAATATTTTAAGATGAATAGACTTTATACTGAGATGTAATCTGGTGCATTTTATAGCTTCTATAGAAACCTTTTAACCAACAATGTTGAATACTAATTACTAAAACAAATAAAAAATGCTTAAAATGTTTGAGGATCCCCCAAACATGCAGCATTTTCTATTTTGAGTTTAGCTATTCTTTCATGGAGCTGTAAATTCTATGGTTTGAGCATATTGCTCCAACCTGGACATGATTCATACATTTGCAGAAGCAGGCTTCCACATGCACATGCCTTGCCTTCATGGGAAATATGCATGTAAATGAATGCTCTTTGCATAGCTTTCTTTCCCAGCTGGCTGTAGAGCCCTGGGCAAGAGTGGGGAATGTTGCCTTACGGATAGTTTATTCAATATGGGGCTCAATATGAATCATTTCTATTTACTATTCTGCATACTGCAGAATTCTACTTTTTCAAATACTCTGTGCTGAATTGGCTCCAAACTGTGTAGCATTCTAGACTTTGTGCAGAAACTAACTTCAAGCATTTCTGAGCACATTACACTTTGATAACATCAGAACAAGAACAAGAATTAACAATTTGCATCCTGGATTTTTAACTGCTAGGAAAGCTAAAGACTGGACATTCAGCGGTGTAATTACTCTACTATAGTAGTTAAATTCAAGTACACCATTTTGTACCTTTATGTTAGATCCGTAGAGAGTACCTAATAACATAAACCAGAGATGACAGATGTGGTAAAGATTTATCATCCTATTCCCCCTTATTAGTGTTACTGCATTATGCTTTCCTAGTTATAAAGATTATTCTTGCAACTTAATTGCTAAGATACATCCATAATATCATACAAAATTAGGGGGAAATGGCATAGTCAATATTCTTCACAGCTTGAATGCAAGGAAAACAAATATGTCAATATAGTTTTATAGCTTCTTTTTAATTATTGTCCAGTGTAAGGAACATAAATTGACTTTTTATCTTGGGTCATGGCATGCAGAGTTTGGATTAAAATAAAAATAAAATTTGCTGGTTATTATTGAGTTATTATTGAGCTAGTCTTTTAATGTTTTTGCTGAAATAATAACTTTAGAAGACTAGCTATGCCCCTCATTCCAGTGCATTGCAGCCTCTCATGTCTTGTAAGCTTCATTTTATGTAGTTTACATCCAGATTTCATGTTTCCCCTTCTGTGATGTTTCAGTCTAGGGCGATAATCCTGCAAGAAATCTTTTGCACCTTTGTTGCATTGGGACTGCTCAGGTGTGCAAAGTTAATTTGTGCACTTGCATTCCTGGGAATTCGTCAGTTCTTCTGCTGATTTATGGTCAGAGTGCTTTGATGAATAAAATATTTGCTCATATAGATCTATAAAATTTAGCCATATGGTGTGGTGTGTGACTTTATACTATAATAACCTCTGAGGAATATTGTGCATCCATTTGAGGTAGCATATGTTGGAGTTTTATTATTCCTAAAAGCGGATGAATAGGAGAACCATTTATTAAGGTCAAAAAGTAAACAGTTGGATAAGTAAAAAGATGGGTGGATAATTTGTTGCTAAGCTGGCACGCTTCTATGAGGAGGTACAAGACAGTGTTGAATTAAAATGTTAACTAATTTAAATATATGCATTCTTAAAATAGCATACAGAGTAGCTGAACAATAAGAGGGTGGAGGAAAGAACGTATTTCAGAGTTTCAGAGTCTTTGTTCTACTTATTAGCTGTTCAAAAGAGCATTGTTAATAATGTCTTTGCACAAAAGATTGGACCTGTTGTATTAATCTGCAATAGAGGCATTAACTGTGACATTGGAGCCCCTGGTGGTGCAGTGCGTTAAACCCTTGTGCTGGCAGGACTGATGATTTGAAGGTTGGATTGCTGACTTGAAGGTTGCCGGTTCGAATCCAGTCTGGGAAGAGCGCAGATGAGCTCCCTCTATTAGCTCCAGCTCCCCATGCGGGGACATGAGAGAAGTCTCCCACAAGAATGGTAAATACATCAAAAACATCTGGGTGTTCCCTGGGCAACGTCCTTGGGGATGGCCAATTATCTCACACCAGAAACGCTTTCTCAAGTTTCTCAAGTTGTTTCTGACACGAAAAAAAAACCCTATGACATTGCACCAGGAGATAAAGAGATCTTTAATGTAATTAGGTGTATAACTCCGCAACACTGTCTGAACTATAAGGTCCATTGACCTTTGTGGTGACCATTGTAGAGCATGTTTCTGAAATGTAGTCAATCCATCCGAAAAAAATTTGACCCTTAGAGGGGGAATAAATTGTTAAAAGAGCAAATGATTAATTTGTGTGTGATATTTACAGCAAACAAAAAAGACAAAATGCAATTTTCTAAGTTCTGTACTGAAGTGATTTGATACATTTTGCTAGTTTTAAACTGTGCAGAATATCCTATTCCTAGCCAACAATGTACTGCCACTTATAACTTACTTTTTCATATTTATTTTGGATTTCGTACTTTGGGGGGGGGGGGGGGGAATCACAAGTGCCGTGCAAAATTGTGGTTTGTGTTAGCCATTGCTTTAGCCACAAATTATCCTGAAAACCAATCTGTTTTCCTCTTTTCTGATTTCTTTTCTGGTTCTGTCCCTTTTGATAGCTTCTGTTTCACCTTGAGCAACTGGAAAACAAATGAGATACAAAAATGACTCCGTATGCAATTCATGTGTCCTAAAAGCCATTATTTAAAGCACTTGTTCTCAACCTGTGGGTCCCGAAATGTTTTGACCTTCAACTCCCAGAAATCCTAACAGCTGGTAAAATGGCTGGGATTTCTGGGAGTTGTAGGCCAAAACATCTGGGGACCTACAGGTTGAGAGCCACTGATTTAAAGAAACCAGTTAATAGGTCAATAGCATTGAATTTTACTTGCAGATAGCTAACAAACCATGGTTCATGTGGTTTGGACACAATAATGAACCGAAAGTCTGCAGCCAGAAATGTATTTATGGTTTATACATAGGAATATGGCACTGAAATATAATTGAGATTTTTAAAAAGGTTTTTTTTGATATTATTCTGCTCTGTGGGATTTGTATGATTATGAGAAATCTGATTTATCAATTATTCTTTTCTTCCCACAATGGTTTCTCTTCAAATTTCAAAAAGATTTTAAACACTACTGGTTCTTTTTGTCCAATTGAGATACATAATTTCAAATTCACAAGATTTTTCTTTATTCCAGATGTTTATCAAAAGCAATTAGAAAATGTATACATTGCTGATGTTACTACTGTACTATGTGCTTGACCACTGACATAATGGTCCGATCTGATATTTTATGTTTACTTTTCATATTCTGTATATTTTTTATATTCCGGTATGTAGGGAGAAAAAATTAGTTTTTAAAATGTGTACATGTGGTGGAAAGGAGTTTGTGGTACATTTTCAGGTATTAAACAGCCGCAGCATGCTCCAGCTGCCCAGTTGACGTTCTCAGTCATAGCATATGGCACATATCCGACTACGATATCTGATCTGCTTGCTGATATCAGACAGTGCTTTTAATTCCTGTTGGTTTATTTATTTATCACTCCTTCCAGGTGTGCTGGAGCTGCCCTACCTTAGGGGTGACTCTCCCATCTATTTAAATATTTAACAGTCTAGAATAGATGTTAATGAAAGTCTGGCACTGCTATTTTGAGAACTGCAACAATGATAGTAATTTTCAGTGTCAGATTACTGCTTCACAGCGGAAAAAAGAGATGGGGAGGAAGAGAGAGAAAAAATATTCCAGTTCTAATAGAGTTTGCCATCAGCCTGGCTGTGCCAGACAGATGGATCATGAATACTGTCTAGACACTCTCTGCCTGAGTGAAGCTGTGGTCTCTAAGGACAAACAGTGAGATGCCGGTTTAAGTAACCGGGGGAAGCCAGCCTGCATTCTCCTCTAATCAGATAACAATCAATGCAGATTATGCTTCACCAAGCCTGAGGAAAAGGCTCTCTGTTACTGATAACAGGTCAATCGTGATTTCAATTGAAACTTGTCTATTACAGTACTAGGTTTTAAGAGGAAAGAAAAAGCAGAAAAGAGTGCAGCAGTGTTGTATGTAGTTGTAACCCTTTGATTTCAATTGACTCGTCTATAAAGGAGTCGGAATAATTATATGTGGGGCACTAGAGAGGTGATGAAGGGAAGAATCCAACACAATTTGAACACAAAAGCTATATTCAGATCTTTTTAGCTACTTGGTAACCTTAGTAACCAAGCCCAGAGTGCTAACCAAAAGTGAACGGTACTAATCTAAGAGGATTTTGACAAGACTTGTATCTACCTAGCTCTGGCATTTAATCACACACTCAAATGTGCAAATATGCAGCAAACAGGTATGATGAACAAGTGGTAGATAGGAAATCATGCTAAAATATTTGCGTGAATTTGCCAATTGTTCTCACTTTTCTTCATGACTGATTTTCAAGTAATTTTCAGGACAAAATTATTTCACAGTTGCCTACTCTTGGTGTATATAACATACAGTATATATCTACATTAATTGTAATTATAGTGTAAGTACTAGATGTAATGTCAAGGGAAAACCTTTACCTTTTTATAATATGTCAGAAGACTCAGAACCATTAGAAGCAGATTCAACACAGTTTGCATTCTTTTAATTAATCGAGAGATGGAACCAGACCGAAAAAAATAATCTGTTACCAATTTTATGTTAAGCTGCTTTGTGTCCCCTTCGGAGGATATAAAGCAGGGTATAAATAAATATAATAATTATAATAATATCAATTTCCAGGTAGAGTATTCCCTCCAACCCACTTTCACATGCTATCACATGTCATTTAGGTGTTTTTTAAATTCTCTCTACTAGTCACATGTAGGGATGGATTTTCAAAGAGAAAGTAGGGATCGTCGAACTTATCCTCTTTGTGCATTGAAACATATTGTATACTTTCACCCTTAGAGGAGGAATAAAGACTTAGAGGAGCAAATGATTAATTTGCGTGTGATATTTCTTGGATGGCACTCAATGAGTTTCTGGGGAAGAACAGAGGACAACTACGAGTAACATTGTGGCTACTGATGCAACTGGACTTAAGCTGAAAGGACATTCAGTTGTTGATGTGTTTGGAGGTGAGCGGAAAGTCTGAAGCTGCACAATACATAGTATAGGAACATGGAAGTTGAGGACAGGGGAAGCTAGACATAATAAAACAATTGTAACATTGCAATACTTGGAATGGGTGGGCTAAAATCGCTAGTAGTGGGACTTTTGGTTCTGAAAATTATACATGATTTACTCAGTAAATGAAAATCTAAAAAGAAATGTGGTATGACTAATAGCGATGAGAGATGTAGCAGTGAAATAATAGAATAAAATGTCTGGACAAATCATATCAATAAGACTTCAGGGAAAACTCATTGGTATAATAATAATCCAAGGTTGTGCTCCAACTACAGAGGCAGAGGAAGAAGCAATGGAAAGATTTTGTATTACAATCCTGGAGGAAATTAATAATACAATGAAATAAGACTACTTGTTAATCATTGATGGTTGGAATAATGCAGGGACAGACTTACCTGGCGCGGCCATTGCGGGGGTGGGTGCCTCCATGCTGTTAATGGCTCCTGCAAGGGGCTTCTCTTTCCCAGGAGCCCCCTGTTTGGCAGGAAAGTTTCCCGTCACAGATGTTTGCTGGCCTATCAGCGGCAGGTGCCTGAATGTTCTTAAGGCTGTGCCTGGGCCGCAGAAGGCACTGGGCCTTCTTTCTTTGTCCCATCCCTCCCTCCCTGCATGTCTTGGTTTGTGGTATCACGTTATTTGTTTTGGTTTTGTCAAAAGAACGTGAACACAAAAGCTGCAAGTTAATCCAGGAAAATGAGAGCTTGCTTCTTGGTTAAACGAAAGTTGCTTTTACAAAGGTTTGTCTCCAAACACATTGCTTTAATACCCTTTGCAAAGCATGAAAGCATTCTCTGGCCTCTTAACCTCCCTCTTGTTTGCAATTCTCACAATCCTCCGAACCCTGAATTCCAAACGTTCAGCTCGATCTAAGGAACCTGTTTTGTCAAGGTCAGCCTGCTTGTTAGTTTGCTGAGCCTCATTATCAGACTGAGAACTGTCCTCCTTTTCCAGGTCCATTTGCACCTGGCTAGTTTCAGTATCAACAACATCATTCCTTGCTGTGGGAAAATAAACTTGCACCCCCTGTTCCTCATCTTCTACAACAGGGACATTTTGAACCTGATTGTGAACCTGAATCCCATCATCCTCATCAGAGTCAATCTGAGGTTCCATCTGAGTCACAACACTAAGAACAAAAAATGAAGCAGGAAAGTGTTTGAATGTTGTAATTTTTGCAAGACCAGTTTTTCTTTAATGTAAACACGTTCTTCAAGCAACCCAAAGAGACATCATCTGATGGCCAATATATAAAATCAAATAGATTACGTTGCCTAGGGGACGCCCGGATGTTTTGCTGTTTTACCATCATTGAGGGAGGCTTCTCTTATGTCCCCGCATGGGGAGCTGGAGCTGACAGAGGGGCTCTCCTGCTCTCTATCGGGCAGTAGTCCTGCTGGCACAAGGGTTTAATCCATTGTGCCACCGGGGACTCCTAAACACCGCTGATTTCTTTGTATAGTTGTGAAAACTAGACAATGAAGAAAGTTGATCGGAAGAAAATCAACTCATTTGAAATTTACTGCTGGAGAAGAATTTTATGGATACCATGGACTGCTAAAAATATAAATAAACGGGTCACATAGCAAATTCAGCCTGAACCCTGAAACGGAGAGTGTTTCACTTTGGCCATATAATGAGAAGACATGACTCACTAAAAAAGACAATATTCATAGTTATGGCAGAAAGTATTTGGAAAAGCGAAAGATCATATTAAGATAGATACTCAATCTAGGAAGCCACGGCCCTGAGCCTGCAAGACCTGAGCAGGGCTGTTGGTAGGTGGACTTGAAGATTTCTCATTCATAGCGTCACCAAAAGCTGAAACTGACTTGCAACAATTAACAGCAACAATTTATTTTAATGCAGGATACCGTATTTCTACAAATTCCATTGAGTAACAATGACATAGCCAAAAAATGCAAGTAGAAGACAAAAAAAGAAATTAGTTCTTAAACAGAAGATTGTAAATTGATAAAAATATTTTTGATATAAAAATAGAAAGGCCTGAAAGGAACTGTATTTTCCCCTTTGGATATGTAAATTGCCAAGTAACTCTACAGGCAGTTTCCTCCTGTCCTATATCCAAAGATCTAAGGGCAGTGTACAATAAAATCAATTTAGCTCAATAAATTATAGTGTTGTGATTCCACTTTAACTTCCATGGCAACATCCTAAACTACAAACCCCAGGATACCATTTGATGGAGCCATGGCAGCTAAAGTGGAATCATAGTGCCATGATTGTGTAGTGTTAATGGATAGCTGGACTGTGATGCTAATTAATAATGTGTGATACCCTACTGCTCTTGTGCCCTTTTAAAAATGCAGGCAGATATTCAAAAAATTAGCCCTTGCTTTGCCTTGGAGTTTCAGAGATTATAGGAGTCACTTAGTCCTTGTTGAACAGGGCAGGAATCAGAAAATGGATAATATTCTTGTGCTTAGCTCACTAAAACTAGAAATGGTATCATTTGTTTAGATAAGGCATGCGTTCATGATTCTCTAATATCAGAAACAGATTCTTTTTCATATTATAAAATCTAAGAAACCCTTGATTTTTTTTCTGATGGAAAAATATATTTCTCAGTCAAACATTTTCTTTTTCCTGGGGTGGGACCAAATAATTTGTGTCAAGGGTGAACCTATGGGAGCTGACCTAGATTCCTTTAAGAGCTGTATTCCAGAAGAGGCTTGGCAAAATTAGATTGAGGACAGAAAGACAGCAAAACAGATTTTTTAAAAAAGATAGATGCAATTTTTTTAGGATAGATGCAAGACTGGGCCAGGTCCCGGGAAAACAATTAAACAGAACAAAAATTGAATAAACAAGTTGTGAAACATCCATGGGTTATTGTAAGGAGCCAATCTGGGAGGAGGGGAAAGATTCTTGTGACATCTTGCGATTGCTTATTTGCTGCTTCTTTCTATAGTTTTTGAAAGAACCAATAACATCTGATAAACTAAAGCAGATCTAAACCAAATTGGATGTGACAGGAAACTTCATTACCCATATTTTAAAAACTGTGCGCATGTATGTGTATAATATTTGCATAATGCACATTTGAGGTTAACCAGTGGGAATGTCAGAAACAGCTTTACACTGAGTGAGACAGCTACTCCATCCAGCCTGGTATTTCTAATTCCTTGATTTTTCCTGGTAGTTGCCCACTCAAGATTTGAACCTGCTTAATTTCTGAAATCGGATAGAATTGCATATGTCCAGGGTGGTAGAGTGAATGCAAGAGAAAAATGATGGGGAATTTATAATTTCTGAAGAAGAAACAGGGAGGGTAATAAGAGAAAAGTTATTCGTTTGGCCTCATCTGCAGATTCAGTAGCAAAGTGAGCAAACCAACTGTGGAAATACTGGTTTGCTGTGAGTTTTCCGGGCTGTTTGATCATGTTCCAGAAGCATTCTTTCCGGATGTTTCACCTGCATCTATGGCAGACATCCTCAGAGGTTGTGAGGTATGTTGAAAACCACCTCACAACAATAAAGTGTGGTTTATATATCTGTGGAATGTTCAGGGTTGGAGAAATATCTCTTGTCTGTTTGAGGTGGGTGTGAATGTTTCAATTGACCACCTTGATTAGCATAGAATAGCCTTTCAGCTTCAAGTTCTGGCTGCTTACTGCTTGGGGGATTACTTTGTTCGGAGGGGTTAGCTGGCCCTAATTGTTTCATGTCTGCATCCAAAGAACTCCTCAGTATTGTTGCTTCAGCTATTCTGGTACAATAGTTTTGGTATTGGAGTGGATCTGGGGGTTGTAGTTCAACCCATGATTGTGCCTGCTCCTAATGTCAATGAGGAAGTGGATCATTGGATTTCTGGGCCTGTGAGCCAGCATGAGATTTGAAGTCCTGAAACTGAGCAGTCTCTGTCTCCAGCAGCTTGTGAAGGCCACATTCCAGAGAGGGGCCCAAGTGCTGTTGAGAAGTCATTCTCTAGGAAAGCAAGGTCAGAGGCTGAAATGAGTTCAGAGGATGAACTCCCAGGTGGACAGGATAATGAATCATAGTATCATAGAATAGTAGAGTTGGAAGAGACCTCATGGGCCATCTAGTCCAACCCCCGCTAAGAAGCAGGAAATCGCATTCAAAGCACCCCCGACAGATGGCCATCCAGCCTCTGCTTAAAAGCTTCCAAAGAAGGACCCTCCACCACAGTCTGGGGGAGAGAGTTCCACTGCCGAACAGCTCTCACAGTGAGGAAGTTCTTCCTGATGTTCAGATGGAATCTCCTTTCCTGTAGTTTGAAGCCATTGTTCCGTGTCCTAGTCTGCAGGGCAGCAGAAAATAAGCTTGCTCCCTCCTCCCTATGATTTCCCCTCACGTATTTGTACATGGCTATCATGTCTCCTCTCAGCCTTCTCTTCTGCAGGCTAAACATGCCCAGCTCTTTAAGCCTCTCCTCATAGGGCTTGTTCTCCAGACCTTTGATCATTTTAGTCGCCCTCCTCTGGACGCTTTCCAGCTTGTCAACATCTCCCTTCATCTGCGGTGCCCAAAATTGGACACAGTATTCCAGGTGTAGTCTGACCAAGGCAGAATAGAGGGGGAGCATGACTTCCCTGGATCGAGACGCTATTCCCCTATTGATGCAGGCCAGAATCCCATTGGCTTTTTTAGCTGCCGCATCACATTGTAGGCTCATGTTTAACTTGTTGTCCACAAGGACTCCAAGGTCTTTTTCACACACACTGCTGTCAAGCCAGGTGTCCCCCATTCTGTATCTTTGATTTCCATTTTTTCTGCCGAAATGAAGTATCTTGCATTTGTCCCTGTTGAACTTCATTTTGTTAGTTTCGGCCCATCTCTCTAGTCTGTCAAGATCGTTTTGAATTCTGCTCCTGTCTTCTGGAGTGTTAGCTATCCCTCCCAGTTTGGTGTCATCTGCAAACTTGATGATCGTGCCTTCTAACCCTTCGCCTAAGTCGTTAATAAAGATGTTGAACAGAACCGGGTCCGCGACGGAGCCCTGCGGCACTCCACTTGTCACTTCTTTCCATGATGAAGACGACGCATTGGTGAGAATCACCCTTTGGGTTCGTTCGCTTAGCCAATTACAGATCCACCTAACCGTAGTTTTGTCTAGCCCACATTTAACTAGTTTGTTTGCCAGAAGGTCGTGGGGGACTTTGTCGAAGGCCTTACTGAAATCCAGGTACACTACATCCACAGCATTCCCTGTATCGACCCAACTCGTAACTCTATCGAAAAAAGAGATCAGATTAGTCTGGCATGACTTGTTTTTGGTAAATCCGTGTTGACTATTAGCAATGACCGCATTTGTTTCTAAGTGTTTGCAGACCACTTCCTTAATGATCTTTTCCAGAATCTTGCCTGGTATTGATGTGAGTTGGTAGATAGGAGACTGAGTTTCTGTAATCTCCATGCTGTGCAGCAGAATCTCCAAAGGTCAAAGCACTTGTTAGAGAAGAAGCCGTTATCAGGTAGTCAGGGAAGCTGTTATCAGGTAGTCATGGAAAACGGCATGATTTCATGTGTATATTAGAGAGACCAGGGGGATTTTTCAGCAGTTTGGTCAACATTGGTTATTGAGGCAACATCTCTCGCCAAGTTCTAGTCAAGCCTGCTAAGCGGATTCTAGTTCCATGTCTTTGTTCATGTGTGATGCTAATCTTCAATAAACTGATCTGCTGATTCAATTTGGACTGGAGTGTGGTGGTTAAATACAGAGGTGCTTCCTGCCCTGGAGTACAACACTAGGCTCCCTCATGTTTCCGTTTTGGTTCTAAAGCACTGTGAGGGACTATTTGTCTCAGCCTTAATACAGGTTAGCAAAATCCATCTTCTCACATTCAAAGTGCTCCAGCTGTTTTGATACATGTGGGGTTGAAATGTGGAGCACAAAGAGCAGGACAGAGAAAGCAGGGAAATGGATGTTTTAAGGCAAAAATGTGATAAGCTGTGATGTGATATTATGTGAATATGGGTCTTTGTGCAGTTTTAATGGTATAGTTTCTTCTCTATGTGTGCGCAGAGTGATTGACAGATGTAGAATAACTGGCAGAGAATGTGTCTTGCATATGGATGGAGATTGGCTGAGAGATGTAGTTTAGAGCAGCATGCTGTAAATCAGGGTGCATTTTTTCTCATTTCGTAACATCACAACAAGAATAGATGTATTATTTTATAATTTTTTTACATTGCAAATACATTTTTAGGATCATCATGAAATTGGCTATGGAGCTGGCCCAACCGTTAGGCACTGAGACAAGCATAACACTGATGTTAAATGGTATGGAAAGGCAGCTCTGTATTGGCTTGTTTAATTTATAATTATTGCATATTTACTGCCAGAAAAGGTGTGAAATTCTAATAAGATGTTCTGTCTCAAAACCACCTGGCCTTGAGACGTGCACGCCTTGATATAACACATTTGGGTGGGCAGGGCATTGGCTGCTCTGTCTCAGCAAAACATTTTGTGCTGACCCTGCACCAAAACCCCAAAGATCAGCATCTAAGATCTCCAGTTTAATAATACGAGGTTGCAAACTTTGAGAATTCCAGTGTCTATTGATATCATCTAGTAAGGTATTTCTCTGTGCCTTCCATGGCTCTCCCTACTGAAATGTATGTATCTCCATTACATTTCTTCCACTTAAGGAAGCATTTTGCAAAAATCACATAGCAGATGCTAGAACATGCTGTGTTCTTTTGTTAAGCATTTTTTTAAATGACATTTTGAAAGTGGGACAAACAGAAACCAGGAACTATTAAAGTTAGTGTACTGTGCACAACCCACCAAGCAATTCTGCTTCATGTGCTTTGTTTCCAGGGGCGTTTACTTTTTCTTTTTCTTTATTAGGATTATTTTGTGTTAAATTTAAAACAGATTCTTAAATTATGTACATAAAACAAAATCAGAAGCTAAACAGTAGTTTATTTATCCCATATTTCTGCCAATACAGTTTTCCTGCACTTTTGCATTTCGCAACAATGTGCATAAAGGCCAGGGGACTCTTTCCTACAAAGAGCTTGGCTCCCTCTCTCTTCAGCGCTGGAAGTGTGTCAAACTCATATTTATCAAGGGCCACATCACCCATATTGCTGGCTTCAGAGGCCCGTTGAATCCATGAATGGACACAGAGGGTCAACTATATTTTTTTAACATAGTCGTCGGTACTCTTTAGTTTTTACAGTTTGGGTCCCCAGATGTTATTGAATGACAACTTCATTCAATATGGGGCATTTTGTCCCATATGTAAGCCACCCCGAGTCCCTACAGGGGTATAAGAATAAAGTTATTTATTTATTTATTTAAAACATTTATATTCCTCCCTTCTCACCCTGAAGGGGACTCAGGGCGGAGCACAACATATATACGGCAAGCATTCCATGTCGGGACATAATTATAAATATACACAAACATTAAAACATTAAACATTTAAATCAGTTATATCTACTTTAAAATCAGCTGTTTAAACCAACTCAGGACAACACTGATCTCCGGTCAGCGGAATAGATTTCCTCTTATTGCCTCATTGCACTGCCTCAAAGGCTTGGTCCCACAGCCAGGTTTTTACCATCTTTCTGAAGGACAGGAGGGAAGGGGCTGATCTAATCTTGCCTGGGAGGGAGCTCCATAGCAGAGGGGCAATCACGGAGAAGGCCCTGTCCCTCGTCCCCACCAATCGCGCCTGTGATGGTGGCGGGACCGATAGCAGGGCCTCCCCGGAAGTTCTTAATCTCTGCGGTTGTTCATAGAGGGAGATGCATTTGGACAGGTAAACTGGTCCGTGGCCGTTTAGGGGATTATAGGCAAAAGCCAGCACTTTGAATTGGTAGCCAACTGGCAGCCAAAGGAGCTAATGCAACATGGGAGTTGTATTATTATTATAACTGCCATCACCTTTGATTATTGGCCATATGGACTGGGGATAATGGGAATGGCAACCCAGCAGCACTTGTGGCTCTGAGATTGAGGAAAGGTTAAAGGACATTTTAAAGTTGGACATCATATCCACAAGCCTTGTATCTAAATTCAAACCCCACTATCCTGACTGAACAGAACAAACTGCAACCTTCCAAATGCCACTGTATTACAACTTCCATCAGCAATAGTCTAATGGTGAGGGATACAGGAGTTGTAATCTAACATCTGGAGGGGCACATACCATGACATGGAGGGTCTTGCATTTAACACATGTGTTTTAGGTACTACATAGCAGTGATGTAGCCACTATGACACCTTTCCTGTTTCTCTATCAATCTGTTCACAATTCACTTTTCTCATTCACTGTGTCAAAAGCAGGACTCCAGCTTGCCTCAGAAGACAGAAGAAGAGGGAAAAACGAAAAGAAGTGAAAGTACTGGTTGAATAGCAAAATATATAATATGTAAATGTATATTTAAATGTATAATTATGTATATTTAAATGTATATTCTTAATTTTATTGTAATTTTTAATCTTGATGGATTTTTAAATTTGATGAAAACTGTTTTTTGATGTGTATGTTTATATTGTATGCCACCCTGAGTCCCCTGATGGGTGAGAAGGGCGGGGTAGAAGTGATGTAATAAATAAATAAATATAAAAAAAATTACTACTGGGATAAGAATTTTCATGCCATGTTTGAATCAGACCCAAAATTGTTCTTTCACATTCCTCTCTCTTGTGACAGTGCACGAGCACTTGCTGTCCACCTTCCCATATCTGTTTTATCTTGAAGCTACCCTTAATAATCAGCTGCAAGCTCATTTCTGCTTTTGACGTGCCCTTGTCATCCACTCCCATCACATGTATAACCAGAAGGACGCAGGATAGTCTTAGCAGATTTTGTGAATACAGAGTCTGGCACTTAGTAACACCTTGATGGAAATAGAAAGCTGTGAACACAGGATTAAAATATGCTAACAAGCTGCATGAACTAATGGGATGAATTTTTGTGCTGCAGATGTTCATTCCAGCACTTGTGCTGAAAATGCAGTAAAAATGTGTGGGGCAGCTGTTGACATTATTGTATTCTTGGCATCGCTATTCTCTGAAGCACTCCCCCTTTCTCCCCAGTGTTGTTGCTAACGGTTTGGAAGCTATTCTTTCTATGGTTACAAAAAAAAAGGAAGAACAAATAAAAACACAAACTAAATCAAAAATCTGTGCTTTGTTCTTGAATGTCAATTTATGCAGATTGCATTATTATGTAATTCTATTCGGACCAGGCGTTTCTTGCCTCCCCACTCAGAATTTCACTTACTAATATATTTTAATAATCTGGGGACGATTGCTTTGCAGAATTGCTTTGCAGAAACCTTTCCATGATCTGTGTTTGTGTTTAAGTGTGATGTTTTCCTGTTCTCTGATTGTAGCATTATTTCTCCTGGTGCAACTGGAAGTAAGACCATATTGCTTCTTATTCTGAGATGCAGGTGAAATAAACTTGTGAGTTTTTTTCAGGATTTTGTGAAAGGAGGGAATGAAATGCAAGGGGATTCACCCAAAAGTTCAGCTTTTGGTAGTTTTTGGATGAAGACTTGTCTAAAAATTAAATGGGAGAGGAATTAATGAAGGGTAAAGTAAAGGTTTCCCCTGACGTTAAGTCCAGTCATGTCTGACTCTGGGGGGTTGGTGCTCATCTCCATTTCTAAGCCAAAGAGCCGGCGTTGTCCGTAGACACCTCCAAGGTCATGTGGCCAGCATGACTGCATGGAGCGCTGTTACCTTCCTGCTGGAGCAGTACCTATTGATCTACTCACATTTGCATGTTTTTGAACTGCTAGGTTGGCAGAAGCTGGGGCCAACAGCGGGAGCTCAGTCCGCTCCCCAGATTTGCACCTGGGACCTTTCGGTCTGCAAGTTCAGCAGCTCAGTGCTTTAACACACTTCGCCACCGGGCTCCTTAATGACGGGTTGGACTCACAAAAAAAAATCTAATTTTTCAGTCTCTGATCTGTGAATGGTCTGTGTAGCCATCTACTTTTATGTTGTACTTCTTGGAAATGAATAAAATGGCCTTGATTCTGATAATGCAACATATTTTGCTTGATTGTGGAAGAAAGCCAAAAGAAAGAAACCTTATCTTTTAATTATCTTTTTGACTCCCTGTTTTCTTCCTTGTGATTCTTAATGCAATCTATAGTTGTTGTATGTCTTCGGATTCATGGTGACCATAAGGCCACAACCATGGCATTTTCTTTGCAAGATTTGTTCAGAGAGGATATGACTCGATTCTATGATTCTGTCGAGTCATAGTCGAACATTGGACTACAGCACCATTAGATCTGTAGTAACCCCCCTTAAATGCCTTATTTCTTATAAGGTGCCTAACCCCTTGCTTCCTTCTTCACCCAGTACAAGTGGTTGACAGTCTAATCCAGGGGTCCCCAAACTAAGGCCCGGGGGCCGGATGCGGCCCTCCAAGGTCATTTACCTGGCCCCCGCCCTCAGTTTTATAATATATTTTTATATCAGTTTTGATAATATAATATATTGTATATACATATAATATTGATAAAAATATTATAATGTTATACAATATAATACTAATAATAATACCATATAATAATATTAATTATATGTTATATATTACATATAGTATTACACTATAGTGATATAGTTCAATATAGTAATGTATAATGCTAATATTTTGCTAGGGTAATAATATAATATATTGTATGAACATACAGCTGCTCTGAGTCCCCTTCGGGTTAAGAAGGGTGGGATATAAATGTAGTAAATAAATGTAGTAAGTAAATAAATAATTAATTAATTTTAGACTTAGGCTCACCCAAATTCTGAAATGACTTGAAGGCACACAACAACAACAACAACAACAACAACAACAATCCTAATTAACTTGACTATCTCATTGGCCAGTAGCAGGCCCACACTTTCCATTGAAATCCTGATAGGTTTATGTTGGTTATTTTTAAATATTGTATTGTTCTTTCATTGTTGTTGCTGTTGTTTTGCACTACAAATAAGACATGTGCAGTATGCATAGGAATTTGTTCGTTTTTTTTTTCAAATGATAATTCGGCCCCTCCATAGTATGAAGGATTGTAGACCGGCCCTTTGCTTTAAAAGTTTGAGGACCCCTGGTCTAATCCTTATATTAACCCTCATTTGATTGAAACATAAAGCTTCCTGCTGACTTAACATGCCATATTCAAAGTAGTATTTTTACAATATCTTTTGCATGTGGACAGAAACTCTGCTTTGTGAGCATGATCTTAGGAGATCATACTCACAAAGTATGATTTTGTCCATAAGCAATATATCTTCTCAGCGTTTCTGTCCACATGCAACATCTCTTCTTGCCATGTTTGACAACTTTTAAGTCTCTTCAGATGCTAGCATTCTTCACAATGTCTGCTAATGCTGATGAGATATTTGCCAGATGCTTTTTAGAATGGTTTAGTTTTTTATTCCTTTCTCCATCTCTAACAATGGAGTGTCTGTGAATTGTATGAGATTTTGTTATGCTTTTGTCATCCACAGTGTGTTTTTATACTGAACACCTGGGGTCCTTGTAGTTAGTGGACAGTGTTATTCAGTAAATTCCTACTGAATGTAAGATTGGCAGACTTTCTAATGCTACAATTTAATGCTATATTTTATGCTTTCATTTCATACCGTCTGCTTCGTGAAATGTATTGTTATACTCAGAAAAAGCTGTGTGAGAGTCCCACTCTGCTTTCTGTTTCTATGCATTTGAGCTGCAAGGAGAATGGACATAGTTTCTGGATGAGATCACGGCTTTATGGGTCTCAGGTGTGCTCAAACATCGTGCTCAGTCCTTGCCAATCCCAGATCATATGCTATGTGTATAGCACTGTTCAATCCTCTTTGCGTGATGAACATAGAGCAGGCCTAACAAATTTTGTGCATGAATACTTAAGGCAGAGTTTTTGTTCAATTTTCTTTTTGAATTTTGGAATATAGATATCTAAGTCTGAACATTACATTCATGTATGTTTCCTATATAACTTATACACATAGTCTTTTATTCACCAGTGCGTGCATCTACACACTAGAATTTTTTAAATTTTTAAAAAAGATTTTATTGAAAACAGTTAACAAAACAAGAACATATTCACACCTTAGTGACTACATAAGAAAAAAATAGAAAAAAATAGGTGGGGATGGGAATAGGGAGGGGAGATAACAATAATTGGGATGGGGGTTGGAGTGGGAGGAAAGACATTGACTCCAGTTGGACAAATGGCCTGAAGGAGGAGAAACGTCACATAAAAATAACACCAGAAAAAACATTAACCCTACACTCAACATAAAACATACAAGACACCACCAAAAATATATATATAATAAAATAAAAATGATTTCTATCTATTGTATGATGTTATAAGTAATGTTCTCTAATTGTATTTCTATCTCCTATCTTGTTTTTCTTAAATATTGTCTCTGCCTCATATGCAGCTTAATCTGAGGCGATCATTTAGCCAATCATTCTTAATTATCATAACATTATTTTGCAATTTTCTTTTTTTAGATAATTTTACATCTACACACTAGAATTAATGAAGTTTGACACGACTTTAACTGACATGGCTCAATCGTGGGAACTGTAGTTTCACAAGATATTTATCCTTCTATGCCAAAGAAGGCTAATCTAAATCTAACCAATTTACAAGTTTCTTTTTCTGAAATTCTTTCTGTCAACATCTCTCTACACATACTTAGTAGTATTGTCCATTTAGTAACTTCACAGACTTATATAAGAGAAAGAAGTGTTATTTAATGCATACATCTACACTCTTCATGTCCTACATAAGCATTATTTCTGAAATAAGAGGTTGTGGTTTTTCAGGGTGTTATAAAGATCACAGCTTAAGAATATTATCTTTTTGTACAACATCTAGAATCCCCAGTCCAGCATGACCACTAGCCATTACTGCTGGGAAATTCTCAATGATATGATTGAAAAATATAATGTTTTCAAACATGACAGAGAAGCAGATGGAGGAGGCATTAGACTTTGTTCACTGCTCATAATACCTTTTCATCATACCTTTTCTTTGGACTACTCCAGTTTCTAGTACTATGAGAAAAATGTCTACAGTACTTTCTTTTATCATTGTCTTTTCAAAATTAAATAACATTGCTAGGTTTAATGTTTATTTCATTGTTTAATGATATACATGCGCCTGAAGATTCAGTTGTTACATGTCTCCGTTCCAGAAATAATTTTAGCCTTAATGTTCGCTTTTAAAAGCTAAATTTCTGATTTATTTCTGATCGAAAGGGCCAGCTCCAGCAAATTGGTATTATGTAATTGAAAGTATGGTATGTTATCGTGTACCATGGGCCCTCTGGATTCACAGGCTCCAGATGTACAAATTCAACCAGCTGTGTTGTTATTAAATGGCAGCAATATACAGTATACATGGACAGTGTGTGATGTTCCAATCTTTTGGTATCTGTTCGGGGTCTTGGAACCAACCCTCTGCAGATACAGCGGGTTCATAGTATTTGGAAAGAGGAAAGGATCTTGTTAGATGTACTTAATTATACTGTATTCATTTAAATCAGTACCAGATCCTAGTGTTGCAGCCTTCCCTCTCTCCCATTATCCTGCCATTTTTAACTGCCTTAGAAACTGTATAAGTTTAGGCCTCTTGATTTCCTTTCAAGTCTCAGACTAGGGGACTAGTCAGCAAGCAAAGAGGACAGGCTCCTGTTTCAGATAAAATATTAGAAGTTTGTGAAAATATTCCAGCAATAACAGTGTGGCTTTGCTTTCCCACTGCAGAAAATATTCGACTATGAACAAAGAAACGGCTCAGTATTGAGACGTACAACAAGTATCAGGAAACCAAATATGATATGACTTCTACAGAAAGCTAATGAAAACATCATGTGACATTTTCCTACAGCAACATTTCAGAATACCTCTGTCTTTTTACTAAAGAGTTATTGAGAACAAATTCTCTGTAAAAGAATTGGAGAAGGAGAGCCATGAAAAAGACCCAATTTTCCTGGATTACTATCATAGTTTGGGTCTCTGTAAACCTGCTGTGAGGAAGGTCTTGGTGAACATCAGATTTATATGTGTGGTAAAGTGGTAGTTTCTGCCCAATTAAAAAGTTTTTATACAAAAATTTCCTTCAGAAACCAGTGTTAAGACATATTTAATTGAGAAGAGATCAGTATGGCAGAACTCTCTGGTTCAGCTTCCTTTTAAAAAACGAACAGAATGATCATTGTTATAACCTATTCATTTATATCACACATTTTCCCCACAACTCGGACTCAAGGCCATTTATACAAATGAAAACTACTAGGACATAAATGCACATGTTCATGGTTGATGTATTATTATTATTATTATTATTATTATTATTATTATTATTATTATTATTATTATTATTCTAAAACAATTAATATACAGTTGAAACCTGCAGACTATCAACATTAGCATAGAATTAAACCTAAAACTATCTAAAAAGAAAAATTAATATCAAAACTGAATGTTTTTCTCCCTCTTTCCTGCAATGCATTTTAGGCTACATGGGATATGTGTCTGGGGATGTATTGCTGATTCTTTCTAGGCAAAATCTCCCCAATCCGAAAGGCCAGTCTCTGTGCTCTTTCCAAAATGAACTTTCTGAGACAGGATGTTGATGTGTTGTCTTTTCTGAAAAGTTGGCTACACTGCTTGGAAATATAACAGTATTTTCGGGATCAGTACTTTTCTGCGGATATTGTGTATTAATTAAGCTGCTCAATCAGAAGGAGAGAGAGACTTAAAATGCCCAGAAAACAAAATTCCTTCAAGGCACAGAGCATCACAAATGCTAGCTTAATGCAGTAATTGCCCAAAATCTCACAAGTAAACATCAGCTTTAGGAATGGACGCTCTGAAATCAGTCAACCCACAAAACCTTTTTATTCTTGGCACATACTTTACAGAAGTCATGCAGGACCAAAGTGGAAAAGACATTTCTGGCTGCATCCTTTGGTACAATGCTCTCACATTCTATGGTAGCAAGTGAATAAACTAGGAGAATACCTGGTCAAATGCGTACGTAAGGTATGCCTGGGTTGTGATACCACCACTGAAAAGTTTTAGAAATTGCAGGATTGAAGGGAAGAAAATCCCTTTGTTGCCTCTGGAATTACGGTTTGCTATAATACTTGCACTAATTAAATGTCTATGAGATGCCAGATACTTCATCCTTGATAAGGCTTATAAAGAAGCATCCATGTAGATGGGGCCATGAGAACCAAGGCAGCAATTTGAAGACTACAAGACATCAAAAATGTGAGTCTTGACAGTTTGGCTGATGTCGTCCAGTCAGATTTGCTGGACATATGAACCCTTAGCCCAAGGCTGTCTGTGCATACACAGCTACTGCTAAACTCATGATCAAATTTTTTGCAATGCACTGCTGTTATTGTGTGCCTTCAAGTCATTTCTAATTTATGGCGACCTGAAGGTGAAAATATCATGGGGTTTTCTTGGCAAAATGTTTTCCTTTGCCTCCCTCTGAGGCTGATAGAGTGTGGCTTATTGAAGCTCTTTGAGTAGATTTCCATAGTTGAACAGGGATCCAAACTTTTGTTTCCAGAATAATAGCCCAATGCTCGAACAGTTCTACATGCTGGCTCCCCCAATGCATTACAGAAAATGTAAACCAACATTGATTGTATGTATATATTTGTAGTGGACTCCAGAGGTTTGCATGTTGGGTGGATTCCTCAATGGGAACATATGTGAGTCAACACTTCCCATTTCAACAATACTGTCATAGCAAATGGTAAAGTACAAATGATCATCATGACAGTATGCATAGCTGTGCTCCACCCAAAACAGTCAACTCAATCAAACTACCATATTTACTAGAATCTAATGCTCCATTATTTTTGGCTAAATGACCTTGCCAAAATTGGGGTGCGCAGTAGATTCACATCATACAGTAATCTTAGTGCTGATCCAAAGCCAAAGGGGAAGTTGCTTTAGGAACAGCATATGGTGCTCCTCTTTGGGGGATGTCATATCGAATTAAATGGCCAAGGCTCAATGCTGTGCAATTCTGGTATTTGTAGTTTGGTGAGGCACCAGCATTCTTTGGCAGGGAAAGCTCAACGTTTGTCACACTACAGACTACAGGATTTCATAGCATTGAACCAAGGCAATTAAAGTGGATTCATTCTACACTATAGATGCACCCCAAGGTTTTTAAAGAAGGAATTCTAAGCAGACAGCAAAAGTAATGCACACCTTTTGGGGATAGATTACAGAGTCCAATTTCTGCCACAGCACATTAAATCTGGCAACAAATACTTTTTTTGGTTTCAGAGTTTTGAACACTGAGGTGCGCATTAGATTTGATGGTGCATTAGACTCGAGTAAATACAGGTATATTTTTGTCTGTTTCTGCTGTGAGGATTGTAGCTCACAGCAGAAACAGAAATCCTAAGGGATGGTAGATGATGTCAGTATGGCTAGTCCAAATGTCCTGGTGCTTAGAGAATTTTCTGTACTTCAGCACGGTGTTTCCCTTTGGGAAAAGATGCAAAACTAACAAGAATGCCTGTAGGTTTCATCATAGATTGCTGAATGCAAATTTGGAAGGACTATAATTGATCTTTCTCTTACAGTGCTTCCTTCCCATTTCACCTTACTATTTCTTTAGAAAACATAGATGTTTGGAGTTGTACAGAAGGACCTTTAAAAATATTGTTTTTATGAAATGCTCACAGGAATTCTAATGGTTTGCTTTAGGCCAAGTTGTTAAAATGTGTTTTCTGAAATGTGGGAAATCTCATGCAGGCAATGTGGGAATATGTTGTTTGCAATTACTCCTGTGAATATGTTGCTCAGCTAAGGTGGTGGCGAGCCTTTTAGTTTTCACTCTGGGACGGTTTGAGATACACGTATCTTTACATGGAAGATAAATAATTGTATGGTGTCATTTCCTATGAATTGCACAGGTGAACTTGATTTCTGATAAAGCACTGTGGCTGTATTCAGACAGCAAAATAAGGATTTGTGGCTTATTGCAAGTGAGGCATGTGTTAGTGCAGTTTACCAGATTATTTGTGGACCTTCCATTGTAGTTGTATTTATTGTGACATGTGAAACCTGGCTTGTCTCTTCCCAAATAAGCCAGAGTCATAAACCAGGAGCAACTCAGGGGAAAGACAAAACAAGAGTTCAGGTTCCTCAGTTCACAATTTAAAAGACACAGATGGAAGAAGGGCTGCAGTTTTGTTTAGTCACTGCCAACAAAAACCAAGCAGGAGCAATTGAGCAGTGTTCACCAGCGTGGCCTAGAAGTGATTCATAATTCAGAAATGATAGGGGAGTTTACCCCTGTGCTGGGAGTAGAATAGCTTGTGAATGACTCAGATATTTCTGTAAGAAATTTGTAGGCTCACAGAGCTGCTAAAGGAAGGGGGGAAACTTTGAAAATGTGCCAACATTAAATTCTACAGTCATGAAGGACTTTTTAAATCAGCACGTTGGCTCTACTTGAATATCCTGCACCTGGTCATGAAACAATAGACAATGCTGCTCAAACTCTGTATTGAAGTGTGTTATAAATAACTCATTTGGGAGCCAGATTGTGAGGATTAATATGTTCTTCCTATTAAAATGTTCCTCGTGTTAGAAAGTTTCCTGACCAGAAAGGTTTGAGAGATGCAATGGTGTTTTATTCTGGATTGGTTAGGTTACTGTTGGGGATGTGTGATCCATTAAAAAATGGTTCAAAAGTCATTGCAAAACTGGGGGCACTGGTCATTCATTTCTAAAGTATTTTTAAAGTATACTTAGTGAAAATTTCATTACTATAACAAGAGTAACTGAATTTCATTACTATTTCATTATGTAATTGCGTATGCACATAATTAAATTACTATAATTGGGGAAAGTTCAGGGGCTCCTTTATCTCTCCTTTTTAAAGCTATTGGGGTGAAACTTGCTACAATGGTAGAACACATTTACCATTGTTAGCCCACCAAATTTCAGAATGTTTCACTTATCCACCTATTTTTGGCAAATTTTCAAAGTTTTAGGGAGGGACAGATCTCTCTCTCCACTATCCTGATTGGATGCTTTCAGATGCTGATGTGGTCTGGGATATGTAGTTTAGGGCAGGGCCTTCTGAATTCTCTGGCACGTGGCTAGTCCCTTCCCAAACTACATTTCCCAGAGTTCTGTGCTTTTCCCAAAGTGCACTGCTCCCTCTTTTGCCTGCTGCTAATGCCGAGACTGCATTAATTTCACATAGGAATGGAAAGGTACTAAGGCAGCCTTTGGCTTTGCTTCCTTGCCTTGCATTAAATATGAAACTGATTTTGGGAACCTTCCAAGATTTAAAAAAACTAAAGTGAAAAATTATGGGGTAAGTTTTGATTCTAAAATATTTGGTGTGGGCCATGCAAACGCTACGAATATGGCTTCTGACTTACAAAACTTCCAATTTTCTCACAATTTCCGACTACTATTTTTTTTGCACAAGTCTAGTTACTGTTTTTTTTTGTTTTTTGTTTTTTTGTAAAAGGAGGACATCACTCAGTCATGTATGCCAATTTTAAACCTCTAATTTCCAGCAATGAAACAAAGGCAAAACATACAGTCTTGTTGGGAATACGGCTATTTATGTATTTGAATTTATGAATTCAAATGTGTGTGTATGCATTTATGAGAGACACATACACACGAAAACATGGACACATTCGATTCATGGCCACCCTCTTCCTCCGGATGTACCCATTCAGTGTACAGTACATTGATTTTGGTTTCTTATCTTGATTGATTATTGACACGTTTATTTTTAAAAGCCTACTTGTGTAGCTTATAATTAACTACCGTTGCTTTCAAAAATGATTTGTCTGTTGGCAGCTGCAGCTACTGTTTCTGTGAGTCAGTTCTTGTGAGATTCATTTTAGCTGGGTCTAACTAGGCCACTTCAAGATCCCCCTAGGCTAATAATACAGAGAAAAGATTTTAGAAATAAGTGAAGTACAATATATGTGCTTTGCATCAGATATGGAGGAATGCATGTATTTTAAATCCAGTTTTTATTTAAAATACACATAAGCAAAGATTGCTGGAAACTATTCAATATTTAAATATGGGGAAGTATTTCATATAGCTAGTTCTTACCAAAAATGTGTTCAGATATGAATGCTCAAATACCGAATGTCACTGCTTCATGTCAAATATGATGAATATATGATACTTATGTATGTTTAGACTTGCTCTGCAGTAAAACACACGTTTCAGATGGATAGCTGCTCACATGTATTTTATAGCTTCAAGTTATTTCTGACTTATGCTAACCCTAGGCTGAACCTATTGTGGAGTTTTCTTGGCAAGATTTGTTCAGAGGGGGTTGTCATTGTCTTCTTCTGAGACTGAAGAAGTATGACTTGCCTACTGTCACCCAATGGATTTCCATAGTCAAGTAGGGAAGCAAACATTACACAATGCTGGCTCATTTGAGGATGTGAGGATCTAAAAAAATGTAATTCTTCATTCTGTGTGGGTAATGCAATCAAAAAGAGGAGGAGGTATGCTGCATAGCTGACAATCTATGTTAAAGCACCCAGGTATATATCCCTGTAACCACCATTAATTTTGGTTTTTGTTAAGTTCTGATGTTTTAAACAGGATGAATTTTGGGATGTACAATGTGATGATATTGACTAGAACATTTTTCACAAAAGATACCTCAACACAACACTTGACAAAACAATAGGCACTTTGCTGTTGTAATAGAATTGATAGCCTTATCATTTATAAATTGTAGTGGTGCATGGCTGATGCCTATGACCTTGAGGAAAAGATGCACTTAGAAACTGGGAGATGGCTATAGTGCAAGCATGGGCAAACTTGTTGTGGCGGAGGCCGTATTGTGGGCCAGGCGGGCCAGGTTGGGCAGGGGACCAGGAATAGTTGATGCGGGGGGGATGCCTGGGGGGGGCATTTGGCGTGGAGTGGCAGCAAGTTTGGCATGGAGCATTTGGCATGGGGGTACCTGTGTGTTTGGCATGGTGGGGCATTTTGCGTGGTGGGGTGTTTGGCGGGGGAAGGGTGTCACAGCTGCATGAAAATGTCCCGGCTCTCCTCTCCACCTAGGGATGTGGTGGCCTGCCACGTCCCCAGGTAGAGAGGAGAAGAAAACACGTGGCTGCTGAGACCCCCAGAGAGCTTTCGGCAGTCGCGCGTCTCTCCCCTGGCCCTCCTCTCAGCCTAGGGATGCAGTGGGCCGTCACGTCTGCATGCTGAGATGAGTGCCAAGGCAGGAAAGAGCCCAAGGGGCCGTGTACAGCTTGTGGGCCTGGTTTTGCCTATGCCTGCTATAGTGCAATGTTCTGCTGAGCCTGTGTGAGTACGTTGTTGAATTCAGAACCACAGAAGTCTGGTTTAAGTCTTGACTTGTTACACTTTGAACCTATGAAGCTGCATGGTTGCCTGTGTTATTACCCATTAAATCACCTATTGATGCAAGCTCCTTTTACCAAGTGGGAATGTTGGGACCCACCAGAGTTAATAATGCTGATTGCACATGATAACATTCCTTCAGCATTAACCGCCAATTCTTGGCTTCAAATGCCTCAACTGACTTATACTGTACAGGCAGTCCCCAAATTACGGACAAGTAAGATTCTGTAGGTTTGTTCTTAATTTGAATTTGTATGAAGGTCATACCAGGTACATATATAGCTATATATATGATAGCATACCTATGGTGTTCGTTGTGTTGTCTTTTCTCCCATTCAGAAGATTTCACCTCACTTTCTTTCCCTGTGATAATTGAATTTTGAAAAATTTGCCATGTTATGGAAACAAGGATTGGTGATAAAGCTTCAGCGGAGACACCTTTTCCCCATGATAACGCTTTGAGGAGTGAATTTCCCTTCCTAGGAGCAGATTTCTCTCACTTCCTGTTTGTAAGTCAGATGTTTGTAATTCAGGGACTGCTTATAATATCATAACACTGATTTGTGTACTTGGCGATAGAAGGACTATATTTTGCTGTTTCTGTTTCAGTACCTGCAGGAGGTTAGCGAGCAAACATTTTCTCTACTGTGCTTAACCTGCAAGTTTAACAATAAGAGACTGAAATACTGTACTTTTGTGGCCAAGGTGTGCTCTCCACGAAGCAAAGTATGGATGTTTAGGGCACTTCAGAGGTTGTTCTGAAAGTCAAGAGATACTTTGGCTGCTGCAGAGGAAAGAAGAAGATACTAGTCCCCACCGCAACTGAAAAGGACATACAGTGCTCCATGCAGTCATACTGACCACATGACCTTGGAGGCGTTTACGGACAACGCTGGTTCTTCAGCTTAGAAATGGAGATAAGCATCAACCCCCAGAGTTAGACACGATTAGACTTAATGTCAGGGGAAAACCTTTACTTTTACCTTTTACTCTTTTCACTTTATTTTAAAAGTCCTGGTTTCTCTCTCTTTGTCTCACTTTCCCCCTTTGCTCTCAGATTATTTCAATGGCTGAAAACTTATTTCAAAGCACAAAAGTAGTTTGCACTTAATTAACAGAGAAGAGAGGAGAGAATGGGCAGAATCTTGCCCTTCCCTGTAGGCTGCAGCAAAAGCAATTTTCTGCAGCTTCCCCTAACTTATGCATCATTCTCTTTAATAACTTTTGACACCTTGATCCAGTTTTTAATCTGTGAAATGTCGGAATTTGTAATAATAAATCATGGCAGTACTTGGCGTGATACTTTAGTAAGCACTACTCTTGTCTCCTGTCATATATCAGACAGCCAAATGCTTAGAAGCCTTTCTCTGTTTATTTGGTAATTCTTTTCCGCATGTTCTGTTCTTTCAATACCACTACACTCTGCTAAAATGAAATGACTCTTGTGTTCAAAGATCTGAATGCATACCTGTCTGGCTAATTGTGAAAATGAATGGTGTGCCTTTGATTTTAAACTAGCAGGAAAGGTTGCTGATGGTGTCTGGTGAATGTGCAACCAGTAATCAAATCACGAGAGACAGTACAGAAGAGTATGCTTGAAATGCTGAATATAAAATCTCTGCTTTGCCAGTCTGTCTGTTTTCCGAACACTGTGACATTGCAGCTTTCGCTTATTGAAGCTCTTTATAGCAGTTCTCCTCAGGCTTCCTTGTACTGGTATATTTGTCCTGTGTTTAAAGGACTGTATGATTTTCTTCAAGCTGTTTGCAGGCTGTTTAGAAGACATTTTGCTATTTTCTTAGATCTCAGCTGAATAATATAAGCCATTTAAGGACTGCACAAGCTGCTGCTGGTTAGGGCCCACGTATTTTGATTTATATCCAAACTTGTTGTGGTTTCTGGGAAAAAAATTAAACGGAATAAAATGGAACTGGAATTGGAAGAAGGACACATTAAATGAGGACATTAGGTCTTCTCATCATATATTGGTATCTGCTATCTGCATACAGAGTCCTTGGTGACGCCACGGGTTAAACCGCTGGGCTGCTGAACTTGCTGACTGAAAGGTCAGCGGTTCGAATCCAAGGAGCGGGGTAAATTTCTGCTGTTAGCCCCAGCCAATCTATCAGATCGAAAACATGCAAATGCGCATAGATTAATAGGTACTGCTCAGGCAGGAAGGTAACGGTGGTCCATGCTGTCATGCCGGCCCCAAGTGTCTATGGACAACGCTGGCTCTTCTGCTTAGAAATGGAGATGAGCACCAACCCCCAAAGTCGGACACGACTAGACTTAATGTCAGGGAAAACATTTACCTTTACCTTTACCTTTACTATCTGCATACAAGGTGTATAAGCCTGATCTTATTTGAGAATTGTGGATGTGGTTTAAATTATATACCTCTTTTAGTCAAAATCCAAGCAAGTGTCGGTCAGGAAAAGATTAGGCTCTTGATACTATATATCTTCCCAAGAAAAATGTAGATGTTAGCATGCATGCACCATTCACATTTTCTTGGGGATTTGTTTCTGAGTTAAATGTAAAGCATCAGTCAATGTTCCCACTTAATATATATATATATATTTCGTAGTCATCAGTATTTATCATTGAGAAACAAATACAGTTAATTGGCATTAAAAAAAGAATGATTAGTCATCATGTGAATAGAAAGTAGAACAGATTATATACTAAACAAGGTGGTGACAAGCTGATGACTACCCAATCCTCCTTTATTAATGTTGCTAAAGAACTGGTTTATTGAATGTGAATGGTGTTCTGGTGTATGGTGTGAGACCGGCTAAACAAACTGCTGAACTTTGATTCTTTGTTTGTTTTAAATGCTGCCTAATCACAACAGTTGACAGCAAAGTGGCTTCTCCCCCTGCCAGCAAGATGCCAATAAACCATTAAGCAAACCATGAATTCTTTATCTGCTTTAACTGAATGAAATTATGTTATTTCCTCCTTGCACCCTTAAACGGCAAAGACCGATTTGTTACTGGCTTACTACAGTTAACAAAGCCTTTGGCAAAGAAGCTCTTTTTTTCAAAGTCATTTTATGCCTGCACCTTTATTTCTGGATAGCTTCAAGCTTTTTAATAGGATCGATGTTGGGAGGATGGTAAAGGAGGGCTTGAGAAACACAGACTTTTAGTATTGAGTCACAGCAGTTTGTCTGCAGTATACAATGCATTAAAGTTTGAACTTTGAAAGAATGGGATTCTACTCAAGTTGACCCTACTGTAGCCATATGTGTCTCATTATAGCAGGCAGAGTGAACTGCATTTGCTATAGAATCCCTTACTAAGCATGTGTAAACAGAGAAAACAGATAAATTGGTCTCAACAGCTATCTATAGCAGGTTAAAAACTACAATTTACTATCTCAGTGAGAACAAGCTAGGCAATAAAAATGGCATCTTTTTTCATGATCAAAGTAAATCTATTTTTATATATATTTACTTTTTCTCCCCAAAATGAGACTCAAGGACTTTACCATAAAATTGAGTAAGATCTTCATAACCATAGAACCCATATCCACAGGTTTACTTACCCAAATTGGAGGGAAATAGTCTCTTTAGAAATGTCTTATGTTCTTCAGGTGATTCCATGTTATACTTCCCCTGAAGGTTACCACAGAATCATGCTGGAGAACATAGCAAATTCCTATAGAATATACATCTCTAGGATCTCCAGTATGGCATGCTCGGACTGGAAGTCATGTAATTTAATGACATTCAGTTGTATCTGCCTTTTCAGGTAACTGCATTCTGGCCAAGAACATATCTCCATGAATATGGGGGTCCTACTATAATAAAAAGTATTATTAAGACTAATTCCGATGTTAAAAGATGATTAAACCAAAAATAACATTTCCAACACAGTAAATGGAAGAAAATAAGGAATCTATAGTACTAGTTTGGTTAGAAATATTCAGATTCCTTTTCAGCAATTGCCCGATTGCTCAAAACCTATGTGAATTAAAAAGACTTTCCCTGATAAAAGCATTATTTTAATTATGTAGCACATACTTTATTGTTTTATTTCCTTGTTCTTTAAAATATTTCTGGGAATCATGTAGTTCTCTAGAAGTTGTTGGGCTATATCTCCCATCATGTTTATCCAGTGGCCAAGAATGATGGGAATTGCATTCCAACAATATCTGAAGACCCTCCTGAGTCCCAAGTAGTGGAGGCAAGATGATATCTTCCAGGTGTTCTAGACCTCTTTCCTAACCAGCAGAGCTAATCTTCAGAGTTTATAGGAATCCTAAACATCTGGAAAGCACCACCTTGCCTGTTCTTACTACAAAGTAAGTACTTAAGTCCTAGATTAGGACTTGATCCTTCCCTCTCCAGCTGCTTCCTCCTTGAACTCTCCCCATAAAAGAAAGCACCAGTTGGGGGGCTTTTCCCCCTTTCTAATATGCTGCATAGGGTGAATTTCACACATGAACCCATTGGAAATCAGAATATTAAATCTCCCCTTATCACACGAAACCATCTCTGCCTGGATTAACTTTAAAAATAGAGAAAAACAAGGTAGCTAGCAGTAGACTGTGTAACCATTCCAGTGTTTATTTAACTTCCAGTCATTTGTTTGAGAATAGGTCTGTTCCTTGTGTATTTATAAGATTACGTCCTTGAACATCTCTCCCCCTTTTTACATACTTCTCTTTACGCCTGTGACAGCAGATACCCAAACTAAAAATGGTTGTCATAAGTCAGAGTACTTTTGATCCCGAAATAGATGAGACTACATGTGGCCTCCATTGCACAGTGTTCATAACATAAACAAACTTACGATTATGTCATAGCAACAGGCACTACGATTACACATGTAAGTTTGATTGAGGTCTCCAGCAACAGGGACCTCTGCATCCCAAAATATCGCAGCCACCTACTTCTCAGTAAGGACAGCCTAAATAATTTCAGAAATGTGATATGCCATCAATAATACAATATGCCTTGTGAAGCCATTGCTGGCTTGCTGTTAAGATTACCAGTATGATAGCCTTGAGGCCATGGAGATATCTCTCCTAGGTAGGTGGAAACAGTTCATCATCAACTCTCAATGTGAAGTGTGACCACTTAAATCCTCACAATGGAAATAACACAGTGAAGAGTAGTGCATTATGAAATGAATCCACTGGTACATCTTGTTTTGTTTTCAAGCATTTCCCACCAATGCTATCTTCTAATTCAGGTAGATATTCTGATTCTTTGAGGAGTTCATTATGCGTTGGTTATCACATAAAAACCTTTATACAAATCGATGGGTAAGGCCATTTACTCACTATGTTATTTATTATCAACACTATTTCACACTTTTTCAGAGTAGTCTACAAAATCAAATTCTGCTCATGTTATGAGGAGACATTAATTCCTCCCATTTTTCACCTCCTGGAGCTGTACACCCAATACCCAGAAGGTATGTTGCTATTCATATTTTTATAGAGCAGACATATAGATATAGTAGCAACATAATAAGGTGAAATTGCTGACACTTGCTGAGTGGAATATTTGATGCAGAGGCAGGTTACTTCTTCAGCACAGCTTGAAATCTATGATTTTCTTGAAGACCACTGCTAATCTCCTTAGTTAAGTTTCATGTAATGATTGGAATATTGATATAATTTGGATGAACGTAGTAAATTTCAAGCTGCATTTTGTAGAATGTAAAACAATGATGTGCTTTTTGAAAGTTTTTTTTACCACCAATCAGAATGGTTAATTTGGGAGTATAAGTTTATGGCTAGAATAGATATGCTTCATTAATGGGTCAATTTTTGATATGGCATTTAGGTAAAGGTTTCCCCTGACATTAAGTCCAGTCGTGTCCGACTCTGGGGGTTGGTGCCTATCTCCATTTCTAAGCTGAAGAGCCGGCATTGTCTGTAGACACCTCCAAGGTCATGTGGCCATTCTGTTTTCGTTTTGCTTTTACTTTGAATTTTGGGAGCCCCCCCCCCCCCCCGTTCTGTTTTTGGGAAGATTCTGGGAGATTAGGAGGGGACCGTTTTGATCCGTAATTTGGAACCTTGAGTTCCGTTTTCATTTTGGGAAGAAAGAATCAGAAGGGGTACCCAAAATTCGAAATGAAATCAGAACAGATTCTGTGCCATTTCGCACACCCCTAGACACTACCTTGATGTGGTGGTTTGAGTATTACACTGCAACTCTGAAGACCAGGGTTTGAATCCCCACTTGGCCGTGGATGGCCATGGGCAATGTACACTCTCTAAGCCTGCAAAAGCACCCGAACAAATCGTGCTAGAAAAGAAAACCCTATGATAAGTTCGCCTTGGGATCTCTTTAAGTCAGAAGCAACTAAAAGATACACAGCAAGAACAAGAAATTTTTATCCTCTTATTTTCATGTTAATTTTCTATAACTACCATGACTAGAACCACATTCTATTCATAACTAAAATGAAACTTGAGCCATGTAACAGCTAATAGGCTAAATAAAAATGTGTTGGCTTGTCACTTCTGACTAAGTGTCCACTTTTGTGCTTTAATACCAAGATGGTGTACATCTGTCAACCACTCAATTAATCAGTCAATCAGCTAGGTCAGTTAAAATAGATAGGACTAACAGTTAACACAGTGTGGAGCCTTGTAACACTTTTTTTGCTGCCAAAGAAACAAACATACTACTTGAATCTTGTTTGATTTTTGACTCTGAGATGAAATAAAAATACCACCATCGTCATCTTATCATCAGCTTTATTTACACCCTGCCTTTCTCCCTGTGGGGACTCAAGGCAGCTAACAACCACATAATTGAATGACAATTTAAAATGAAGCAAATACAAAAATGAAAAAATAGTGTGTGGTATAATGTTAAAATACAATTAAAATAAAATACAGTTAAAATTACATTTCAGACTCACTATCCCCCACCCCACACTCACAAACTCTTGAGCAGATGGCCCCCCCATCCTCCTGCAAATGCCTGCTGGCACAGCAATGTCTTGACCTGCTTGTAGAAGGTGAGCAAGGATGAAGCCATCCTGGTCTCTCTTGGGAGGGAGCTCCAAAGTCTGGGAGCAGCCACTGAAAAGGCCCTCTTCCCTGTTCTCTCCAAATGCACTTGAGTGGGTGGTAGGACACAGAGAAGGTCCACCCCAGAAGATTGTAGATTTCTGACAGGTTCATAGAGAGAGATACGGTCCTTCAAATAACCTGGATCTAAACTGTACACACACTGTAAAATATAGCAATATTTAAAAACATAGCCATGTTAGTCTAGTTCAACATACAGAGGATTCTTATAGTTTCTTTGAAACTAACTGGAAGAAAGACGTTTACATCAACCAGCATCTGATGAAGACTGAATCTAAAAATGTTTATACTACAAACTTCTTTCTCCCAGTTACAGCTTGACTACCTTTATAGAATAACGCAGCTTCTATCTAGATTATTCTACCCTAGAGCTGCCCCGAATTCATCCCACTAGTGCCATTCCTAGATGCAACATTCTGCATTGAATTCACATTCCTGTACATATACTAAATGCAGATCAGTACCCTTCTCCAAAAAACAATCATCCACCCCATTTCCTCTTCCTCCTTTCCTTTTATACATTCCTATATTGTATTTCTGGAACATGTAAACTTTATATTTCTCTAGTCAATATTTTGTATTCATTGTCAGAAATAATGAAATAAACTTACATTGTGGTTGGGTGTATTCAGTAATTTATGACGAACTAAAGAAAAAGCAATCATGGAGGGATTTTTTTGGAAGGGGAACAAAATTTGTGGAGTGGTAGTTTGCCTTTGATTTCAGAATATGAGTTGCCCAAGCTCAACCAGTGGGTTTCCATGGCTGATTGGGGATTCAAATTTTGGTATCCCAGTGTCCTAGTCCAACATTCAAACCACTATACTGGGCACAAATTATTTTGCTATTTAAAAAGGATAATTGACCAGTGTCAATAATACAACTGACAGCACTATTAGTTAAAAATCTGTAAAATTAAATTATATGATTTGATTTTGTTGTTTGACCCTGAACGTCCTTTTAAAATATGAATTATGAAATATGATTTAAAAAACAATAACAAGGCAATGTGTTTTCTTATTATTGCTTCCATCAATTCAAGGGCCTGATTTTTAGGAAAGGCTTGTAAAATTGAGAGAAAGAAGGCATTGAGCTGAGAATTAACAAAAATAAGCAAACAGGGAATACGAATTGGAATAGAAATATGAGTGTGGCCCTGCCAGAAAGCTACCTTAGCAGCAACACTTCCTTTCCTGCCCTGACAAGGATAGGCTATTACGTTACAGACACTGCATGAGTCTAGTGCATATATATTGCTACAGATCCCATTTGGATTTTCCATCCGTCTGGAAAGTCCTGAAGGGTGTTTCATCTGTGAATAAACTGATACCATTTTTCCGGCTGGCTTATATCTCTTAATCTTATCTGTTTTTAGAAGGAGCGCTCAGTTGCAGACATTACCTAGCAACAAAAATAACAAGTCAATTGTTGGGAAGTGGGAGTGGGCAATAGTTATTAATCACTGTGGATGAAAAATGGGAAAGGAAAGGCCAGATTTTAAATATTGACATTCGCTATAGACCAGGTTTTCTTTTTATCTGACACTGAAGGCTGTTTACAATGAACTCAGGAAATAAAGTCTTTTTCTCAAAAGGCCTGCAAACCCAACAGGGTCACTGCGTATGTCTTCCTTACCCGGAGTGCTGTTTTGGCTCCAGTTCTTTCAAAATATAACTCCCATCGCTCCTTCTCAGTACATCTTATAAGGCTGAGAGTGCTGAGATCGTTCTTGCGCAAGATATAGAGTGTACACCATGAAACAAATAGTAAATAAAATACTATTTAATGATTCCTTTGGGTATCCTTGAGTGGGCTTCAGAAATGCTAGAAGAAGAAAGCTGAAAAAGCAGGCTCGAATCTCAGTTTTTCTTGGAGATTACCCAATACGGATTGATGCTAATGCATTACCCTCATTCATTTTAGGCCATAAGTCTGTTTCTCAGATTACCTTGCTTCTCTCACTTTACTTTCTCAGATTCGACCCAAACACATTACTCATATTCACCATTCCTCTGCAAAATTCTCTTAATGATATATTTTTCCCATATTGGAAATGCCTCAGAAGTTTGGAAATTCCTTTGATATGATGCACAAATTAGTCAGTGAAAGACTATTTGGCAAATTATTTGACCCTGAACATCACTGCAAAATATGAACATTCAGTTTGAGCTTGTTTCCCTAGATCTCTGTATGCACCTGCCATGTTAAGCTCCTGTCACTTTTGCTCCTAAACTTGGGCCTCTCTGGGCTAAGAAATACAACGTTGGACTTTAAAAACTTAGATTCCAATCTCAATGACTTTTGATGTGTAACTAAGTGCCCCAAAGGGGACTTAGGGCGGAGCACAACATATATACGGCAAACATTCAATGCCAGAACATAAAAAACCATAAATATTCATCAACACTAAAATCAGTTAATTTCACATTAAAACCATTATTTAAAACCATCACAAGTCAGCCGTGAAATTACCTATTGCTGCCATTGCACTGCCCCAAAGGCTTGGTCCCACAGCCAGGTGTTTACCATCTTTGTAAAAGACAGGAGGGAGGAGGCTGATCTAATCTTGCCTGGGAGGGAGCTCCATAGCAGAGGGGCAATCACAGAGAAGGCCCTGACTCTTGTCCCCACCAATTGCGCCCGTGATGGTGGCGGGACCGAGAGCAGGGTCTCCCCGGAAGATTTTAATCTCCGTGGTGGTTCATAGAGGGAGATGCGTTTGGACAGGTAAACTGGGCTGGGGCCGTTTAGGGCTTTATAGGCCATAGCCAGCACTTTAAATTGTGCTTGGTAGCTAACTGGCAGCCAGTGGAGCTGACGCAACATGGGAGTTGTGTGCTCCCTGTACGATGCCCCTATTATTAATCTGGCTGTCTCTCATTGGACTATTTGAAGCTTCCAAACAGTCTTCAAAGGCAACCCCACATAGAGCATATTGCAGTAGTCTATCCTAGATGTAACGAGAGCATGGACCACCGTGGCTAAGTGACTTCCCAAGGTACGAGCGCAAGTGGCGCACCAGTTTTAATTATGCGAATGCCCCCCTTGCCACCGCTGAAACCTTAGGTTCCAGGCTCAGCGATGAGTCCAGGAGGACTCCCAAGCTGCAAACCTGAGCGTGGCCCTATCCAGCACAGGCTGTAACCCTATACACTGTTTGGCCTTAAGACTTGACCAGGAGGACCACTGTCTTCAATAAGAATTAGTTGAGTGTTCTGCTCACTTGCAGAATCATCTCTCATCTCATGCTTCTTACTTTTCCTGTCACCATATTCCTCTTTCTTAGTTTTCTTTTACTTTTGCTTTCAACACATATTTTCACACATGAAAAACCAAAATCCAGATCTTTTAATCTGCTGCAGGCGTGCAGTGTGGTTACCTTTGCTGTTACAAAAATGCCTTTTAAGTAGAAGAATGCAATATTTTCCACACTTCTGAACTGTGTATCAGTGAGAGTTCCAAATATCTAAATAAAATTATGTCAATCTTTTTAGGTTTGAAAATTCATTCTGTTACATTTTTGATGATAGATTTAGCTTCTCTAAATCCCATTCCCATGGAATGTATTGTGTATTCTGTTGCTGTTCAGTATATTTTAAAAATAATTTCTCAAAGTGCTCTTCCCATACACTGTCTTAGATTTCCAGATTTTGGGTGATTTATAACAATTGTTTCTTGTGCCGAAATGGAGTGTTAAAAAACATCATCAAGCCATTCAACACAAGTCCCTTACAATGATTTGTTTTTACTTATGTAGTTTTCCATTATTTGATATTTTTAATGAAAAAAACATCTCACAGCAATGAAGCTGTAATCCACAACATATTTACTCTGAATTGGTTCCTTTTATGTAATTCAGGCTGTGGTCCTATGTACATTTAAATGGAGCACACCTCATTAGGCTCTGTGGGACTTCTAGATAAACATTCTGTGGCTTCAATTATATTATTATGTAGGTAAGCCTATTGTCTAGGGCAGACATGGGCAAACCTGGGCCCTCCAGGTATTTTGGACTTCAACTCCCACACTTCCTAACAATTCCACTAGCTGTTAGGAATTGTGGGAGTTGAAGTCCAAAAGACCTGGAGGGCCCAGGTTTGTCCATGCCTGCTTTAGGGAGTAACTCACATTGAACTATGTGAAATTTCTAAGTAATACTATTTTTCTGGGATTGCACCGTCATATTACTTTAGAATAAAAAATGTGGTTGAAAGCCTGTGCTAACTGTTATTTTGGGAATCATCTTTCAGGATCGAAGGCTGCTCAGCCTTACCAGCAATCCTCACCCAATTTATTTAAGTAATTGTCTACATTTTAGGATGATAGGAAGCCAGTCTGTGGTTACCAGAACTGTGAAGAGAACAGATACATATTTAACAGGTACTTTCCGTGCATTTGCAGTGATTTACAGCAGTTAGAAGCTGTGAAGGAGGTTTATTTGTATTTGGAATGGTATAGTGAGAGACTATAATTTGACTCTTTTGCCTTGTTAAATTTAACATTTCTGGTAACACGTTTTTCCCGATCTGAATTCCACAGTGTGAGAAAGAGAGGATGATAATGACAGTGATAGCATGACCTAGCACTGAAAATATAAATAACCTGGGTATGTGTGAGATATGAATGAGGTGAAAGATGCAGAGAAATGAAGCTGGTTTTTGCTGTAATACTTCACCATGAATAAGATATGATTCCTGAAAGTCAGTGAATTTTTTGCTCTTGCATTATAAAATATAAATTGCCTCTGTTTCACTTTGTAGAGTATTTCTTATATATTTAGATCTCCAGTCACCAAGGTGAGTTTTGCCTTCCCAGTCCATGTTATCCTCATGGTCTGTTTAACTAGATTTTTTGTCCTGCATATTGTTGGAAATCCCATTGCATAACCTATTGTAACATAACTGCACCCAGTCTCTAGGCACATATCCTTTTAGCAAATGTGAATCTCCATGAATATGTGGAGACCACCTTTGGAAAACCACTAGTTAAGAAAAGCATGACCTTGTTAGAAGTCAACTCTTTGAACAAGTGAAACTCACAAGCATTAATGTAATGGCACACAGGTAACTCAGCTGTTAAACTAAAGAACCATGTCTTTAAACTGCCAAGGATAAAGACATGCCACTACAAAAATATATTTGTTAGCAGAGGATGGTTGTTTCTTTGCAGTTGAAGTTTGCAGTTGCCTAAAAGATGTACACTCCCTTGAAACCTCTTAGTTTAAAATATGCACTCAGAGATAAAAAAAAAACAGTCTTCTTTGAAAAATAAAGTATCTTGTTTACTCATAAACATCTTGTATTAATTCACCATAGAGGCACATTTCTTACTGAAGTTTAGTTACAGATAGGATGTAACTTCTCTGTGCAGAGTGTAGCTTCTCTGTTCAGAGTACACAGGGTATCAGGGTTGTTGTATGTTTTCCGGGCAGTATGGCCATGTTCCAGAAGTATTCTCTCCTGACGTTTCACCCACATCCATGGCAGGCATCCTCAAAGGTTGTGAGGTATGACATCCTCACAACCTCTGAGGATGCCTGCCATAGATGTAGGCGAAACATCAAGAGAGAATACTTCTGGAACATGGCCATACTGCCTGGAAAACACACAACAATCCTGTGATCCCGGCCATGAAAGCCTTCGACAATACACAGGGTATCATTCTTAAGTATACTTGTACTCGCAGAAGTCTATAATCATATATTGAAGTTTCTAAGCTTTCATGCATCCACTTTCACTGAGGTCTGGAAACATGCACCTTCTTTCCTTGACGATCAAACACATACATGAAGACAAAATGTAATCTTGCGTCTGCACATGCTCAGTACAGTCACATGTCTATAACCCCTCCCACACCAAAGAGATAATTCAAACTGGCAAATCAACATATACATAGAATACAGGTTTGCAAATGTATACATTAAATAAATAGTGAGAGGTTTCGAAGGTTGCTATTTTCAACAATATGAAATAAGAAAAGACGATGAAAGGCTTTATGTTCAGGTCACCATAAGATGTATGTTGGAAATCCTGGCTAAGGGTAGTTTGAAACAAGTTCTTCCTTCTAGTGCAGGTATTTTCTAAGGGCTAAAAAGGAAGCCAGTAAGGGATCTATAGAGCCATAAATTTACCTTTCCTTAGCTACCCTGGGAGGAGCATGTAAGTATGTACAGTATATATTCTCCTGAGTTACAAACATCTGCTTTACAAACAACTCATAGTTAAGAATGGGGGTGAGAGAGTGAAGTGAGAGAAAGCTACTAGGAAGGGAAATTCACTCCTGGAAAAGTGATCATGGGGAAAAGGTGTCTCCACTGAAGCTTTATCACTAGTCCTTGCTTCCACAACAAGCCAAAATTTTCAAAATCCAATTATCACAGGGACAGAAAGTAAGATGAAATCTTCTGAACAGACAGCAAAACAAAAACACTTTGGATATGGCATCCGACTTACAAAACTTCAAATTTTCTTACAAATTCTGACTCTTCTGAATTTTTTGCACATGCTACTAACCACATCTTCAGGCAATATCTATTTATCATGGATCACAAGAACTTTAGAGTGGTCACTTTCAGGGCTGACCAGTATTTCATATCAGTAGATGATGTATGTGCCTATGTGCATGCCTACATATTTGCATATATGTACACACATAGTACTAGATGACACTTAGGATATCTGTTCTTGCCAGCGATACCTATTCCCTACCACTTTTATTCATCGGAAGGAACCATTGACACTGGAGTCATACAGTCTACTGTATTGCGTCTGGAGTGCATAATTTTAAATTAGAGTGTCCATATTTTATACACTCCTCAAAATGGCAGTTAGTTTTTTTTTCTTTTGGAACAGGTAAAAGGATGCAGTCCTGCGAAGCAGAGAATAATACTAGCAGAAAAATCTAAGTGCTGTATTTGCCTATTGCTGAATCCATCACTTGGAAAGTTTACCTCCCATAATCCTTTAGCCTATCTGCTTCAACCAGACTGATTGGCTAGCATGAGGATTGTAGAACCTATAAAAGATGATTTTCAAACATTTGGGCTGAGTATTTCCTAGTTCAAATCTGTATCCATATCTACTTCTGCTTGAAGTAAACAATGAATGCTGTAGTGGTGCCAACCCACACCATTAAATGATAGAGCACATCAGGAAAAATTGTGTTGGGTTTTGATATAATCCTGAATATTGTCTTGATGTCCTGGCAATGCACTTATTTTAAGGTTTTGAGGTTTAAAAGTTTTAAAGTTTTGACATTTTGAAGTTTTAAGGTTTTAAAGTTTTAAATTTTTACATTTCCTGACCCTTAGACCTGATGTGTTTGGCAACATTATCTCAAGAGCCTGCTGGAGACATTCCATTGAGTCAAGGTAGCATCTTCAGTAATTTACCATTTGTGACATTGTTTTATATTTCCTTGAGAATTGCTGATCATTTTGGAACTTGTTATGCCAAAACAGTGCTTTGTAGTTCAAATCCACTCAAGAAGCTTCTTCAGGCTACGCCTCCCAGACTCCTTTTTTGCCAATATGGCAGAATTATGGTATCTCCTTTTAATGTAATGGTTATTAACCATAGCATTGTCTATTGCCATTGTCTATTATTGTAACTGCTTCTTGCACTTGATGAGATGCATTGCATTTATTTGCTGGCCCTTATCTAACTACATGACTCACTCTGGGTCCTGACTCTCCAGATGTTGGCATTGTGGCTTGAATCCACTCAAGAGATTCTCAATGGAGTTATTTTGAGGCTGTGTCTATTCCTTATTAATCACTTCCATGTAATGGAGAGTTGGTGTAATACTGCATGGTATGAATAACTGTGAGAGTAGAAACGGGAAAATACAAAAGCAAGAAGAATGATAATCAGAATTCAGGTTTGAAGAATTCTGGCAACTAGAAGGGTTGAAAGAGAATGGCTCACATGAATCTGAAGAGATAAGAAATTACTTCAGGGGTTGTTGCATAACCTCTGTGACCATGGTTCTTTGTATAGCCAGTTGCCAAAATCATCTTCCCAGTTGTCAAGATCTTGTGTGTTCCTTCAGTGCCCTAAATCTGAAAACATAGATTTTACCGCTGAGCAGCTGCAGAACTGACAGCAGTCCCTTGCCCTCATGGTACATAATGGCAGAACTAGCCCAGTAGAGATGGCTAGAGATTCTTGTTCAATGTGCCGCAAAAGGTTGCAGAGTCTTTCTGTAAGTAAAGGCATTGAGTAACCCTTCTTTGCCCCTTTCTTTCTTTCTTTCTTCTTCATTGCAGCTGGGCACGTTTAAGACTGTTTGGCTTGAGGACAGAGTCATTTTCCCTTTCCCAAAGCACAGTATTAACACAGTAGAGCACAGCCTTTATTTTAAGTTGTCTCTAGTAATGTGGAAGAGATGTTTCTCTGTCCATGAGAAGCATGTTTTGTAAACTTACCAAGGTAATAAAGGCAGGGAATCTTATTAAACCATTGAAATATCCTGGAGGATTCCATTGTGGACATCTGCTGTACACTTTATGTAGTCATGCCTTGTTTATATCTTGCAGGCTATGACCTTTCTGTGTGGAGGGTGATGCACAATATGTATAAAAGTACAAATGTTTATTTGCTGACTCCAGTTTGGAATCAAAGAAGAATTAAGTTAATAAGGTTGAACAAGTGTCATCATGTGCTACTAGAAAGCAGATGTTCCTGAACAACAGCTCTAGTCATGTAACAGCTTGACAATGGGAATAGCTAGGAGGTCATTCTAGTAGATTAGAAATAAGTACTTTTATCTTAAGTGGCTTTGTACTATGCATTTATTATTAGAGAATGAATGTGCATGGTTATTCCTGGTCCTTTAAGGAAGAAACCGTTGTGAAAAGGAAATATACAGTTGAAATATGAACTGGTCTACCTTCTAGAGACTTATGGAAGGAAGATATTTAATAGCCTCCTTCAAAAGCCACTTTTTCTATAGCTTAGACGAAGGTAGCTATGAAGGTACTTGTACCTACAAGTACTATTTCTTACTTTGAATTCATTTGTTTGTGGCAAGGGATCTAAGTACTCAAAGAAAACAAGACTTTTACTTTTTTGTTTGCTAAACACTCAGAGAACAGTGGTATAATAACAGCTTTTTTGTTGTTAACACTAGCTTCATAGGTACTTCGCCAATGTCCATCTTCCTATCTGGAAGGCTGAAATAAATCCAGAACTTGTATACTCTTTGGCCACGGTATCCAAAGCATTCTTGGGGATACAGCCCAAAAAAGTAACTTTTTAAAAGTTCTGCTGTTTGATCAATAACACAGTTCTTCTCCATGTTGCTGTACTGGAATTTCAGGTTCTGCTTTAGCTTTTGTGAAAAGGATTGCTTCCTTCTATATGAAACTGCCAGAATGTCGAGGTTTTTCTAAAGAATTTCTATCTGTTCCACCCACATCTGATGTGCATGACTCTTCATTGAGCTTATCATGTGGCAGACATATTGGCTAAATAAAAAATGAATAAATCTGTGTTTCATATGTCACTCAGAACCTGACCCTACAATTATTGCACAGTCTGGGAAAATCTCCACCTACTTTCTTGGGATCAGTTTAATTTATTTCAGCTTAAGTATGTAGTCAAGAAGTAGTTTGTCCTGTCTCATGGAAGCTTGAACCTTGACAACGGTGGCTGATAAGATATATTGTCTGAGCAGCCTAAGGGCTGGTAAATGTTTCATTACATTGGAGTGAAGTGTCTTCTGACTTGACAAAGGCTATTGCATGCCCTTTTCTGAGGACAACCTCACTGTATATGAGATACCACTTAGTGGCACATTTGTTT